>NC_040877.1:45347753-46010581 GCF_003676215.2 Rhopalosiphum maidis | reverse complement strand
TTTGGTGAATATATTTTCAATGTCGTCCAAATTGTTTACGCGAACTGCCGACCATTTACTCAAAAGTAAATGCGTTGTAAAATTGAATAACACTTGATAATTCAGATCATTGATTTTATAAAAATGCTGAAAGTTCAACGGGGAGAAGGTATATAAATGTGATTACGTTTACGTAAGCTTAAATATTTCTATTGAAATAGTCATTTAAAATTTTAATATTCGTAATTACCTGCAAATGTTGAATGTTTTTTATATATTTTTATTACGCTAATACGATTAGCGTACTACTTATATAATACGTATGGCGTGGATTATTTTTATTTTTGTTAATTGATAAATTAGGTATTTTGAATCGTATTAAACGAACGCAATCAATGATTCTATAAACAATTTTATGATATGGATATTTAAAATTTCAATTTTTAAAACGAACGAAAACAAAATATCGCCGGACAAACCAAATAAAAATTAACTAAATATTTCAAATTTTTATTGTAAAATGAAATACATACCTAAAATTAAAAAGTATATATATTTATATTAATAGCAAAGAGACCAATATTGTCGAGGCTGTTAAACGAGAAATATTATTTATACTGCATATATATATCAACATAGGTGTAATGTACATTATATATAATATAATACAATACAATATACTATATCGCATAATATTGACTCTGTTGAACAATAGCTCCGCCATCAACATTCTAAAAGCCAACACGACCGCCATTAAGAGAGAAGTGTGAGAACAATATCCCATTGGCTATTGTCACAGCCGACTATGACAGTCAACAGCCAAAATGCTTACTGTACGTTTTTAAGTATATATATATATATAATTAATTACGACGAGTTTCTTACGAAATAGTTAACACCTAACATCCACGGCACTCGGGGTGTGAAAGACTAGGCAACAATATTATGATCATACGGTTCGTCGAGTATGTCGTGCGTGTTAAGCTGCGAATAAGCTCTGGGTCGCGCGTTCTGTAGAGCTTGAAAGTTGGCTCCGAACGATTTACTTCAACACTTTCTAGAGAACGGGACGTATTAGCAAAATAAACGGCCGAAGAAAAAACCAAGTATGTTTCCGCACTAGAGACGAACGCGATGAAGACTGAAAGAGTGAAGAGTGATCACTCGTATGAGAGATATTGAATATTAGCAAGTATATTTTTGTCCCATGAATAATTGACCTCGGCGATCGCAGTTAGCAACTACGTTGCAATAGCAGAAGACGTATGTCGGTATACGACTACCGAGCTTTTCGTCCTCGACCAATAGCAAAAATAGGATATTTGACCATAATTATTACGTACACTGCAGTATATAGTTTACCTTTTGACAAATGATGGGTTATTTATTAAAATAATTTTGAATATTTGAAACTGAAACACCACCACGTGTTATTAATCGCATCTATTTATTCGTTTATTTAATGCGTTTAGTATACGTATACTGTATATAATAATATTACCGTTTGTTGGATGTGCATTATTTTATAAATCGTTATAGGTTATTTTGGACTTTTTGACATTGACAAATTCGATAGAGGTGCAACGCTAACTTGATACGGTTATGCACATAGCGCCAAATGCCTATAATATAATACACAAAAAGATGTATCGTATAATATAATTTATAAGCCTACGTATACCGTTTATAGCTTGATATAATATTGTCCGGTATATTAATGTACTGTGATCAGTTACGAACGGGTCGCAGATATACACACACACACACACACACATATATATATATATATATGTGTCGCGTTGAAAACGAATATTGTCCGAATTGTCGGCGCTTAATCCTAAACACGTGCGTATCACATGCCATGTGATATATGACTTAAGTTGCACTCACAAACTCATAAAATTAACGACGGGTCAACAGTAGCATCGAATAAACCTCGGCATGGCCGAAAGCTGTATCATCAAAATAAACATTCGGTTCAAACCCCGAACAAAACAAGAAAATTATTCACTTTTTAAAATTAAACCGACCGAACGAACAAAATATAATGTAATCTATTGTAAATACTATGACTAATTATTATTGTAATATCTGTTATCTAAGAAACCGTAACCAATGGCCTTTGCAGTCGAGTTAATATGAAAAAAAAGATATCATCAGATAATATGTTCAAGTGCATCATCGATACATCGTTGTTAAATAAAGATGGACCAATGTCGAGATTAGTCGAAAAACGAAAGAAATAACAAATTAAAAAATATAAAAAATAAAAATAAAAACATAAATTGCTGTTACTGGAGTTTTCGTCCCGGATATTGATATTAGCAGAGGCAAAACGGGTGATATTTTATGATCACTTATTCGTTTTATCCGCTTAATGACGGCTAAAGTCCAAAATCAGCCAACCGTCTACGGATATTACCCGTTACAAATTATAATATTGTTATAGTGCACTGAGAAGTCGCTGCGTGTTCAGCGTTAAAAATCCGCGGTTGCCGTTGCGCTAGTTGAATGCGTTCGTATACCGAAATATATTAACATTATACATTATTTTAAGCTAATAATATTGGCCTCGCCGCGTCCATTGTGTGCGTATAATAACAACGATAATAATATAACACACTATTGTTGTTGTACAGCGTGGACGACATTGAAGCAACCGCGCACCCATCCGAACACATCGTCGACGGCAGCTTACTGTACACCTACCTACCTACCCATAACGTATACCATTATAGCGTATACTTAACACACCGCAGTCGGGTATCGCCGGTGCACGCGTGCAGGTTTCCGGTCACATCTGAAAACGCTAATTGTTGAGCGTATGTTATTTCTACACGCGTGTACCGCGTGTCGTGGTGAAGGTAAGGTAAAGTATAATACAGTGTGGTAATAATAACGTAATAATAATCTCCATACGATTACAATACTTATCCCGTCCTACCCGCAGAGTTCGAACCACCGAGAACTGTTCGACTCGGGCCACCGCACGCCGTGTTTGGCAATTACGCTACCACTGAACACACACACACACACACACACATATATATATATAAATCCCGGCAACTTGGTTAATAAACAATGTTACCGTGGTATGCGGTCCTCGGGATAGCGCGTAAGTATGCGAGGACCGGTCGGAAAACGAAACCCGTGACATTTTGCACCGGACCGATTTAGTTTCGCCATACTTTTCCGCGCGGAGTTTGAACGGCATGGCGGTCACCAAACTATTCGACAACATTATACATTATTGCGGGATTGTACATGTACCGCGTGCGATGGACCTTCGCTGCCTATGCTTGCCCACCCCCGTTTACCTTACGATGTTCTACCAGAGAATGATCACTGTAAATGATAATACTGCGTACAACCGTCTGACCTAAATGCGTAAATATAATAAATAACATTATCGATACGCATTTACACTGGTCAACCGGTCGAATAGGATATTATTATTACTGCTGTGCTCGTCGTAAAAGAGGACAAAAAATTACGCGGATAGTTACTGATTGATTAACAGAAACTCTTGAGATCATATTTGTCAACAAAGAATGTATTATTTGAGTTCGCCGTACAAGCTACACTCGAGATGTTAAAGAAGAAAAATGTTATTAATATAGTCTGCAATACATTATATTTTCCGGGCTGTTCAAACGAAAAACCTACTTGAGAAGACCGCGCGGTCATGTTGATGTTGGTGACACATTTAACAAGATAAATACAGCAAAAGCTTTTCAACGCTGTCGAAAGAATAAAAATAAAATAATATGGTTGAAGCACATACCCGAGCGTTTTATATAATATATAAATATATATTGTGGCTAGCGATGTAAATAACACAGTGTAATCGTGTAAGGTTTACAGAGTTTTAAACTCGAGTAAGATTCTTTGCAAAGCGATTTTGGAAAGTTTAAGCGGCTTAAAACAGATATTTTGGACGTGAAACGGATACATAAGACATTATGATAGAAACGCTAAACAGGAACCCGACTATATTATGACGTGGACGAATGCGCGTGAAGTGACGCACTCACGATTCCATTATGAAAATTTTGAACTTCAGCACGCCGTGTGAAACGCGTGAACTGAAATTTGGACACAGTACATTGAAGGCTCTGTCCTCCACCCAAGAAAATCAAAAAGGTCGAGGATGTTTGAAATATCTCACAGTCGATATTATATTGAACATGTATGAATTGAAGGCCAATGCGATATTTAAATCAAACTGATGAAAAAATAGTGCTTCGACACAAAATAGACATTAACTTCGCGATTAGGTATTCAACTTAAAATTCGTATACATTTTATAAATTAAATTCATGTAGTATTAAAAAGTGATAAGCTACATTATACATATTTTACATCATATTAAAAACAATAGGGTACTATATATTATATAGTATTATAATACTATAATACATGAGCCAGCTAGTATAACTAATAGTCAAAACATAATGTTACCGATTTCCGGTATTACTGTACCGGTTTCGGGTAGGTACTAGGTACTCACAGGGTCAGATTTTAAGGAGAGATGTCCGGGGCCACCACAATATGAAGGCCTTTGCATTAAATTATTATTTTTTTTACATCCAATTATCCAAATAAAAACCATAATTAGAATATAAATTAGAATTTGCAATACAAATTAAAATAACAACTTCAATAAACATGTTCAATCATTGATATTTCATAAATTAATAAATACACCTAATGAAATGAAACCATAAAAATGAGAATACAAATAAGAATTTATATTCGATAGTTAGGAACTTGTACAACGATCATTTTCAAATACATAAAAAAAAAAAACAGATTACTAATAGATAACAAATTGCTTGCACGAGGTTATTTTGATTTTTATAAATTCTTTTATTTCTTTAATAGTTTAGATTATAATTTTTATTTATAGTGTTTACACTAAAGTTGTTTTATTATTTTTTCTTTATAAGTTTAATAAAAATAATATTGATTTCTACGTGTAATATTATAATGCAGGATGTCCCGATAAAAACATATTTTCATATTTATTTACCAAGAATAAGTTATAAAATTATATTATTATAAAACTAATTATATTTTTACCCTCACGTGTATGTTATATATTAATAAGAGAGTATATATTATATCTAACTTGAATACTTTTTTTTTTCGTATAATATATGATCAAATCAAAACATGCATATATTATATTATGTTCTTATTTCTTAGAATGTGTTGGTAATCTAAAAACGTGTTTGATTTTTTTAAACATCTAAAAGGTAAAATTGATTTTTTTTCTACTTGCCTAAAATTTGATTAATTTGATACATAGTAGTTGACGCCTAAATAATTATTCTAATAAATTTATATTGCATATAAACATAGTGGCTAAAACAATTAACCTATTTTTTATAACATTGAAATATATTAAAAATATAAAGCTGGTCTGTGTACTCGAGTTTAAAAAAATTTCGATGTTCGATTCTACGTTCATGTTAAAATATGTTTTGTTATTATAATTTGAACATTTTAAATTAATTAAAACAGAAATTATGAAAGGCTTTATAGAGTCGTTTTATAATTAGACATTGTTCAATAACCTATTAAATACACCCTTTCCGTATTATGTCCACAAATATTGTTAAGATAAAAAAAAATTCAAAATATCAATTAACTAAATCACTATTATACAGGTACCTAGTACTTGAAAACAAATTTCAGAAGGGAGAGGGAGGAGTGTCAAATATTTTTTATGTTCAAAATAAAATAATATTACACAAAAAACTATAGAATAATACAAATTGTTATTCTAATAATAATTAGATACTAAACATACAATATAATGTTTTGTACAGCTGCAATTACTGATTATCTTGTACTAGTAAAATTGATCTATCTTTCTGAAGGGTGAATTTGTTCAGGACATTTTCTGGGTCCACGTTGATATTTCTATGAACATTTAATATAGGTAGATAAATAAAAATTAAAGTTACTTAAAGAGTTACAGGCTGTTAACTAGAACGATCGTTTTGAAGATAGGTGATCCATTTTTTATTCCATTGTTTTATTTCTGTAAATAGGGAATTAATGTCTATGAAATTGGAATATAAGTTAAAATTCGTAGTTGATGTTGAGATTTTACCTTTGAGTTCATCATACAAATATTTAGATTGCTCGAGATAGGAATTGACGAACACCAGTTGCTGTATGTCAAAGTATCCATGAAATATGTTGCGTCGTTATATAACAGTTACTTCTGTTACATTAGAATTTTAAAAGAATCAGTAAAAAGTTTTAAGGTTCCTGGTTTACGATGTGAATTTTACAAGATTTAAAAATAAATGACCTATTACGGAGGAACAACATTATAAAAATATATATTTTTTATTATGTCATTTCAACAAATAAAAAAACTAACTGGTATATAAAAAATTATAAAACATACTTAAATTATTATTATGATACCCTAGAGAAGATTTATAGTTTGTATTTAATAAAATTATATTAACTTATAAGCCGTTACTATAAACTTTTAAGATTTTTTAATATTATAAAAATATATAGTATTTGATCATGCACGATAAGCGATTTAAAATTAATATCACATATGTTCAAACCTGGAAAAGTAAATATTAAATTATATTTTATAATTTTAAATTATCTGAAATTAACAAACGAATTAAACTTGCATAAATAAAATATAACGTCTAATGAAATAGATGCTTATTAAATTTCTTTAAATTCGTTTATTATGTAAATATACATGGTGTAATGAGTATTAATATACAGTTCTCAAACAAATTTGCTTTTTTAGAGTAATTGTACATTTGTTACAATGATACATAATTTATAGTGATTTTCTACCTAACTAAATTAAACGTATAAATAAGATAAAAAACATACTATAAATAATATATTTATTAAATAGTCACCTGCATAAAGATTTAGAAATATTGTTAGTAACTAAAGCTTTTAGATAAATAAATTTGAAATAGTAAAAGTTGGTTAGTTAGTTAGTTTTGAACAAACTTACTAAGTGCATAATATTATTGAATTTAAACGAAATAAAATAATTTTGATGTAAGAAAAAAATGTTATTTTTTAGGTTATGAATACACGGATTTGGATTTGCCGGATTTTAATACAAATTGTATTCTTTATTTTGGAAGTTCTAAGATTATAATTTTCAAGTACAAAATATATTTCATACAATGTAGAATTAACAAATCAATCTTCATTATTTCACATTTTTTTGTTGCATTTTTACCGTATTTGCTTTATAAATGCCTTTTTGTCATTTTCATCATCACAATCATGTATATCCTATTATTAATTACTATTATTTTTTTCAATTTTTATACCAGAACAAAATTTAAAAAATTCTGAAATATTCAACTGTAATCGAAATATATTCTTGAATGATTAACTGTAAATTATGAATATTGTATTTTATCATAAAGGCAATTAGATGTAAAATGTAGTTTTTCTATTCAAAAAACTATTTTAGCTGATAATCGAATAAATTTAAATTGAAAATATCAAAAGAATACATCGTGCAGTGGAATAATCAATAGTACCAACAATCCAAAGAATAATAATAAAAATATACAAATGCTTTAATTTTAAATGTATATATTGTTTTAATTTTTAGTTTTTTTAAATATTTAAATTAATAAAAAGTAATTTAAATAAACACAAAATATAAACTCATAGAATATATTATAAATGTATTAAACATATTTTTCAATTGATTTTTTCTATAAATGATTTTTTGGACTTAAATAATTTTTTTTAAACTGTTAGAATATTTTCTGATTTATATTCATTATTTATAGGTATTTTTTACAGTTTGAGACATTTTTTTCCTGTTTAATGTTATAAGTTTAAAAATCATTTTTAGATAATTTTAACACACTTACTCAATGACAAGGTACTCTCAACACGCATGGGTTACTATACAGCAGAACGATTCCTCAGTTATTATTCTTTTTTTAAACAATATTTTATATTTTATACTATTTAAACTAAAAATTTCAGTTATATTAAATATTTTTTTTTAGATTTGCGTTGAGATCAAATTAAAATGATTATCGCTTTTATAATCGATAAATAAATTATTTTAACATTTTAATTTTGCGCATTATTAGTAAAAATTAAACATTTTGTTCTTTAAAATAATTTCTTTCTTAAAAATTAAGTTTTTGGTTAATTGTTATTGTATAAAAGTGAAACAAAAATGGATTATCAATTGTTCGTGATGTTTGGATTAGTATCCAATTGATTTTTTACATCAATCGATTTCCAGTAAATAATATAATTTTACTCAAACTATGTGCATACAATTATTATACGACTCTTAAAAATATTACATTATGATTTAACGAATGAGTTAGGTAGGTACTTACATATTATAACGTTCGTGTGCTGGGAAGCGCTTAAAATACGTTTAGCGGGGGAGGGGGGCTTTGACCAATGGTGTAAAAAAAATAAGATTAAATAGTTTATTGTAGGTACTAGGTATGTATGCTGAGCGTATATTATGTACTTCCGAGGTCTCACCATTAGTAGACCGTTTGCGAGTTTTTCGTGTGGTTTCGCAGTCAAAGTTATATTCCAGAAAACGAATAATTTATGGAGGTTGTTTGGAATTTTGTACTCGTATGGTAAAAAAAAAAAAAAATAAATAAATAAATAAATAACATCGAAACCACTTGGTCATATTTTAATTTTAACGAACCACCGCCAAAAGACGGAAACGTGCTAGTTGTTTTACACGGGAAAAGGAAAACGCACGCGTTCGAATTCATGTCCCAGAAGAGCTCGGCCGATCCTTATGTAATTTAATAACAACGTTACGGACAAAACAAACAAACGCGACTCGAATTAGTTTGTTTCAATCAGTCGGGGAAACGCGCGGTACGTATATCTACCTCCTCTCACAACCGTAAAATTAATTCGTACAATCGTCATCGCGTGCATCGGAAAGTTTTGCATACGATTAAGCGCCACTATAATATAGAAAATCTCTCGGTTTTTCATCTCTCGCCGGTCCTAACCGAAATATTACACGGTCGTACATGTTCGATCGTATTGTTATCTGACCACTGCGTGTAACACAAATTATTTTTTTTCCACCCGACCACCACCGACAAAAGAAAAAAAATAAATAAATCATAAATAGGTACTCAATTTAATAATAATAATAATAAAACGTCTATACCAGAATGGCATATTTTACAAATGCAATCGAATTGTCGTTCCACCACGGTATTTTTCAAACGATGACATACACTCATTCACATTTTAGTATTATATTATATAAGTACCACATATTGTTCAATCCGCGTGCGCGTTGATAAGTGTATGTAGGTATTCCTCTGTTTTAATCGAACAATAATTATAATTATTATTATTATCGTGATATTCGTCGAGAATTTTAATTTAGTTTGATTCAATGTTATGTAAATTAGATGTTATTTTCGGATTTACCGATTTTTTTTTTCTACGTAATAATATATTCTTGTTTTCTATCGCGTTATTGAAAACTCAAGAATACATAACGTTGTTTGTTAACACGGGTAATACAATTATTTTACAATATAATCAGTAATCACTAATCAATAATGCTAATATTATTTTAAATTTCGTTTGCAGCATAAAAGTTTATGGTTATTATTGAACGTTGGTATAGTATTGGTCTCTATGCAAGAAAAATATTGAACAGACTGTAAAGCACGTTTCAACATATATAATTTGATTATTATGGATTTATATTACAATATTAAATAATTATAAATTACAAATACTAGACAGGTGCCTATATTTAATGTAAGATAAAAAAAACAGAAATAATAAAATGTTACATGTCTCAGTAAATTAATATTTTACCTATTGTTTAACCTTCATAAATTATACAGCTTTTAGGTATAATTTTGTTTTAAACACAACTGTTTAATTATTTGTACAATTATTGTCTATGTTATAAAGAAAATAATTCACCATAAGTCCACAAATGTATACTATTCGTGAATTCACTTTACGTTCAAGCTAAGTTCTTAAAATGGGATAGGTACTTTCCGCGTAATTTGATCGATCGTTAATCAACTAGCCAATGTAACATTTATTGATATCTCATTTTTTTAGGCAAATTCCACTCAGTTAAGTAGAGCATTCTTATCATTTAGGATATCTTACTTAATTAAATTATTACATTTTATTTTATTTTTTGAATTTTTCATTTAGATGTACATTTTGAATCAATAAAAAATGTATTGACTTAAATATATTATTATATTTCTGCAAACGTAGGAATCTATAGTAAATATTTTAATATTATATGATTATATTTTAAAATTTATAAATTATAAAAAAATCCTTTATTAGTCACCAATAAAACACAAATGAATAATTAACTATTCCGTGCGGGGTGTTAAAATATATACTTATTAAGTTATTTAGTACTGTAATTCAACTACATTAAACACAATTAATGCACCTAGTCTATAAGTTAAACTAATAATATTATCATAATAATTGTTATATTATGTCCTACCTATTATAATAATGTCTTGATACAATGATAGATTAATCTTATTTCTTACGTGTTTTAGTTTTTACACGCATACAGTTAATTATCATAATTAAAATGTTTTTATAAGTTATAACCACTAGCTGGAACCCTTTAAAATATGCATCGTACCATAAATAGTATTTAGAGTGATGTATGTAGACACGAATATATTATAAGTTGTTATTGATGAAAAAACTAAGCCATAATTTTCATTTCCATTTCCATTTTTTTTTTTTTTTTTTTTTTTTTTTTTTTTTAATATAAACGAAACATAGACTTTACAATATGATAAAATATACAATTTTAAAGATTAAAATGATAATTTGAAATCTTAATTAGTTTAATTATTTAGCTGTTCGTTTTAATAAAATATACAGTACACATATCAAAATGTTTTGTACGAATAAACAAAATAATTAAATGCATTAGGTTATAATGAAAAATTAATTTTTAATATTTACCAATATTTGAATATAATGACATTTTGTTTTTATATAAGTTACATTCATTTAAGTAATATGATTCCAACATTTTGTAAAGTAATTCTAGTTTAATCGGAAATAATATGATTCAAAATTATATAAATATTATAATTTTTAAACTAGAAATATTGAAAACAATAATATTTACGTTTGTAAAATCATGATAAAAAAATTTCGCCTATTTTAATATTTATGATGTAAAATGTTTTTATATAATTTAAAAATATATTACATGAATACGAAATTTATTATTTTAGCTTTTAAAATCTAAACAAAATTAGATAGCTTTTGTTTTATGACGACGTTATACTTGATTTTTTTTACGTTTAAGGTGCGAGTTTCATAAATCCAGATTAAAAAAAAATTAGCCTAAATAAACGAGAGTAAAATATAATTTATAAAAATAAAATAAAATAAAAATGAAAAGTTTATTTATATTTGGAAAAAAACATTTTTCAAAAGCTATTTCTTATCCTCTTGTATTGAAATACATTTATCTGTTTGGACATTTTATTGTTTTATAGGATTTTCTTTCCATGGATTCTTTTATGGATGATGTAATACTAAAATTATATCTTCATAGTTTCAAATACCTATTGGTTCAAAATATCATATAATTGACACTTGAAATAAGTCATTATACGATATTTTCAATTGGTTCTATTAGTGTAAAGATAGACTATAGAAATGTACACTAAGCAATATTATGGTCGATAAAATATATTTAGTGTGTTAAACTTCGCTCAGAAACATTTTTCGAATTTGATGATTTATCATTGGCCATTATTGTTTTCAAACTCAATATCACAACACAGATGTAACGCACCAGTTCAATTACGTACCCAATTCAACCGTTTCTTGAAAATTCTAGGTAAATTTAATTTATCTGATTAATATAGAGTCTACGTGTTAATCGATTAAAAAAATTTAATATTATATTATATTCCAACATCAATATTTATTAATTATTATAATCATGATTAAAATACAAAAATGGAACAGGCGTATGATAACAATCTCTAGCGTATCGTATCTACTGCCTATACTGCCCAAGTCGTTATTCAAATTTAAAATAAATTACTCTGTACCGTAGAATCATATTGTAATATTCAATCAACGTGCAATAGAAGAGTGTGGCTCAAAGTGATAATATGATCCACCTCTTATTTTTTTACATAAATTGGATATGGGTTTGAAGTTATTTTTGGATTGATTTTTCGTTTCAATACTTTAATAATATACACATTCATGTGTATAATTAAAGATAAATAAGACTATTGAATAATTAATAATTTAACTCTACCAAATGGTAAAATGTCCAAGTACATAGATTCGTATTTTTAATGAAAATTAAGTGTTGAGAAATATGATTTTTACATGCAAATAAGTTGGAATAAACTAAAATGAAATAATTTATTTATTTATAAGTGACTCCCAAAAACACTTTTTGCCTTAAGATATTTACACATTTAAAAACATTGGACCTATGAAAAAAATCGTTAATGATGCTTAAAAAAATTCATTTAGTTACATTTTATTTTTAAAACTCAATTGTTCTTCTCTTGCATGTAATAAACCCGCACTTGTTGAAGTATTTACAATACATGGCTTATGTATGTCTTAATTTCAATCAAATTAAAAACATAAATAACATTATTTTATACAAAGGAATATATGCCCAATAAACAACACGATAAAAACTAAAAAAAATGAATTATTGTTGAATAATTTATTATTATTTTAATTTAAATCTAGAAAAATAATTTTATACTGTAGATCCAATTTTATTAATTAGTACAACATTTTAACAAATTTGATATTAAAAAAGCCACCTACGACCTACAATTTATTAAGTTCCTATTTTAGTATAAAGACATGTTCAAATATACAACAAATTGAGTCTAGAAACTTCAATATAATAACTTTGAGGTGTACCTCAAAAGAGTAAAGGATTACTTTATCACCCATCACGCTCTTTTAATATACATATAAACAATATAAATGATTTTAATAAACACAGTAAACTAGTTTATTATGCAGTACTTTTTGTTGGAATGAAAACATGAGGTAGGTATATATAATATACCCGCATAGTAAGCTAGTGTACAAAATTACTTGCAAAAAGTCCAAAAGATGACTATATGAAAATACGTAACTAGCTTATTAACTTAGAAAACACTTACATTCCATCCTACATTCCTACATATAGTAGTTACCTGTAATCAACCAAATATAAGAAAATAAATATGATAAACGATATGGAAAAATGAATGTATAAATGAACACATATTATGTGAATGCCAAACGTTTATAAAATCATTAAACACTGTAAATACGTAGGCAAGTAGGTATAGGTATAAAAATGTACCATAGTATTCATAGACTTAAATAGAATAATAGCTATATTGAACTCGTTATAACCGATAAATTAAGGGAAAATAATGTATAGGTACATGATTTGAATAATCTGACAGATATCTTAGTACTTAAGGAAATTAGAAGTGTTTACTCATAAGTCTTAATATAAACATTAATAGATTTTGTAATTAATTATTATGGTATTTCCATACTTATACACTTATTATATAAGATATAATACATATAATAAGATTTAAAGATACTAAAGAGTACCTAGCAAGTAGCAATATTTTAAAAATAATACTAATACCATATTCATACTATAGGGGTATCTAAATATTTTTTAAGCGTGCGATAGCATAGGCCACTATTCATCTATAATACATAATAATATACGTAATATTTATAATATATAATAAACTGTGCCATAACCACAATTTTTGGCTACAAAATTTGCCCCTTAAACATAATCTAAGCATAAATAAAAGTGGCAAATGTTGGTCAACAACTTAATAATTTCTCGAAACAATTAAAATCATGCAAACGGTACGGCGAGAAACACGGATATCCTATGCTGTGTGGACAAAGGATCGAAAAGATGCTTTGGCAACGGCGGCGCAGCAACATCGTTTGAAATTGACGCACAGTGACGTACCGAATAACACACGTTTGCTGAATACCGTCCCACGTTTTTATCAAATACAATCTGAATCCCCTTCGCTGCTGCGGTTTAGTAAAAAATTAAGATTATTGAATAGTTAAAAATAAAAATAAATGTAAAAACGTATATACCATTATAATAATGTGCGATTTGTGTTTGAGAAAAACGTAAATTGATAAACAAATGAAAAGTTCAATGAATTTCTATATTATTATTATAGAATTGCTTTATACCTAAGCTATATTTTTAATTTTTTTTTTTTTTGTTGTTTGGTATGATTTGTATTTTTAATTTCTCAAAAGGCCCGACTCTGGACATGGCAACTTAAAGTTGACCACGACTAAACACTGTAGGTTGGGGTAAATGCAACCCTACATATTTTATCCAATGTGAATGTGTGACCCTCGCTTTTGTTTGTTGTTATAACAAAAAGCTATTCTTGTCGGAAATTGACACATTATAGTAAAGATACGATAACGCAGTAGTAGAGGTAGAATGTGTGAGTGTACAATGTATACGCCAGTCAGTAAGGCAGCGCGTCACCGACGACAACGACGACGACGGAGCAGTACTGCTACTAGTGCAACCGAGTGCATCTGCAGTCAGTAGTCGTACACAGGAGTAGTTGGAGGTTGTAAAGATGTGTGTGTGTGCGCGCAGGGCAATCGAGGCGCGTCGCTACACGGAAAACTAATGAGTATTTGCGAAAACTATTTGATTGATAGATTTTCGGACTCGTCTCGTTGGATGGCTCGTCCGTTCACTGAGTACTTGCGTTTGGAAAAAATATCATGAAAATCGCTCCAATAGAACTTCGGATAATATAGTGCTCCAAAGAAATCGCCTCGCGTTTTAATGATTTCATTGATTATAAAAATATATACAATCAATATGTATACAATATTTATTACAATATCTATAATCAATGATATAATTGATGGGAGAGTGGGGTTACCTTCATTTTCTTGTCAGAATGTTTAAAAGAATTTTACAATAAAATAAAATATCATAAAAACATGGTATAATCTGCATATTTATAATCATTCTGCGCGGCCGACCCAACTCGGCGAATGGGCGCAGACAGACTAGCCGATAGACATACTAAAAAATATATAGTTAATAATCGATCGCGTCATATTTTGTCGCCTTGTGGTCGTGGTCGGTCCAAATCGTCGGCCGACGTACGCCGGCAACGTACACGAAATAATATTATAAAAACAGAACGAATTGTAAAAAATGTCGCCGTAGTCTGCACGACGCACGACGATAACACCGAATAATAAACAACAACATAATAATATTCGAAATCACTACATAATATTATACAAAGATAATATCATGTGAACGGGCCGCCGTATTATTCGAAATATTGTCCATTCTAAATAATATTATTATAATTCATAACAATTTATGGGTACGGCACAATGGTAATGTCGCATATTATAACATTATACGCATCGCCGGCGCGGCATCGGTCAGTATGCGGACGACGACTCGTCGGCGAAGCGGTAGTTTTGGTTGTATTTTTCGGTGAAACGACTGGTGACGTATCACCACTCCTCCCTCCTCGTTCGTAACAATAATTATACTTCGCGGTGATGGAATCTTTATAAAAATAAAATAATTATAATTATCCGTAACAATAATGTACAAAAATGACAACAACGACTGATCATATTGTGTTTTGTTGTCGAACGTGTCTCCCGGTGATCATTGTGCGTACCATACGCGTAGTTCGCGTGTAATTTCTGTGCGCAATTGCTAACTCGGAGACGACGACCTCAGACGGTTTCTCTCTGACGTCATCGGAACTTCGTCGCCGGCCGATATGTCAGCGTTTGTTTGCGTAATATTATTATATCGTGAATTTGTTAACGATCTATCGCTAGTTTTGGTAATGAACGTGGAACGATTGACGATTGACCATGTTATATAATAATATAATAAACGGTAATTATTCAAATTAAGCTGAATTAAACGATATTCGTATTCATAGGGAAGATAATTTTTTTCTCAAATAAAATCATAAACACGTTAACGATTATCAGCGAAATATGTGCTGTGCTGTAGGTGAGCCAAAAATTAAACTTTTATTATCATTATTATTTACTACAAAATGTTTGACGTGGCACCGTCTCACTCGCTTCACCCTCAAAGCCGTTACTGATGACCAGGCGAAAACGGTTTGATCGATAATCCAACTGCACGGCCACGACAAGTAAGCCAGCGACGAACGCGGTTTCATCAGACGGACCGACCGACGGCGACGGAAACCGTATAATCGCGTTTAAGTTGAGCTCAGAACTGTGCAGTGTGCTGTGCCGTGTCGTGTACAGTGTTAAATCTGGATTATTTATTCCGAGGAGCTAACACTTTATCTCATTAGTAAAACATTTTAGAAAAATCGATTACATAATAATAATTATTATCTATTGCGATGAATTCAATACATCCGACATTCGATGTAGTATAATATTACATAGTATTATAATGTGTAAATATTTTATTCAAAAATATTATTTATTTTATATTTTTTTTTTTATGCGAAATTGTTTTTTCTTACACACGGATCGATAGCCTTTTCGAATTTATCAACCACGGCCGATGGCTAAACGTAACCGCCGTCCATAATTGTATGCTATTATCTCATAAAAAATGCTGTTTTTCATTAGTCGCTAACAGTTATCTACGCGTTTGACGCGCTGTAACCTACCGCTGATCTTCGGTGACTGTTTTCACGCTAACTAATGGAAATTATAAGGAGTTTTACGATGGTATTAAACATAATCGTGAGCTGTTAACTCCATGATAATATTATTATCATAACGTCGGTTAATCGGTCTGAGGAAAACGCGGTCATACATTCACCGCATGCCTTTCGATTGTCTGTCAAATCGTCGTTGCGAGCACGTAAAATGTATAGTGTGACGACAAGAGTCTATAAAATTATATTTGTATATTCGCGATCTTCGTCACTTCCTACTTTTCGATCCTCTTCATCCGTTTCCTGAGAATATGCCTTGTGTAGCGTTATTATAGACGCATATTAGTCGCCAATTATAAGTATATATACATAGTACTGACATGCACGGTACGCAACGGTACGCAACGGTCGCCGGTACAAAGTTCAGGCACCGCAGCGACGGGTCTACGCCTCACCGACCGCCGCCGCGGGCGACGGCGACACGGCACCGTCGACTCTCCCCCCCCCCCCTCCGCCAAAAAGGCACAGGGTGGGACGGGAAGACAATTCGGTCCGGACGAGTACCGGCCGTCTCGCTCTCTTGCGTGAACCGTCTTACCGACAGGGTCGGCCTGGCCAGGACCGGAGGGCCGGGATTTTCGTCTGGGGCCCTTGTACTGGGTTACCCAAAAATACAGTATGAAATTATTGGGCCCCAGAAAATAATTCCTGCCTGGGCCCTCGGTTACCCCAGGCCGACCCTGCTTACCGACAACGCCGCCTAGTCGTAAGATCGCGTAAAGCATAATTTTGTGTATTCTCTGTAATGTCGTCAACACCTGACATAAAGTGACATTTGACAACTACCTATTGTGTACCGTGTTGTTTATAATCAATAAAAATACATCGTATAAATAGTGAAATTCGTGTTGTTCTTTTATCCTGACCGGCTCACCGCGGACTCACCGAGCACCTACCGCCGTAGCCGTGTCAGTACTATATTATTCGCAGATAATTACTGGCCGAACACTTCTACGAGTTACGACCATTATTCAAAATATGCCGTAAGGTGCATTTTTACCTTATTAAATCATCATAAATGTTAATTAAATATTATCGTCATCATAAAGTTCTTAAATGTCAACGATTAAATAGTTTAAAAAATATACCGACTATACGCTTAAAAGTTCTTAATAATCAGAATTTGAATAAACAAAATATAACGATAGTTGTGTCGAGAGAATATAAAATATCACTCTGTATAGTGTATGATATACTTATACGGAATCTGAGATGTATTATTTAACGAAGGATTTTCCTAAATGAAATTTTTTATTATATACTGGCACGTTTGCGTTAGTAATTTTATGAAACAAATATTTTTATCTTGCAAAAAAAGCTTTTTATTATTAATTTCATTATTATGTACCAAAAGTCATGTGGTTTGAATAGTGAGACCACGTGTCCTGATAAAAAAATGTTGAGGTTTTTAATATAATGTAATATAACAATACCAGGTCACAAAAATGTCGAATACGTCTCTAAGAACGCATTTAACGTAGTTAAATTCATTCAGATTTGCATTTTTATTCAACATTTTAAATATTAGACAAATCTTTCATAATTTTTATTATTATTGACTATATACATTACAATAATACAAGATTCAAGTGGCCGTATAAAAATGAAATAAAACACATCGCTTGAAATATTTTCGGTTTTTTTTTTTTTGTAGGAACTCTATTAATCATCAGCAACACCTCGGAAAGATAGCTAAAGCATATTGCATCACGAACAAAACATAAATATTATAATAATAAATTGTACACATTTTTTTTTTTTTTTTGTCTTGACTGAGATGTGGTATTGTGAGGGAACGTAAATTCTTCTATTTTAAAATAGATTTTTACCAGATTACTATATAAAACGTGCAATACGTTCTCATAAAATGCAATAATGGCATAAACATTGTCAAGAGCTATTTAATTTTAAATACGTATATTTTTTTAAAGGTTATAGGTAACCTCATAATAAATCAAAACTTGAGTCAATAATCCTGCGGCGTGTTTCATCTACGGTAGTTGTTTTGGATTTGTGTAGTGTGTATATATAATAATATGTAAATTGTATAATACATCAAATAGCATAATTAATTGGTAATATTATAACTATGACTCAGAAGTTATTTCTCAAGTATCTTTAAAACATTAAGTCATGAATGCAAATAAATACCTAAAATTGTAAATCATTTTAAAATTATGAATAATTTAATACGTCCAAATATTAATAATAGATACTTACCTAAATTTAAATATTTTTTAAGCATAATATTATATTTTTTTATTATTCTAGTTACATAATGTTATGTAGTATTGCAAAAAATAATAACTGAATATACTAATACGCATGTTATTATCGACAGTTAAATGTTAAGTTATAAGATAGAGACCGCTTACAATATTCGATAGCAATCTATGATGGTCTGTCCAAACTTTGAAACTGGTTTACTAATTATTCCGGTCGTTGACTGTTTATTATTTTATATCTTTTGAAATACATTTTTGATTATTATTACCTACTTGAAATTAAGCTAACTCAATATATTTTTTTTTAGTTTATGAACAGAGCGATGAATATATTATTGATTTCATCATGATGTGTCTATTTATTATTTTTTATTTTTTGTGATTAGCACATTAGTAGTTTTCGATCAAATGCATCTATTTTGATACCACGGGGTTGGTATCGGATATAAAAATCAAATCTAGACAAATTATGTATTGTTTATTCATATTTATTATCGAGAAGGACAAAAAAAAACAAAAAATTAAGGAAAAACAAGACATTTTACGCAAATACAATTTTAGACCAAATGGGTTTTATTCTTATGATGTAACTCAAAAAACGATAAACGTAGATACCTGCAATTTTCACCAAATATATATATTACCGATTTTTTTTACGATAACATTTTCGAAATATTTCAAATATTTTTGAGTTATTTATAGGTAATAACAATTTTCAATTATTCTAAAATTATTTTTTTATACATTTTTTTTTTAAAAAGATATAGTTTTTTCAGTGAAACGGGTTTTCAGCGAATTTCGTTTAAAATTTATATTTTATAGATACTATTATTGTTTTAAAAGATTAAGCGATGGTCCCCCGAACATTCTAGTATATACGTCTAACAAACGACTTATAGACTTAAAAAAATGTAAAATTAGTTTATTTTTGAAAAAACTGTCAACAGGTAGTGGTCATTAAAGGAAAAATAAAATTAACAATTTTTTTCGTTTTTATATTCCTATATTGATTCGGTGACACTGCTTATTGTGTAAGTGAACTTTCGAAAGTTAAAACTGATTCCTTTTCCCATATAATGCATAGAATATAGTTTTATCAATAAAATAATTTTTTGATGAATTTTTTATATTATCGATATTTTTTACGTGCATATAATTTCGAAATACACCTAATCTTGGATATAAAGTTTTGAAATTCAAAACTTTTCAATAATATACATAATTAACGTATTCTTTTTCAGAAATAATTATATCATTTCACTATAATTACTGAAGTAAAATATATGACTAATAGGTATACCTATTTATAAAAAAAAAATATTATTGTTTTGTGATAGGTAAAGACTGAAAAGTTAATAACAATATTATAAATGGTAGTATAGTATATTACAGTATATTAATATATCATTATTATATTAAATAAATACTATAATAATATAATAAATGATGAAAAATACTACTCTAATTAAATAAAAAAATTCAACTTAATGTCAAGTTTAACACATCCATTACAGCGAAATCTCTCTTGATATTATTAGCAGTCGTGATACTACACTCGAAACCTATTGTACAGTAGAGCGATAGATCTTCAGGTGTTTTGTTTGGTTTAAATCATTTTAACTCAAACAACAATACACTTAGATACCTACATGTAATAATACGAACGATAAATGATTAAATGAAAATTTTTGTATACATAAAAATTATATTTATGTTTTAGTATAATATATTATTACTTTGTATAACGAAAGTCATTTTTGTAACAATGAAAAAATAGATGCAAACTATTTAAATAAAATAAAAAAAAATACTTAACAACTAACAGAATATATGAATGAAAAAAGAAGGACAGAGAATCAATGGCATTTGTGAGAATTTAACTATTATGGCCATTGTTTATGTATATTAAAGTTACGACAGTCGGTTGTGGGCGGCCGAATGCACTGCTGTGCACTATAGGGTAGTCCGTGATCGACTGGTGGTGATGTCACGATTGCGATGGACCGACAGAGCACTAATGTCGTGCACTTGGAAAGCATCGGTAGCCGCGGGCGATAACAAAGGTTCGGGCGAGTGTGAGTGCACTAGCAATAGAGTGCGACGGTTGAAACGGATGCCGGCCGGACGTGATTCCGTGGCGGAAATCCGATGTGCCACTGCACTGGTTCGTGTCCGATACGTCGTTTTCGCCCCAGTGATCCGCTGGTTGAGTTCGAACGGCCCGCTGCCGATGCCGCACACCAATGCGTCTAGAAACGCTGCGACCGATTGCATTCACAGCGTCATCTGCGCTACACGGAGTCACGGACATCCGTTCTGACACCACTTGTCCAAATCTGCGCCACCGCTGCTGACGTCGCTGCCATCCGCGGTTACCCGTGAGTCGCGTCGATGCCTAACATTCGGTACCCACGGCGCAATGTTTGTTATTCTCACCCGTCGCGTCGTCGAACGAAACCGACCAGACGGTAGGACCGTTTCGATTTAAACGTCGTCCTGCACCACAACTGGTGTTCGTTACAACTTGTCCTCAAACACGACCGCGGAAAACGCAATATACATAACATACCGCATTACACGTTTGTGCGCTCTCGCGGTTTCCTTCTCCTTTTTATGACCACCTATCCGAATGTCCGTCAAGCTCAACTTATCCTCGGCTTATCCTCTTGCCTCGATCCCGGTAGAGCGGCGTCGTTCAAGCAATATGGTCTAGAAGATCCTCCGAAGACCACTCCGGGGAATCGACAGGAACCGGTGTCTATTTGTCTGCGGTCGTACGTGCACCGAGAGACGACTAGTGTCGGTACCCACGAAAATAACGGAAATTTCCTCCTTATTATCCTCAATCGTGGGCTCGGGTACCATCGTTTCTGTGGCTGTACTACCAGAGTCACCCCGATTGAGCTCGATATCTGTCGTTAGAGGTTCGGCCGGCGGATAGTAACCGATTTCTACGTAGCCGATGACCTTATAATAAACTTTCTATAACTGTATACTGGAAATTTACTAGAAAAAAGGGCATATATTTATTGTTTATAAATATTTAGAATACTGACTTAAAATACCCTTATACCTTTATACATTCATAAAAAGTTAACTTATGCAATCAAATTAATAATAAATACCTTGTATCATAGGTAAGTATCTAGTTATATAAATTATAGAACAGATTTTACTCGCTTCAGTGAAATTTAGTGGACTCTAAGTAGAGATCGATAAAACAGTACTTAAATTTAAATAATAACCAACAATTATCATCTAGTTGTATTTTGAAAAACTAATAACCGCTTTATTTTGCGTATCATGGATGTTCCATTTTGATATTTTAAAGTGCTTTATTATGTAGTTTTCACGTTATATTTGATAATGTATACTACCTCTGCGGTATCCCGATGGAGCTTTTTCTGATTCTATTTTTGTTACATATATTGATTTAACAATGCGATTTGTATTGTTTAAAATTATTTAAAATTTAAAACTAAACGTTATTAAAATGTTTATACTATTTGTTAGATTGAATTTTTATAATTACCTACTTGCAATGTTTATTTTATTTTGTTGTATTAATGTTATACAAAATCAGATAATTGTAACAAATTAATTAATTTAATGATCAACGCCACCAAATATAACATCGTTTTCATCAGTGAAACTGATCCATAATATACATATTTAAATTTAAATTAATTTAATAAAAAACTGAATATTAAAACGAAAAAACCATTGTTTAGTATTACAATTTACAGTGCATAAATAATTTTTCATCAGTTATGATTTCCGTGAAAATGTACTCGTATTTTAAGTGAATAATAAGGGATAAAAATTACCATAGCTATAAATTATTTAAACTAATAATGAATAAGTACCGGTGATCGATATGTCAAATATTTACTATTTAATAGGTAGTCAACTTTGATTCAACAAATTGCTTTCCGGACATTTCTTATATCGTTGATGTAAGTATCAATCTCTAAATAAATTACATTTTAATTAGGTTATTATATGTACTCGATAAGAGAACAAAAGTAGTATCACTTATCAGGTGTCACTCTAGCATCTTTACTGGCTGTCAACACGTCCAAATTGTGAACGTACTTACACCAGTTCTCAGAATAATATATAGGTAGGAAACGTACGCAAATCCATTGACCATTAATGTGATCACATTTTTACTAATACATATTATTCTATTTTAGAAACCGCCTGCTGTTGCTACTGATTATTATCGTTATTACTGTAACACAGACGTCTTGCGGTCCGTAGAACACGTAATTGAGAACTACAAGAATTTATTTCACTGTAGAACCTTATTTGATTTTGTATATATTTAGCGGGTAACGTTACCTAATAGGTATATAATAAATCGATAACTTAGCTAGTTCAACTTAATTTAACAGCATTGATTACATTATCTGATGTATATATCTTGAAATTCTAAAATTAAAAATCTACCATGTCATAAATACGGTTGGAGTTTAAAGTTATTGAGTTATTTATTAGTTATTATAATTTATTACATGACAATAAAATATGATCAACTATAAAAACTTGTTTTTAAATTTTTTTTTTTCAAATTTTGCGGTTTGAGAAACTCATTGTCGAATGACAAGTATATTAACAGCATGAAATAATAATATATTGGTTTAAAAACATTTTTTCAGTTTCTTGATGATTTATTAACCACAAAAATTCATACTATTTATTAAAAATACATTATTATAGGTTAATAGGTATAGTTTAAAACGCGTAATTTCCATCTATTATATGAATTCGAATCATTTTTATATTTTGATGAAAAAATTATTTATTTTATTATTCGTATAATTGTACTTTATTAACTATATAATCGGTAGTAATACACTATATATGCAGTATATTAAGTACTGTGTGTAAACAATTAAAAAAAAAAAAAAATATAGTAAATACGGATACAAATCATAATGATATAAGTGGATATCTGAATGAAATAAAATCTTCACGGAATTAGTAATAATTCATTTCTCTCTTAATTGTGGTATAAAAATAAATACACTTATAAAAAACTATCTCATTAAATACAATACATCTGTATAAAAACATTGATTAAAAATATTAAAACTTGAGTCACGCAAAATCAATATATAAACGTGGATATGTAGCCCACGTCCTACGCCGTATAAATTTTAGGCAATCGCACCTTACTAAGCATCATTGATTGTTTGTCTTACTCAGATATAGGTTCGTTACAAAATTATTTACATGACGTATAAGCGTTTATATAAATAAGGTATGATAGCTAGATGTTGGATGAAAAATAAATAAATACAAATATAATTCCAGGGTTACAATTAAATGTATTTGTTGTTTTTTTTTTTTTTTGATCATGTGCTTATTGTGTTTTAAAAAATGAAAAAAATATCACAATATCGTAATTAAAATAATTTGTGCGTTGTATTTGTGGAGTATTATGTGTACGTAAGTATACAACTCAAGACACTATATTTTTTAAACAGTTCTAAATTTTAATTGATGTAAATCTCATTATATAACACTGATATAATGAAATAAACTGTTTAGAAAATGAATTATTTTTGTTACAAAAAAAAAAAAACAGATGTTGCTTAAAAAAAGTTAAATAAGTTAACACAAGCAAAGCGGTCAATTTCGATAAGAGTTAAATTTTATACCTAAAAGATTGGAAATATTGTCATACTGTGTAAAATATTTTTTTTAACTGAAAAAATAATCAGATAAGTATAAATAAGAATAAGAGAAAAAGAGACCTAAATAATATATTTCATATTCTAAAACAATTAAAATTCAAAATAATAAAATACAAAATATATACAGTAGATTCTCATTATGTCGAATCTTAAGTGAACAGGAAAAAGTTCAAGATATCGATAATTTCAAAGTATTGAGTATTATTAAAATTCTTAAAAAAAAATTGAAAAAAATAGTAAATAATTTGAATGCTTATAATGCATAATTTAAATACTTAAAGTACTAATACTACATATGTATCAATAAACTATAATGATTTTTTTTTAAAAATTGTCTTTAAAGTTTATTTAATATTACTTTTGTTTTTGTAAGAATATAAAAATTAATTGTAAGGACATTTAATTTATGCTTATTTTCCATTTCACCATATTGTAATATACTATACTATAATATCACTACACTGCTTAATTTTTTGTTCTTGCCGTAATAAAAAATATTATTTGTGTATTCGAGATAATGAAAAACGATTAATTTTATTTCGAGTTATCGAAAGTAAAACTCTATTAAGTGTAATGGTGGTTTCAAGGGAATTTCAATGTACTTCGATATAATAAGAATCTACTGTATTATTAAGATGAGATTTGATTGATTTCAGCATAAATTGTATTCAAAAAATAATGTTATTTGTTAAAAATAATATAATAATAATGTAGTAATATTATATCATATGTACAAATATTAATAGTAAACATAATATAATGAAATAAATAGTTCTTTTTTAAATTATTTTCATTTAAGAAATGATGTCATTTAATGGTTTTTTCATAATAACAAAATAAATAGGTACATTTATATACTAAAGTTTTTTAATATCATTGAAGTAGTTCAAATTTACTTTTGTTATATTATTACATACTTTTATAAATTTAAATTTTGAGCTTAAATCGTTTAAATTTCATCTCTATTATGATATGTCAGAACTCATCCTCTTGTAATATTCTTAAATATTAAATTTTTTTTCTTGCAACGCACTCCTTTTTTCTCAGATTCTCATTTATTGCGTTATGTTATGGTAAATATTTAAGAGTATAACGCATCTATTTCATGAAAATTATTGTTGTTATTTTTGTATTCCTAATAAAAAAAAACTTACTATTCAAACTTCAAAAAAAAGGTTTGTTTTTATTATGTTATTAAATTAAATTAATATAATAAAATAATACAATTTTCAACTATTAATCATTCACTAAAGTTTAAAAACCATTTTAAAATAACGAATAATAAAATTACACAGATTGTTAAATTGCAATATTCAGATTTTCAAAGCATTATTTTACTTCCGACACAATTAATGATCCGTAATCTATTTATAAGCTTACGATCAAATAAATTTTCTGATTTCGTAATAAATATAACATATTTTCTGAAACTCGTCAAATCAAATTAGTTTCCTTTGAACTTTTTCAAACGTAACTTCATGCATTTAGTTATTTTATTCGATAAGATTAACATAATCTTAGTTATATTTGTGAAAGTTTAAACATAAAATTATTTTTTTCTTGTTAAAAACTTTGAACCATTATAATATTACATTCAATATTTTACCGCGATTGTATGTATTATTGTATTAGTATTAATGTAGGAACTTTATATTTATAAACAATAACTCTTATATTATATATTTTGACTTTCAGTTTTGTATACCATAATTCAACATTGTTGAAATAAACGATTATAACTAATAATTTTCAAAGACGCAAATTAGTAAATCATTATGCGTAAATAAATTTGTATTATACGCCATTTTTGTTTCAGTTATATGAAATATTATAGAAACATCAACATACAAATTTTTTTTTTCATCAATTAACGAATTAACTAAAGGAAAAACTCAAAAACTCTTAACTCTTTGAAGAAGCTCTGAATATAGTTATTAATTCATCGGAAAACAGCTCCATTTATATGGAAATTGTGTGTATTAGAAATCGTGGGTTTTATTTCCTTGACTATTATTAAAATAAAAAAATACAATTTCTTTTAAAATGAAGTATTATATATATTATATTATTTACTTTTTATTTTACTGTATACCTATATTTAATATTTATAAGTACCAATATAATATATAATATTATATGCTCATACTATATATTATTAAGCACAACGTTCAATACTTATAGTATAGACTTTCCATATACTTCCTATAATAATAAACGTCTTATTTCAATTATTGAAGATATCTCCCGGGACTATGATGATGTCTTTCGTGATACGTTCACACAATTGGCCCAGATGGCGTTTTACGGGTTATTTTATTTTGAGAATAAAATAAGTTGTTATCGGGGCACTATGGCTGTATTCTCCAAAGCTATCATTTCAGGAATTTGTGCATCATTTCTTAAACTTTATGGTTTAACTACATCTATCTTATCTAGTCTGGTGACCCTTCTTATATGTTTCTAACTATAGCCCCAATGGTCATTCTACCCCATTTGTACACAAACTATTTGAAACACTCGTACTCCATTCATTCAAACCACAACCACATTGCCGATGACGACTGACGAACGAACAATATGGCTATCGTTTTGGTTGAAATATAGATTAACAAACACCTGTAACCAGTCCTTTAGATTTGTATTTTTTAAAGATTTTAGCTAAATAAGTAATGATGGATTTTATATACAGATTTTGTTAAGGAATTAAGGATGCAATTCGATTTTTTATTTTTATTTTCTACTCACTTGCCAAAAATTCCACTATATATTAAGAACTATAGATATCACTAATAGTTTAATTTTTTTTTAGTTTAATTTCTCTAAATTTTGATAAAAATTGTTTTCCCTATCAAAATGGTACCCACATAAGAAGTTGTTTTTATAACTGTACAAAAATATTTAAAATACATAGGTGCCTACAATTTATTTTTATAAGCATTTCAATTTAAAATTTTAACAAAATTCGTTTCTCAATTGAAAATGTATAAAACGTTCAATTATTATGACAAAAGCTTGAAAATCTAGTCCAAAATTCTTGACAAGTATTTTATACTTAATCTAAAACATATATGAGTATTTTTTTTTCATAGACATTGTAAGTTAAATTTTAACAAAATTACTTTTTTCAACTGTGAATAATGATATTCATTATTTTGTTGTAGTTCAAAAACATTATTAGTGGGGACATAAAATGTTTATGTATATTTTATATACACAATGACATTTTAAAATGCTTTATTTAAAAAAAAATGTATTCCTGCTTTACTGCTAATAGTAAAATAAATTACTTTTGTAGCAATGTTTGAAAATACAACATTAAATATAGTTAATAAAGGCTGATAAACGGTGTCCACTTAGGAACGTTCTTCGTATACAATAATATATTATTGAACAAAAATTTAACAGATCTATCACAGTAATCCACGGGGTGCCAACTGCGCATAGCAGATCAGTTCCCTCTTGACCATATTTTTGTTTATGAAATATATTTTAGTAATCATATTTTTAGTACCATATTAGAGTATTTCAAGCTTATATCTTGATAAAAACTAATGACTCTACTATACAGCCATGCGGTTATTTTAAAATTACACAATAGCTCAGTTGATGACTTATTTTTTAATTTTACGAAATTATTTTTACATTTTAGAATGATTATTATACATTATTTTAAACTGAGAAACGTTTGACTAAGAATCATTAAGTGCAAAAAGCTGTTACTACTACCCTGAGTTTTAAAACAACATTATTGAGTATTTAAGTTGATATATATTATACACTTTATACAGACCCAATTAGCAATTTAAAGTTTATAAGACTCCAAAAACTTCAGCTCTTATTAAAGTTTATTATTTTACGACATTGAGTATTACATTCTTAATATATATTTTAAACAATTTGGTTTTTTCGCAAAAAAAAATACTTTTATTAAAAAAAATATATTCAATTGTTAAAAACTTTATGTTTATTACTATACAAAGATAATAATATTATTAATATATTATTTATTAAAGAATAATAATATTCTAATAAAATAACTTATTTTGATTAATTTACTATGGACTATTTGGGTAGGTTAATTATTGTTTATTTTAAGATTATTAGAAATAATTTACTGTATGGTTTACGGTAAATTAACTATATGATATAACATATAAATGTATTTAAATAAATTATACTATAATTCTTATATATTCTTATTTTATGCATCTAAATAATTATATTATTAAATATATTATGTAAACAAATTAAAAAATATATAAATAAATCTTTTTTGGGTCTTGAATGTTTTAAAACTATTTAAAAAATGATTGGTACATAATTATATCGATTAAATTATACAATTTAAAATTAACTATCAATTATTTATATTTACACGAGATAAATTATTTAAAACATAATTTAGTGCTAACTGGTAAAAAGTAATTATCCAATATAGTATTTTATTCATAATTCATAGAAAAAGTAAATGGATATTTGCGTGATCTTCGTTGTTATTTTTTTAGCATAAGTGTTGTTATTAGATACTTTCAATTAGTATTAGTATTAAATACAAACTATTTTCTTTGTAAAGATTTAATATATTAAAGTAAAATAAACAATGTACTATTTAAAATAAGTACAATTATTTTTATGTCAGACTTAGATTATAATTGTATACATATACAACACAATTATTGTCAATAAAAATAACAAATTAATTATAATAGTTATATATTTTATAATATACTTTATAGTTTAAAAAAATAAAGAAAAATGTATTATGTTTAATAGGTAAATATAACTAATAACCATAATAACCAATGGGTTAATTAATATGCTAATGTATCATCCACCTTACTACCAGTCAATAGTTAATAAATCGATATATAATAATAATAAAAAAGAACATACATTTTAATTTTACTATTTATTTTTAGAATTAATAAGTAACACCAAAATATTTGTTACAAATTAAATTTATTTTTGGGATTAATAATAATGATCCATTAATACTTAAAGTCTAAAATAAATAGTAGTTTAACAGTTAGTAGCTCTAGAAAGGAGAATCAAATTATATTTAACGAATATTTTTTTTATGAATATTATTATTAATATTAAGGCTTGGATTACAAAGATAAACTTCATATTTATAGGATTAAAACGATATTGACATTATCCTTAAGATATTGTAACTAAATTTTTCTTGAAATTATCTTAAATACTATGTCTATATATAAGACTTTAGTCATTGTTTACTATATTATCATCAATTATCATTACCATCTAAACCTAAACATATTTTCAAAAAAATCAACTTCGAATCTCTTTGATACATTGCCTAATTTAGTTAAGTTTTCATTGAGTACTTAACATTTTGCAATATAGTAATAATTATGTCTAAAAAAGTATCTTAAATACTTCTGTTAATATTTACAATATTTTGCATCAGATATATACATTACAACACTATTTAACAGGCCAAAATATATTATAATGATGAATTTGTTAACATAAAACATTTCTCAACTATTTTATGTTAAGTTTAAATATTATTTTTTTCTTTTCTTATTTAATCACTGTGTAAATCTCATAGATAATCTCACATGTAACTAAAATGCAACTACTTACGCTAATTTACCTATTTGTGACAAATATTATGATATTTTATTTATAAAATTCTTTAATTGTAGTTAATATTGAAAAATATAAAACAGTTTGTTGTATTTTTTTTATGTTAAACCTTTAAAATCAGACATTTTTTTTATTTTAATCATATATTCCAATAAAGTTTTATTTTTATGATTTTAATTATCTTAAATTTATTACAATACTCCCTATCATTAATTATTATTGGTTAGGTTAGGCATAATTTTATTCATAGTACATATTTTTGTTAAAAAATACAAACTTAGAGATTATAAAATAGATTCAATTGAATAATGAAGACTTTATTTTAATTGAAAAATTCCAAGATTTGATTTTTTATCAAATTTGAGAGCTAATTTAATTTATATCAAATACAATTTTAAAATAATTCTAAACACGATAGAAATGTTAAAATTAAAAGGTTATTTGTTATCAAAAGCAATGATCAAAATTAAAAACGTAAAAACCGCATTAAAAAAAATATAATTAAACAAATTAGGTATTTTAAAACCTAAACTTACAACGATACTAAAAAAAAATATAGTTTTAAAATATTGCAGAAAATTTCAAAGATTTTAAAAAGATAAATAAACATAAACAATGAACCATCTAAAGATCTGAATGCAAATGATATTGCATACATGAAGTACAGATAAATACTGCTAACGTTGATCGAATTTTTCAATACATAAAAATATACATGTAAAAATAGATAATCAATGGAAGTTGACGTTCAAACACACTAAACAACTTTTGATCATCTCGCGCTATAAGATAACGTCATATAAATTCCATTTTTTTTTTATCTTTATTAATGTGGGCTAATAATATTTTATAGGTAGAAGATTAAAATGTTATTGGTGAAAAACGTTGTGAAAAATACAAAATGTTATTTTTTTAATATTTAATTTTCACATGATTATAAATAAAACGTTTTCAATTAAATTTTAACTGTATTTTTTGTAGCATATTAGAGTAATTTTAGAAGAATATTTTGAAGATTTTCATTCATATAAAACTCTTTACTAGTTATATTATTATAGTATAATATTATTGTGAAATAGTTAGGTAGCTAATTACTAATTAGATACATTAGCATTAAATTAATGTACATTTTACGAATTACAGTGGTACAATGTTGGTTTAGAGAATATACGTCGGCATTAATTATTAATATCTCTATTTTTTTTTACATGAGAGACCTTTGATTAAAAATTTTAATTTTAATTTTTTTTTTTATCAATTTATAGTGAATAGTTAAAAATAATTTTATTTTGCCAATGCCTAAGAAATTACTAGTGTTGACTCTGACAAGACCATTGAAAGTAAAACGTATATTTAAATAAGAAAATATTTTATTTATTTGTAAACCTAATCGATACAAATTTATAATTACATGTTAGGTCAAATATTATCAAATTTCTAAGTATAATATATATTGTGTGTATAATATATTATGTATATTTTAGATTACTTCTTACTGATTATTTATTTATAAATGTAACCTGTGTACTGCGTAGTTAAGTATATCGTTATATTACCGGCTTTGACTGAAATCGTGAAAAATACATGAATAATATATTTTGTATCCACTTTAACCTCTGAATCTACCACAAGAGTACAACTCAGATATTATGTTATTTGTAAATTTTAAATTTTAAGTTTATAAATATTCTATATTTTTGTCAAATTTATTTTATTAGAAATGTCACTTCCATTTATATCTTATTCGAAGATCAATTCGTATAATTCCAAATGACTAAGCTCGTATTCACGCAAACCCCTAATATAAAACACAGAATTTCAAAAGCACGCGATATAACATGTGGTAATTACAGCTATTTGGCCTTCTCGACCCTTTAATCACATTTTAATCCATCCAAAATATTGAAACTTTAAATGATCCAGACTACCAATGACAATTTGTTTCTAAAAACGTATATTTGAAATTGTGACATTAATCAAATTTCTCTACACCAAAGTACATACCTATATCACATTATCTGAGAAAAAAAATACAATTTTGTTAATTCAAGTTCGACATATTAATATACGCGAGTAAAAACAGAACAATCTTCAAATTAAATTCACAAACCGAATTGTCTGTATTAATAATAAGCGAAACGTTTGATGTTAATTACAAGCCATGTGTAACATTTTATCGTTGCTGAAACTATTTAAGTATTACATTTACACAGTTACACGTGACTTATATTTTGATAAATTATTGTGAAATACGTTTATTTAATATGTACCGTGTTTTCCAAATAGATGTTATGGCATTTGTAAAAACTATCTAAACAATTTCAAGAGTTCAAGCATGATACTATATTAAATAATATTACAATATTGTAATCTTTATTCTGTATTATGTATGCAGATTGTATTTATTGAATAAAAATATTCAAAGCAGCGTTTTACAATCAAACGAGTTCAACTGCAGCTCATCCCATTTCAACAGGTCTCCATACGTGACAGCATGGAACCAGTAAATAAGCACATCGTTTGCATAAATTATTTTCTCAACTATAAATTTAGTACATAAACAACGCGTCTTGAGATCTCACGGTAACCGTTGAAATGGCTAGGATTTAACCACCCTATCGTCTAATAATTTTCCCGATGAATCGTTTATGCGTGTGCACATGACATAAACGAGTAACTACGATGATGATGGTTGAATTCCACCTCGACAGTATCGGTTTGCGCGTATCCACAAAGCATTGTGTCGGCACACATTTAGTATACTATAATCATAAGAGTTCAAAGGTGACAACGTCTCTAAATCCTTTCACGAATTTGTTTCGCATAGCGGCACAATCATTTTGATTATTTTTTTAACGACTTTTCTCGTATATTAATCTTCATAAGTAATTAAAACATAAATAAAAATATACGTAATCTAAATGAAGGAGGTAAAAAAAACGTTTAAAAAACATTTTCAATTGGTATATAACTAATATCTATCCATATATATATATATGGTAATACATTTTATAAATTGTGTCGAGTCCAACATAAAATCATAAGTTTTAAAGCGTCGAGTTTTATGATCGTCATTTATCATGACGAAAACTTTTTGATATTTTATGTACAACATTATTGCGAGAAAATACATTCGAATACTTACGAAATATATTTGTCATATGTATGTACAATAAAACAATGTTTTAAGTGCAACACAAAAAACTTCGTGATAAACTTAACATCGCACGTGTTATATATTTCGTATACAATATATTATAATAAACGTAAATTGATAAATATTACGAAGAACTTATTTTGTTAATACCAATAAAAAACGTATACCTATATAGCGACCGCCTGTGTTGGACTATTTAAAAGTGTATAAATTATATGCTAACACGATGATTTAGGATAAAAAATAAAAAACATTGTATGCCAGTATTTCATTTTAATATAAATAATTTCTTGGTATATCTTTCTTTATAAATCCAATACTATTTACATAAATACATAACAACCAATACCTTTTTTGTACCAAAACATACATTTTAAATAAATAAAGGTATTGTTTTTTTTTTTTTTACTTTTGTCAAATATACAAAAACGATACTTGAATGCGATTTATCTTTTTCGCTATCTTTTTATTTACAATTAAATTATGGCTTATGTGGAGCATTCGTTTTGTGGATATTATGCATCTGATGATGGCAGATTCACATCACATTAAAGCGTTGTTCAAAGAGAGTAGTAAAATAGAATTATATGGATTTTATTAAGACAATGATAGTGAATTTTAAGTTTATATACTTATATGAAAGATTTTAAATTATATTGCTATGTTATAATTGGAAAATCAATAAACCCTTAATACTTAAAAATGCAGCCAGTATATGAAGTAACGTATAATAGTGAACAATATTGTCAATTATTTTATCCATTAAACACTTGTATACTAATTCACTATTAAGTATAAATTAATTACAACAACTAAGCAACAAAGAAAGTCGCAAAATTAAATACGATTCTACTTAATGATAATTTGTACACTGAAATGAAAAATAATGTTTTTTTAAGTCAAAATATATTATTGAAATATAACTTATAAATGTTAACTACTATGTTTATTTATTATTTAAAATACTCAATGATATTTTTAAAATATTTAAATTAATTGTTTATTGTTCATACAATTATTCTGTCCAGACCATTCTACGCAGTCTGTATTGAATTATATTGAACGATATATACGATATGTATATAGTAATATTATAATGTACACGATTTATTGTTGACGAATAATAGTTCAACCTACCGTATTGTTTATAAACAAATAAGTAATAATAGCAATATAAATATATAAAAAAATATCCTTAAAAATACAAGCTAACTGGCCGCCTCTGTTCAGAAATGTTTTTGTATGCAATGATTTATCATGTGATTCAAATTTAACATCCATTACAATGATCTACTCAATTTCGTAATACATACTCGACACTTACTTTAAAGCAGATTCACCTCCGCAGCTTAATTTAGCTAATTTTTTAAGGAAAAGGGAGCGCAGACTAGGCATGTGTAGATTATGAGTAGTCTTATTTCATCTGTAGAGTTAAATTGTGGTTTAATAATAAATATACCTAAATTGCATCATTGCAGTGACTATCGGAATATTAAAACGTGAATAATATAGGTACATTATTATTTATTAGATCATTATAAAACAAACAAAATGTTGGTGGGTTAAAAGAATCCACATTATTTTGTTTTACGTTTGTTGGTATACCAATTAAATAACAAATTATTAATAATAATCACAGTCTCACCACAGTTAAATACCATAATCACTATGGAAATTACGTTGAATATTTAAAAAAGCATAAATTAATAGTGACGTATTATTAGTTATATTTACAAATAATTAATTATTAATGCAATCTAAGATTATTTGTGTTTACACAAAAAAAGTTTAAAAATATTCATTTTTGTTTTCTTCTTAAAGTTCTTGCTGATCACTTGTGCATTCTGTGCAATTTTACAGTTACAAGTCCATCTCATCTGCATCAAGTATTTTTAGGTGAAAAAAACAGGGTGAAAATATTTATTTATTAAACATATTAAATTTCTCATATAGTTGAGCAAGTAAAGTGAAAAAAAAATGATAAATAGGAACGCTGGAGTGTTTTTATAAAATCGTTTGGCAATATATATTTTTTCTTTGATATTTTTAAAGAAACCCCCTCAAAAAAAAAAAAAAAAATATAGCCAAATTATAAATTGTTCAATGTGCTGAAAAAATACAACACACAGAATAAACTTTTTTTACTAAATCGGCGAAATTGAAAAAGAAAATAATTTCGTATAATACATAAAAAAAAAAAAATAGCAACAAGATTTTTATTTTTAATCACTCGTCATAATAACGGCTTAGTGTTCATTCTTTAACATTATGTACACAATTTATCGTATTTGAGTAAAACGTTGTTTTCATACTTTCAATGCATTACATAGGACGTTTCATGTTTTTGAAAAAAGGTCCATTATTGTATCATCATTACATTTTTTTTAACGAAATAAATTAAAATATTCAAATAAGTACACTAATAGTATATACCAAAACATAGGTTAAATACATTTCAACTTTTCATCATGCATCTGAAAGATCAATTTGTTTTAGATTATAACAGCTAAGTAAAAAATGATTGATGATAAAAACGAAAATATGATAAAACATCAGTTTAAATTCGTTTACTATACGTATTATTACGTATCTAATATATTTTGTTTTCGTGGTATAATAACAATTTAATTCAATCAGAATAAATAAGCTGTAAATCATAAAAAAAAATCTGTTCATGTATTTACATTAAACGCGTAAAAACTATTTATCATCAAACGTGTATTAAATGTTATGCAATAGTTATTTCTCTCATCGTTCCATTGCAAACAAAGAAAACACCAAAGTGATACATCATAATGATATTGCACACTCAAGTCCACATAAGATAATGATATATTATATATATATATACATTTAAATATATTATGTATAATATATTAAATCAAAAATCTACTTTAAAACGCGACGTCAAAAAACCTTTTTCACATTATAGAAGACACACATATACCATCATAAAATAAAATATTATCTTATTTTTTCGCACGGGTATATGCTATATTATTATGTATAGTAAATAGAGAACACGCACAATATCGCTTCCTTAGACTTTATTAAGCGATCCCGTATATAATAAGCTGACCGTAAATCGCGTAGCGTCCGATGGAAATCCATCGACCGTCAGTGATCAGTCTATATAATATATAAATACAGATATGGGGGTTTCGTATTATAATATTCGGGGCAAAATATCAGGTGGACATTATGGTGCCGTTTAAAATTTTACCCACCGATCGAATTCTTATTGTAATGTAAACCTACCTACCCACGATGTACATAATACTATACCAGTACCTATTATTAATACTCCAGTATTGTATATCAAACTAAAAGAATATAGGTATCTACTTACACTGGTTGATTATTTTTTTCTAGGTTTTAACGATAAAAATTTAAAAAAAATTCATGTTGTACTTAGACTAGAAATTATGTTCAAACTTTTTTTTCAAAAACGTTAATAGATTTTGAGACAATAAATGTTTTTTCGGTAAAATAATCACCAGGTATAGTCTTACCATCACTCATCGAATATCACCATTGTGGTCTGTTCGAAAAACGCTGAATGCAATTACGATCGCACACCCTTGGTAACAAAATAATATATTCACGAATTCCACTCACGTGTGTTTGCGTTTAAGTACACACACGAGAACAAAACGTTTGATTGCATATTATATAGACAAAATGGCGAAAAGCAAATATAGTTTCGAAATAGAGCAGTTAACGTCCAGTCCTACAGCAGTATATTGTTAATATAACGTACCGAAACTATATTTTTTTTTTTTATGTCACATTATGACCCAATTTTGTATATTGTTGACGTGAGTCGTGGGCAGAATATTACTGAAAATCAAAAGCCAGAAATGGGGAAAAGTGGTACTTTGGGCCTTAATCCCCTCTATACATTAACAATCCAATTAAAATGTTAGAAATAAATTTAAAAAAAATATACAAATACCTTAAAAGTATTAGACAAAGTAAACAAATTTTTTTTAACCAGAAGAAAAAATATTTTCGTGTACTTTTCCTTACTTCTGTGAGTCACAAGTCTGTATTTTGACATATATTTGGTCTCATAATTTCCTCTCTCAAAATTTGAAACGTACGGCCGTAAAAATAAAAAATAAAAAACTTCAATATTCGTTTTAAATTATAGCGCATGTGGAACACGGTCTAAATGCACTTGGGTTAAGTAAGATGAATCGTCCTGCATTGTAGACTTTGAAATCAATAGTTTTAAAAATTAAATCATTAATTATTCGTTCTTAACTAAAGCGCATGGCGTTGCATAAAATATAGTAAAATATAAGTATAATTTTACCACAGAAACAGCGAGGCATTGACGAAGTTTCAGAAGATATTATGATATTTCGACGGATTTACGTTACTGTTTAATTATGTAATGGTTTCGCGTTTAGTAGGTATAATATTATACTATAAGGTAATTCGAGGAGCGTAATCCATTCATCGTCTTATAATAGTATACAATATAACACGAAAATTACAAACGTATGAAGTGAACTTGTCAAATATCACCATTTTCTGTTAATTGTATTAGTTACTAAATCTAAGGACATCAAATCATCAAAGGAATCGTTTATTTTTGAGACAAACACGCTAAAATTCTATAATATTTGTTCTTGACGATCGAGAATATTCGGTTTAAAAATACTAATATAAAGATAATACTTCACCCTATCGTAGTTCTACGAATTTTGATTCTATAAATCGGTATAATTCGCATGGTAAGACCGTCGAAAGCAATAATAAAATTATTCATGTTGAGAGTCGTAAATTTTTTTTTTTTTTAGCATCCCGGTTATCTCACTTTATATCGTTGAAAGTATACTATAAAGAAGTGACACACGATTCCGCCCAGTACAGTTTTTTATCTACGGGATTTAAAAAATGTTGATCATTCAAAAGATTTTTTTGATTTTTCTCGAACTTAACACGATTCCGCATTCATTTTGCACGCTTCGTGACCAGCTATGATAAAATAAAAATAAAATAATTAGATTAATTTTTTTTTCAGATTTTGTTACATTATAAATGAAAACAAATTAATTCAAACAAATATGAATAATCAACTATAAAGTATATAAACATAATTATGATAGTTGATTACAATTTTTTCCTTTAATATTCACGAATAATTTGAGATAAAAGTAAATAATGGTAGTTTGATTTTTAGTTATATACATAGGTACCTCAGAAAAAATAAATATTATTATTATTTGTTTTATAATTTGATTATATTAAAAATAAAAACAAATCAGTTAAAATAAATAAATAAATACCATAATATAAATATAATAAAATACCTAAACGAATATTATGATAATTATTAATTATTTATCACAATTTTTTTCCTTGATTCGAGCACCGACTTACGATAAAAAATGAATACTAGAAGTTGTATTTAATTTTTCATTCCAAAACTATTTTTAAATTAAAATTTACCAGTAATGTCGCCGAGTCATTTTGTGCGGAATCGTGTGAATAAAAAGTTATACTTGCAATCGTGAAGCATCACTCTAAAGCCTACTTGGTCGCCGGCCTCCGGCGATGATTATAATATAATATGTTATTATAGTCACGTCCCATTCAAATATCTAAACACTATAATTTTTGCGTATTTACACATAACTGTGTAAATTATAAACAGTAAAAAACAGTATTGTGTTTTCGCAGTCATTGATTTTTGTATAAAAATATACTAAAACTTCATAGGTACGTTTTTGATATGTAACACGTAGCAATATTTGGCGCGCATGTATATATTATATTTATTCACACACGGACGAAACTTTAGGCTGACGGCCGAACGGGCTTCGGAGAAGCTATAGCGGCCACGTGCCCCCCCCCTCAAACCGACTAGGACTCTTGGCTCGGACTTTTGCAGCAAAAACACAGAACATATTAAATAATTTCCCACGCACGACGTGCTGGTCTAAAGGGACCTTCCATGTTTTATGGTTAGAGGACATGAGAAAATAGGACCATTTCCAAAGCGTATTACTATTACTTATTGCGGGCATATACGTTTGGGTGGAATTGGCTAAACGTCGTTGGGCCGATGTTCGGGGTGGAAAGTGTGGTGTGGTAGTGCGACACGCCGCGTGTAGGTTATTCCGCCTTTCCGCGATTAAACGATATATTTTCTTTTATGCGGTCTCGTCGCGCGCTGTACGAGTGTTAAAATAACGAACGGAGCGACCGATACAAAGTCTCAGTCCGAATTTTCAACTTTATTAATGTGTGTGTGTGTGTGTGTTATTATAAGTACTTATTATTGTAATTATTATTATCATGGACTACTTATGTAACGGAACTACGCTATACGAAAGGCGTTTATATAATTATATATTATTTGAAACTGTACGTCGCGAAACCAAAAACAAAGACATTAAATCATTTTTCAAATCGATTTTTAATATTTGTTTATTATTTTTTTTTTCTAACCATGTGAGCTAATAATTTTGTTGCGATATGCTTTAGTACGGTAAGTGGATTCTATATATTTTACTGCAGTCAATTATTTTTTACGCCGTACGGAACACATTTGTCAATTACGGAAAAATCGAACGGTTAACTTAACCGAACACTGCTTATTAGAATTCCTATAGTTATATTTATTAAGTAAAAATACCACTTACATATTATCTTATATGATTTTTAAAATCATACTTTGTAGAAACTAGAGTTTATAAATTGTTAAAACATGTCAGTTTGTCATTTCCACACGCCTCAGTACTTTGGAATTGGTAGTTTACACAAGTACACTCGTACTATCAACCTTTCATCGGTACGTATGTGCGATGTTAATGGTGAAGAAAACACTCGCCTAGACCCACGAGTAATCACTGGCTTTCTTTTTGAGATCGATAAAAAAATATATGCGTGTTATACCTAGCAAGAACAAAAATATAAAACCGAAAAGAACAATACAGTTCATTTTTTCTAATATAAGTATATATATATATTATAAATAGAGGTGGCGAGTTTTTCTAACGTTACATGACAAAAATTATCTAATTTTTTTTTCTTGCGTGTTACTAAAATAGTATATTATAATATAATATATAACATTCAAATAAGAAAAAAATTATTAATTTAAATGTATTTTTGTATTTATTTTATTTTTTTAAGAAACAAATAAGAAATTCAATAATAAAAAAAAAAAAGGTAACATCACTTAAGTATTTGTTAATTTACTTAATGTGATTTTGTTTTTGTTGTACACTTGATGTAAATTTACAATTTATCATTTTTCACAAACGCGGTACTTCATTCATCCGCTACTTGTTAGTAAGTTTCTAAGATCGGATTTGATAAAGTTTATTTTCGATGATAGCGACACATTAATAAGTAGAAGAAAAAATTGTATATGATTTATTTTTGAATTAATCAGTCACCACATAGTTTTATGTTTAGTATGTTTTCTACGTTTTTAACGGACCTGCAAATTTTCTACATAATTCCAATGTTAATGTAAATGTATTTACATTATTACATAATTTTTGGGTATGAACAAATATCTTTATAATCTGTAGACCATAGAACAAAAAACGTTTAAATACAAATAATTTATAAATACTATAGTTAGATATTAGCCAAGTTAAATGTTAAATTAAGATAGTTTTGATTTTAATTTTTTAAATCTATCAATCATCAGTAGATAGATAATGTGAATTAAATTAAAATAAATAATTTTAAGTATAGACTATGCGCTATAAGTACCTATGAACAAATTTAATTTATATTTGATTTCATATTTGTTCTTTAAACTTTTGAGATCTATCAATCAATATCAATATAATCAATATTATATAGGAAAAATCTAAAACGTAATTTCATTATCTAATTAAATATACCACTCTTACTGGTACAAATGCTAATTTAGTAGTTTATAAGAAAAATTAATTTAGTCATTTTTACGTATTTAGCCTAACACTATAACGTTATGATAATACATACATCTAATCGAAATCTTAAGCAATAAATTAAAAACGGCAACTGTAATAATAATGTACATGAAAAAAATTGTTTTGACAAAAAACTATATAAGTGACTATCGTATCTTAAAAATTATTTTTAAAGAATACATTTTATTTATTTATTAAATATTGTTGGTAATGAAAATTAGTTATCTTATAATGAATAATATGTTCAATAAAATAATATTCTAATCAATTATAATAATCTATAAATCTAAATTATTCAAGGTTGTAAAATAGCAATTCATTTTGAGTAAAGTAAAGAAAACGTATTTAATTTATAACGCAATTATGTTAGTTGTTCATAATTATGGGTAATGGGTAATTTATTTTGAAGACACTAATGGTCATAAAAGCATTGAACAGCAATTTAAATTATTAATTTCGAATAATGTCAGTATTTTTTTTTTTTTAATAATAATAAAATTCGCACATTTTTATGAATTAATAATTTTTTTTAATGCACCAGAAATATTTTATTTTTTGAAAGGCATACACAAACAGGCATAATGTCTTAAGCCTTAATCTTAAAATAACTCGGAATTGTGATCGTTTATTTACAAATTTAACTACTTAAAGTATTTAATTCAAAGTTAATGAAAATAAATACACCCATTATATGTCTTTCCAGGATTGTTTTAAATTCATAGATTGTAATAGTTTAAGCATATTTTAGTTCTTAGAGTTTGTATAACTAATTTAGCTAAACCTCAAATTTTAATTTTTAGTAAAATGACAATTAAACTTATTGTTTAAATAAATTATATTTATTCAAAGAATGTTAGTATTTTATGCACTTTTCAAATGGTTATAATAATCATAACTAAATTATAAATTATAATTTATAAATAAAATTTTAAAGTATCAAAAATATTCACAGCAAAATATGTATTTGATATGTCACTTATAAGACTTAATCAAATTTTATAATTCTAAAATATTTTTTTATTAACTTGTCTTATCTTGTCTTTTTATGAAATAAATCAGATAACTATTTAAGTTTTTAAAATAAAATAAATTCACTTTGTTCCTAAAATATGATGTTAAATAAAATAATAATTTGTTTAAGATAAAATTATTATTTATTTAAAAAAAAGTGTCAATAAGGAAATTCTTTAGGTAAAAATTTTAATTTAAAAATACGACACAATTTATTTGAATTATAAATCCACGAGTAATCGACAATTCGAATTGTTTTTATTTTTAATCAAATACTGTGCCCGTTTGTGCAAACACGTACATAATTAAAAACATACTAATATTTTGTTCATTATCTGTGTTTGAGATATATAATATTTTTGTTAATAATTATTTTTCTATTTGTTTGAATGAAAAAAAAATATTTTTAACAAATCAATAATAAACTATTTACTGTTTATTAAGTTAAAATTGAGTAGACGAGTAGTACAACAATCACCATTGTATTTTATTTTAAATAAATTCTATTACACAGTTTAAGAAAAATTATCTACTATAGAAACTTTGTTTTATCTTATAGTATATTAAATTATATTTAATTAATACAAGAATTATTATTATTTAGCTTTTAATATTAATATTACAGCTCGACAATTATAAATAGTATACACCATTTTAATTCCGAATTTAATTTAAACTATAAAACAAATTATTAGTCGTAGCAAAATAAAAATAAGAAATCAATATTGATTACATAATATGAATAGTTTACTTATATAATATATAATATAAGATCCATATATATATATAAGAAATGTAGGAAATAAATGTACAGAATAAAAATAATTAGATAATGCATAAGATATCATAGTTAACAATATGAGATAGCGTAATTTAAGTGAGTAGAAATATTCATAATTGGGTTTTATTTAATAATGAAATAAGAAAGGAAATGAAAAATTTTATGGTATTTGTGAATTTGAAATGAAAGAAGTTAATAGTGATCCAATATTTGAAGAATATTGAGAATACTCTGACTCAAAACTTAGAATAAAATCAAGTATTCGGAACATCGATCTTAAAAAGTCATTCGATTCATTACCAATCAGTGGCGTAGCTATGTGGAAGGGGTCAGTGGGCCATGACTCCCGTCGGCTGTATCAACTTAATATAAAAATGAACTTTTATTGTTAATTGTTGATTATGTTTTTTTAGTATTTTAGATTTGCCCATCCCCATTTTAAAATCCTGGCTACGCCACTGTTTCGAAAATGTATAAAATATAGTAAGTTGTATGTAAAAAAATTAAGAAAAGTTTGAGTACATACATACTAACTCGTGTTAATGTTTGACTGACTAATAGCTTGTCATCTATAAATATTTTAAATATACTTTTATTAAAAACCATTTACCCTATAACATTTAACCATAACATTAGGGGTTTGAATATTGACCATATACCTACTTAGGCAGCTATAATACTTCCATAGGTTTATACTGTCAACGCAAATATGAGAATCAACAACAATAACGCCGTCCTAAATAGTTTACATCTAAATTTTATAGCAAAAATAAAAGTTAATACAAAGTTAATAAATATTCTAGTTTCACATACATTGTTTGTATCTATTCTGTAAATAAACAAGTTTTGATAAAATAAAATAAAATATTCTAGTTGATATACACAATTTAATATTTAATACATATTATCTAATGGTTGGTTACAATTATTAATGGCTTACAATCTCAAAAATTATTATATGGTTACCATTAAATATTTTTAAAATGTGTGAAACTTACCCTAATAGTAATCTCCTCATAAATCGAGGCTATATCCGTTTACTTACATATACCTTTTTTTGTGACTTGTTTGCAAAACTCGTGTCTGATTATCATAGTCTAAAATAAGCATATAGAAAATATAATAATATTATATAATAACTTAAAACATAGCCGAATTATACCGACAAAAATTGTAATTAGATTATACTCAATTCAATTAATAATTGTAGCTACTCGAAAAGTTTAAGATAAAGCGTATTATTGTTTTACATTAGGTATTGCAAGTACGAGTTGTTATTTTTAAAATCAAAGTTTCTATTAAGTTTTAACGTTGTATGCAAGCGAATTATCAATTTACAGGTAAAAACTTGTGTACTAGGCCCAAACGAGTATCCCCGTATAACGGACACCCCCCAAGAGAGGACATTTTTTTTTTGAGAACGAGGATATTATCATTAATTTTCAATAGGAAACCCTCTAAATAACGGACACATATTTCTCAATATGAATAATAACAAAACAAGGACAGAAAAACGTAAAATAACTCATTAAAAAACTAGAAGCTGAATTGAATTATATTTATATACGTATGCATTTCTTTTTTTTTTATAGTATTTTATATTTATTCAAATATGTATTGCTAAAAAATTAAAATAATTATACCATTAAAATATAAAATAATAATATTATAACTTAATTTGACTTAGCACATATTTTTTCCTTTTACATAATTACACTTTATGAATTTCAAAAATGTTTCTTTTTTGAATAATGGACATATCCAAATGGTGGATGCAATTTTGGTGGTCGAAATTATCATCTATTTAAATGTTTTACTGTAATAATAATTCTGGTCTGCACATATTAATCTGTATGATATTTTAATTATTATTTATTTCTACCATCTCAGGATAAAAATAAAAGTAGTTATTAGGTAGTATGCTTTTCGATATTTAACGTTATATTGTAATTTATTATGAATAATAAATATGAACCATACAATTATTATTTCTATCTTAGATTTTAATTCATTTTTGTATTATTTACTATATTAGTCAATATTATAAAATATGGGTACATTATAATATTATTACTAATGAAATTAGCTTTCAATATTCAAATCGGGATATAATAATGTAAAAGTACAATGTCGTATATAACATACATTTCAACATATTTTTATACTGAGAGGTGACGTTTTAATTTTCAACATAAACTACTTTGTTGGAAATAAATAAGTTATCCATAAATATTATAATATGTCATTAAACCCTACAATAACAAAAATAAAATCGGTCTGCACAGGAACCAATAACACTTTTATTAATTTCCGAGTTCGATTACCAGATGTATCAGCAATTACCCAGTATTAATACAAAAAATACAATCCTGAGGGGGCGATTGATAATATTGCCCCACACATGCACCAACGTAAATATATTATCATCTCTTCCAATGAGCAATGACCCATGCATTAATGTATGCACACTTCACTTCACATATATCCATGTATACGTAGTATATTGTTATATACGCCATAATAACATTGTTATTATTATTAAGGACAAGCCAATTATCTGGTAGTTGTTATGCGAGTAAGAGCTACACAGGGTGCACGTGGCTTTTGTAATTTTCATCAGTAGTACTATAAATTGTATTGCATTATAATAACGTAACGATAATAAATGATAATATAATGTAATAAATATTTATATACAGATAATTTTTTTATTTTTTTGAGTACCTAATCTTTTCGTCACTTGCCAATACGACGATACTTATAAAATATCAAAGTCGAATTTTAAATTATACATCAACCCGAACTATAACAATGTGGATATAAATTAAAGTTTAAACTTCAGTAGTATAATAATACACATCAAACATGATTGGCAACTACTTTTTAATATGAAAAGTATACGCCAGACATATTTCGCTCTAGTCAAAATGTAAAAACAATAAACTGTAACACATGACATAAATATACAAGGTTTCTTTCACGAATATTATAGCCGAGAGTGCAGAAATACGTTTTCAGCTATAGTGCTATAATCTTTTCCAGTAGAACATATTCAATAAATAAACATTTAAAATTTTAAAATATAATTTTTTTTTTGAACATTTTTATTAAATAGGGTTTAAATAAAACAAACAATTTTTTACAGCTTTTATGAAAACCCACGTTTTTGCGGGTATAGTTGTATATTATATCTGTACTGTGAATAAAAGAATTTAGTTTTTACATCTTACATTCTGAGCAAAACGGCTTTTTTTTGTTTATCAGTCGTCACAATATTGTTAAGTGGTAAAAATTCTTAGATTTTAACTTAAATATCTTTTCTTCTAGGAAAATGAATCTAGTTCGTAGAGCGGAGGGAGGAGTTAAAAATATAAATTCCCAGTACTTATCTAAATTGAGAAAAAAAATGTACAGAAAATCGGGAAATTGTACGAAAAACAAGTTTTTGACAATATGATTTTCTTATTTGGTTTTAATTCAGCTGTATATATTTGAAATCTTCACCATATATTTCTATAAGCATTTAAAAATATTTTTATTTTTTTGAAATATTTATAGACATTTAAATTTTAAAAATAACACAAGATTACTCATAAGTTGTTATCATAGCAATTTATGTATTAAACATAAAAAATTAGGTATATTTCAAAATTATTATTCGTAGATAACTAATTCAAAACGACATATTATATAAAACTGTATCGTTTGTCCTCGTTAATAACAATTGTCACGTATCTAAGTGTGTACAATATATGCATATTGCATATACCCACGGTATCATCGTCTTTGATTTCATAAAGACCCATTCACCTACTAGGTTATTAGTAGAAAACACTACTATAATACTTAATGGAAATTGGCAATATTATTTAACTTATTCATATATATATATTTTTATAAGTTAACTATCAAAAAATGTAAATGTATCTAATATTTAAAAAAGCGAAGAGCACGACTGGTTTTTTTTTTTTATTTTGAGCTAAGATAAGCGACAACATATTATTTGAATCTTATCAATAGCATTGCAATGGATATGTTTATAATACGGCTAAGCTTTTATCAAATTGAACATGCCATGGAATTTTTCGGTACTAAAACAGTGTTTCGCCCTGTATAACCGTATAGGTATGTGAAACATGTGGATTATGAATTGTTATTCTGCACCGTAAGCCGTAGTGATAGCCGTCACCGTCCACTATATGTATTATATAACTCGTAGTAATGGAGTGTTACTGTCGACTGTATAACGTTGTGTTCTCGTGCATAACTTATCCATTCCCCAACCGTCCAAAACTTGTTTTCGTTTATCGTGCAGTTTTTCCAAAACAAAAAAAAACAAAAAAAACCTTGTAATATTAAATCGTTTATATCGTTCCAATCGGACGGGAAACACATTTATCGAGATTCACGACAGGCAAGACGCACGCACACCCTGTTTTATCTAGTATGATATTATGTAACACTATGCGAAACGAAATTTTTAAAAACCCAAGGTCGAAGATGATCGCAATATCGAGTCATATTCAATACAGAATCTGTGGCGTATGGCTATTGAAGATTGCTTGTGGCAGTAAATATTTGATCTAGTCGGTGTTTTTATTAATCAAAACAATTCATGGTATTAACTATTTATAGAAAAACTAACAAAAAAAAAAAAAAAGCTAAAAAATGGGAATATTTACAAAACACCAGTTTTTGACCAAATCGATTTTATTTTTTGTTTGCTCTAAATTAGATAAGAATAACCGTAGACACTATAAACACTCGCCAAATGTTTTAATGTCATATGTGTTTCCTATCAAAGAAATCGTTTTATAAATATTTTTATTTTTTTTTGTTTTGCGGTACCAGAGTGTAACTTTAAAATACTATTAATATTCATATTATAACACCATAACCGTATAATTTACGTTGAAAAGGGTTTATTGGACGTTTACGATACGTATAGTGTGTTATGTATACTCAGATATTGTTCATGATCAAATTGGGTTTATTTATCATACGTTGATTATTGATTGGGTGAACTTATATATCCATGTTTTGATAAATACTTATATATACAGTCATACAGACATACAATAAAACTTCCCATAATGGATATCACCCAATAGTGGATGATTTCTTGGGAACGGGAACATTTTCATTAGTTTTCAATGTAAAAACGTCCGAATAGTGGGCGCCTTTGTATTTGAAAAAAAAATTAGAAATAATAGAAATTTTTACGAAAATCCAATATTTAATAAAATCGATTTTCCTATTTTTAGTATTATTCAAAAACAAATAACCGTAAATAATTAAAATATTTAAGTTAGTATTTCCAACAAGAAATTATTTTCTAAGTATTTACTTTTTGAATTATCTATAGACAATTGGGATTTTCAATCTTTTTTTTTAAATGTCTGATTCAAAATGCTTAAAAATTGAATGTGATTCCTTAAAATATGTTTATTTACCAACATTTTTGTCTTTGGTTTCTTTAAAAGGAAACAGGGTATTGTATTGATATTAATGTTATATTTTAAATATTAACAGTAATATTCGTTAATATTTTATTTGACTAATTTGTCAATTGTTAGAACACTATAATTAACATGGTGTATATTGTTTCTTTTAAAACATTTACATTGTATACATTTTAACAGATTTACTCCCTCTGAATAGCGGACAACTCCGAATAGCGGGAAAAATGTTGGTGACCGAAAGTATCCGCTATTCAGGGGTTTTACTATATATATATATATTATACATATATTTTACGTATACGAATTACGATATATATATATTTATTTATGGGCCTTGCTCTCGTTTATTTAATATTTGGAAATATTTAGGTAATATTTAAATGTGTTGTCATCGCCCGAGCTATGTGTTGGTTGGAAATGATAAATATTAATGTAAGTGCGATTGTATACGAGTACCGAGCTATACAAGATTCAATATAAGTTGGTATAGAAAAATTTTTAAATATCAAAAATACTTTTTTCATAAACGTTGAAAGTAATAATTTGACAAAGAGCTTCAGCATTATAAAAACTTATAAAGTTTAATTTTTTACCTAAAATGCCAAAAAATGTGAAAAAGTTTATTTTTACCAAGAAAAATATGAAAATACGTGTTTATGTTTCTCTACAGGTACCTAGCTAAATTTAATTTTTCGAGATAAAGAGGTTAAATAAATTTAAAAATAAGACTATAAAACTAAAGAAAATAGTATAAAATATTCACAAATAAAAAAAAATCGTTAATTTTAATTTTTACCGGGAAAGAAATGGAAATACATATTATATTCTATACCATTCCATTTAAATTTTATTTTTTGAGGGAATGTGTGTTATATATAAATTTTTAAATATTCAAAGAAAAAATTTCTGAAATTAATTTTTATATCATTGACTTAAAAATATAATAAATGTTTCTAATACGTTTTTCTTCTAATAGTTAAAAAAATATCTAATAAAATATTTAATTAAAATTTAATTAAAATATATCACATTAATTTTAGTGATTTATTGAATTATTATATGATACTATATTATGTATTGATATATTTAAAGTAGCACTTTATTTGTATATGATGAACGTAAATACAATTAAACAAATATCAAAATATAAACAATTTATAAAATACATATTGTATGCGTGTTAATTATAGTAAATGTACAAAATATTAGTATTGAACATATTTTGCTTAATTTTACATTGGTAATGGAACTATATCTGAAATTGGTACTTATCAATCACAATAAAAATTATGGAAAATTTTCAAAGCATTTGCTTATAATATAGCCAACATGCAAACAAAAACTAATTAAAAACGATTTCAAATTACAGATTTATTAATTTAACTACCGACTACAGTGAAAGACTATAAACAATTACCCCAAAAATCAAGTGCAGAAGAAAAATACAAACATAATCATGTTAACCAATAAAATAATATAAGACAAATATGTTGTAATCAGAACGATTGAATACCTAGATGAATAAATATTCTTGAGAAGTTACTACATTAAAAATTAGTAATAATCCTAGAAATAATGTATGTACGGAAAAATACCCATTTACGTTCTAAAAAGAAATACATATTCAATAACTCATTATATGTTTTTATTTTTGTCATACACTATTTATACACTCAATTTTAGTACAATATATTATATTAAGTATATAATTGGATTTTATATTTTAACGTGTGTGTCGTGAATTCGTGATAAAAAAATCAGCTATTGCAGCAACGCGATCGTTAGTGAAGTTTATTCATTTATTCTAACGGCACTATTGCAAAAACTGAAATAAACATAAGAATAAATAGATTTTTTAACAATAGTATAATATATATAATGTTACGTACAATGCAATTTGCTTATAATATTTTTTATTTTGTAATATTATGTAACAACAATTCTATATAAAATATTTTAAAAATTAAATTGTTAAATCAAAAAATTGTGTTTATTATTACATAATATTCAAACTCATAAGTTATAAGTTTCAGTAGTAAGCAGTGAGATATTCTTCTGTATATATATATAATATTATGTTCTACATTTATAGCAACTAAGCTAGAAATCTATTCAATACAATGATGTTTAAAGTACATACCTTAGCATATTTCTTAATTTGTATATATATTTTTAAATAAAAAAAAATAAAAATAGTTTTTGTTTCATATTCCATTTATTATTTAATGTAGGTATTTTCTTTTTTTAGCGATTTGTGCAAAGTAATTTTTTGATAATGCAATGTATTTATTTTTATTAACAACAACGTTTTATTTTTTTTTTTTTTTGTTCAACCAATTTTTTACCACATTTCATAATACCATTGTCACCTTATACCAATTAATATTTAATACATACCTAACACACTATTGTATAACTAGAAGTAATTAACAATAAGTTATATATTATTTTAAATGTCGAATAGTTATTTTTTGCATATTTTATTGATTTTAACTTTTAAAAATTCCAGGCCCTAACCATTACTTTTATATATTTAAAATAAACAAATTGGAATAATAATTTTTAATAAAAATAATTTAAATTCTGTTTGATTGAAAATTTATTGATTTTGGTTGTATATAGTTAAATCGACCTGAGTTAATTCGATAATACCGCCTAATCTATACATACATGTAATGGCTTTTATAAGAAGCATATGAAATTAAATTTGATTTTTAAAATATGAATGTTTTGATACTTGAATATAGAAATATGAGTATGGTGGGAGACATTTAATTTGTTTTACTGTATGTTTTACATAATACAGGCACAGGGCTATTATTTTATTGCTGAATACTCATTATTTCTAAAAGTATTGACTTTTTTAAAATTAGTTTAGATAAATTCCCTTCTAAAATAATTTTATGAACCTATTATATTTGTTACCTTTATATTCATAGGATAAACCACTATAGACTTATGATTTTTAAATAGCAATTTAAGTTAAACATCTCATAAATGAATAAGAGTTATATAAATTGTAAATTTGTAAGAGGAAGACAACACATATGGGTGTAATAGCGTCCTCTTAAGACAAGTACTTATAGTGTTGATAATATTTTATGATCATAACTTGTTAAAAATATCATATGAGATATAGACAATAAATTAAAACCTAAATCTTATTAATTAATATTAAAGTCAAATAATTTATAATTTCTTATCTTAACTCATTAATTTCCAATGTATTTTTGTGGATAATTTAACAGCCAATGAAATAAAATGAACTACGGCTATGGCTGATCAAGGTAACATGCGTTAACTAGACCAAAACTCGTATTGATTCTGTCATATCTATTTATTTTCTCATAAAAATTAAGAAATATGTAGTTATTTTAATTGAAGTAATATTGACTGTTTACATAATATAGTACTTGCAATATTTTTGTTATATATTTAATTGAATATATAGCAAAATAACAAACATTATAAAATTGAATGACATTCATAACCTCGGTGATCAAATATCACAACTTTTATAATCTTGTTATATAAAATGTTAAATAAAATACAAATACTATAATTATTTACAGTTAGTTCATATTTATATGTAAATTACTTTTGTCCATCACTAAATTTACTATTATTCTGGATATTCTATATCAACTTGTTACACATTTACATAATGTTTTTAACACTAGAATATGACATTATAATAAATATAATACCTCTGAACTAATTTAATACTAAATATTTATTTTTAATTTATCTTTACAATTTTAATTTAATGCATTTACAATTTAAAATCAATTGTTTGTATATTATAAAAAATTTACCATAAGTTCGTAAGACACATCAATGGTTGTAAAATATTTACACGAAATATTTTTGACCATTCAAATAAATGTCATAATTATCTTGATAGTAATAATAATAATAATAATAATAATAATAATAATATATGTATATATAAATCCAATTACATAAATCATTAGAAAACTTAACAATTATAATTTTTGATTATAATTTTTTTATTTATTTGTTATAAATTGGTGTTTCTAGTCTTAAAAATGATTATCAGTACAGTCACAAACACTTAATATTTCATAATATAATTAAAAAAAACATTTACATTTTTGAGAACACATTTGTTGTTTTTTGAAATTAAAGTAAAGCGAGTAACTATTTTTGAATGCTTATTTTGATGATTTTAGGTGCTTATATAGGCTGTTATACAAAGCAACTCTCAAAATATTGTATATGTTAAGCACTATCTATCTCAGTTTATTAATTTTTTTTTAATAAATAAATAAGTATTTACAATGTGTAATCTAATTTTTGTTTAATAAGTAAATATGACAATTTCAATAAGCAATATGAATGACACGATAAGGAAGGTTCTCCAGTGTAGGAATTCTAACATTTTATTTCAATCTCGTGATATGTTGAATTAATTGAATTCAATATAAAATATAATTTAAAATCAGTACAATAAATATATATCTGTATAAAGTTTTAAAATGTACATTCTACATCCAATTAAATCGGATATAATTCTGATATTTTTGAAACATTATTTTGTTTATACTCATATTGTACATTTAACAACATTTTAGAATGAAAAATGTGTAAAAAAAAGTTTTATTATTATTCATGCACAATATTGTATCCGATTCAAGTACAATTTCAGAAACGTTCTGAAAGTTGTGGATACTGTATAAGTGTTTTATTTTGCAAGATATGATAATATTTCTCCAATATATAAACCAAAATACTGATGGTTTAGTCTAGACTACTGACCAATGATATATTTTTAAATATAATTTACTTTATATGGTAAAAGGAAAATCCTCTGAATTGATTTCAATAGCCAACAATACACTATATTCATTTTCGGATCGAACAAAAGTCCATATTCCTTCTAACAGTTCTAACTCAACGTCGACTTCTTACACGTGGTGATTTTTTAAAAAAACAAAATCGTGTATTCATCAATAAGAAATTAAAAATCCAAACTTCCACATGGTGGCCCCTCCCGAAATGTACAACTATTTTCAGGCTCATTTCCACACTAGGAATTATTGTGCCCATGCCCCGTGGTGCGTGAAATCCGGCAAAGACCGCCAAACAGGCGTATGCACAAAACCACGCACCAAAAGTCGTCCCTGTAAAATGTGCGTCAGGTTCAGTGACCCGCTCTGCTCTGTATCGTTAAGGTTGATCACTTAACGACTATTCGATCGCGGAAAACGTGAATAATTGAATATTATAACAATAAATTATATATTCTCTCGTCTTCGACGTACACACCGCGCACCGTTCGATTTCGATTTTTAATTGTCTCGAAATAAATGAAAAGCAGTTTTAAATCAAATGCATCGTCATTAACAATTTTTTTTTCGGTTCGAACAAATTGTGTATACTAATACTAATGTTTGCAACTTAGGCTTACACGAGATCAAACAAATTAAAGTTTAAAATATATAATATATATATTAGTATAGTAACAATAGAATATTGACGTAAAATCTGAATTATAATTCACTTTAATTATATTACAAACGATAAAAAAAAAACTGTTAATGTATTGTAATAATAATAATTAAATGAACAAAAAATGTATACGGTATATAATAATATTATTATAATGAAATACGGAAAAGTTTTAGCCTCTTTAAAAAATATATCTAGAAAAGTTTATATCTTGTTCATTGTTGTTGATGATATTTTAAAGCATTTAAGCGTCGTAGTTTTTATGAAAAAATAAATATGTAGGTATACATATATTACAAAGTTATCATATTTTTATTATTTTCGTAAAAACAATTATGCTACAACCTACAGCATGCCAATGGGGCTATTATATTATAACAATATAAAGTTTGAAGTAGAATGTACCGAGATTTGAATAATATTGTTTTCTGTCTTATAATATTACCGGAACTAATCTACCTCCGGATAATCGTGTCAACCGCACCTTTGAAGTAGTTTTAAATTTCTGTTGTATATATGTATATATACATATAAATAAATATAACGATACGCACAAACCTGAGTATAATAGACAATGATAAACATTACCAAACATAATATAAATTCTATGCGATTGTATTATACGATATTATGTTAGGCAAATATCCGCACGTATATAACCGATCTATAAATTGAACGTCAATTATTTCGATAGGCGACTACTGCGTTAAACTACCACTGTGCAGTTGTATTTTCGCTGCAGGTCTTTGCTGTTCGCAGTGTTTTATTGTTCGCAGTCCGAGTGATGGTGTGTCGTCACGAATCATCGATAATTTCGATTAATATGTGTGAAAACTCGGACTACGAGCGTGCACGGCTGCGGGCCGATGCCGTATTGAATTTCGAATATGCGCATGGATATTGCAGCAATCAACGAACGCTATGTTTTACGATTCGTATTCGTGTCCCGCAGGAATTCGCCAATGCGCGTTCGTCGTGCAGTGATATATTATGTCGAACATCTTTTGCAGTTGCTGTCGTCCGCGGAGTCTTGTCGTCTCTCAATCGCTCCCTCTCTCTCGTCCCTCTCACTCGCACACTCTTCCGTTGTCCGAAATAATTATTTTAAAATGTAAGCCCGCCATTTGGTACCCACAGTTAGATTTAATTTACACGCAAAGCACACGTTCTGTTCAGATAGTCATCGTCGTCGATTAAAAAGTAATAAATTATAAAGTATAATAATATTATACGCGAAAAACAAACAAATAAATAAAGCGTTTGGCGTTTAAATTAGTCGCCCGTATACGATGTATATTTATATATAATATTTATTCAACTTTATATCGCAGAGACACTATGAATATCAAACACGTATTCCAATGGTTTGACTTGTAGTAGGAGGTACACATACGTGTAAACCCTAACGAATAAAAACCGAAAATTAAATATGAACGTGTCAACTAAATCGCTTCAAATTGAGTATCTGACAGTACAAACATGTGTATTATTATAATATTTATGTATCACAATATATATATATATATATATTATGATATATTATTATAAGTACCTATACCTTGTTCGGTGTAGAACATTCGTAAACAAAATTCCCATTTATGAAATCCCGACCAACCTTTTCTGTCCAAATACCACCCACCCTATATCACACATTATTATTATTCGTTGATCTCATTTTTATATGCGCTGTAATCCTATAACATATAGATGTACATTAAAAAATATTAAACCCTTATTCCTACAAAAGATTTCATTCAATGTAAAATACAATAAAAGTGTACACTACGACTTTGACATATTTTTGAAAACCAATTATAATATTATTATGAAACTATCAAGATATTTTCCATAAATATTATCTAAAACAGGTACAAAACGGTAAAACTATTTTAGGTAAACATTAAACCTTTATTTTGTTATTGATACATGCATGTTTTAACAAAATATTATCACGAAAACAAACATAGGGACTTGTACAGCATATTCAATATTTAAACGATTTTGTATACTAAATAAATCAAAATTATACGGCACCAGTGTATTATTAGAGGTTTACACAACCTAAGGTTTGTAATATTCATACTTCAATACTTGAGAACTTGGCTTATGAGAAAATTTTATAGTTTCGATTAGTTGTATTTTTTATTTAATACGATAATTTGGCGGAATTTTAAAATAACCTAATTTCATCAAAAATAATATTTTTACAAAAAGAGAAAAACTAGAGAAACGTTTTTATTTTATTTTTTTTTATTTAAACAAACTCATCATGATTTCTATCAAAAACTCAGGCCATACTCCTCCTCCTCCCATTATAAAAATAAACATGAAAAAAAAGTAAAATAATAATATTTTTAAGTGCATATAAATTATAGTAGCATTATTTGTGATTTTTAATAGTAGACAGCGTTATTAAATTTGTTATTGTTACTCAGAGCTCAGGTGCGAATACAAAAGAAACAACATAAAAGCCATAGATTTCCTTTAAAATTTCACAATAATTGTATTTGTTGGCACTATTTAATTTTCTTTATATTGACTATTTCTAAATTAAACATTTTATGTACATGCAATTTTCAAAATGATTCCCCCTATAATTAGAAATGTTCAAGTTTATTGCGCAGTACTCCTTTAGAAATAAACTAGAATATTAGAATATCATGTAATGATAATACTTATGTTTTAAATACATATTAAGTATACTGCAATTTATTTATTAGATATAATACCTTTATAATGATTCAATTTTATTCCATTAGTAATTATTTTGTATTTTATGTGATTAGTTGCACTTTGTTAACATTACAATCAATTGCTACTTTTTTTTAAACAATTCAATAGTCATTTTAAGGGATAATATAAATAGATTAGTATAGTTACCATAATAAGCGAATCTTAAAGGTTATTAAATATTTTTTTTAACCAAAACGTAATTTTTACATTATTCAATGAATATATTATAATTTTGGTTGTAAATATGATATTATAACTTTTAATATTATTTGTTATGTGTACATCTACTTGCAAATCTTAGATATTAGAATATCTTAATAAACCCATAACGCATAAGCCATAGACGTATTCTTTGTGGGGGAGGAGTTTCTCTCATAACATTTTATAGTAGGCTGTACAAATAATATATCGTTTTTCACCCATTGTTTTAATCTCAAACTCACTGGTAATATTTGAAAACAATTTTATTTTCGTTTGAACTTGAATATTGTTTTTGTGTCCGCTATATTTAATTATTAAATTGTCATCAAAATATTTTTATTGTAAAGTTCAATGGGTACACTTAAAATTGTACATATTTTAATACAGAAATTACTAACTTAATAATATACATTTTACTAATTTCATAACTTTACAAAACTTCAAGAATTGCTGCATAAGGTTTAAATATTATATAGATTTATTATTGGTAAATTATTTAAGTAGTAGAAAGTTAACTCCTCCTCGTCATATTTGCAATACAAATATCTATTATATTCCTTGCCTTCCAAAAAGAAAAACAAATACTCTAATTACGTCAATGGTATAATACTTCTATTACTACTATTAGTATTATTAAGCATCTAAAATATCTTTACAGTTAAATGTAATACTATTTACATTGAAAAACATACATATACATATAGAATAAAATTAATACAAACTGTAATTATGTATTGCAATTATAATAATGAAAGAGGAATAATAGAGAGTAAACAAAATTGTTTATATTATACATCACATCTAAACCACTGCACAGACAAACTATTAACTCATGACATCTTTGGTTACATTAAACATAAGCACTTTATAGAAATAATATTCAAATACGATGTGACTAATACAATGGTAGGAATAATTTTTTTGATTTCTTTTATAATTATTTAGTAAAAACAACAATTAATAATATTTATATTATCAAAATATTTAACTATTTATATTATTATAAGAGATTTAAGATTATTGTCTTTACACTCGTTTGTTTTTTCTGTAAAAATATTTTTTAAGATTATTTTAACAGATACTGATGAAAGTATTGGTAACTGCATTAGTAGCGGATTTCAGAACAAACCAAAGTCACAAGAAATCACAAACGTCCAATAAATATTAGATTTAATATACCAAACTGCAGTTTTAATTAGTACTTATTAATGTGATACAAGTATAAAGCTCTGCTTTTAACAACAGATTTAATAGCCTAGTCGTTTGTAAACGTCATAAATCAGTGATGATATAATATACTAAATCATACACAACGCTAAGATAGCATTGGAAAAAGTGATCAGAAAATTAGACTTCTTGTAGTCCACTCGATAATCGATGTCTCTTAGGACTTATAGAACATATTTATTTTAAGTATGGGGACGTGAGCCATAGGGAATACTTTCTATTTTCTGTGATTCAGTAAGTTTATACTGGATACAGTACACTAGACCTAACCAACACTAGTGTGATAAACAACTCGACACATAAATATAATTTTATACCTTCCGATCAATTGGTATTAATTTTATTGGCACAAATGCATAGGTACTTGATAATAATATATTATAACAATAAAAAAATAGAGCAATGTACGAATGTGATTCCGGCTGGTGATAATGTACCCAAAACAAAATCGCATGAGATATGAAAAAATGGTCATTGAAAAATGTATTCATAACACACTTATTTAAAATAAATATGAAAAAGGTTGTGTTATAATAAGAGGATGAACACATTCGTGATGATGATGATGGGCGCACAGTTAGCGCTCACAATAATTTCTATACAATTCGTCTACGGTCATCGTTAGTTTTTTCTTTCAGTTACATTTTACATGATAATATATTATATCATACGTATCATAAAATATATGTATACATATTATTTACGTAATGTGCGTGCGCTACACTGCGTTTTTGAACACTGAAAGACGACGATTATCGAGTTCACGTTCATTATTCGGACTTTTCATAGACAGCGTAATAATAATCATTTAAAATTTAAGTTCTTAATATTGATTTTAACCTAATCACATTGTATAACAATATCATTATACCGAAAAAATCCAACAATAAAATAATATTGTTCCTCGATTATTGTGATACCCTCGGATGAGTGTTGATTTCATGTACCCTAAGTTTATATAATTATGCAATTATATAATGAATAACGTATGTGAAAACTGACGCGAAACACATGAAATTTCTATATTATTTATACATTTTTTCACCTTATAATTCTCGTATCGTTATCCAATAACGAGACAGTATAAATGTAACACAAGTACAAAAAACTGTATAAGTATAAAAATAATTTTCTGGCTTAATTAGACATCGTAAGGTCGTAAGACATATTTAGTTAGTTTTCCGATACACAAGTCTGTAAGTCATTAATAAATTGAATTTTAAATTTTAAATAAGACCAATTTTACAACACGACCTATGCGTTCACAATCTCTATGTTTCATAAATTTGATGAAATTTTCCATTCGTTAGTTTTTTATTTAAAAGAAACAAAAAATTATATTGATTTATTAAAAATGTATTAGATAAAAATACTAAAATTATACAAAAAAAAAAAAAAAATGTAATTCAACTGTAATATCAAAATCTGACAAATAAGCGAGTATGTGTATAGAAACCAAATTCGAATGTGTATACGACATAGCAACTTCCTCAACACAAAAACCTAAATGCAATAGCTACAACACAGTTGTATTGTAAGAGTTATAACAATGATATTATTCTCGATATTTTCCGTTATTAAAATATTGTTGCTGCCAATGCATTGGTATTGACCACAGTTCGGAATCTTTTTGACACGATCCCGTATAATTATGCATCCCATTGGCGCCATGCATTCTGACCGCGTTGACACTGTTGCTGTCAGCAAGTAGGATATTCAAGTATACTATCTATCACAGAGATAGGTACGGTAACATATGTGCGGTTCCGTACGTCCGTTATACGATACAAATTCAGGTCATACGAGAGCTTGCGCCGTTCGATATAACCGATGAGTGGTTATGTCGTTATGTTACACCTGTCATTCTCCATCGATATTTTGTATTTGATTTACTTTAATAATAGTATATTATGAAATTCAGTCGCATAGTTATGCGGCCAACAAATGTTTGTGATTAATGTTTTCATTAAGTACATTAAATACCACGGTTGTTGTAGGTGTATTTGGGCCAAAAATAAAGTATAAAACGTTTATGAATTGTAAATGGTTACTTCCATAAATATATTTATCTCGAAGCGCTTAAAGAAATTGTTTACGTTTCAGTAATTTTTCACCACCATTCCGTGACTTATCATTGGACCGTTTTAATACTCGAAAGACAAATTATTTAAAACGAGTCATGACTTTTACATTTTCCATTCATACTTCAAATATTTATATTATCTATTAATATTTAATACAAGTAAATATAGGCTCCGGTCATAAGCCTTAGTTACTTAATACAACTTTAACGCTAGTTGGCAACTTCTTTTATTTTCCTTTTTTTTTTTTTTATTGAAGTTATGGCAACTTTATATACTTTATATAAACCCAAAGAAATTTATCAAATGGAGACGACTTAGACGTTCATCTGACTGGATATTAAAACGTCTTGAAAACGATCTTATTTCCTGAATAGTTGCTCTCAGCCATATTACATTTTTAATATTTTGATCGGTGTTAAGAGTTTTTCAACCATTTCATAAGAATAATTTGATTTACTTTTCTTTGAATATCATTGTATTATTTTTATCTCAAATAATAGCATCTACTATATTTTCGATTAATAATTTATGTTTTGTTCATTAAAAATATTAATATTTACGACGTGTAATAAGTTTTATTGATTTAAAACATACTTTGCAATTTTATTATAGCTTTCTCCGAAAAAAAAAAAATTAAACGTTAATAATAAAATCGTTAAATACCTAATTTTTATATTTGTAATTATTTATTATTTTACTTTTATGAAACTCAACTAATATTTAAGTAAATAAATTGTAATCACAACAAAGCCGAAATGTATTTCTCTCTTAAGAACGAATTATCATTTAAATCGTTTTTTGTTATATTAAATTGTCTAGGTTTCGGTTAATATTGGCATCTATATTGTATTTTTTTTTTTTTTAAATACTATTATAATACAATTTCTTTAATAATATGTATGCTACTACATATTTTTCTGTATAATTGTAGATCATCAATAAAAGCTTTCCACCACAACTTCACTGTGAACATTCATGCATTTATTTACTGCAAACTGATAAAAAAAATATATCTATAGATGCCTTTAAATCAGTTAAAGTAAACAAAAAGCTTGGATTCCATTACGATCATTTAACAATATGTACGTTTAAAGTGCAAAATGGTCAAAGAGAGACCTTTTATAGCTCTTAATTTACAATTATTAGACGAATCCTCTAGCCATAAATGGACGTATAAAGTAAATAGATAACCTAGTGTTTACTTAAAGCATTGTGTATTTTGACGATGCCTATAAACTCGATGCTAACCTTTTGATGAATGACATTCATGTTATATTTTGAATATAAAAAAAGATTTTTTAACTGTCATCCATACCCATAAAAATGATAATAAACGGAACTTTATCGCCTTTAGGTAAGTAGTATAAAATAAATTGCTTTTAGGTAGTATAAAATAATTAAGTATTATTAGAAAAGACCAATGCAATTCTTTAATTTCCAAATAAAAGTGACACAATATTAAAATGAGATGAAAACATCAATATGAAATCATTAATTTAATAATTCATTCTACTTATTTTCATTTTAATCTAACTCCAATGTGAGAATCGACGTCAATCAATTATTGTCAATGATTTTTAATTAATTTCATTTACTAAATATTATTATAATTTATTATTTCCTTGGTGTATTAAATTCGATAAAAATATATTCGAAATTGTAATATAAGTTAACAAGTTTACATTTAAAAATTGAATAACTTAAGTTTAAAATAATCGAAAACAATCATAAAATTCAATACAAATTTATAAAGAGACCTTGTCAAATTCATGTTTCTCGTTTAACATAAACAATAATTATAAGTGGATAATGAATATTGAATATAATATTATTTAAATGTAAAATATTTATGATTTTTTTTTAATTATTTCTTAGGTTCTTAACGTTTATATAAATATAAATATATATTTTTTTTTTATAAAATTTTTTTTTATTTTTTATATGTAAGTACGAATATTAAAAATCAAATTAATTTTTACTATACTTTATAATAAACATTTAAATTAGTAGAATGTAGCACATACATTTTTATTCTTCCACATCACTCATCATAGTTTAAGTAAGTACCTAACAGTATTTTTTCGTTTAAATTATTATGGAAGGAATGCGATATATCTTATAATAGATTTGATTTTGAAAAATATAATACTTGGAGAATAATTTAAATTTAAAATATGAGATTTTTAATAATTATTATAGACTGCATATAAAATATAAATAGTGTATAAAGTATATATGTATACTCTATAGCAATGATGTTGGTATTAGACATCAATGGATTTTTTAATTATTTATATTTTATACTGCCTATATTAATATTTTACGTTACTCCAACATTTTTAAAAATGTATGTATAATATTTGCAAACTATAATTTTTTTATGAAAATGTTTAAAATAAATATCATAGTTATCCATACCAAAAAAAAAATAGTTACTGCGTATAATTCAATTAAACCGTTTAGTATTCAATTTTTTTTTTTTTACTATAATTTAACATTTTAATATGTTGTAATATAATTATCGATTAATATCAGCTATTATCATAATTAAAATTAAATTTTAAATTAACTATTTACATAATATTCAATACATAATAAATTTAAACGCAGTTAGTGGTTCTATGTTATTTTAATATTATAACTAGAAATGCGTACCTACATAATAGGCATTTATACTATTATAACTATAGCTTTAAAAATGTTTGTTGTATATGAATACAATGGTTAATTTTAATAGAAATACACCGTTTATTTTTATACTATATTTTATTGATATACATAATATTTGTAAATAGGTTTGGTTCTAATTTTTTTAGATTTTATTGTTGTAATATAATTTTGTTATGAAATAATATGCTGAAATTTATCACAATATCACAATAATAAATAAACAACTCAGCTACTAACACGCGTAAATGGTGGATTGATATTATGAAAAAAATGGATCAGCGTAAAAAATAATTTAATGTGAACATATTAAAGCATTACCTATTTATAGACGTATTACAAACATATAACCATCTATTGGAACTCAAAACGCAAAAATTAGTTAACGTAATCCAGGAGAACGTTTCTTTATTTTGTATCGTTTTCCTGCTACGGTAATATACTCAATAAACTTTATGAGGATATTTATATTTTATAATTAGTTAAAACATTAATGATAACTATTGTTATGTTCGAACTAAGTGAACAAAAAAGTGACACTCGACATGTGACTTGGACTACGAAATTAAAAGAGCCTTGTGCTCTTATTTATATGTGTTTACTTTTATTAATCGACTTTTTTTTAAATAACTTGTACAGTATAGTTAAATAGTGTGCAGTGTGTTATTTGATATTTTCTATAAATTATAATAAATACAAATCGCACAAAAATGAATTATTAAATTTTAATTACAACAAAATTTAATATTATTGTAGTAAAAAAAATTATATCAATTAACTCATTAACATAATACGTACATTTTTTATTTGTATAAACCTTATCTATACAAAAAAACTATTCTTGGAAATAACATTTATAAATGTATATATTCAAAAATAACATAACGATCAAGTCATGTACGCAACAAAAATAAATTATACTTGAAAAATATATCTAAAAATTATATTATTGGACTGATTACAATATTTTCTAATCATGTTATATTATATGATATATTTCGTATTCTGCACAGCATACATTATGTATTACATGCTACGAGTACAACACAGATTAACCTATTTGGTTATATTGATCGAATATAACGATAACGAACAAACTATTATAGCAGTACCTAATAGTATATTGCATAAAAACATCAATATGAATATGTTACTATAATGACACGGATTAACAAAGTAAGAACATCATTTATAAGTTATAAGTTATAATATTTACAATAGTATACTCGTATGATGTGTATCGATTAAATGTTTAAAATAAAATCATAAACACAGGACGGTTGTACTTGCATTCTGTGGTATCTATGGTAAAAATGTTTTTATTTTTTTTTTTTTAATTTACAATAGATTAAAGCTATTATAATAACGGTATAACACAGTGAACACATTATATTTGATTAAATTATGACGCTTGAAAACATTTATTAATAAGACATATAAATATATTATACTTCCGTTTATCAAACATTATGTCAAATAATGTGATTTTTGACGGTATATTAGTCCTAAATATTCCATGTTTTATTTTCAAACTTTCATTTTCTATCATTTTTATTATTATCTATGAAATGTTTTGTTATAATAAAATGACAAATTTTTACTTCAAATAGGAACGACATTGCTGTGAACGAAATGTTTTACATCGTACCCACACGAAATACGTATATAATTAGTATTTACGCATTATAACTTTAATATTTAATTTATACCTTTAGCAATAATAACTTTTGAGTAATAATTTCAAGTAATGGTACGTACTATATCTATTAACCGTCCCATCGATGAGTTTCTAAACATGTCCTTTATATTGCTACCTATCATGAAAGACAACTGAAAAGGTTCTACCAGGTTACCAGATAGCATTGAAGTGCGGAAAAATGTGACGTCCTAAAATAATACAATGGAATATTAAATAAAATATACTTTAATTCATATTAAATTATGGAAATGTATTTGAGAATTTCCAAGTTATACAATATTTAATAAGTATTTTATATAATTCTATACAGTATTATGATACTTAATATACATTTATTATAAGAATATCAACAATATACGATTTCGGGGTAAACTTTGACCACAAACTTTCTTTCAATGACCATATTATATTTTTTATTAGAAAATAACGCATCTGCAAAGGCTAGGTTTTTTAAAATACGCCTATCGAAATTTAACCGGTGGATCTACGTTAAAAATATCATACTACTTATAAACAAATCGAAAAAAAAAAACTTTAAAAATTAAAAATTTCACATGTGTATTTATATTTTATAGCATAGAAAAAGACAAAATATTTTGAAATTAAATTATTTCTAAGAAATTATCATATAAATGACAAAAAATATATTTTTCTACATTTATTCATTTTTAAGTTATAACAAAAAAAAAAAATCATTTTGTGAAAATCTGGTTATGCGCAAATATTTTATTTTCGTATCTTATTTCTTTAAATGTTCCCGATTATTTTGAAAAGTGCCAGATATTTTTGCTTTTGACCTTTCAAAGTACCAACTAGATTCAATTTGCTACCAAAAACAATTTTTACTGATCAAAACGGTAATGACAGACCCAAAACACACATGCATACATTATTGAAAAACCAATACATGGTACATTGAGTTCCACTCAGAAATTTAAAACACACAAACAAAACAAAAAATAGTCAAATTCAATTTTATTTGAATTACGAATGTTTATATTTTATTTAAGACAATCCACCCAATTATAGTTTTATAAAGAAAATTACTTGCAGCGTTGTTCCGCAGTCCATATATTTATCAGCTTATGTGAGTATTTTGTGTCTTTTTAACATATTTTTCGTAAATGTATGACATATTACATTTATTCAACTTTATTTTGGGATCGCTGTGGTTACAGTGTTCTTATTTTTTTTCTTTCTGTTCTTATTTCTTATTGTAACATATAGATGTATAATGTGTATGTAATATGTATGCTGCATTTAGCATTATACATAGAAAATGGGAATCTTTGCTATTGAATATTCGAGCGTGGAACAAACAAATTTGATATTATACAGATTATTAAACATGCGTAGGTAAATGCTAGTCGATGGGCATCGTTAGTATAATATAACGTACTTATATGTCTTCCACGAATGTCTCACGGTTATTTGCAATTTCAGCTTCTTCATCGTTGCCGTTTGTCTTGATATTCATATATTGAAGGTTTCTACTAACATCATTTTAAAACATCCCGTTTGACAGTCAATGAAATACTGAACAATATTTTATAACCATTTTGTATATTTTATTGTCGTTGTTTGTCTTTAAACAGTCTTCTATAAGACTTTAGTCGGAATTGAAAATACTCGTTACATTAAATTCTGATTTACAGATTTTAATGACATAACGTAGGACAGCTTTTATGTTAAAACGTAACTGAGTTCAGTACTATTTATTCCTATCTTATAAGTGTTTTTAATTTTTTAAATTACTATCTTCTTCAATATTTTTATGTTTTAACTTGCTTACTTAACAAAATATTTGGCCGATGAAACCGGTCCACATCATACATAGCTGCATTTTATTGCTCGTCGCATTTTTATAGCTTTTATTAGATTTACTTATATAATAAATTATTATAAGCTTTTTTAGATTTATTTAAATTGAAATAATTTTTATGGTCTATATCAGAGGTCACCAATTAATATTTTTGAAGGGCCACATTAAAAATCTGAAAATTTTTCGCGGGCTATCAAAATTTTAAGTAGATATTGTAACATTATTGTTACTGACGCTCTGCAATTTTCATATAGGTCGCCAACCTACGACCCGTAAAACGCCATAATGGCAAAGGAAATCGTAGGTTTTAGTATAATGAAAAAAAAAATATATATACGGGAATTAGTATTAAATAAAATAACACCAATATTTACGATAGAGAATGGGGAACGTTTATTGAAGTTAATAATTATTTGTGGAGAAAGCTCGACGGGCGTGAAACTCCAACAGTAAAAAAAATTAAAATATATTATAGGTAAGGCATGTGGGCTTACATCGCCTCGCAATGAACATATAAATAATAGCCTATACATAATATATATATATATATATAAGGGAACCACATAAGGGGCCGTCGGTAATATGTACACGATCGGACAATTACCACCAAAATAATAAAATAAATATATGAGACTTTTGTGTCTTTACGAGAACCACATAAGGGGCCGTCGGCACTGTAGACACGACCGGACAATTACCACCAAACAATAAAATAAATATATATATATATAACATTTTTCGTTTCTTTTTTTTTTTTTTTTAATAACATAATAGTATAAATCATAATCATAATAACATATAAAAAAAAGGCCGGCCAGGGCGCACACATAAACACCGGACATACCTCTACAATACCCGACGTATTGTTCCATCACACCCAACGGTGAAGCTCACGGCGGGAGGGATCCTTTCGGTGGACTACTCCATTTCGTATTCGATAACTACAAATACGAAATTATATAGTAAAAACAAAAGTGTGTCGCGTTTTCTGGATCCAAAATTATTCCGCAACCATAGCCAGCGACCAGTATAATACTAATTAAAATATATTTAAATTAAAGCGACGGCGCATCGTCGCCGGAAAGCCATATAGAGATGTCGTGGTGGGGATCCGAAAGTTGTCTCCGCGTTCGTGTTCACCCATATCTAGCGAGAATAGATAGACTCGGTAGGTCGGTCGCGACATTGGTGCGGCGTGTCGGTATACATATACCACTTGCATACGTTACGTTACAATATTTACGTTATTTAAAAACCAATAATATTTAACAAAAACAATAATTTACAATAATAACACATTAACACATATTATAATGGTGTCGTAATATGTGTTATTTATTCTTTGCCTGCGGGCCGGATAAAATATGTTCGCGGGCCGCCATTTGGTGACCCATAGTCTATATCGTATTCTGAGTATGGATTTATTTATTATTTTAAGTTGTTTTTAAATTACCTATACGGTTTCAATCGGTTTGTCTTTTGATTAAAAAACAGCATTAATGTAAGAATAATGGTATTCTAATCATTGTCATAAAGTATAAACATCATTATAATTTTGGTCTCAATGGTTTAAATTTATAAATATTAGATACTGATCAATATAATTATCATAGAACCCATTATTATTTGTGTGATATGTTGTAATGTTAAAATGTCGTATGAACAACAATATTTTGATTTGGAAAACTATTTGATAAAAAAGAAAACTGCACTGAGGTGCATAAACAATGAGTAAACAGAGTAGATAATTCTTAAGACTAATTGATTAATTAATTTTCCATGTTAAAATATTTTATACTAAAATTAATTAACTAAACCTGTTGTATTGTATAATTCCTTAATGTATAATAATTTGTTATTCTAATTGTAAAAGGTACAATTAAATAAATAAAAGCATTTTTGTCTGTTGTCACTGTTAGGCTACAAATTAAAATTATTATGGGTACCTAAAAATGTCATATTATATTTTGTGTGATAATATAGTCAATTATAAAAAGAAATAGTATCTATGATTTCATTAAATTATCCAGCAAAATCAACATCAGAAAATGTAATTTTAATTGTCGTCATTGACACTGATTGGGATCAAAATTAAAATTGATAACAAAATAATATTATCAGCTATCTGATAAACAATTGAGATTTTTTGAATATTAATTATCTTCCATTTAAGATTTTGAGTAGATGGTGAATGAATTGTTTTTATTAGAAAAAATGTCAACTATCTGTCATTGACCTTATGGTTTATAGTCCTAGAATAATAAAACTGTTTTAATTTTAAACATTTAGGGTGGTTCTTGGAATAAAATTGTCTCTAGTTAATACTTTGAAAAAAATTCTCAGTATTATTAAAAAAAAATAAGAAAACTTACACAAAACTCGTCTTTGAAGGAAAATCGATTCAGTTTTTTTTTGTTATAATTCAAAAATGAATAATAGTAATAAGGATTTTAAACTTTTTGGCATTGCGTATATCATTATTTTCTATATTTTCTATACAAAATTAATTGTTTAATATATTATTTTGACTAATTTAAACTTTAAAGCCGTTCAATTAAATATCAAAGCTATTGTTCTATTGACTATTAAGGATATAATAGATACATGTTATTTACTTTTAACAATAATGTATGATATTATAATTATTTATAATACATGGGGGGGGTTATTTACAAAGATAATTCTACCATACCATACCACTATAATAGAAAAATAAATTATCAACTATGTTAATCAAACAAAATATAGGTACTCATTATTTTGTCATATCAGAATTTTATGGTTCTTCAAAAAATATGTTGTTTAAAATTGTAAAACCAGTAGATTTTTTTCTAACTATTCTACATTAAAAACATAAAATACTTTTCAATCGACTTTATAATAACAAATTTAGTTAATTTGTATTTAAAATACGTATCTATAAATGTTTCAAGCACAACTAATTCATTTTGGGCGTTTTATCAGGTGTTACTTTGGGTAAACCACAAAGTACAGATGGTAAATCAAAAAAATTAGAAATTTCAAGAGGATTTGACAAACAAATCACTCCTGAAAACATATTTAATTTTATTAAATTTGGATAATATTTAAATTTAAAAAAAATGTCTTAACCATTGTCTTTTTCACGTTATTACTTGAGTTTTAAGAAAAAATAATCGAAGGTTTTTAGAATATTTCCAAGATTTACAGTTTGTCACACTATAATACATTTTTAGAAAATAATAACAACAAAATAAAAAATGAATAGTATTGTACCGAGCTGTAAAAAGCGTATTTTAGTAGATACTTGTTCTACACATACGTATAATGTGATTGTTATTTAATTACAAATTAATAGGGTTCGAATTTGTGATGGGGTCGACCAGCTTTTAAGTCACTCGAACTTTGGTAAAAAAAAGTCTACGCCCTGTTTTTCAAACAACGAAGTGATTACGGTGTTAGGGACACTCACTAAGCTTTTCCTGACATCGAATCTGAATTCAGTTTGATAGAAATTAGCTTTGTATAGGTCATTTTGGTGGGCGTGTTCGAAGAAAGACATTATACATTATAAAAACAATTTCCTAGCAGGAAGTTTAGTACACTTTGGATTCTGTTTATAAATGTAGCCATTATTAACAGCGTTAAAACAATAATTATGTTTAATGACTCGAAACTAAACTATTCTTATGCGTTAAAAATAAATAAATACAGTGGATTATCCTATATAATATTGTAAAACTAATACTCTTTATATCGGGTAATAATAAAAAATGTCATAAAAGTTATGAGTTATCGTTACCAAAATAATTATAATCTCTATAAAATAGTAATACTATCGAATTAATATAATTACTAACATGTAAAATAATAATAGTAATTAATGCATGGTATTATTCATATTGTGTTGATGGTTGAGAGAATAAATATGTGCTTATTTATAAAAAAAAAAAACTAGTTTCCGTATAAAATATATAGGTTTTCTTTGGACAGATGTTCAACATAAATATTATAATATATAATACATCTAAATAACAATATAACAACTGCTATCCACTGTGGACTTGCTTTTCATTCGCTCACTTATGTGCTTCTCAAAATGTATGCTTAATAACAATTGACAAAATGCTGAAATGCAAAATCTACAAAGCAAGTACACCAACACAACCTACGTGACGTGCTTATGCATGGTGCATGCAGTATCTTTGCTATAATTTAGGTATGATGGGACACATCTTAACCATCAACCATGAAATATTCAGATTTTATAAGAGCAACTGAAACATATCTACTTACATTTCGGTGTATTTGTAGCCTTCACAAAATATACGTAACGGAACAACTAATTCAACGCAGTTTTTTATTGTAAACATATATTACCTATCAACAAACTAAAGTTCATATTTTCATAACAGAATAAATAGTATCATCATTATCTTTGATGTATCACATTCTGCCAATCTTAGTTAACTATATTCTTGACTGTCCTTTATTTTCGATAAGTAAATGTCATAAAGAGATCACTAAAATCTATCGATAAGAAAAACTTTAGAAAATAATTAAATCCATATCGCATGGCGGTTTCATTAAAAATATTTTAATTTAAGCTACGAATATTATGTCCTTGAAATTTAGTAAAAAAAAAAATTATTTAAAAAAAAATTTGAATATTTTTTATAAATTCATATATTCATAAACGAAAATCAAATAAAAATACATTATAATACATTAATCAAGTAAAGTGCAGCTAGCTTATGCATGTTTTGCATTTGTTATTTATGATTTTTGTTATGTTATTAATCAATATGAGTATAACTTTAAAATTATTATAATAGTAAACTACAGTATTATATTATAGTAATAACCATTTATGTTTAATAAAATGTGTTTTATAAATACTTATTACAACGAAATTTATCATTTTTATACGAATTTTAAAACCGTATTTATAATAATAATAAATAATACCTAACTACCTATTTAATATCTACTATAATAGCCTATAAGTAATATATTATAACGTATGATCACGTTTCATTGTTAAATACGTGCAGTTGAGCTTATAGCTACTTACGTTTTGGGGTAGGTAGACAACGTAGGTACCTACAGGTAAAGCAGTTACAAAGTATCGTAATCAGATTTATTTATCATGTGCGATAAATTTTAATATTCTCTTTTGTTTTGTTATTGAGACGGCTGTAGTAGTTGGTATATCCATCTCTAGATCAAAACGTAAACATCACAATATAAACACTTAATTTACGTAAACGACAATAATAATAATATAGTTTCGAAACACATCTCCGGCGTGCGAGTCGAGATTTATTTTTTCGCTCGTTTATCGATCAGTGACAATCATATCGTAAAGTATTTGCCGTCGTGTATGCTAACTATATCATTATAATATAATAGTGATATGGGTACTCGGGGGGGGGGAGGATACAACGATATTATGATAATATTATTATGCTGTTATTATATGTTCGGGCGACAATAATATTATATCCTATCAAACCCCGTTATAACATTATTATTGCAGGTCGTCGTTATGACTATACACCAACCAAAATTGCGCCACGTGCAAAAATTACGGCGGTAATAATGATAATAAATATCAATAATAATAATAATAATAATAATAATAACTTTCAGTGAAAAATCGCGTACTGGGTTTATGCAGTCACCGATTACGCCGTTCTCATCCGGTCCCGCCCGAACTAATATTAACCCTCCAAACACGGTTTTATGTATATGTAATGAATAATATAATATTGTTATGCGGGGGCATACGGTATGTCCTGCGAACAAAAAAAAGAACGCGCCGGGCCAGCGTGTCCGCCGCCATCACTATCGTTAGGTTAGGTTACGTTTACGTTTTTTTAAGAACGATATACGTCTCACATGACATATGTACACCTATTATATACGTATTGGTAAAAATGTAGTGCAGACAGTGCAGCGTTACTCTTTTATCGCTGACCACTCGACGTCCATTAGAGAATCGCCCTGTATATAGTACATAGTAAGTGCGATGACCCACCCCGCTCGCTCGAAAACATCGTTTATCACAGTATTTTACCGCCAGCGGCCATCATCGTCGGTAGGTTTTCAGTTTTCAATTAGACGCTCTCTCACCTCGGCCCCTACTAGATCCTATGTATACACAACAATGACGGCCGAATGAAAGTGTGTCGTTAAAGAATATTCGTTGCACCGTCGCCGTTCTCGTGACGGTGAAGCGTTTATTTTTTAAGTCGTATATTTCACTTGCACAGACTCTCGTACTCCGTCGTGACACTGGCCGTATAGAAAGCTTCGGCGAAGGGCTACAGAGCTTACAGATTCTTGGTGCGAGGCAAAAAAGGAAGGCTCTATTAAAACGTTCGTTATTTTTTTCATTCTATTTAATAATATATAGACTACGTGATGACATCATGTACGCTATCGATCGGAGGCCCATAATGGTACTTAGAGTGTGTTATCAGAATTGCAAAACTTCGATTATTTTTCGAGAGCTTCGTGAAAATATATACTTTAGTGCAGCCCAGACCCATATTCTAAAGCATTGAGCTTGGTTAATAGCGGATTTCAGAGCAGAATGACACGTCAATTTCGAGTTTAAATAAAATACACCCATACTATAGTATATTATATAATAATCGGACGCGTAATTTCAACGAGGCCAAATCCCCATAAATCCAGGCGATTAAACTCGATACCGGGATCCCTTACTATACATGCTTACCAATTTTGCGGCCAAATAATATCTGGCAGCAGGTTCCCAAACGTATTATCACTCTTGTTATTTTTTCTCGTCTATCTATATTGTAAGTAAAACGTAATTATAATTAAAAAATCATTCTCACTTCTTGTATTAAAAAAAAAAAAAAATACGATCACCAGGCTAAGTTTTATCGACGTTCTGTACCTACAGAAAATTCCCAGAGATCCCGCCGAAATGTTTGTAAAAAGTTTTCATGGTATATTATAGTATCGAATTATGACTGTATTCTGTAGCTTAAAATTCACAAAGGCTTATAAGTTATAACCTACATACACGTAAACAAGTAGAATCCGTTTTTAATTTAAATTAATTTCCAACCAAATTTTAGTTCTATCGAGTAGTATTAATACTATTAATATATTAATTTGTATGGATAAAATTTTAAACGTATTGTTGCCTTCGCAATTCAGTTTTCAGTACTGTTAGCTTGTAAGCTATTTAACTATTTTATTCGTGGCATATTGTTATTATAACGTTCAGTAACATTCAGTTTTAATCCAACATTCTACGCTTAAAACAAAAATACTTAACAGTTCTATATTATCGTTAAATTGTTGCCAACACGTCAAAAATATTGTTCGAAAACCCACGTGTGTAATCAGTAAACACTTAAGATATTTTTTTAAATAGTTATTTAAAAGCAGCACATGAGTAATAGCGATAAAATGGTATAACTAATCTCATAAATCATATAATACAAATAGAATAATGCTTTATGTTGCAGAAAACGATGTCCGCATTGAGCGTTTAAGAAGGACGAGTTGATATGAAACGTTTCCACCAAAGAGCCATTGAAATTAAACCGTACAATAACCGTGTTCAGCCTAATCACTCTAATTTTCACTTTTCAAACTTTTAGCCAATATATCAAGAGTACTAAAGATACAATTCGTGTTTCTCCTCACTTATAGTTGTTGATTTAAGGAAGTTGTAGTATTACAAGTCGAATAAATGAGTTCAATCAGTATGGAGTTTAACTTGCTCCAATACAGAAAAATGCGTCACGTAGGTAGAATAAAATGTGTTCTCTTTATTTGTTATTATCGAATCATAATATATTGTGTATTTATATCTCGCATTATTCAAATACATTTAAATTAAAATATTAATTTCAAAATAATAACTTTCAATTAATAATTAATTCAAGTGCTTTAACATATGGTGTAATTGGATGCCTATATACAACTAAACTCGTAAAACAAGTTTAAAAATATAAATATCTAATAATACATGAAATAAATACATAACAGTTGGACAAATAAAACAAAAGTTCAAATTATAATTGATTTTAATTTGCTATATAAATATTATGTTTATTTTTTTCTAATTCATAATTTATTTTCCTTTCAATTGTTTTTTATTTATAATATTAAATTTATGCTTAATTAGTATAACCAATATTTATAAGCAAACAATGATATGACGATTTCGACGTATTATTTATAGCTGACTAAAATAACATTACTTTCATTAAAATCTAAAATACCCATTATTATGAATTATAACAAAATAACTAAAATTATTTCCTATTCAAAACAGATTTTCTGTAACTCTTACACATTTTCAGTATTGTTTAAAGTTTTTTCTCTACTTCGTTGTGTTAAAAATTTAAAAGACGTATTTTATTCTGTTTTATGTTGATTTATAATAAATGACAATTTATAAATAGTATTAATTTTCAATCACGTTACGTATTACATAAAACCAAAACTCGCCAGTTAAAAATTATTTAGTTAACTAAATTGGTAGAAAGTCAAATCATTATCGGAACCTAAAATAAGTTTTTATATTTATTGTTTAAGTAGGTACTCGAGGGCAATTGTCAATATCAGTTATTTAACTTCAAAATTATTTATAGGTAATTAATATTTCAAATAAAAATGTTTATTTAACTTTTTTTAGCAATATCTGCTATATAGAACCTTATCTTACTTAAAAATATATTACTGGACGCAAAAGTCAGGTGATTTTGAAATTTGCTTTGTAATAATTTGTTGGTTTTTATGGCTTTTATATTATTTTTATCTACAGTATGGTTATAATATCGTTGTACATTTTAATTTATCTTTCTTTAAAGTTGTTTTTAGTATATCCATAGCCCATAGGCACTTAAAAGGAATACTTTTTATGTTTCTTATACATCATAAAACCTCCAAAAGCTAACTTTTTAGGTTTTTTTTCTCCGTATACTCGGCAGCTCTAATAGTTGCTCGACTCGTGTAACATAAATACATAATACAAAAAAAAATATATAGTAATAAATACGAAATATTGATCTTAATCTGAAATATTGTTATCATATTATAATATAATATTTAAACATGTAAGTAATCGATCACTTGCATTTTTATATAATTTAATAATTAATTTTACAAGTGCAGGTAGGTAACATAAGTGTTATTTGTTTTCAAAATGTATGAATTTATAACCGTATACATCGCCATCTCGACAATGTACGGCAATCATAGGTAAATACATCATTTAGATGAAATTTGAAGAGATTTTGTCATAAAATCAGTACCAAATTATCATGCTGCAAGGAATATAATTTAATCGTATAGGCGATACGCCTATATGACATAATAATATGTGATGTTATAACAATTTACATAAATACATATAGTATTATGATATTATATCGTGTTGTATAGATATCAATTTTTTCCAGCGATTACAATATTGTGGCTTATATTTAGATGTGATGAATTGACGATGAATTTATTGAAAATAAACGCCTAAAACTCCTCGTAAATGTATCTAAAATCGATACCAGCGATATCAACAACGTGTCGTACACGCATATCTACTTAAAACGTCTCGTACTGTAATTTATCAGTTATTCTGCATTAGTTATGAATGTTATGACTCATCGGCGCTGCAGGCCATAGACAGCCCATTATCGAGTCAATGGGTGCGTCTAATGGACAGGTATTTAGAGTGGTCGCTGTTAACAGACAAATTGGGACACGGTTTTTACGCCGAGTCAATTGCATTCTGTTCAGTGATAGGCACTGCAGAGGTAGCTCGTCACAAACTGTTTGATTTTTTGATCACGATTTTCACTGATCTATTCATTTTCATACGTGGTACGTCGCATATATCACGTGAGGCAATATTACCTGTTATAAACATTTAAAAGCGTAATAAATTGATCATCATCGAGTTATTTTATTATTTTGTAGTTAGCGATTATTGGTCGGGAAACGTATTTGTATAAGGTGAAGGACGGATAAATATGTTTTTGAGTAAATTATTCTATACGCGACGATAAAATGGTTAAAATGAAAAACAAAATAATAATATAATTCGCTTCAAAACTCCTAACTACCTGACGTATATATACGTATAATAATAGTTATTGTATTGAGTTAGAATTTTATAGACATTTGATTGATGTTTTTTTTTAATGTATCTCAACTGTAAGCACTGTAAAACATACATGTAATTCATATTGCGTATAATGAAATGCACAACATTTTAAACTGCCAACCTCTATTGGTTATTGAATAAGTTGTAACACACATATAGGTAATACTGTATTAAATAAAATTAATAAAACTAACTAAATACATCAAATAATGGTTATTTATAGGAATTTCGATTCCAATTTTGTTTTATTTTAGTGACATTTTTCAAAGTTTTGACTGTTTTTTTTCTCTAATAATAATACCCACAATATATATTTATATATATTATGTATATATAAATATATATATATATATGTGTATTGATAGACCAACAATATTTTCGTTTCGTTAGGTATAGTGTCTTGTATATATTATTTACATCATACTAATATGCTGTGTACATTCATTTTTGTAAAAAAATAGTTTCGAGCGACATTTGAAAACGTACCACCACCGACATTTCGATAGACCGTGGTGTGGGCACAACATTATTTTCCCATATCTTATAGCTTTCAGATCAGATACTGATGACCGTTTAGGTTCGTATCGCGCCGCAGACATAGTTTAGAAGACATTCGCGAACTCGCAGTTCGATATATTTGGTTTTGAACTTGTACAGCTTTACAATATATTATAATACTATGGCGATGCCGTAAAGCGATACAATATACAAGTTCGACGGGCGGCGAACGTTTGGCAGCCGGCTAGGTATACCATATACCGCACCTCAATCTTGTCGACAACCGGAAAAGGTCCGTCCGGTCAAACAGGACCTACACCGGAGACAATAATACAATAAACGTGTATACACATACGACATACCCACATCAAGAATCGGTTATTGATCTTACATATAATATGTATACGCGTACAGCGGGAGGCGATTGTACGGCGTGTCGAAAAGAGATTAATGACGTTTGGTGGTGCGTTATTCGAACGTTTTCGTGGCATTCGTACAAATGTTTTATTGTTACCTATACGTACGTATAATATTATTGTCATCCATCGTTTTTAGTTCAACATTATATTGTTTCATTGTTGTACGGTACGAAATTGAATTATAAAAAGTACTTGTTTTTAAAATTTGAAAACGTACACGTTATAATGCATTACATAATGTCTGTATGGGCCCGTATAGTTGAACGTTGGTACCCATAATACCATAACAATGGACGTTATTATATTATATATTTTTATTTGTATAGCAGTCGCGCGCATCGTGACAATAAGGTGATTTAATTTTTTAACACGTTCAAGTTATTTTGACGACATTGTGTTAACCGTTTGTGTTTATTAATTTTATCGTCTTGAGACCAATAAAATAACCAAAAGAATACCTTGGTATTACTGCAACTCGCTACCGTTAATGCAGTGTTCTCGTCGTTTTGTTTTATTTTTTAATTAAATTTAAATATTATTTTAGCCACCGCGCATCTGTTGTTTGTGTTTGTATTTAGTGACGTTGTGTAAATTGACGCGTCATTAAAAAATCGAAATTTGTGCGAGGCGAGGTTGACAATAGTATAATATTATAATATGTACCTAATGGCTAATACCTATACGGCTACAATCGGTATTTGGACATTCCCCGAATTTTTTAATGGTAATGGACGTTTCGCTCCTGAATAAATATATTTTTTTTTTTTACTCATAATAATATATGTTGAAAAATAGGTTTTTTGGATGTACCCGAAATATACGATCATCATATCGGCATCTATCGACTATCATCATTCACGTTATGGATTTATTACCCGATTTATTAGGTAAAGATTGATAAACCAAACTCAAACTATCTAAGCTATTAGCAACATGTTGCTTTCAGGTCTATTAGTAAAGTTAGCGATATTGTACCGCGGCCGCCGGGCGCGTATAACTATTCGTTCTTGTGTATTTTGTAACAAAATACATTAAAAACTAAAAGAGATAGTATGAAAATCGTCTTTTATAATTTAGTATATGTTAAACAAAAACTTGTGGGAATAACTTAAAATAATGTTACTATGACATATTAATAATTTTACGTTTAATTTTCTGCCCAGGGAGGAAATTGTCCCATTTGAGGGGAAACATCTTAGATTCGCTATAATCGACACATTATTCAATATGTGACGATGCAACCATCTGTTTTTATATCGCGTAAAGTATCCTTATGTACAAATTGCAATTTTTAGTTTTGGTACAATAATAACGTTTAAAATAAAAATAGGTTCAATAATATATTTATTTTATCGAAATTTCAATATAATAGTCTGCATGCATATTTTTTTAGTCAATCAGCCGTTGTATTCGATAAATCAACAAAAATTGTCGATGATTTTTTCTGGTGTATAATAAACTGTGATTTTTGTGTCATTCTACTGTAATGAAATGTGTCGATCGCAATCCCGTTTTGTAACGCATATTATTATACCTCGTTTCCGATTTCAATAGAGTATTATACGATTCATAGTACAATAATACATTCGTTCAATATTAATTCAAAGTAATTCAACAATAAGTAATTAATAACATACCGAAATGTCCGAAATGCTTTAGGATCGTATAAGAATGTGAATCATTGTAGGTGGACAAAACAAGGACCGGATATCAATAATAATAACATTAATGTTTACTACTCATGTTTTTGGTCACGATCAAAACATTTTTGTCTTTATTCGAGTTATCTGTGTATCTATACGACTATACATAATATTAAGAATTCTAATCTCTAGGTATAGTGTTATACTTTTTACTGAAATAATGGTTCAAGTTTTTCATCATGTCAACATGACATCATTCGGAAGAAAAAGTAAAAACGACTGAATTAAAAATGAAATTTGAAACGTTTACGCCTACTTCTTGTCTTCCTATCATCTTGATACATAAAACAGTCAAATACTATAAAAAAAAAAAACTAAAACGTAAACAATCAGACATAAACTCAAAGAATAATAATATCGAAAATACTATTGGTACAATTAATATTGTTATTCAATTATATCGACTATTTTTTTAACGATTTCACGTTACAGTTGCAATAGCAACCAAAACATTAACACATACATAAATATCATTTATGTTGCCCGAAAAACCGTTTTTTGACATATTAGACAAATTATTATTATTTATTTATTCAACAGAAATCACCAAAAACATATAGAATATTATTATTCAATGATTTTTCATGCAATGGTAAATATACATCAAGTTTTTTTTTAACGATGTCATGGCAACGTCAATATGTTATCAAATAAATGGCAAAAAAATAATGTTTCTTTCGAGTATAATATAAGTGTTACTGTAGAAAATAAGAATATATGAACATGCGTTATTTTTGAAAATACGAAAGCTCAGAATATTTTTGAACTCTGGCCATGATAATTTCATACTGAAAAGTAAATTTAAAATGTTCTAATTATTTACACAGTATTATGCACTAGTTTATGAATAAAGGTAATAATTTAAATAATTTATATCATATTATTTGTAAACAACTTTTTTACCAAATTAATATTGTTTGAACTTCTAACAAGTTCAAACTTTGAGCTCACATCTAATATTAAATTATTTTAATTAATCGATCAATGTATTAAGCATATAGTTTGGGGATAAACATAAGTAATAATTTATAGGGCTGATGAGCTATTATTTTTATAAGTCTTTAAATGAATGATTTCTACATTGATCAACAAATACAAATTTAATCGAAAATAACACGGTAATAGTATAGGGACAAAAATATGAACGTTTGTAATTAAATAAGTAGAAAAAATGAAAATAAATGTGAAAAATGTTTATAAAATTGTTTATGTGTATCGATTAAAACGGATATGTTACAAAATTAAATACTTAAAACAATATTCAAACGTTAGTCGTTACATAATGAGTAATGAGTACCCACCAATAATAGATTAATGGATATTACTGAATACTGTTTACTGTCACAGCATAATAACAAATTATGTATCCTATTAAAATTATACTTATTATACACAAAAATTCGATACGTGCGTACAATATAATTAAAATTAATAATAATAATATATGTTAATTTCAATCAACGTCCCGTCATAAAAAAATCGCGTTGGCAGACGAAATCAAAAGAATAAAAAAAAGTTCCACGCAAAGACGATTCGGCACGAGAATCGCAGACTAATAACCCATTGGTTTTTTTGTTTTGGTTTTCGAATCACACGTGGTGTGTATTATTTTATGTACCTACCTACTACCTACGCGATGGTGCGAGTGCGGACAGACGTGGCCGTTACAAATATTATTGTATCTATTTATATAGTCGGCGCATAGTGCGATACGTATATACATATATTGTATATTATTATAATATAATAATAATATGACAAGTGGAATAATAATTAAAAAATAATGAATGCTGCTTTAATATTGTATGTATATATATTATATTAAATTCGTTTTGTAAACAAGTTATCTACCTATTACAGTTCGTTCACCTGTTTTTTGTTTTTTATTTTTATTATTATTATTTTTTTTATATATATATATATATACGGCCATAGATACAAAAATAAAAACTACCTCGCCCACCTGTTATGCGGTACAGTTATCCGTCAACGGTCAATCAACATCGTCAAAGAAAAAACCTTTCTCGAGCGATGTCTTTTGTGCCAACGAATACCTATATAAATAATAATTATAATTGTGTTTGTGCCATATGCGAATAACTATTACGAATATTATAATATTCGTGATTTTCCAAGTTCAAAAGGTTCACGCGAGTACCTGCCTAAAACGACTATAATGACGTATCATTATAATAATATCATCCAGACAGGAATATAAAATATGTAAAAACGTCGAAAATTAAATACCCCGTATAATCGTTGTAATTATAATTGTGTATAAGTGTAATATGTATAGGCATGATACAACAATGCTGGATAAGCCGATAGTGATTCGCCTATATGATTACGATGTGCACTATATGATTATAATAAATATATATATATATATTATATTATCTATTTATACAGATATACTAATTGTATAATATATACTGATTTACATAAATATCTGTATAGTGCGAGTAGTATGTTGTTTGTTCCCATTTCAAAAAGTTTACGTCTCACGACGTCAAATGAAAACGCTCTATAAGCGTTTTTATTTACTTTATTTATATACGAACTACAACCGTATATAATGTATATAATAATCCCTCTTTATATGTAATCACCTACTTAAGGTTTAATTTTACTCATTAATTTCATTCAAAATGAAAACAAAGTGTATGTATACAAAAACACGCGCGCGCGCGCGACACACAAACATGCGTGTATGTGTACGTTAGGTAGGTACTATGTATATAATATTATATTATTATCGTAACAAAAACAATAAGCGCACATTACCCAAGACTCCGTAAATTACAATAGCTTATAACAGTATGAAATATTTTTATTTCATTTTTAAGTTAATAATGCATTCAACTTGATCAAAGCTTCAACCACAGTGGTTATAGGCTAATTTTCAAGTACCATTATTTAAATATTTATATTATTTTCTTTTGATATACTATCTCAATTAATTTTTATAGCTCTATCTATAGTAGAAAATTAAGTTTATTGATTGTATATTTGATTTACGGTACCCACAGTTATGTATTGTAATTGGAGAGATAACATTAAAAACATTTTTTTATGTTTTTTTATGTGTTTAAAATTAATAGAAAAAAGGTAAGTAGGAAACTACTGTTGTACAAAAGGTGTCGAGTGTACCTTGTCATTAAATAAGTCTTAGTAATTTTTGTTTTAAATTTGAATTCAACGATAGATCATTGTGCACAAAGAACGATTCTGAGCGAAGACAGATTTAAGTTAGTTAATTATTAAAATTGTATATATTTATAACAATATGACATATTATATATTATATTATTGTTATTAACTTTTAAGCCAATATCCAATAAATGTATAATCGTGTGAATATGTTGGTGGTATATTATTAGACAACTATAGTTACAAAATCGAACAAATCGCATACAAAATACATACTTTTGATACATTATACATGAAGATTACAAAATAAAAAACAATTCTGGTTCAAATTTATTCGGATTTTGGTTGGTTCGAGTAGTTTGGAAAAAAATTATTTGGGTTATGTTGGTTTCAAGTGTTTAATATTTTAAGGATTTTTAGGGGTGTTACGGGTTTTGGTTAATTCGGATGCAAGGCCCAGGTTTAAAATATAATAATGTACGTTAAAGTATCAAATCCCCACGAAAAATATTTTTGAAATATAGCTTATAATTTTTAATAGCTATACTAACAATCTACCTTGTATTACATTTTCTAGTTTTGTGACAAAACGAACAGTTTTTTATCGGCTGTTATTAACAAAAATGAACATGCTTAATAATTGCTTGATGAGTTAGAATATTTTGAAAATTATTCTATGAATTTATGCTAATATTGTCAATTTCCAAACAAGTATTTGTATTTCAAACTGGAATTGACTTTCCTAGATACACTTTTTTATTAAAAAAGATATAAAAGTTGAAAATTAAAACATTACCACTTAAAAAAAAGCAATATGGAGCACACACAAACAAACACACGCATCATTGTAAAACCTATTGATCCGCCTGAAATCTAAAAATTGTACATACATAAATATAGATCTTATTAGTTCTTATTCATTCTAAGTATGAAAACATCGGAAAAATTTCAAATATTACTGTACTTAAAACTTAAAAACTTTCTTACATTAAGTATATCATATACTCTAACTACTAAAATTAATGACCCATCATTTTTAGTTACAATATTTACATTATTCATATACGTTTTGCAAATATTGCTATAAAATATCGATAAAATGTCAATATAACATAACCCCACATTACAAATATGTAGTACGGCATACCCTATAAATATTTATAATCGCAATTTCATTAATTTTTAAATTTAACCGCTTCTCGGAAAAGATTATTTACAATTTATGACATTAATATTTTTTTATAAAACATTTCAAAATATAATATATAATAGTTAGATCCTGCAAAAGCTCTCGACATTGAATAATGTATGGATTATTACGTAACACTGAAAAATAATTGTCATTTATTAATATTTAGTACCTGTATACGTGAGTTGTGGTGGTGAGTACTTATTGGTTACTCATTACAATTCACATAAGTGGATACTTATAAATATACTAATAAATGTACCATCATTATCACTAATCGAAATTATTTTTAAGTACGCAGTTTATAATATATTTAACTACAAGATAATATGAACAAAGAAGTGTATTGAGTATTTTAATAATGCAGAAATACATCAATACTGAATCTGATAGATAATGAATAATTATTGATTTTAGATATCAACAATAATAATAATTATGAAACCTCATATATATATATATATACATATATCAACACATTGTATAGTAATTGGTTATTACGTAAGAAGTGAAACTAAGGTAAGTAGCACGTAAGTCGTCACTACCAAAGATAAAGCACTTTTAAAAGTAAACCAACAATCCTTCTCGGATTCGTTGGACAATATTGAAATTTATTATTAAAAAAATAAAAATGTCTTATTACCCAACACGAAATATTTTATGTTTTTTACAAAATAAATGTTCTTACTTATAGATCAAACATTTTTTTTATCTTTACATTAAACTGGTATAAAATTTTTGAATTAAATAACATCAAACTTTAAAAAAAAAAAAAATATATTAATTTATTCATTATATTTACTTTTAAACTGCTCCAATATTTGTATCTCTAAAAAGAAAAGTTTATTTTACCTGATTATTTAATTTTATTAAATAATAAAATGTTTCTTTAATAACTAAAAAACAAAATAACTATATATAATATAACGTTTATATTATAAATACAGCTATAATGCGTTATCTAATTTTGTAAAAATGTCTCCTATTGTGTTATATCATTATATTATTATATTATATTAGGTCTCAACCATGAGTACTCAAACTGCAGTGAAAATATTCCAAGCTAAAAATTAAAATAAAGCTGGATATTTATTACCTTATATTTTATTTTTTATATTATCGGTGATAAAAGTGTGATATGTTTATAATATGTTAAAAAATTGTAGTCCATTGTTCACGTTCATGACATTTTTAGAGGGATATTCAATATTGGTGCGGGTTTATGGAACTGAATATCTAAGTATAGGTACTCGTGATCGAAGAGTTTACGCAATTTTTTAGTGGTGAATTATCTGATTGCGAGTAAAAGTCGTGCCACGTAAGGTTATTAAAGAGCGGTGTATATATTTATACTAATAATCATATTACGATATAATAATGTCCATAAAACTGTAACAATTTTCATAAGATTTTATTTTATCTTCAAGCAAAATTAGACTAATAAGTAATAATCATCTATGACAAAGTAGTCACGAATATTAAAAAAAAATAATAAATAATAAGTTCGTCTAAACTGCAGGGATGGCAAATGCGATGTATTCGGCGCTGGCAAAGGAATTAAGATCGCGTGAAAAGAAAAACGACGTTGTTTACCGTGACGGTGTACGTGTATATTATGTGCATTGTGCATATTATTATTGTATACGCAATGGGCATAATTTATCATTAGAACTTAATGGTGGCGGTGTCGGGGATTTAATACCTCCAAGTTGTTCATGTTGCATACCATTATGTAGGTGGTATAGTGACTACTGACTGTAGTGATAAACTCGGTTGCAGCGTCACCGCATCACGTAGTAATCTGAACCGCGCCCGCTGCCTCTCCGGTGGAGAATAGCGTGCTTCAAATGTATATTTTTCAATTTATTTCAACGGGAAAAGACCAGATGTAACAGTGTGGTCTTATCGATTTTTCATTTTTTTCTTTCGATGCAGAAACCGTAAATCCGTAACCGCAACAGGATCAGAGTATAGTGTGGGTCGCTATGTACTCGTACTTACATAAATTATGCACAAAAATACGGTTTTATGGTGTTTGTGAAGAAATCTTTTCAACGCGGCAAAAGTTTGTCTTTCGAGTTTCGGTCAATATCGAATCCCTAGAACCATATGCGACTCACTTTTGTTTTCCGCAGTTAACGCGGATTTTCATTTATTGATGCAGATCTCAGTTTTATTGGACTCATCGATGTTTTTTTTTTTTGTAAGTTCTTTACGGATTTAAAATAATTAAATCATGCGCATAATATATTAAAACTTGTTGCTTTGTATATTTCCACGCTAAATACGCTTAATTTTTATTAACCCCCCCTCCCCCCCCCAAAAAAAATATAGAACTAGTTGCACTTATGGATAGGGTAAAAATTATTAACCTACAATAGACCTGGAATCGTTGATTTTATTCTTATAAAGTATTCCAATAGTATCAAGACACAACATGTATCTGATACATTACTTTGCACCTAATCAGTTATCATTGTATAGTTCGGTATTTATCATTCCAACTTAAGTAAATACATGCAGCACGTTTGTATAAACTATAAATAATTAGCACAAGTTTCAAAAATAACATAATATATCAACCATACAAAATTAGCTGACCTCGGCGTATATAATGTGCATTTAGTATATAAATGTTATTTTGAATAGTTTATTGTTATTTTTAAATTTATAATATTTTTACACCATTTTTTAGTGAGCGAAACAAGTGCCATTAATACATAAACTGAGTAGTACCCAGTTCAGCCCACACTGTTAGTATTATTTATCATAGAATTTCTATCATTGCTGTTGGGTATAGGTTTTAAGTATATTATCAAGTATAAAAATATTTTTTTTCGGGATCTGTACATACGAATAATCAAATCATGTTAAGTAGGTACTCACAATAGAATTTGTTATTATATTTGAACGATAATTATTTGTGTTCTAATTTCTAATTTACAAATATACTATATTAATAGATAGGTAGGAAATAGATTTAATACAATCCAGTATAATTTGAGATTTTAATAAGTAAAATGTGCTGAAAATTTAAAATATATTTTTTGATAAAAATCAAAAGCCAAAGATAGAATTATTTAAATATTTTTAAAATATCATAAACATTAATTGTAAAAAATAAAATAATAAGATACATTTTTGTTTGAATGATTTTAATTATTTTTAAAGTGCCTATTAGAAAAAAATATAAGCATATTCAAGTTGATATTAAAAATTAAAATTTCGAATCTTTTATTTATATTTTATGAGTATTACCCATAGTATGTTGAACATTTTCACTTCACACATTACATATGAATAGCAATAGTTGTTTGATTATTTTATTTTTTAGTGTATGTTTTTTCCATGGATTGTGAACTAATCAAATTTTTGTTTGAATAAATAACGTTAGATTATTACGTCTTGTTTAATAGATAAGTGAAAATGGTACAATGCACCAATTTGAAATTAAACTTTTAGTTTATTAATTTTTTTTCAATTCTAAAAACAATAATCGATGGGGAACAAAATGTTATACTATGTATTTGATAATTAAGTAACCGCAGTAGACATAATATAATTGACACTTCATTTTTGCATCAGAGTATAAAATTAAATCTGGATGTTAAATTTTAAAAATTGAATTGGTTTAGCAGTTCCGAGTATAATTCAATCAGAAAAGGTCTATATTATATTTTTATCAAAGTGCACAGTCACCCGTATAAAATCCTCCGTTCGTGACGAGCTTTTGTGCGTGGAACTTTTTTATGTGTATAGAATTCCAAGTAATGTATTCGTGTTATCGGATATATATTATTATAATAAAAATAAAAAATGAACTTTAGGGCGAGATGGCCGACATCGATTATACTGCAAAATGGACAATGAAGGCATTACTTGCCTATTACTTTTCATTGCCTGCAGGTCATCCACATGGGTTTCAAGTCACGCGAAATTCAGTACAAGTTATATCGAGTGTGCATAAAAAAAAAAAATAAAAACAATATAAACATTCATAAAAAAAATGTATAAAACTTATGGTTTTTAGTGCCAAAGTTGTGTTTAAAGTTGTATATAAACAAATTAAATTTGAATTCGAATGAATTTGCGGGGAATCTATTTCAAATTAACTATCATAACAATAAAACAAACATTACAGAAATCAGTTTACTGCAGATAGAAATCTTAGAAAATACGTTTATTAACTAGAAAACAAAGAACTTATTGGAAATTATAAAACTATTATTAACCAAATTTATTAAATTTGAATTTTCATTTGAAATCATTGTATTGGATTAAATATTATAGTCTTCGTGATATAAACATTTAAAGGTAAATATTATGTTTAAATATTAGATGCTGAGCGGAGCGATGGATGTATTGATTTACAATGATGTGTGGCATGTATTTATTTTTGCATGAAAATACGTTTTCTCAAAAATTCTTAGATTTTAAATATGTTGGGGTTTTGTTTTACCTTATGACTTGTGGAGCTTTGTCTCTTATGAAAAATATATTTTTGTTCGGACTACTAAACACCCATATTAACCAATATTAACCCGAATAATAGCTGTTATTAACACTCAGGTATAATTTGTTTAAATTGTTTATTCCGGTGTTCAAAGTGAACTTTAAATACATCCAAAATTTATTACCTGAAATTCTAAATCCTAATAAAGCATTAAGGCGGGCACAGAGCACAGAGAGGTGTTATTGTTTATAAATATACCATCAATTTATTCACACCTTTCATCTACAGTAATTTCGATATTGATTTAAGAGTTAATAACAATAGTAACTTATATATTATTTAAATATATATATATTTATTTGATTTAATTTAATTTTATATACATAATTTAACTATATAAGTACTGGGCCCAACTTAGAGGATTCAAAGTTATCAATAAAACTTATTGATAAAAACTCTAAAATAAATAAATTCAAGATTATAATATACAATTATAATAATTCAGTACTTATAATAAAATATAATAAATGTTTTTTGCAAAAAATAATTCAATTTGCCGTATAACTATATTAGTAAAATAAATTACATTATAATATAAATAAATTATATATTATTATGTAATAATATAGACAGACAGATCGTCTTAGCTCAAAATCGCTTTTCATCAGCAGCAATGATTTATCAATTATCATTGAATTCATATTTCACTTATGTATTACAATGGCTTACTTGATGACTCAACACCTTCTATAAAGCAGATCAGTTTCCTAATTTCTTCCTATTTCTTATCTTTATAGTCTTACTAGTGAAAATCGTTGAAAACTAAAACTTAAAAAGTTGTTTATTCCACACAATTACTTTTTATTGTTTTAAAATGTTTGTTTTATTAAACAGTATTATTACTTCGTAGTATACATTGAAAAATATTATAATTTATTAATTTTTTTTTTGTATATTTTCTATTTATTAAATTGTCACTTATATTCTGGGTAGGTATATTGAATCTCATAAAATATTACGGTATTATATACTCTATTCAAAATAAAAAAGATAGTCGGCGGCAACCAGTTTTCGTCAGGTGAGGGTCAGGCAACATTTTTTGCTTGTCCTTTTCAGAGTCTATCATTTACATGCTTGTGTAGTTTAGCCACATCCCTACGCATTAATAGTCCAACTGTTGTGTTTCTTAACTTTAACAGAATATACATATTAATTGGTTTTTATCGTCATACTTAAAATTGTATTCTATAGTGTAATACATAACAACAACTAACTTCCAGGAAGCTTTGAAATATAAGAATATACAGATATTTTACCATTATTCAAATGAAAATCAGTTTTTTACCACCTGAATGACATAATAAATACCAAATTTTTTATTTTTCAAGATCCCTTCTCCTAAGGCTTAAACTTCCAAGTAGATCAAAAATTAAATCTGAAACGACAGAAATCTTCATTGTTGAAGATCAATACATTTTTTTTTTTACTATAAGACATGACTTCAGAAATAATAAATAAATACACATTGTAAGACCAATAAACTCATCACTCTGCTCAGAATTTAAAATATAATGCATAGACCAGATTACTGTGAATGTAAAGTGGTGTGTTGAAGATACTTTTCATGTACAATTCATTAAAAAATTCGCATTAGGCAATAAAAATAAAAGTAGCCCTCTGCTTCTTATACGCTTACACGCGTTAGCGCATGATAATCTTTTTCTGGATCAACAGCTTCTTGTGTACGAACTTAAACACATAATATTATATACATATATATATATATATATACATTCATCCGTTTTTGATCATTGCCATTTGTATATATTTGATTATTACCACTACACGACCGATTATATATTTATCACGCTATTATATACACACACACACACACACTAGCTCAAAACCACTGAGGCTACTTTATGTATAAAATATATATACATATACACAGATTATAATACCAGCTATTAAACGAGACTAATACTATATTAAAATATATACGTGTAATGATATAACAGGACACTGCCGCAAGCCTGGTGTCGGGTCTGGTGGCGTTTCAGCCGGGAGAGCGATTTTGACAAAGGCGACGGCGACGTCGACACTGTTAAACAGAGGAGCTCATTGTTAAACGGTCGCAAGCTATTAATCACCACCAGCACAACAGCAACAGCAGCCGCTTTTGCTCTCTCTCTCTCTCTCTCTCTCGATCAAACTCTATTCCTTTCTCTCCCTCACTGCAGTGTATATATATACTGTCCAGATTATTGTTATTCGTTAATCTGTCGTCGGTCCCAAATTCCTGGAAAATCACGACAGCCTCCCTTCCCGAAATTTGGCGTGCAAGACTGATAGTCGTTTTACGCGCGGCATAGTCACGTTTAATAATAATATTACTACATATAATGTTACTTGTCACTTTGTGGTACCAGTATAACGCACCTTATTATTACGTGTAGGTATATGAGTGGTTAAAACACTTCCGCTTATATACGCTACCACTCGGAAAGTACCGGATATATATATATATATATATGGATATAGCGATAGCCATATAGGCCTATATTGTCAGTTGAAATTGTTAGGAATAGGTGGACAAGATAACCATACTTTATACATGGATAAAGTCATCTAAGAAGAAAAAAAAGAAGAGGCTAAAAATAAAATACGCACCTAAAATTATTCATAAATCACATGAAGGTTTAGTATATTAATGAGCCATATACGCATAAAATACAATAATTGTAGGCAGACACTATTGGAAACCACAAAACATAACATATTTTTTATAAATTACTTATTAAAAAAGAAAGATATCAAACCATATCAATTGTGTGTTCAAATGTATATTTATGAATATTTTCTAATGAATGTAACATCAACTCATTGGCTAAATATTAGTAAATTTTAATTATAATATTATGTATTTGCGAAAACCAACTTATCGCTATTCGCTATAATATTGATTTTACAAAAACGCGGGTCACATAGTCTCCATACGACCATACTTCTTCACAATAGTTATTGATATAAAAATTTAAATCATTATTTACATTAATACATCAATACATAATTTACATTCAATATCCATTTTATATCTACTTACTCCAAACGGTCTGAATTTTTTGTATGCAAATATTTTACTATCTATAATAAATACACATCGATACATTAATATTTTAGTATATATTCGGCTGTACAGTGTACATAGTATCAAAATTTTTTTAAACCATTATGAGTTATGAGTGAATGTTTAATGATCATCAATAATGGAAAAAATAAATCACGAATAAGTGTTTACAAAGATCGTCCTCGACCTAGAGCTTCAGTGTTTTTCATTATTTATTTCATTACTTAGTTTATATTACGTTATTCCTTAACTGTATCTAACTTAATTTAAAAAATAATGATTATGACGTGTATTTTAATATTTTTTTTACAAGCTCTAGGTACCTAAATATACGCACGAATATGTTTAAATTATATTTATATATAAATATGTATGATGATGCTTTATTTAAATGGCTAAATCACTTGGATCGCTGAACTAATTATTTTAGCAGATTTTTGTATTTATACTTTATAGTTTATATATATACACACACCAGTACAAGTATTTAGCGACTGCGTATGAATATTTTTTGTTTAAAATTGACTTATTATAGCTAATGCACTCCACGGACCGGTAAAACCATCGTATGTCATATTTAGGCTTTAAGATAAAATACTAAATATTATTAATCATATTATTCGTTTATTGATCAATTGATGTTCATTAAATATTTATATACTTTGTTGTCGGCGGACTCGTCATTATCAATTTACTGATCGGTCACCTAGGCGGTCACGCAATATGCAGCGATTTCGTTGTATATTCCGATTTCCATTTGTCGTATGCGTACATTAAATTCATTCCTGTATGTATACCCACGTGGTACTTGTTAAATAATATGTAACCAGAATTTCAATCTAACCAATGGTTAATACAAACAACTTTACTAAAGCTGCACGCCTGCAATATCCGACCAGAAACGACCACGATAACGAGCAATGGATAACTCAGAGGACTGTACGTCAGCGTCTGCGTACCGATTTCATATTCGTTTACCATACGCCTGACGACCGCAGAATAGCTTAAAGTGAATCATGTAATATAGTCGATACATAGTGCACAGTACCTATGCGTCATTATCTATTCCTTTAATCTAGACCATCACAATAATTACCGAGGAATAGATTGAATGAATATATAGCAGGTAAATGCAGACAAAATCTGGTACACAAAAAAGTAAAATCATTTCGATAAAAAAATCTTAACACTATTTATTCGGTGGAAAAATTGTCCAAATTGGTTTGCAGGTCTGTACTAATTTTTGGTTGTTTTCGTTTTATTTTGTTATATGATTAATGCCATTTAAATAAACAATTAAGTTCCATATTATTATGTTTTATTTATACTATTTATATTTATTAATATCTATCAAATGTAACATCAGCCATTAATGAAATCTTTAGTATTACTTATTGTATATCTTGTGGAATTCGACGAAGTTATGACAATACAATAGATTAATGTATTTTGAAATTTTAACTAAGGAATTACAAAATAAAGATAATTTTAAACAGTATCTATTATGATTACTATATTATACTGGTTGTACTTATTAAATCTGTAGAAAAGCCATATTTACACGAGTGCGTCAAATGTATCATGCAGTTATTTATATATATAAATTTGAACGTAATAACTAAAGACTATAACACACTCAAATTATTATTTCTTATTAACCTAGTGCATAATGCGTGATAATGAGGCTTCTGAAAAATATAATTGAATTTTGTTATGATTTTGTACCATGTGTATGTGTTGTTCATATAATATAATAGTAATGGTTTAAAAAAAATTACCCAAAGAAAAGAACTATCGTGTAAATCAACAAGCTTTCAAATCGTAATGAAAATTTTTTGGAAATTGCACTCAATGTAATTTACTAAACTATACATACGTCGTGCAAATATAAACACTTTTGAGTATTACCATAATAATATAGCATTGTAACATAAATGCTATTAATTTGATTGAAACATGCTGTTTGACTAATCTTCTTCCAGAAATACCACCGGGAATAACAATAAACCAATCATTCGTGTATTATGTCAGCCTCAGAACATCAGAGCCAATATAATATATTATTGTATCCATTACAGCTTATAAGTACAAAACATAATATATTAAAAATGGGTGTGTTTTTAAATTTATAAACATATTTAGATTTTCTAGCATAAACGTCTCGCAAGCTTACATTACTTAAAAATGTTTACGATAAACTCATTTTCCTAGAAATTTGACATAATAGAATAGTCAACTACCAAATTAAACAAACATATGTTAAATATAAATAATTTTAATAAATTTTACATTTAATAAAAAGAAAATAAGGTTAATAATAATATTTACATTTCGTATATGTATAATATACTTATTATTAAATTCATAACTGGCCTATAGTTATTCTCTTCATTTTTTATAAGTAGTCTATTACTATTACACAGTAAATGTGGTTTATTAAGCATTTTAATTATATTGAAAACTCAAGATTATGTCATTAAATAAGGTATTTAATATTTCAAATTATCTATAAAGAGTAAGAACTTTGTTTTAGGGATTTTTCTAATTAAAAGTTTTCTTTATTCAAAATTGTATCCTTATGCTAAATATTAAAATAAAAATAATAACATTTAAAACTTATGGCTTAAATTATAATTAATTTCCATTCAAAAACTTTTTTAATTACATAAAATATCAATGTATACAAATTGAAGTGCAATCACTTTAAAAACCTTTTAACATAAAAGTTATTTAATAGCAGATAAATGAAAATACTATTGTGCCTCATTTGTTTGCTAACTTATGTACTATACTATAATAACTATCGACCTAATTAAACAATTTATTTATTATTGAAAATAATATATTTTACTAAGTACACTAAGTTGAAATAAAGTTCCAAAACGATATGATATGTTATATATCAGTATTAAAAACTAATATATTAAATGTACCTATATCATAAAAAAAGTATAGTATTACAATACGTATCAAATAACTTACTATGATCTAGCTATAACACCTATAACTATACCATTATTGTTATGATTAATATACACAATATAACTACCAATTTAAAAATATATTACCACAGAGGTTGTGCCGGGTTCTTTAAATTTAAAAGTAATAATTTAATTTTAATTTCTGTAAAGAAAGCAATGATAAATAATTGCATTGTATATATTGTTCATTTTTTATTGGTGGAAATGTGTGAGTTTACAGTTATAGTAGGTTTTTTAATTTCCGGTATATTCAACTAATATTTGTAAATTTTACAGGGTGTCTTAAAAATTTAATTTTTCATGCGTTTTACGTGCATACTGTAAAAATAATTTATAATTTTTAACATACGTAACTAAGACTTGCTTTATTTATTTGATTATTGGACAAGATATGTTATAAAAATGTTTAAAGACAATAAAAGCGTATTATACGCTTTAAATAATGTAAAACTGAATTCCACAATAAAAAAAAAAACGTAACTTGGTTCCTTTTTGATTGGATACGCCGATACGGGTATAAGCAGTGCGGTATACGTCATATAATGTATACTTTGTTTTGTTTTTGTTGATTCACATTTATTTTTTGTAATAAAATCTACATTGTTTATTTGCATACGCAAATTAAAGTCGTATGTATATATTATGACAAATTCATTATTAAATCGAATGAATTGTAATTGCACGTGGTAAAAAAAAAAACACATAAAAACTTGTGTTGAAAATAATTCGAACGTGATTTTATTTTTCAGAATACTACCGCAGTCCGCAATAGTTTTATAATTCCATCGTTTGATAAAATAACAGAAATATAATATATATATATATATATATATATATATATATATACGTACGGATTCAAGGAAATAGGTACGTTTCCATGAATTTATATTATATTCTTCCGCCCTTCGGGTCTCTGGAGTATTATTAAGTAAGTAAGTATTAACCTGATTCTAAAATATTGTTTATATTCGTGCAATTTTAAACTATTCCATTATGTATATTATAATTATCGAGTAAGCGAAATGTAACGATTGGATAAATATTATTGATGACATAATATCAAAGAATTATAGATATTTCATCTCGCAATAATGTCTTACCAAGAACTGTGCATAATAATAATAATAATAATAATAATAATAACGGATGCAGTCGTTTGAATTATATCGAACTCCAAACGGAAACATAATGGAAACTATTGGAATGGCTTTACAACCTATAAAGGTACTGCAAGCTGTTCGTCGTCATCATTAATAAAGCATGTTTATACCTCAATATTCTGCTATAAGATAGTTGACATTTGAACGTACTATATGTTTTGTGCGTATGTATAGGGTTTTCAATAATAAGAAACATGTCGCCAGTGTTGTAGCGGTCGCATAGTCTCGACTTCTTCATCGAACAATAATCGTTCGAAATTCACCGTTCGTATCAACATGAATAATAACACTGTGCACTGCAGTGATGTATGTATATATATATATATATATATATATATACGCCCCATTTTAATTTAAAATATAAACCTAATTCTTTTAACTATAACGCATAATATTATGGTGTGGAAGCATTTTCCAATCGATATGATTTAATGAGATGATATTCCGTTCAATTATAGTTGCTGTAGTGAAAAAATATATAGTGCACACACGTCTTATACAATGTGCAATACCTATATAATGTACACATATCGAAATCAATATAAGAAAATCATTTAAAATATAATCGCTAACTACGACCGGTAAAATAACGATAGTTTAATCGATATGGTCGTTTACTCATTTTTTATCAAAATTGCGCGACGCGAGTCTCATATTATTATTGTTTTAATACTTAAAAACGGAAGTAGGAAGTAATATACATATTACTACAACGTAGACATATTATAACATATAGTATACATACAGCAGTATAATAGGTAATATGTACCACTGTACCAGCTATAGTGTGCTAATATTGTGCTGAAATGTAAATTATTCACATGACGGGGTTATTAATATGTATATACTCGTTGGAAAATCGACACAACGATGTAATATTATATCTATGATGTATATGGCAGCCAGTACGGAAACGTGTTAACAACGCCGGGAGATTAATGTGAACAGTTGCATTTAAAAAAGCCATAATGCACTCAACTTTTAAGAGAAAAGCTATTTTACGCGAACAGGTAAACGTTCCCCAGGAACTCGTTTTCCGCGTGGAAAAGTCAGTTACGTGGATTAAAGAGAAGCACATTTTTTTATCAGCACACCGTTGGGAACGCATAATAATTTACTCGTGGGCCAGGCACGAATTTTCCACGCGAGACCTTTGGCGCACACTTGACTAGACTATGTGAAGTTTGATATGTATTTCCGACGAAACGGTATTAGGTATATATATATACAGTGTTGCTGTAATATTACGCTGCGGAGGCGACTGCAGGCTACGTTAATAGCAATAAATGTTTATTAGCTGCGCGAATAAGTGCTCTCTGCTGCCGCTTCTATATAGTGCGTATAATAATCGCCGTCATCGTCGCCGTCGTCGTCGTCGTCTTCATCTGCCGAGCAGTTAAGTTTTTAACAGCAACGCGTAATAATAATATTACAGTTATATTTTACTATTACTATTATTATTATTATTCGTTCGCGGTGCATATACACTGCAGTCAGAGTCATGCCGCCTATAACGACCATAACAATCTATATTACAGTGTATATTAATAATATTTAAACAATAACATTTAAATTGAATTAACCGTCTTATTCGTCTATAGTAACCTGTAATATATTATTATGTGATATCGCCGTGGAGGTGACGAAAATTAAATAATATTATTATCAGTTCATAATAATTTATATTTGATATTATTATTGTCATCATGCAAACGGGGCGCTTTAGTAAAGTCGTAGTACTACTGTTATACAACCACAACATCCGCATTGGTGACAACGAGGGTTAGGGTGACATGTAAATGTAGATAACGCTTTGTAAATTATTTCTTAAACTATATGAGTATATCGTAAGACATGCGCGTCCGACGATATTCTCGAGGTCGTTTTTTTTTTTTTTCAGTCGACTGCTCAAAGGTCAACATCGTAGGGTTTTTTTAATGTGGTAAAATCGTCCGACCAGTGGCCTGTGTCGTTGGCCGACCGAGTTTGGACGATTTTAATTAGCGATGACAAAATTACCGAATCATTATTAATATCACCCCCTCCCCACGTAGTGGGCGTCATCCATCGCCGCAGTAATAACTATCCGTCTCCGTGGCCTGACACGCGTATATTATAACCGCGCGGACTGATTAGAATGATAATAAAAAAAAAAAATGACATGTCTACACCGACCCACCCTGTTACGCGCACGCCAGCAGCGTTGATCTTTGACCACCTCGGGGCCCAATCATCCCTCTACATAATTTGGTTTATAGTCGTTAATCATCCCGCGTGGTGACGGGGCGAATCAAAACAAACGATTAACCGTCTGTGTACATTCATGATTATAACCATCGTTTATATAATTATTATTATTAATTACAGTTATATTTATAATTTTGTTCAATTTATATATATATATATATATATGTTACCCGAGATCGTTATCAGTCAGTAAGGCTGGGCGATTTATTACACAAATGTTTAAGTTTGTGTTATATTAACGAATACTCAGTAGTTCGCCTATCTTTAATAGTATATTATGTATTTTCAACGATTTTCTCTACAAATATTCAGCAATAAAACGTGTGAGTATTGTAAAGTGCACTAATATGAGAAGTTAATAAAATAAATGTTAATATAATTGTAAATGTAAATATGTATTTATTATAGTTAGGTCTATCCGTTTTTTTTTTTTAATTTCAATAATAACTTTTTATTAATTAAATCAACATTTATAAACGTCCATAATATAAGTAACTATTAGCTTTCCGAGTAATAGTTTTGTCACAATGTGTTGTTACAATATAAATGTTAATTGTGATGAAGAGTAACTTACGTTATACAATATAAGCTAATTATATTATTATGGTAAGCCAGTTTTAAGAATTATGTAAAAAATAACTGTTCTATAATTTTAAAGTGTTAACTCAATCTTAAATTATCTGTCTATAGTTGTAATAGGACGAGCCACATTAGAGACTAAAATACATATTTTTCTTTCCCGTATTGTAAAATATATATTAAACTTTGAGTTACCGTAAGGGGGCGAGTCCGTACATCCCTTAAAGTTTATTTAAATCATATACATAATATATAAACAAATCGTGCAATTACATATTTTTAATTTCGTATTACACGATTAGCATTTCTAACTACATAAAGTGTGTCGTAAGTACTACACACAACTTAAGAAACTACACCACATAACCATGTTCATAATCTTTCTTTAACATACCACATACAGCATTTCTCTTTTACCTAAACTTTATAATAGGAATTGTCCACACAAATTAATCAAATGAATTTCTCAAAAAATTAAATCCAAGTAAATATAATATTATTCTGTTATTAAATTACTCTTGCCTAAATCTCAATGTACCGTTAATTAGTACGTAAGTTATATTAAGTTATCAATTTAGGTATTACCTTTGTTTTATAACAATATACATTTACGCGGTATAAGTGTTTACAACGTGCGTTGAAAGTTTGTATATAGGTAAGTTATATATATTTATATAAAAAAAACAAGGTCGCCGTCGTGCTCGGTAATTTGAATGTCTAAGACACACAGTAAATGTCCAAAACAGCTCCATGTCACGTTTATTGATTTTATGTTAGGTATATTATAATAAAAATATGAAAATAGGTCTAAGAAAATAATAGTAAAAATTTAGTTATCAATTTTTATCAATGACTGTAACGAAGTTTAAAACAAATGTCTGAAAAATAAAAACAATTAATTATATCAGACAGATATATATTATTTTATTGTTTAATTAATGTTTAGTTTTATAGAACGCTATAAATAATACCTATAAATAATTAAATAAAACTTCATAGAAATAAGGCATCACATAGGATCTTTGAAATCAATACGGTTACCCTAAATAACTCTATTATGATTTAGTTTTAACAATTTTTTTAAAAAGACTAAAAAATTGTAGGATATTCGCAAGTTATTGTTTCCATTAATTTATCTTATTGTCGTAATGGTAAACACCAAAATTAAAAAAGGAAACATTCGAGATATCTTCTACAAATCACCTCTTAAATCTAAGTGGGTAACCATTTGATTTTTGATTTGCTTCCCATATCACACACATGACACAAATTACAAATTAATAAATCTATCATTAAATTAATTTACTTAATACTTTACCATATTATTATTATTATTTACGTGCATCATTGAACATTGATCATTGATTAATGTTAAAACTTAAATTTGTATAGGTATTTAATAATTTTAATTTGTGATGGATTAATTCTAATTTTTAAAAAAAATCTAGCAAATTACATAAAACTATGAACGTTAACTTAAAAAACATGTTCAGCTTATTAAATACCCTGCTTCCCATATTTCCTAGCTTCTACATGAGTTAAAATTTAAAGTTTAATTTATACAATTGGGTAAACGACCTTAATTTCTTTTCGTACTAATTAGGGACAAGATTTGTATGCAAATGCATATTCCTCTACACTTAACTCAAAATAGATATGATTAATATATCAATTTCTTGTAATGTGTTATTCATTTATATAAAATCAATACTATATATAATGTTATTATTACATATTAATAATTAGGTTTTAGGTATTTGAAAATTTTCCTATTATATGTAAATTATTGTTTGAAATGATCAAATGATCGATAATAAATAAATTGATCTTATATGACTTTGAGGAAGTATACTAAAGAATCAGGACATGACTGAAATGATTTACAAATTATAACACAAATACAGTGTTTGTATACATTTAAAAAATTGTTCACCTATCATTTTTATATTTTCAATATAAATATGTGAAATTAATATTGTATAGTTCTTTGATAGGTTCATAAATTAAAAAATCAGGGGAAACATGCTAACCAATATACGTATCTGACATGAATGTTATATTGTTTTATACTCCGGCGCGTCGTTTTAATGGTAGACTTGTGTTTACAACAACTTGACATTTGATCAGTGGCGTAGCCAGGGTGGGGGGGATTAGTAATAAAATAAAATAAATCTACAATCGTGTTAAAATAGTAAAATAATTGAATGATAATGATTATTATCACTAGTGTGGCAGTGCAGTCGATAATGTAAATACGGAATAACAGAATACATTTCACTACGAATAAATGATTGTATTCCTATATTGTAAACATTATATTTTTGATAAAAATACGGCCGAAGGGTGGGGTTTCAATACCCCCCTGGCTACACCAATGTACTAGATCATACTAAATACTCGGAACTCCCGAAAATCGAAAAATTAAAAGGAACGTAAGATGTTCATCGATATCGGTGTATTATATCGACAACGTGGTAGGAATATTTATAAGTAATGACTTTTCTTCAATAACGACTTAATTTTATTTATAAAACAAACACAAAAACATTACTTCTTGGAATTTAAGTTTTTCGTTTGATTGGGTTATTTACAAAATTCAGTGAGTTTATTTTATCTTTGTAGTACGTAATTATTTTTCGTCGTTAACATTACGTGACCTACTCTTTTTAAAGACATTTTTTTCGTAAAAGTAATTATAATTATTAATTTTATGTTTTTAAAAAATATTTCATATCTTGCAAGTGTAATAAATACATAAATTACTCGTATTTTAATAAAAATATATCTACTCCAGGAAGAATAATAGGGTCTATAATGTACAGTAAATTGTGATAGCAAGGAAACCGTTTATGTTGTTAAATTAAATATAAAATAATATGAAGAGCGTATACTTTTTATAATTGGGTATATAATGTTCATAGTTGTATATATATATATATATATATATATTTTGTAATAAGAAGATGCAACTAATACTTTATGTTTATACAAAGTTGAGTAAGTCGATTGATTAATTAGTACCTAATTATTTTATTTTTTATTTTTTACTATCATTAATATTGTTGTCAAATGGTAGACCGTAGTTTGAGCACTTATTTCATATACCTATATTATTAGAAAGTGATGTCAAATAACAAATATTATATTACACTAAGTTACGACTTATGTGAACCGTAATAGAGGTCACATCAAATTGATGTACAAACAATTATAATAATAACTAATGAGCCAGACTATAATTAGTGATTACCTAACCTAACCTATAAAGATAAGCTTATATCATCTATAAATAAAAATGAGTAGTCAAAGAGATTTTACGTGTACAATTTATTATAAGTTTTAAATATAACCATTTATCACTTGCTATTTTCACACAAACATCGGTCGTCCTGACGCAGATCTCTGCGGAACGGAATTTTATTATTCTCGGATAAACAAATCGGTGAAACGTAAGTTTAAAATGTCCTGTTATAAACGATAAGAAAAAATGTACGCCAATGGAAATAAATTAATATTTAGTAACCCGCTGGTCGCGACAAAAAGATCTGGGGAGGGTGAGAAAACTTAATAAAAGAAACAGTGATTTATCTATATAATTTATTTTAAACGGTAGAACACTACCCAATCATGGAAGTGGTGATTTAATACCTAAAAAAATTGGACTTACTATCTGCAAGTCTGCCAAGCAGACGCAACTCAAGGTTGATATATCAGCAAAAGGTGCATAATAATATTTTAAGCTATTAATTCTGTTACGAAACAACCATTGTAAGTTTTTATTACGATTGGAAATAAATTGATACGTAAGTTAGGCATTATTTCTATAAATACAAACGATATTCAAAAGCTTAAATTACGTTAAATAATTTATTTATTATTCTATAATATTTGCTAAAAATTTGCTCTAAAATAGATTAGTATATACCTGTTAGTAAAAAATAGACTTTGATATCTAGGTATATAATACGATAATAGGAAATAATAATATAAAATTTTACGTAAATCTTTTACGATTTTTAATTTTTTTTTTGTGAAACTAGTATAGTAAATTATTTTTCACATTTATCTATATTCAATTTTTAATTAAACAAATATTTTTTTTCTTACACCATTATGAAAAAAAAATATTCTTAAGTCCAAGATGAATTTACCATCAAAAATTTTACGTATAGAATAATTATTATTTTATTTTTAAACGTGTACATATTTTACGTGATGAGGTTGTCGATTCGTATTACCTACGAAACACGCAACGTTGTACGCTTATACCTGTATGTTATAAGTAAAAAAAATAAATGTTTTAAATTCAATTTGTGTGAATTCTGACAAACGTGTTATGATGAATTGAATCTCATTTATTACAAACCCTATTGAATAGCACACCGAGTGGGCAGCAGAACAATATAATAATAATAATAATATATACAAGTGCCACACGCAACATACACGCATGCGTGTACTGCATTACTACCACGTGTATTAAAAGTTTGATAATCGTAACAATAACAAATATAGGTACTTATTATTATTATTATTATTGTTATTATTCAGTTTATTTTTATTATATATTACTATTATTATTTTAAAAGTCAAACTCTAGATCCAAATACATAACATCAAAACTATCTGTTCTGATTTATATGGCCGATTAACGGTAAAACGATTGCGAGAAATATACCGGTTACTACAAGTCTACAACTAATAGCTACAATGCTATTACGACCTAACGTATCAATAATTACCTGTGACCATTGTGAGAACCACTACGGTTTTATGACAGAAATGCGAAGCTGCTCAAGTAGAAGATCTACAGTAATTGCCACGACGGCGACGACTTATTGTCTTCGATCACGCAAAACAAATGTCTAGAGTCTATGTAGCTAACATCGACAATATTACGCGTATCAGTATTAAAAAAAATATTAACAACATGTAAGAAATAATTTTACTTAGTAGTACACGTTACACAAACATATTTGCATTTTCTTTATCTATAAATCTATTACGTATCTCATTCTTTAGTTTATCTCGTTGTAACGCAGTTCTTCATTTATCTCAATGTTCGTCGACCGCACTTTCATTTTATTTGATTTTTCTTATGTTTCCGTTACAATACCACAATTTTTTACAGACTATTAATTATTTTTATCTAATTTATCCACGATCTGTATACCATACATTTTATAGCTCGATAGTTTATTTTGTGACACCCTTTATCCACTATTTAAGTCCAAATATAATTTACTCGTATGTCGTATTGTCCAAATTGATTTAGAGTGAACGCAATTTAAACCAAAGTTTTCAGATAAATAAAATTGAATAATTTTTAACAGCCGATCGAGTATCCACCCACCAACAATTTCAGTGCAGTCACGAGTCACGTGTACGTTACGTTTAAAAATAAATGCTAATTTCATGATAATATAAAATATATATAATACTATTAAAATACTTTACATTGTTATAGTAAACTAATTATTTAGATGTTGAAAATGTCCACAAAAGAAACTATTAGTCCATGGTTCGAAATTAAATTAATTACCAATTATTGCAACAGCCGTAAAAGATAAATAATATATAAAATAAAGTGATTCGTAAAAAATCATATTTGAATTTGCTGTAATATAATTAAATTGATGGTTTATAACGTAGTACGTATACCTATTTTTTACTTGGTTTGAACATTAATAATTTAATAATATCTATTCAATATATTATCATTACAGTCATCGTGGAACTTTGTCGTCTGTGGAGATTCGAAGTTGTATTTACGATAAAGTCATTTATGTTTGATTTCTGCATCACAATATATGTCAATATATAGTAGACAAACAATTGTACGTTTACGCCAATAATTGTACTTCACGCGTTATTTGCTCGGGTATTGTTTGAGCTCATCCGTTGCAACGTAATACCTATTTACATAGAATACGTATAGTTCGTCGATGCAAAACAAGCAAGTACATATAATCATCATTATAAAATAAAACACAAAATACCTGGTAACGGTAGTACTTTTAATAAATGGTTAAAATAAATGTTAGTTTATTTACTCGTCTCTATTATAAGCGTGTTCATATTCGTATTTCGAATCATTACTTTATTTTTAGATTTTGTTGCAGTTATTAATTTACTAATAACATATTTATGAGTAATCTGAAAAAAATATATTTAATAAATATTCAAGAAATGGAAAGAAAATAATTAAATTAAAAATATTGTTATATTTTTTGTACATAGTTATTATATATTATAATATATAATATATTTGTAAATACAAAATATATAAGAATATTCAGTGTAAAATAACACGTAACAAAGAAAAAACTTATTGTATAATAAACGATAAGCGTTTATCAATCGCAACTTAATCATATACCTACGCTATTAATATCTATGTTTTGCTTTATGTATAAAATGTTTCCATAATATAATGCACACGTTATATAGTCTATAATACACTTGAAAACTGACAAAAGTTTTCATATACTACTCACAAATTACTTTAAAAGTCGCGTTTTATCTAAAAGGCATTTCACAACAAATTTAAGAAAATTTTCGGTTAGTTTGAGACTTAAGTTTGTTGAAATGTGACGAAATCCTCGGAACGAATGCAGGGTTGTCAAAATGAATGCAACAGGACTACATTAGACATGAAAATCTGTAATCTCTGTAAAAGTAGTATTTCTTTGAGTTAAAAAAAAAACTGTCCAAGGTCCTAATAAAATCAAATTTTTAATGATAGAAAAATAAGTTTACGCCTTATAATAAAATAATATAATATGGAAAAATATACGTTACGTCATACTGTATCTATTTGAACATTGTTTAAATTAATTATTTGTTTTAATGAATCTGAGAACATTTTTAGTATACGCTGTCAAATAAATAAATTATAAAATAGTATTCAAACACTTTGAAATGGACACTAATTTTAAAATAATCATAAACACAAAACAGGTGGCCAGGTGGGATTTGTAGTAAAATTTACCATAAACCAATAAGTATTGGTTTATTATACCTGATTATTAGTTTATGTAGCATTATGTTACATTAAATACTAATACTTATGAGTCATTACTCATTATACTATTGATTTTGTTTACTAATACTGTCATAACAAATATACTTACATTAATTTGTGTATTAAAATAGAATACTCAATTATATATATTTTTATCATAAAATGTAATATCTCAAACAAAATATCGTTAAAACATTAGAGTATATTCAAAATATGTTATTCCTGTGTGTGTATACTATACTGTATAGTATTAATTCAAATTATATATAACTACACGATGTATTGATGAATTTTATGTATTTAATATATATTTATTTTTTATAAACCAATTATTGTTTATAGGAACCTATTTGCTAAGAGTTGGCTAATATTTTCAAATATGATGGCCATATTATTTAAAACTGTTAACGGAACAATAATATTAACTCGATTATCCAGCCGGAACGTTTAACCTTAACCTAAACAATAATAATTTAATTTGGCAATAGTATAACAAGTAGGTAAATAATTTAATTTTGAATAATCTTTAAAATGTAGCTGAAAGTAAAAAAATTGTAATTGGTTAACTGTTATTAAGTTGGATTATTTTTTATGATAAAAATTAATAAATAAACCTATTAGGATATTAGATGTTAAAATCAATGAATACATATTTTATAAAATATATTATGTACACTGTGTTTATTTCGTTAAAAAAAAATATTTAATAAATAATTTAAATTATATTATTTCTTAAAGCTGCAGTTAAAAAAGGATTAGTTTAGGTTAAGTTTAATTTTAATTTTGACACAAGATTCCACACAATATACCTTTTTATCTACCCGATTCCGCATATTTTCGTTACACAAAAGATTTTTTTATTTTACTCAAATGTAACACAATACCACATAAAAATATTGCAATGTTTCCAGGTATGGTTAAAAAATACATGTATAATTATGATTATTTGTTTTCAAATTCTATTGTGTTAAAAATAAAAAATAAACTGCAAACCTTAGTTAAGATAAACAATTTAAATTAGTTAATTTTATTATGACAAAAATTTAACTTATAGATTAATTCGATTAAACTTTTACTTATTGTGAACATTTATGGGGAATCCATACGTTATTTTTCTTTTACGTTCAACATTTTCTAATAGTTATTATCAATTATTTCGATATTTAAAATTATTTTTGGATGCAATTTCGATGGATGATCTCTTCCCTCCTCGTGTTTTTTTTCAAATCTTATACAAATGTTAACTAATTTAGTTATTAAATTAGTTGTGTATTTAGATTGTAGAAGTCTTTTATAATAATATTAAATATATATATATATATATTTAAAATAAAATTTCCTGGCAACGTTCCAAATTAATTTTGTGTGGAGTAGTGTGAATGAAAATGTATATTATTATGTGGAATTGTAAATCGACGAAACAGATCCCTTTCTTATCAATGGCTCAACATTGAGGTTTAATTATAATTTAAATCTTACTTTCTTGATGTTAACGTATAGGTAAATAATAATTAATAATATAATATACATAGTACTACGTATGTATTTATGTACAAATAGGTTGGTTAAATTTAAAAAAAAACATTATTATTATTATTATTTCAGTCAAAATATAATTAATATGATATTATATTTAAATATATGTATATATACATTCAATATTGTTATTCGTACTATTTTTACAATGAACACATTGGCCATGGTTGTTGTTCTTCGTTGTATATAATGAATGAATTGTAATATACTGAACGAAAATGTTTACGAAGAAATGTCAGGTCAGATACTAAAAAGTAGGCATTGCAGAACTGCAATTTATTCAACAACAAATCAATAAGACATGATTGATTTATCTTTTATTAAAAGTTAAAAAGAACTGTTGAGTTAGAAAATAGTTAAAAACAACAATGTTTTTACGACAGCTTCTAGATTGCAAAATGTAAGTTAGAGTATATTTTTTAATCATAACTTTAATTTTAATACTTTTTTTTACATTTAACCTTTTATTTAAATAAAATCTTAGTATCAAATGTTATGATTTAGTTATAAATTCAATTTAAAAGTCAAAATTTATTTTAGAATTTTCAGCTTTCTGCGTGTAATATTATTGTATAACGAATGAAAATATTTGGATTTAGTGATGATGTTTCATTTATAAAGTGTATATTGTAAGAAATCTTATTTGTTTACGATTTCGACACCACACAAAGAAAAAGATTTTACATTATAATATTAGTCTCATATCGTATTATTATATCAATTTTTAATGATTGTAATGTCAATAATAAACTATAACAATTGCGCAGACCTCGTATGTACGCAGATCACATTGTATAAAATTGCGTTTATCTAATGATTATACTAATCCTACAACCAAGAATCTAAAATAATCAAAGATAAACATAATATAATAGTGAGTTGCAAAGTACATTATTGTTTTAAATAAATTAAATTATTTATGATAAAATTATAACCATTTATAATAAAACGTATTCATTGGACAACTAAAGTTAATGTTTTTTTTTTAAATTTATTATTAGTTGGTTCATACAATTTTATATATACTGTATTTATGATATTATCAGTTCCGAACAACGATGGGTTTTCGTCTGCGATGGTCAGATGACGTCAACCGTTTTGGCCAAAGCTTTGAAACGAAGCCACGCCTCTACGTACAAATTGGCTGCCGGGCCTGCCCGATACTGATCTCATTTTAAATAGAGTATAGAGATGACCTATCAATCATTTAAATGCTACACATCGTGGGCGTTACCACAATATTCTCGCATTGGGCGATGTGAATAAATATTTCAACACAAACAATAACAAGACTTCTAAGTAATCAAATGTTTTAAAGTCATGTTTTAATTTATGAACGTAAGTTTTATAATTAATAGAAAGTTGTCTAATGTCTATATTAATTGATAATTTATATAAAATAAACATATTAACAATATTAAAATAAACGATATTTAAAAATGGTAAATTCTATATGATACAAGAAATTTTTGTCTGAAAATATCAACATTAAAGTATTAAATATTTAGTTAGGTATAATATTATGATTAGTTCCTATAGACCTCTACTAGTAGGTATTCATTGAATAAATTTCAAAAATTTCAAAATTTGTAGAAGTTATTATTTTAATACTACTGATTACTTAATATTTAATAATTATCTATAATACTGTTAAATATTTAAATCCGTTAAATACATTTTTAAATTAAGATTCATTAATTAATTCATTACTGTTTTGCATTTATTGTCATGATATTTTATTGAAAGTTTTTTCTAGCTAAACAACATTTTTAATTAGGTTTTTAACCATTTATGCATACTTGCATAGAAAATTAAATATTATAGATCGTAGTTGACGTTTACCGAGAAGAAGGTAATTTAAATTTAAATGAGTACAAATTACAATAGAACTACTAACAGGATTAATAAAAATATATCCGCTATATATTTTGAAATAAATTGATGACGTAATTGAAATTTAAAAATTGGAATCATGAACATTTGTAATTTATATGATGACTCATTAAGATTGTGTACCTAAGTAAATATAGTAATGATAAGTGAAACATTTTTCTTTTTGAAATATTTTTCTTTTTTAGTAACTTCAACTATCAAGCATTTATTTTCGAATTATTATTTATTAACTTCATTATTGTTATATAACAAAATTTTGAACATAATATTATTATGATTTTATAAAATTTTAAAATACTCAATATGTTATTAATACGTAATGCACTTTTTATATGGCTTATTGTCTATAATTTTATTAAATTTGTTTTGAGTTCACTATAAAATATAATAGGACATTGCACAATTAATTGTTTGTTGTAAATCGTTACGCTTATCTTGTTGCATCTATTTAGATGCATCAATGTTTACATATGTGTATCTGCTATATACCGTTATGCTAGTGGACCAACTGAAGCTCAACCTGGGGATAATTTACAAAAATTGTTAATCGGAGAGCTCATTCTGTGTATAATAGGTGTTGAGCATAACTTATAATTGAATTGACTAACTAAAATTAATCTATTAGATTTTAATTCAATGATAAATCATTCCTTACAAAAAATGATTCTGAACAAAAGTTGGTCTGCCAGCACGTATTTATAAGGATATTTTATTCTAAAAATGTAAATTGCTACTCGTATATATTAGTAATTTATTTTCTCTTAGTAAAAGAGTAGGTTGAGTTTTTGTCAATAAAAATCGCATTTATTGTATCATATATTACTAAGATATTATTAACTTAAAAGTTACAACTCAATACCATAAAACTATGTGAATACTGAATAAGTCTGTGGTGTAAATAGCTTGGAATTAATTTAAATATTAGTAATTGGGTGATTGTAAATTTCACTGATTAACGGGTAGTCAATTTTTGGGTTAGATTTAAAACATTTAAATTTCACCGATACACTTTTATTTTGACCTGGAAAACATGTTAACTCCTGTATTAAATTATAAAACTTATTTCATTTTAATAAAGTTAATGATTAATCTTTACATATTTACTGTGTTATCAACCTTCTGAAAACACAAAAATATAAAAAAAAAAATCCAAAAATGGCGTACTGCCGTAAACCTCTTCCGACTTCAACCAATATGTGACACGCATGTCACAAAACACTAACTACCAAACACATTATGAAGAAGTGAATATAATTCAATACGCGCCGATCTGAATATGCCACCCAATCAGACCCGAATTAAAGCGTATGCAGTATAGACTGCAACCTACACAACTACGGATTTGGGACAATACATGTCTACATACTGTAAAATATCTGAAATCTGAAATAGTACATTAAAACCGGTATCGAGCAGTATTACACTTACTTGTAGATAAGTGTATTATTTTTTATAATTTGAAATCCTATTTTTAACTTTAACATATGTATCTTATATTTAATAATTATTATGCAAATTAATTTTCATAATTATTATCATCACTTATCGTAATATTATATCGTTATATATTTTATGTCGTAAAGGCGCAAGCAAATAACCAGGTAACAGTTGACAAAAGTATAATGTAAATTTATTATCTTGATATTTTCGTCGCGCCCAATATCATTCAAAAACATTTGTCTCTTGTTAGTGTGTCCTCTCCCTACCACAAGTCAATTACTATATCTATCTCCAAGTACTTTACCACATGCAGCCACCTGTTTTTCACTACATATGACTTGAGTGCAACGTTATAAACAGCTAGCCAAGCAACCTTCACTAACCTCGGACCCCAAGGCTGTCAGCCGACACTGTCCTAGTCAACACCAGTGGTAGCGACGGATGAGGTGGACCTACCGGCGACAAAGCACGAAATGCCCAATGAGCCTGAATCGGCCACCAGCCAGAAGAAGATCAACCAAGCCGTAGACTCGGAGTCATTTTAACATATTGCACTCAGTTATGGACCCGATATCAATTTGATGCTTCTGATTGGTCAATTTAATTTTGCCACCTAATAGTTCATAATGATTATGATAATAATTTTTGACACTGGTTGTGTTATGAATAATAATATGATTATAATAAAATATTATTATTATTATTATTATTATTATAATAAAATTGTTTCTGAGAATAAAAATTATATGGAAGTTATAGGATTATAGCTTACAGAATATTGAAGATATTGATAAATAGAAATCAGAATACAAAAAAGTAACTTATACTAAATAAAATGTTCGGAGATCATTACCAAATGGTGTAAAACATTGTAGCATCGTAGATGTTGTTTACCAAACATGTATAAATTGTATACATTCTAGTTCTAATATCAGCAATACTTTAGAAATAGATTAACATATTTTTAGGAACCTATTAAATATGTACATTTTATTAAAAACAAGCTATGTGTGACAAAATAATATATTATTAACTTTGTAACAATAATACCCAACATAATAGAAGCCAAACTTTGAAAATTATTGCATTTTTATGTATTACAAATATTATTAGAAAATTGTAATTTTTAAACCTATGTAATATGCATCATTGTAATTTCAAACCTAACTTAACCCATGTAGGTAATATGTAAAATCTAATGACAAGCCAATAACCTTTGCTGTTGAAGCCTTAATTTTTAAACAATAAAAAAACTAAGGACTTATCATCACATATTGCACTAAATTAATACTTGTAAATTATAACTTATTCTTATAATATTAATATGTATAATACCATAAATATCATTAAAAATTAAAATGGATGTAGAATAAAATATGTATACCTACTAACGTTGTTTTATATCTATTAAATTGTAGTGTACCTAACTATTATAAGTAATAAGTCATAATTAATAATCCTATAAGTTATATAACTAATATATCAGTTTAATATATATTATATTGTTATAACTTCTAAAAGTACCAATTGCATTGGGTTTAACAAATTGCAAAGAAACTTAATAATTAAAAATATAGTTCATAAAATCTAATACGAAAAATATACAGCTTAATGTTATGTCACGTGATGGCCTCTGTTTTGGCCTCATTTCAGTATAGATATTATAAAATTACTGCTATTGGTAGGGAAAAGAAAATATAAACTTGTATGAAACACGCGATGTTTTTTTTTATTTAAGCTGTTGTCCTGCAAAATAATATAAATATTATATGAACCGTTATTATCTACTCTGTTTTTACCATTATATATATATATATACGTACTCTATGATTGTGGATGTGTACCTCAGTTTTAAAATATCTTAAGTATAGTTTTATGTATTAAAATGATAACACATACATAAGAAAAATAAAATAAATACATTAAAATATATTAATTATTAATGTATGATTAAATATTTTTTTTAATTTTATAATATACTGTAAATATACTTATTAGTTATTATTGTATTTATGAATTATTAATAATTAATACAATGAAAAAAAGTTTTATCATATAAAATATTATTGTACAATACAATATTGTTTGTGTTATGCTATATAATTAAGTATAAATTAATTGAATATTTTTTAAGTGAAGAGTGTTTAAATTTATATATAAATAATAAATGATTCACAGTTAATTATTTTTTTTAAACAGTTTTCAATTAAAATTATAATTTGCATAATATATAACGTAAAATTAAAGAGGCTATTAAAAAGACTACTTGAGTACTTAAAAGATAGGTACAACTATTTAGTCTTAATTTTAACTTTAATGCTTAACTTATAATAGTTAATAATAAAACAACGTAAGTTGGTATTAAATTAAATACACATAGTTCTTAGTAAAGTTAACTTAAAATAACTAGAAATATTTCATGAATAAAATATGTAAACTCTTTTGAGCTTTATCAAGCTTAAGTTTATATAATTGTTATATTATTAAATTATAAATTTATTTAAATACATATTAATTTAGTTTTTCAAATGAAAAAGTTAGTCTTATTTGTTATTATAATATTATTACAAATATAAAAAACTTTACACTCAAGTATTTTGTGCGTGTATACATATTGACATAAAATGAAAATATAAAATTATTATACATTAAAAACATTTAAGTCATTCTTCATGTAAGTATCTATTATAATGTTATATAATAATGGGTAATATATAGGAAATATGTAGGTGTCTTCGCTCAAATATTTTTAGTGTAAGTGTAATCATGATTGATATTTCATTATTTCATAGGACATATGTACCTATATACAATAAGGTTTATACAGCATTATAATAAATACAATTATATCGAGCTTACGTATTCACGTAATACGTGTATGATATATAAGAATAAAAGGATTTCGAGGATTTATCCTACTTCACGCCCTTTTCGTAATTGCGATACTATCATTATCTGTTGTACCGAGGATACAATACAGATAAAATAATGGCAAGAAAATACAAATAAAACTACAATTTATCGTTTGATTGTAGAGTATAATATTGTATTTATATGTGTTAGCTAACCATGTAAATTAATACAAAAATAGTAAATTATTGTGCCAATTTCGTAATTATTATGGATGAAAAGAAATATAGTAACTTGTATTTAGGTATAAAATCTGTTATTAAATAATAATTAATTAAGACATTGAAAATTTACTATTATAACTAGATACTGTAATTTATAGTAATTTATTACACCTATATTATCTATTTCGGAACACTGCAGGGCTGAGAAAAAATGTTACCTGCACTTAGCGCAATGGAAATCACTATTATCAACGTAATTTAAGGTTAGAAATAAGGTGGGAATTGCAATCGGGCGGGGCTATACAAATTAATTACTTAATAATAATCTATATCGGTTTTTCAGTAAAATTGATACCAAAACCAAATCATGGTTAAAACAATTTTCAAAAATGAAATACTAAAAATACGATCTATAATATTATACTTATTTAAAAAAGTGTAAGTGCTGTATGTTGGATGTTGATTATAAGTTGGTTGCATTAACATGGAACGGATTAAAAAAATTATATTCGGGCGATTCACCAAACTGCAAATACCCCCAATTTCCTTAAATGATACATTTTTTTAAATTCTGATTTTTATAATTCTTAAAAATACTATAATATTTTTTATACTTTAATTTTATTTACAATTTATGGGGTGATATGTGATGGTATAAACTTAATCTTTTTAATTTGGAATTATAATCGTTTACAATAAATTATTAAACAGATGATTTTTTTGAAAATTGTACTCATCTAAATAGTATTTATAAAGTGGTTTCGTTAATGTACCTAAGATTTAAGGATAGTATAACTAATATTTTTGAATATAATACATAATATAAAATTTAAAATGTAATGTAAGTAAGTATGCAGTACTTAATTCTTTGAAAATATGTACAAATTGTAAAATCTTAGTAAATTATTTCTAATTATTTACTATACATTTTAAATGATCATAACACTAATATTTTTAAGTCTATTATTATAAACTATTAATCAACTATCCTTACATAATACTTAAGACATTTTGTTTGGGGTAAACCCAAAATTAGTATAATTTTATAGAAAAAAAATTATATTACATACTTGAATACTTCACTTTAGTGCGATCAACGGTGTAGAGATGTAACCACCATATCTCTAAAGGATGGATTATTTTTAAAAACGGTATTATACGCAATTGAATTGCAAAAATATTTTTACACGTAGGTATTACTAAGATAGAAAATAAATAAATTAAATAATTTAAAAATAATAAATGCCATTATTTAGTAAAAACACTAAAAATTATAAAAATATGGTAAGTAACTGAAAGTAGTACAAAAACAACTATTTAAAATTAGTTTTCAGTTTTCAATTATATTCTAGAAGTTTTTTCTGATCAAGTTATTAGTTTCATACTATTTTTAGAAATTAAACTTTACAAATACAATACATACAATTGAAATACATAATAAGTTACCATTGACACTATAGACATGTTGTTTTATAATAAAATATGATCCAAAGTACTATTTGTTTCATAGAATAGAATGAGTTTATTTTAGAACTTTTTTGTATTTATATCAAATTTTTAGGTGAGTGTTTTATAATAGTTGAGCCATTTATCATGAATAATCTTTTGGTTTTAGATTTGTTTACATGTACACAAAAACTCCAAAATATAATCTAGTGCTGCATTTATAAGCTATGGCGCAGTCTGATTTTTAATCTATATAAGTATAATTTTCACACAATACGAGGTATACTGCAGTATATATTATATAACACGCTAAGGTTCACCAGCACACATAATCATAAAATATGTGTATTGAAGTCGATCGACTATTATGTGTAGCATAATGTAATAAAATACTTAATGCACACTTTCGAAGTCACTTATATTGTTTATTTTTGTATCAACTTCGTGTACACTAGCTGTACACTTGTCTCAGACATTTCATGATTATTATTTGAATCATTTAGTTTTTATGACATTTCAATTGTAAGGTGATAAACTAGTAACTATCGTCGTTGATTGATTTTTCCGGTCGATCAAACAGAACCTATATACTTCGGTACGGCAAAAAATACATACATGATTCGATATTTGTAGATAATGTTTCGTACTGTTGTAAATATGAATACATAGAAATATAGAAATATGTTACTTTAGGCGTTACTCGTTGGCAGTTTCTTAAAAAATAATTAATTTAAGTTTATTATAATATTCTAGATTAAAATAATAATTTTATATTAGCTAATTTTACCTTTGCTGTAATTTGATATTTGTATATTGTAGGTATATGTATACAGTAGTTGATTGATCGATTGATGAAAATATATTATAGGTACAAACATACAGTATAGGTATTTGCGTGTATCTACTATCTATCTATATAATCTTGCTGATATAATATAAACTATTATAAATTAAAAATATACTTTTATACTCAAGCTCTCAAATATATATATATATAAGCTTTAAACTTAATGAAAAATAGAATTCCATACACGCACGTCTAAAAATATTTAAAAAAAAAACAATTAAATTTATTTTTATATACATATTTACATCTATATTACATATTATGTAATTAATATCAAATATGTATTCAATAATAAATTAGTACAATATACTTAATACTTATATAATGTTTCTACATTTCCAAATAATATTTATACTATGTAGGTATATAAATGTAATTTGTTATAAGTAAATAAATTAATAAATACCTTATATTGTATTACAATGTACGTACACTTGTATAGGTTTATTCATACTGATCATCTTAAGCTACTAAAGCTATGTCACAGAGAAAAATGCTCTATGAATTATGATAATATACATCCAACTATTTTATAACGTTTACTTGAATGTTTCATTATATATAGACTAAATTTAAAACTAAATTAGATATAGGTATCACATTAATTATTTTTACCAATTATGGTAGGTACGAGTATAATTATTATAATAATAGTCTAATCTTCATTTTAAATAAGTTCGATTTAATTTATATTAATGAAAAGTCAATTCATATGATTTTAATAACAATTAATAAATTATAAGATTATTATAATATATTATACTTGAATATTTACTGTTACTTTGTTGTAATTTGCAAGACAATAATATGTTAAATACAATTTTTAAATGTATGGATCAATTTATTTAAGTTAACAGGTAATGTGGTAGGTCGCTACTCCTATTGTCGACAGAGTAAATAACACTATACGAAGTAGTATTTCATTTGTCTCCAAAGACCGGAATACAAGAAAAGTGTTTAATTTTTAAATATGTTTATTTCTAGGTACCTATTCCTTCTTGTACGTAAACAATGATAAATAAAATATAGAGAAAATGGTTGTATCCAAAGAATTCCGAATGATGTGCAGTAAATATTTGAACAGTCAGAAAGAGATTTCTTGGACATTGCTCAAAAGTTTGAGATAATAAATCATGGGAATATAAAATCAATAATTATTGCATCTACTCTTACATATGCTATAGGTTGCTGAAAAATATAACCAATCGGCAGTTTATCAAATCTTATTTGAGAATTCGTTATGAATGATTTTTTTTAAATTGTATACATTTAAAAAGTAATTAATTACAATTTTTTATAACATTATTACTTTTATTATAGTAAAATCAAATACGATTGCATTCAAAATACAATTAAACGAAGTAAGACAGAAGGACCATCACAGTGTCCCCTAAGGATCAATAGGTAATGAGTATTCAAGTGAGAAAAAGTTCTTGCACTAGTTCTTTTTTGGGTGTCTAGACGGGGTACCTGTATAAACCACCACTGCTTCAAAATAATTTGCCTTTTTAATGGGAATTATTTCTCAAAAAAAACGAGTTTTATATTCTTTATTTCAACACTGGGATACATACATAAAAAAAATCATGTGACGTATTTATTTGAAAATAAAATATAAATCACACGTTTATTTTTTATTCCAGATAAAATATAATAAACAGATCAATTAATTTTATTTCGAGACGTATTAGTTAGTTCGTGTTTCGTGAATTATATTTAGAATAAGAAAAAAATCATATCATAATAACTTAATGTCTCAATTATATAAAAATATTATAAAAATTGAAAAACTATTAGAAAATGGAAAACTGAATATATTTAAAAAATTATCAAATATCAAAGATTATTTTTGTTTTGACTTCTTCTTGCGAATTATTATCATTATTTCATCATAATAATGAGTTGGTTATTATATTTTCAATTGGACTACATGGAATTTATAGCGTGGTTTTTAAAACAGTATTACGTATATAATATACGGTATATTGGATATACCCCATGTTGTCCGAAAAGATAGTGAGGTATTTTGAAGATAAGAAATTCAAACGTCTTTTTTTGTAAAAAATATAAAAAAAAACCCAGGTTAGTGCAAGTATTTAAGCATTTAGTTATTGTATTAGATAGAGGGTGTCGCACTTGACGTATCCGCATTTTGCGTATGTTGTTTCCGTGTTATTAACGTACAACATAGAACATTTTTATCTAGTAGAATCTATTTTATGCTGTTAGTTTCAATATTATTCGATTTAACTATTAAACAATAGCTAAGAATTATAATATTATCAGGGACATCTCGGGGGATTTTATTGACATTAGCATTTTAAAGTTGTAATATCTTACATTGCTATGACTCACTTTTAAATGAAAATATCAATAAAATCCTAAGAGATACTCTAGGTCTCTAGATAATATTCTTTTATAGATAATTTTACATGTTGTACGTTAATAACACGGAGACAACAAAAATCACAAATCACGACGTCCCTTAATAAAAAATAATAAAGTAGATAAACTAATTAAATTAATAAATCGTATTATTATTCTTTTTTTACAATTTCTTTATATTCTTATGATTTATTAATGAACCCTATGTTATTTTAATAGTTGGGTAATAATAAAACACTAAACCCAGTCACAAATTTTACTAGATGCTCGTGGATTTTATTAATTTTAACTAAATAAATGTTCATAATAATTTTGTAGACTGTAGATCCATACAGTTAGGTTAGCGAATTCGGAACTTAATATAAGTTATTCATGATAATATATCGTATAAATTATTTTAAGTTTATATTATAATAATATTCTAAGTGAGTCAGTTTTATTACGTTTTATTTGCGTTGAGTAAATGTACCAGTTGTGTTTTCAATTCGTTATAAAATATATTTTATTAAATTTCTACTCCCCGCAGTCATATTCATTAAATAAATAAAAATGTATAAAAAAAAAAAATCACAGCATAATTTATAGCTTTCAATAAGAAAAAACATCCAAATCGATAAAATTCCAAAACGAATTTCATTGGTGAGTGCTTAATAGTTAGTGACAAAAATTGATTCAAATACGGAACACTGCAACAGAAATAAAAATATAAATTATTGTAACCAGTGACAAATGAAACAATAACGCAATGTGGATTGAGAGCTATTTTATTTTTAATACAACCATAATATAATACTAGAACACTAGAAGTGCATCATAAACAATGTGTGAGGGGTGTAGCTAAGTAAGTCCAGTCATTCTTCTGGCAGGATCGAATATGAAAATAATATTATTATCGTCTCGCGATTACTTGTTGCGCGTGACCTAAGATCTGCACGATGCACAGAGTAATAAATAATAGTATTATGAGATGTATTGTTTAAAACAACGGCAACATTCGCGCACTCGTAGGTATCCATACTAAATTATTATAACTACCACAGAATTGTTTCATATTGTATTTATGGTGATAAACACTGACATATCTAGTACTATTATTTAAAATTACGATAACGGCAAAGGCAATCCGTTGGCGGGGGAGATAATATTATAAATAATTTTGTGATTATGATACATAACGTAATAAAATAATAATATTGTTATGGAGTATCGACGATAAAGGATGAGCGGAATAGTATTGGGCGTTGTACTGGCGTGGAGGAGGCCGCGGTAAAAAATCGCAACCTATTGCAGAAGAAGCGTTTTGGCTTGGGGTTAATAATAATAATAATAATAATAATGACGAACGGTATAATAATTATTAATAAATATTAAATAATAATAACATGATATTAGTATATAGTATTTCATATACCACGGTCCCAAGAAGACGCGGTCGTACCGGACAGTTACCGGGTGTCGGCGGTAGGTGGCATTGCCGTCGCCACGCCGCCGCCGTCCCGTCCGACAGTCTTTGGTCGGTGTGCCACCGCCGCTGAGGAGCGCGCGCGATTTCCATTATTATATTTTTTCCTTGTTTCTATCCCCGTCCGATTTTATTCGCCCGCGTCGCGCGACCAGTTCACGTCCGTCGACCGTCCGGTCTCGTCCGCCGATCGTGTCATCGTCGTTGCCGTCTTCGTTTGCCGGTCGCGTACGAAATCGTTCCGCGTTTCTCGATCGGGAAGTTATCGTTTTATTTTATTTTTTTATTTCTATTACCGGCTTTTTCGTTATTTTTGACTTTGCCGTGTCCATCGACCATTTACCGTTTGAAATAAGTGGTGTCCGGTGTCGCCGAACGACGGAACAAAAACGCCTGGCGAACTTTTGGCGGTGAGTACGACACGAAATATATATATTCACATAGAGGTGATTATTGTCATCTCAACGTTGACCTTTCTATTCACCCCTTTCCCCCGCGACCGTTTATTAATCGGCAATCGCCATGTTTTTATTATTATTACGTTCAATGACAAAATCGGAACGACAAAACGTTTTCTATCGATTGATTTGATTTTGTACTTTAATTATTTTTGTCTGATCTTGAAGCATTTTCAATGTAGATGAACCTTTTAAAAATCAACGGTTTTTGTCTGTTATGGTACAATTTACTTTATTATTTTGTGACGTAGATATTCACTGTAGTCCTGTACCTATAATAATTGCATACATTTGAATAAATTGGTGAAATTACTGAAATGGCAGTTTGTTCGTATACGACAACTGATTTTACCGTTATCTCGATTTAATAATTATCTGAGGCACGCAACATTTCTGTGCTTTATATGTAAGTCGATTAATTTTTCAACAACGAATGTTCCTTGACAATTTAAATAAAACGTTATGAATCATAAATCATTCAGATTATAATTATAGGTACCTTATAGTTAAATAAAATTTTAAAAAAATATATTATTTTTCGTAAATAGGTACTAGGTACTTACTTTGATATTATCGCGATTATTTGACAATATTATAAAAGTTGTGTACTAAAAGGTATAAGATATCATTATAACATAGTATGTAGATAAATGTGTGCTTTTGACTATTTACTTGCATTATTTACTTACTATAAATTAGATGGGCAACTAATTTATTTTTGACATGTAGAAGATATTCTAAAGAATTGGAAAACTTTTACCGATATAAATTGACAAAAGGTAGAAAGTTTTAAATCTGAACTAAATATTTTATGTACTACATAAAAATCATTATAATTCTATAACTTACAGTTAATTATATTTTCAAATTGAAGTTCTTGAAATTCGTTTTTTTTTTTTGACAAGTACCTATCTGTTTATATTTTATTCAGAGAATGTATTAAATTTTACATATCTATAAAGTTTAAATTAATGTAAATTTTATTTTTCAATACGATCATGAACTTAATAATTTTGAATATGTTTATTATTTATTACCACGATAGTTATTAAAATTAGTGTTTAAATACAATTGTAATGTGTCTGTATATTATATTATGAATTAAAAAAGTCGGTGTATCTGTTATTTTTCAAAAAAAAAAAAGGAATTACAATTCATCTTTAGAAGCTATATACGATAAGGTTCAACAACATTTCGTGGAAATAAACCATATTGTATCATCGATTTCTAGAGTCGCGTTAATAGGAAAATATAAAATTATCATAATTGTATATTAAATAAAACAATATGTTGACATAAAATGACAAGTTGATTTTTAATAGAGTTTATCAATTATTATGTTTGGTTGGGTTTTAATTGTTCTAGATAATATATACCTACAGAGGGAACGAAAAAAATATAAGTATTAAAAATATATTAATATCAAATGGTACATTTTGTTTGTAATAATAACAACTTTACAATACGTATTATAATAATAAACTTCGTTTTAAAAACGTGTTAGAAAAAGTAGTCAGTAATTACTTATATGTACATAGGTAATAAAATAAACTAAATTATTAAAAAACACTTATTATTTGATGCAAGAGCTGTAATTTTAAATGATAAATTAAATTATTTGATAACATAATTATTAATTATTAATTATTATCTATGATTCTGAATATATTATTTTATCACGTAATAAGGTACTTAGAAATACTTAGGTTGATATCTATGTACAATAAAAATGTTATGAAGGTAAGTGTAGATGAAAGTTTTAAATAACCTAGATGATGTTTACTTATTTAAACATTTTCTAAATTTTATTTTTTTCTTATAAAAAAAGTTGGTAAATATAAATATAAATATAATATATAATAGATATTAATTATCAATAAAGTAATCATTACAATGACTGAATTGGTACTATCATATACACGAAACAAAAAAAATTTCATGAAATATAAAGTAATATTAGTCTCATGAAAAGTACATAAATTGAATTATCCTATGTATTATCGGTGTAAGGTCATAACAATCGATTATTTTTGCCAGAATTATTATTGTTACATTTAAATTTTTGTAAATAATTTAAATAAAATAAAATATCAATAAAAAAAATAATTATAAACATTTTTTAAATTATATAACAAGTAGGTAAGTAAATATTCTAATTAAAAAAGCATACATAATTTAATGCACAAAAATCAATAATTTATCATACATTTATAAGTATTAAGTATTAAGTGCCAAATGTAGTTACTAGTTTCTTACTATAATGGTGTACTTACAGTTTACTATAAATGATTATAAGTATATTATAGTTATCAAACATTTTTTGACTACTGATTACATTTTCTTGTGAATGTTAATTTTAAAAAACGTTGTTAAAAATAGAAAAAACAAATTTGGGTTATAAATGGTTATGATAAAAATATATAGATAATTTCTATCAATGTTTAAAAAGGTTTAAAATAAATTAAAGATAAATAATTTGTTATAGTCGTTTCTCAATAACATATAGGTTGTATTAATTTTATAAAATTGTTTAGAAGGTATTTACGTTAAATGAACAATAAATCCATTTTGGTAGGTATCGTGTAGGTATTTTAACAGACAGTAATTTAAGTAACTATAGTGCTTAAAGTTCTATGTTGTATAAATGTATAGTGTATAATATTACCTAATACCTATTTAACTTAAAAAAAAATTAAAAGGGTTACAGTTTAAAACTAAGTAAAAATAAAAGTAGGTATCTTATCATATAAACGATATTTATATAATTTATTTATTTGAAAAAATTGAGGTTAAATTATTTACTAATGATAAATTCACCATGATCACCATATCGTGGGTAAACTTTGGATAAAAACTTAAGTTAACTTTTTTATTCAATAAAACGTGACTAATTTTAAAAATTATTTAGATAGATATCCAATATTTCAATATTTATTTGAGATAAATTTGGATAAATTTGATACTTATTGTTCATTGTATGGTGTATTCAAATATTATAATATATTATGATATATTAGTAAGTATAATTATAGTATAGGTATGATATGAACTATGTATATATAGTTTGTCATATGTCATAATGTTTTTTTATAGCTGTTTATTTTATTTGGTATTAATAATCCCTATAAATTGAATGTAATGAACCCAGTGGCGTAGCCAGGATTTTTTTTAGGGAGGGTTTTTTTAGTAATAAAATAAAATAAATCTACAACCGTGTTAAAATAATAAAATAATTGAATGATAATGATTATTATCACTAGTGTGGTAGTGCAGTCGATAATGTGAATACGGCATAACAGAATACATTTCACCACGAATAAATGATTGAATTCCTATATTATAAACATATTTTTGATAAAAATACGGCCGAAGGGGGGGGGGTTCAACACCCAAAACCCCACCTGGTTATATGGCCGAATGAACCATACATCAAGTAAATTTACATGTCGTAAATAATATATATCTGATAAATTGTATTAGGTAGATATCTAACTATACATTTTTTTTTTCTTATAATTTAGTTTTCTAGGCAACAATTGAAACTGAAACCACGTGTCTTCACTCTTGTACTGGAATTATATTTCATATATTACTATAATAGGTATATAGTTTATTATTAAAGTATATATTTTGTATATGTATTACATATACAATAAACATGACTTATGTATTACCTATATATTCATATATATTTTCTATTTGCAGTTAGGTTTAATGACATGATTTTTGTCGCTCAAATCATAAACGAAGGTTATAAATAAACATTTAATATTAATTAAATATTATAGGCAAACATATATATATATATATATATATATACATATACACAGTGAAAGATATGAAGAAGGTAGAAGAATTCATTAAAAGTTGTGTTAAACTATATACAGCATGCTATAACTGAGTGTTGAACAAAATATAGTGAATATAATTATATATGTATATATTTATATATTAAAATTGTAATTTGTATGTTTTGATAATTAATTTGGCAGAGTGGGCAGACTCTAATAATTTTTATACACAAATTAACAGTTTATTTTATCATATACCTAAAACTATTTAAATCTTTTACTCTAACGTTTAGCATTAGGTAGTGAAAATATATGAAAAAATTGATAATCGTTTGTTAATATTTTCGGTGGACCGTTTGATAATTATTAATTATCACCTATGTGATCTATGTGATCAATTTAAACGTCTTTCTGCTTCAAACTGCAGTGCTTATAGTGTACAGTATATATTTCAATCATATAATTAAGTTTGTCGTAAATATTATTGTAGGCAGATGCTTGATATCGATGTACCGGTCATATACATTGCTTATGAATTATTATGTACTCGTATTGTTGGTTTCATTGAATATTTTTTTTTTTTTTTATATTTATTATATATAATTATTAATGTCATATATTCTTTTTTTTCGTAAAAACTTAATCCCAAGTACAAAATTCGTTTAATCTAGGTCTTTATTCTTCTTTTAGCGAGTGTCGAGAAACTCAATTACATCAACAACAACCCATTTATGATTTTTATTACACTTCCAGCGTTGCGATATTATTATATTCACACATGTATAATATATATGTATAAAAAGCGGGTATATATAAAGATTAGTTCTCTAATGGTAACTTTGGCCCACCTGCTTCTTGTAAAATACATATTGTAGTTCGTTTGTTCGTGGCTGAGCTGATTAAATTAAACTACAGAGGTCTTTCGCACCCCATAAAAAGCGCCCACTGTTTTTAATGGACGCAATATTCCAAACGATCGCAAACAAAGATGGCCATCAAAAGTGCTTTTATATTTCAACGAAATTTGTAATGATATTTCTGTTATCTAAGTTACACTATCAAAATTATTGTTTACTATTTTGTATTTATATTTCTGTTTAAACTTTAAATTATTGGATATAATATGATGTATGCATTATGTTTTTAAATTATATATGTGCATTTCGTATAAAGGTCTAGTTATGTGCTTATTATACTTTTGAATGAATATTATTATATATCTGGAACAAAATCATTTTTATTGGTGGTTGGATTTTATTTTTAGATTCTGAGCTGAGCTATCAATGTTTTCATATTACAATGATGTTTGCTTCTTTTGTATCTGCACATATGATAATATAATGCTTTAATCTTCAACTTTAAGAGTAGTTTCTAATAGAACATTGTATCTAGTTAGTTGGAAATTCATAATAATTTTCAAAATAATCGGTAAAAAAAAAAGTAAAACGGAAATTTTTGACAAAATTGTTTTTGTTTATTTTGGTGTAACTCAAAATGTTACTCAAAAACGAAAAACCGTCGATATTTAAAATATTCAACTAAATATTTATAATATAATATGTATAATATAATTTTATAAATATTCTGATAACTATTTATAGATATATTGAATTTTTCCATTTTTTTTATTATTATAATGTCCATGAAATATTATTGTTAGGTAAAAAAGCTTGAAAATGTAATAAATGAAACTGCATAAGTTATTTTTTTTATAGATTTTTATACTGCAATACAAATGTTTGGTAATATTTAAGATTCAAAATAATTCATTATAATTTTCTTGTGTTAAACTTAAATAAAACCAAATATATAATTTTTAGTTTACAAAATATGAACATCGATAACAATATAAAAATGTATCATTCCTTATTATGTTTACTATTAATTTAAATTGCTCATGTATATATTCCTAAAAAGTAAATTATTTAAGGCATTTGGGGTTGTATTTTGTTTTCAAATTAAAATAGAATTATGATGAAGATTATTTATTTTAACTATTTAGTAAATTCTTTTTATTTTCCGAAATTTTAAAAATATACATTTTAATATAAATTTAAATACTAGATATGTGTAAAATGTTAAACTCATCTAAATGCCATAAATCGCTCAGTGTTAGAAGTTCGTTTAATACAACTATTATAGTGTGTATATAGATTTAAAAACAAATATTAATCTGTTTAGAGATTATAATCATTATAAACATTACAGCGCACCTACCAAAATTAATCTAAGTTCTCATATTGTTTTTATATTATGTAATTATTATTTAATCTAATTTTATTGCTTCTTGTTATAATTATTATGTACTACTTTTTAGTGTTTAAATTTTCTTGTTTTAAATTGATACATGTTTGTATATTTTAATGATGTATTAATTCAAATCTAATATTAACAACTATACGTCTATACACTTTCGACAAGTACTGCTTAAAGGAGGTATGCAAAAATAATTTATGTTTTATTTTTATTGGTATATATGTGTTTGTCAATAATAATAAATAAAATAAAAAGAAACAAGTTAGATTTGTTGACTCGCATACGCATTGTTTTACTAAGATGGAAATTTCCGGAACGTGAGTTATCGACAGATGTCGATGAGTTGAGTAGAGGTTGAAACAGAAAAACGATTAGAGTGTCCGTCAAAGTTGTTTGCGCTTCGAAAAGCTCGCATCGTAGACGAGTTACAAGTTTTATATAATCAATTCGGTTCGACGGCGACCGGCTACTGATTGATAACATTGTGTCAAGTAGTTCTTCTTTAAAACGATCTTTCCAGACGTCCTCTTATTATGGTTACGCGTAATCGATTAAAAGAACTTTTTCTCAACACGTGAATATCCTTAGCTGTATCAAGTCCTTTTTTTTAGACCCTAACACAAATGCTGTTAGAGGCATTTCTCGCCATGCCCATAATTAATGGTAAAACGCGTTTAATATAATTAATATCTCTTGCTCTATCGTTATTTAATATTTTTTCGCATGTTTATTATTGTCACGGTCAATTTCTCATCATGTCTTGTATTTATATTCTTTGTAGTTATAAAATGTATACATTTTTTTTTTCATAAAATATTCGTTAATTTATACTTTTAAACGATGAACAATTGTTTGACTCGACCCTAAAATATATTAATATGTATACACTTGAGATATGTGTATTATAAACTACCAAACAACTTCGAGCTGTCACAATAAAGATAACTTTACACTTTTTTTATTAAGATTATTATTTACATCATAATTGGGCCACGCGGGAGTAGTATTAGAATAAAAAGAGGTATCATTTATGAAGTAGGAAATGGTCAACGAATACAGACATTGAAGCAAATAAATCCTTTGCCGGTATTGTTATTTTTATACGTGTGCATAAGATTAATAATATTAATAATAACTATAAGAATGGCAAAAGAAGTTTAATAAATATGCATTTTAAAACATGTTATCTATGGTTATTAAAAAATCAATAATAAATCTAATACGTTATTGAATGAACTATAGTCATTAGTGTTATATATCAAGTAACTGCGTTTAGTTAAAATACTAAATGTCACTATAATATCACAAATAAGTGTCAAGTAGGTACGTAAATTGTCGTGTCAAGTATATAGACACTTTTAATCAAGTAGATTATTGGCTAATGATAAAATAAATAATATGTATCTATATTGTATATACAGATATACGATTATATATTAGTAACTAAGTGAACGAGTTTTCAGGTCAAATAACTTCGATTTATTGATTGCCCAATTGTTCCTTGGGTCTAATAGAAATACAACGGTTAACACGCTCAAACCAATCATAAGTACATGAGGTGTGTGTGTATAATAAGTTTTGTGGTTTTGTGTTGTTTTACATATTTTGAACCCTTATTACCCTTATGTTTAAATTACTATTCAATTAGATGTGATAGTACGTCATATTACACAACATATTTGATAAAAACTGTTTATTAATTTTTTTAATACACGATAATATTATATTGAATTATATTTTGATGATTTAATCGCATTAGTTTTATTATTCGTCATCAAATTATGTAGGTACGTAATTTTCGTATTAAAATAGGTGATCGGCGTCAATAATTTAAATGAGTATTTATACAATATATATTTTAGATCCTATACACCTGTTTAAAACAGGAAGTTTTATTAAACTATACAAGATTATTATTTATTAAAGAAAAGTGAACACGGGCTTGTGTTCAGGATATATAATATGCTATATAGTTACAAAAATAATAAAATAATCTTATATCCCAAAATAGTAATAAAAATTGAAGTCTATATTAAACAATAGAAATGGTGGATCGTTATTGGCAATCTTCGTTGTAGGGATTATAGCCTAATTTATAGGTTTGTTTTTAGAATAATTGGCTGTGCAGAGGGTGAATGGAAGAGTGTTATGAATTATGAATACTTTAAGCAAAGACTTTTAAGTTAATATAAGTTTATTAATAAATATAATTGTATAATACAGCTAGGTATATATAACTATTTATATATATATACCTTTATTATTTTTTTAAGTGAATAGGTATTTGTTAACGCTTCTAAAATATAAACAAAGTTCCAGATGTACTTTATGTAAGAAAAAAAGTTTTTGTCTCACAATTTTCTTTGTTATTTTATGCTTATATGTTAACATATTTTTATATTTTTTAGGCTGTGTTACCCCATTATAACTTTTTTTGTACCTATGGTAAACTTTTTACCATATTATAGTACATAATATATTATGTCTTGTTGATATACCATAGAATTAATTCATATTCTTCTGATTTTTTTTTAGAGATTTTATACATTAGTGGATAATATATATTTTGATTAAAAATCTCTTCGGATTAAATAATATTAGAATTTAATAATGCTACAGGTATTTAATTATATTTTATCTATATACATATGTAGATCAAAGCGGATCATTTATTACTTAATGCCAATAGGAGTATCGTATATAGACACATATTTATATGATTTAATTCGATTTTGAGTGATGATAATAATAATTATAGTCTGAACATACATTTCGATAATGAGAAATAAAACAATACGGCTATAAATAAAAGCAAAGAGATAATGTTAAAGATTCTTTTTATTTATAGCTTTTATATACTTACATTTTTTTTTTGTGGTCTTTTCTTTAGTTTTATGATTATTTTTGATGTGCATTGAAGCCAGCGGGATGACATTGAGGTCAACGAAGGATGAAATTATTCTTTATATGCAGCCAAAGCGGTGCGAGAATATATTTTAGCAAAAGTATTGCTCCTAGGAAGACGATATCTTAGTAATAATATAAATGACACTGGTACAAACAGTTCTATAGTAACCGGAAAGTATATTTATTTAATACTGATATTCTAACCAATGGGATTTTGAGTTGAGTAATTGATTTTTATCCTTAATACACGTATCTGTGGTACCTAGTGTAAATTAATTATCTAGTCGATTTATTATGTATTTTATTATATTAATATTAGTATTCTGGCTTTAGCTACCTTAAGTTTGTAACTATATTCTAATTATATATTTAAATAACATTTGAACATTTACCTTTTATAACTTTCATAAAATATTTATATTGAAGCATAGGGCGCAAGCCATTAAAGCCATTGCCAGCAATGTTATGTAAAACTAGTATGTATTGTTGTTTCTCAATAAACGATTGAAATTTCAGGGAAGCACTACGAAAGTAGATCTCTCGCCTTAATAGTCCGTTTAAACCTGGGAAAAACAATTATTATCTAGACGGCTGTATAGACATATATCATGTTAAAATTTATAACCAATAAATTAATTATAATGAATAGCTTTTAAGATTTTTTTTTTGCATAGAGGACTTAAAATAATTCTGTTAACAATACAATTTTTTACTATCATTTTTTTTTTTTTTTATCAATAATTATTTTATTTTTTGTCCAAATTTCAAGGAATATTTTAGTGAAACTTGTAACATTAAATACTTATAATTGGGCTTTAAATTACTTTATAATCAATGCTTAATTTTTTTACAAAAGCCCTTCATTTACATAATATTAGCATGCGATACTATAGTTCTGTTATATTGAAGCGAATGAGGTCAAAAGCACTTTTTCGTTTTTCACATTTTTACTATTATCTAAATTTACAGATATACTCAAATTCAATAGTTAATATACATTTCAGGTTATAATTGGCATACTATGAAACTAATATGTTAAATTATTATTCTCCAACGCATTAAATATTTAAAATTCTGTTGACAAAATATTAAGTATACGCTTTAAATATCTTATCTTATATTATTTATTATACATTATACGTCATAGTCAAATACGTGTATCAATACATATAAAAATTGACGATTCTCTATAGGTGGATACATACTCAAAATGTTCGAGAAACTATTTTAAATCTAAGGTCTGGTCATATTGTAATTATTTAAAGTAAATATTGTGTTAGAAATTTAGAATCCAATAATTTATCAGCTTAAAAATATCGTATAATTTCGAAGTATTATGGATAATAACATTATTAAAAGTCGATACCTATATTTGTATTTATTCGTAATTTAGAAAAAATATGATAATTTTTCAGCTTTATTGAATAGTTATAAATTATAATATACATATTATAGTACCTAGGTATGTATATAAGTATGTCTTTTAATTTCGTATTATTTCGAGATTTCTATCAAAACAAATTCTTCAAATAAATAGTCATATTTTAGTGAAATGAACGACAATTTGTAGGTAATAGCTATGTAACATAATATATACTATAGTTTAAATATAATATAAATTATGTATATGCATATATATAATATATAATATAATATAATATAATAGTTATATATTATATGTATTGCAATTGTATGTATAAAAAAACCGAATAGTCGTCATATTTTGCATCTACTGTGCGTTCTCGAACGTGAACAAATTCGTTCAGTTGGTATACGAACCCGCGAAAATCACATCAGGTAGTAGACGTACTCACATGCACTATACTAACTTAGACATATACCTACAATCTAACCATAACCATCATTATCCTATATACCTACTCGCGATCAACCGGCCACATGCGTCGGCGAACCGTGTAGGATGCACACACATTGAGTCAACGTCCTCCGCGCGTGCACTCAGTAAACGTACCATGGTATACGTACATACGTAGGTATATAGTCACTGTCCGTCGAGACGGTTTTAAATGTTTTGTGATTACTGTAACGGGTTAGGCGGGTGGAGGTGCGTGCAGATGTATAGTGGACGAAAAAAGAAATAATAATAATGACAAATAAACCGACGGATCCGTCATGTCGTACCGGTTTTGTTATTGCTCATCGTCTGTAAATCGAGATCAAATAATACTTAAAAAAAAAAAATAATAATATTAATGATATAATAGTTTCAACCGTATACCTTTGCATGTCTTCGTATACGGATTAAAATGAGTATGTTGTGCTAATGAGTGTTTTATAATTATAAACAGGCGAACCTTTAACCGAACGATAGGTACTCTTTATTTCAAAATCTATTAATGTTTTTGAAAATATTTTTTATATGATTTCTAATTGAAATAAATAAAAGAACATTTTTATTTTAAATAAATTAAATTTTTTATTGTTATAATTTTTAATTTTTTTTACTTTTTTAATGAAAATATATATTTTTCATTTCATATTCTGAAGTAGAATATCTTTTAGAATATTTTAATATATAAAAATCAAAGTTTATAAGCAATTTATGAGTTAGTATTTAAAGTTTAGATAAGCAAAAGAGTAGTAGACCAACATTTTGAGGGGTATCTCCGTATTTTACCACTTCGCTCACTTATACTTTAAATTCTTACCTCATAAGCTATACTCATCCAAATTTATATTTTTATTTATCAAAATATTCCGAAAAATATTATTTTTCAAAATATGAAATTAATAATGTATGTCATTGTCATTCAAAAAAAGTAAAAAACTTAAAAAAATTTCGACTGCGAATCAAGTAAAAAAAAAAGAATATATTTTTTCAAAAACAATAGATTTTGAAATAATGAGTGTTGTTTAACAAATGAATCATCCAGTATACATTATGTAAAGGTATATTATAAGTGTTTGTCTTTCACTATCCATCTATGTCTCTTTCTCTTTTTCGCTCAGCTACTCCTACTTGGTTTCTTTAATAAACGCTCTCGTATTGCACCGAGATCACGATCATAGTTGTCGTATAGTGGACAGAGGTAGACTGGTCACGGTCGTATAGCCGTTGGTTATACGAAAGATTATCAGAAGATCAATCTATCTGATGTATGAAATTGTTGTTTATAATTTATAACTTATATTATCTAGATTATACTATAGATTGTGACTAAAATACTACTTATTATATAAAAGGTACGTACTTACTTTTTTTGTTATACAGCGTTTAACTTTAAAATGTTGGCAAATCGAGTTCTCGATCTTCATTTTTTTGCTTGTTATTTCTATCGATTACATTTTAATAAGTTTTTTTTGTACATTTAGTACAGTAGTATATACTAAAATAATTTTTTAATTTATAAATAATTAGAAATACACTTCATTAAACATCATGAAAATACATAGAAAATCGACATTTAATCATAATTTTAAATGAAAAAGTTAGAAGTTATCGATACAATATCCATTGTTTTGTGATGAATTATTTAATGTTTTATCATAAATACCATATGGACTATGGGTAATATATTTTAGATATTATGTTTATGCAATATGGTTAACCACACGCTGTTCTAAAAAAACCTCGTGTATGTGTAATATTATAATTTATAATCTGCTTGATGAATAATATATATAAAAACATAACCACGAAAATAAAAGATGTCTAATGTCTTAAATAATATTAATATCTGTAAGAGTGTTTTATAATAATTATAGTAATTACACTGACCTTTGGTGTGTCATTAACAGTTATTTGTCTCCCGGCGGGTAACGATGTATTAAATTTATTTATTATTATAGAATTGTAATTTAATTGATATTGTACAATGATGTTTATTATAATAAAATAGCTGTATATATGCATGTATATGATATGTCAATTAGACTTTAGACGTCACATGGTATTGAATACTTGTCGTGAACTATAGTAAATTATTTTTCTTAAGTATTTTTTACTACTGTGCATATAGCTATTTCAAGTAACATTTTAATCATAATCAATATATTAACGATGTATATAAGACATAACTAAGCAATTTTATTTAGTATTGGTTAATTCTTTATAATTTAAAAATAAACCATGAATAATATGCTGATTGCGGATATAGCTTTGCATTTTCACTAATAAAATTGATATTAAAGTTTCATTTTTTATTTTTAACTCAATAGTTCTGTATTATTTATATCATACTTTATTCATAACCATTTTTTTGTCATTATCTATAATCTTCTTCAAATTATTTGTTACATTTTATAAACCACGAGGTACATATATGAATTATAAATATCTTTTACACAATAAAATAAGCTTGCTCTCACTAATGCGGATTACCTACAATAGATAGATACATTTTATTTCTTTTACCATTAATATATCACTTGTTTATAATATATAGTTACATATTAGAGATGAATTTTAATTTATATGTAAACATTATTTTATAACATAATTTGTTTAACATGACATTACATAGCAAATGACCTAATGTAACCTTGCTCCCATATTTCATTGAAATTGCATAATTTTTTTCTCCCACGAACATCAATCTGATGTTTTTTTCCCACGTAATTCGTCATCATCGTCGTTTTCGTTGTTGTTCGGATCTAATCGAGCATCGTTGTATCTTATATATTATCTAAAATTGGGGTCATACATATACACACATCATCACGTAAACATACGTACATACAAGCAGAGTAACTCCTTATTAAATTGTGTATGTGTAAAATATTGCGAAGAAAATATAAATGAAGAGAAACGACCAACCGTATCTTCTTCGAGATTCCTAATTTTTTCGTAGGTATTTATTATATTTTGTAAATATATACCTATAATATATGCTCAAAATAAATTACAACATCGAGTTTATTAGTTTCTAATAGAATGATGTGTATGTCCAAGCTCCAATTTACATTTAAAATACAAGTTTAGTAATTCATAGGATCACCAGTTGTATAATTGACAAACAATTTTTTAATAATCGTTTTTTTTCAAAGGTTAATAATATTGAAAATTAATCTACATTGTTACATGTTTAAAACAGAAATTAAATCTATTTAATACAGTTTTTGAACTATAAATCATATAGGTGATTTTGAAGTTTTTTTATATTTATAGTAAGAGGAATATTATTAAATTAACTTATACTAAATAAATTTTAGCGCGCAGTTAATTCATTAGTTTTAAAAACGTAATATATACGTATATTATGTATACTGAGTGTTCAATTTAATGCAAGACACTTGTTATTTCAAAAACTATTAAAGTACTTGTTTAAAATTTGATTTTTGTAATAATAATTATTATATATATATAATATTTTTTCTGGAATATGAAATTAAAAATGTATGTTGTCATTCAAAAGAATGAAAACCTTAAATAACTTATTTTTCTATGTAAAAACAATATTTACAAAAACACTTTTTTCTTGTGAAATAATGATCATAATACATTAAATGGGTATCCCTCTTTGTATTTATTAAGTGTTTGATGCTATACTTGTATTTATGAGTGTTTACTTGTGGATGTACCTAAACTCAAACTTTATATAATCTGTTATCTTTATGGAGGTTTAATATTGATAATAGTAAATTAAATAGAAAAATTTGATAAAATTAAATGTAATGTTAATTTAATTATTAAATACTATAATTTTTTTTTCAGTTAAAATTATTTATTATTTATTTTATAATGATATAAAATTAATTAAATTTAACTTGAGTTATATTGATTATATTCTCGAATGTATAAACAGTTATACATGGTGGAACCGATTGTGCCATTATTTAACTTGCAAAGGTCTGTTTCTCTAAAATACGATTTAGGTCCATTAATACTGATTTATTTGGAATTTTATTTGAGTATAGTATCATTATATAAACAAAGAAATTATATTTCCTATAATAATACTCTTTCTACACTTTGAAACAATTTTAATATCCGTTTAAAGTTTAAATAATATTAAGTGCTTTTAACACATATTTGATTGAATTATGGTTATCTTATATTGCTAAACAACACTATTGAGAGTATTTTGTATTTTTATCTTTTAAATGTATACTTTTGATCGAGCAAATGTTAAACACAATCAAGTTTATATAATAAATAGTATATATATATATATAATATTTATTACTATATTAGAATTGTATAATTATCAATGGGTATTTAGTATCTACCTACACCACGTAGATAACTAAACATTTAGTAACATTTAATAATTATTATTCAAAGCTATCATGATCTTTCACTAATAATTGTGTTTTTACACGATAGCGTATATTTTTATTTACAGCTTGCTATAATTAAGTTTACATTCATTGAAAATAATTCGAGTATTTATATAATATTTATTGTATAGTTTTAAAACAAATTATGGCATTATCGAGGGTGATATGATTTTGTTTTTTTAATAGATGATTTTTAGGCGTCGAGTTTCCCTTGTGCTGTAAAACTAAGTATCTGCAAGTACGAATATTTTGTCTGCTGTTATATTTTATTATTACGACCTTGAGCGTGAGTTCATATACAGTAATACGATGACAATGTCGACCGGTGGTTTTGTGGTCCCCTCCCGCAGTAGGTACTTCCTTCTTCGAACCACACAATCATTTTGGAATAGTATATTAAGTTATAGTATATTGTTATTATTACTATTATTATTATTGTTATAATTATCGTTATCGTGTAATCATAATCTTCATTATTGCCATTATTGACCGTTGTGGTAATTGTTATCACCGCTTCTGTTTAGTACGCGATTAATATTGCAGCGGTCATCAATCTCTCCCTTGTCGATTATTGTATACTATCATATCAACGTGTGCACGTCCGTTTAATAATACTATATATACGATTAGCTGGACACGGTTGGTAAGATATATAGATGTAATGTTCGTTTCAAGGTCGTGACCGGATACGACGACAGTGACCATCAGGAGAAAGACCCTCATCTACATACATATATATGAATCGAGTTTCTATGCGTGAAATGGATACAACTCGCTTTATACAAGCGAGGTTACTTCCCCCCCTCAACCCCCCCTAAAAAACGCCGTAGTCCATTTATAGGTACTTTATATTATACCTGTATAAGTATTACGTTTGTGGCGTGCAAAGGGTTTTTTTCGCATTTCAACTCGATAATAGAATAAACAATTCGTCACGTCTGACCATTCGCGGCCTAGGTCCACGCGCGCACTATTGACTTTCAATTTCTTATATATAGTATAAACGGGTGGCTGGTTCTCATCTAACCGTCACGATTGTCACTGTGCATCCTTGGTTTGAAAAAAAATATATAGTTATGAAAAAGTCTTACTCAATAATATTTTAAATTATGTATAATTTAATTTATTAAATAATATATTATTCATATTATTATATGTTTTTTTTTTAAATCTGTTGATTAATATATTATTATATTTAATATGATAATAAGTAATAAGTTATATAGGTATTCAATACTCGGGTAGACGTTTAGTATCTATTGGCTACTGGCTACTGTTAAGCTTTTTTTGATCTATGTTTGATGTCGAAGGAATACCTAATCTCCTAAATATGACTGTCTTTTTGGAGATTTTCAACAAATTTAATTATTTATATTTTTGTCTGTTTCTAAAAAAGAAAATAAACTACGCACATTTTGATTTGATTAATTTATTTTTAACTTTAGATATTTAATATAATTAAAACAATTATATTATAATATATTAGTATGTCACTAAAATATAAATCTATTTTTATGATTATTATATCAATAATTGTTAATAATGTAATATTTATTGTTTAGCATCTTGTCGACTATATAATACACATTATTATATTATATTACATTTGTTTGTATTTTAATGTTAACCAATAATTTTGTTTTATGCAATATTAATAAGTTATTCTTTGAATTTGTTTACAATAAAGTTTAATTGGTTCTTAATTTTTTAAAAGACCATAAATACTAATATCTTTGTATTAAAATATGATAAATCATTAATATTTGATTTTATTTATAATATACTTAACATAATAATACATAATATGTCATCGTATCCAATTTGACTATACACTGTTAAACTACAGGTAATTTTAACCAATTCGACGGGGTCAGTGGTTAGTGCAAGTAGTGTGAGTAATATGACTGATTTTGGTATGTGAGTGAAATAAATATCAGATAATACAAATAGTTAGGATTATTTTATCATTTAACGTTTTGTTATATTATTTAATTCCATTTAGGAAGACAAGTTTTAAGTTGTTTTGTTAAGTATAAAAATCGAAAAAATAATATGTGGAACTAACTAATGTTTAGTGACAAAAATTTTCGCGTAAATTCTATCAAAGATATAACATGTGCGATTAATAATAGATTTCAGAAAAATAGATATTATAACGGCAGAGATAGAAAAGAAAAATGAATTACGAGATGTGATGTAGTGAAACAGTTCAGTTATGTAGGTACTCTTTAATAATAGTTGGATACCGCTGAGTAAGATGCGATTTTGTTATATCTAGAGTTATATCTGTTATTGTATCCATTATTATATTATTACATTAGTTTGTTCTAAATATATTTCTCAACATTTTGTATAGTTCTTTAGTTATAAAAATATAAATAATTTATTACCTTAATACACTGTACGAAAAAACAAATTTATAATATTATCAAGAGTTATTTAATTTATATATGTATTATGTATAGTTAGTTAAAACTATTGTTTAAACATACCTCGTAAACATTTTAACTTAAAGTTTAGGAATAATTGTTAAGAACATTATTTCTATTATATTTATTTAGGTTTTTATAAACCTTAGGTCTTCAAGTCACGAACCAAAATTTAAATTTATTCTATAATTCGTTTACTTTAATATTGTTCAATCTGTTAAAAAAAAATAATAAACAACCATATACTAATTATACAGTGTACATTAATAAAATATCTATTAAGTAAGGCAATGTGCAATAAAATGTATATAATACTTATATTTTGTAGAATAAACGTGGTCTTAAAATAAGAATAACTACTAATATTATTTATACTATGACATAATAAAATAATTGTTTTTTTTTTCAGAATTACATTTTGTTTGAAACAAGAAAATACAATTTTAATTATCATAGAACGTAGGTAAGTCGAAATGTATTTTATGCTGTTATAAATATCCGTTTACTTTTGGATTTTTAATAATAGTGTCATAGTGAGGTAGGTATTATTAAAATAATTTACTTTCTTTAAGTAATGTAATAACGATATATATCTTATTATATATTTATTTGTAATTTTTATCCCGTCGATGTATTATTTATTCTAATTATTTTTTTTTTATTCATTTAATTTTAAAATATCCTTTTTTATTTACTAGGGAATTACCCAGAAACGTATAATGTGACTACTGTTTTATAGAAAAATAATATTTATTTGAAAATATTTGCCTCTGCATGCCAAATATTATTTATATTTTTTTATAGGGTTTAATACCTATAGTACGTGCTATTTCTATAATTCCGTTACAAACGCACAGTTAAACAAATTTTAAGTTTAAAATAATCCATTTTATTTTGTGGTTCCTCATAGTACAGTACACTGATTTATTATAAAACTTAAGTCTTAACGGCAATGGTAGTGGTATCGGTATATTTTTTTGATACTTTAGTTTTTAAGTAAGTTATGAGTTTTTTAAATTTCATAAAAATATATGGTTATGAAATGCTCATGATTTGCTTCAAAATTAAAATATATGAGAAAACCTAAATATTGACCTAGATAGTCTTACCTTAAATTTTCTAATAGATCAATTTACTTCAAGATTAAATATAACATAATGGAATAGATTATTCTAAGCGTAATATATTTGTTATAATATGAGTTAGACGAAATTAATACTATTGGGTATAACGTATAGTCTTCTTAAATTAGTTCTTGGTTAAATGTATAAGTTATTTAAGAACAGTAAACATATAATAATTAGAGTTGTATTCAAATTGCATATTGTTTGAATATATTGGGTTTCATATATTTGAAAATAGGTACATACCTGTTACATTTTGCAGACCATATATTTTGAAACAAACATCTATTCAATCTTTGAATAACTCTGCAGGTCATCTAAATATAATTATCACTATACAAAAAAAAAAAAAAACAAGAAAAAAAAATACTAGAATCTTTATGCATTGTTTTAATCCTAGCTCCTAGACTCTATACATAAACATTCTATAATGTATGTAAACTGCAATCTCGCAAGATCGTAATAATAACATACTGATTTACTATTGTTTGAAGCTGTTTTACATATAATACCGGAAATAGGGAAATGAATAAATAGTAGAGCATATATAATCATATAAAGTTGTTGGTGATTTGTTTTTGTATATGCATGTAACCACCCGTGTGTCGATGCGATTTTTTTACATTATGCAAATTAAAAAAAGGCCAAGTCGTACTACGTTTATATCACTACTGTGCTTCTCTATATGAAAAAACATTTGTAACGTAGACGTGTGAACCTATCAGTTGGCATAGAAGTTTTAGGGTTTTGGAATAAAACCGTTTTACTTCAGACTAGATTTTCAAAAATTTTATTAGGTAATATTGTGATAAGGAATTTTATGTTTTTACTATATTATTAAATCTTCAGAAAAATGGAAACGATTCTGTGCAATATTACATTTAACGAATATCTCCCGATTATTTTGTTTAGAAGTATTTTATAGCTCAGATTTCAAAGCATTACAGAGGTTGGTTTTATTTTTTTTTTATATTAAACCATTTTTTAGCGTGGGCACTTACTGCTCCCGGGAGACTATTGATAAAATAAAAAATCGTTTATGACCCGTTCGTTGTTCACGAGCACACGATTGTCAACGCGGTGTGTCATTGCAGTTAAAAAATACAGTACCGGACGCGATTAAACATGACTACAACTGCACGAGTGGAGGTATTTAGTTGAAATCACAACGATATTATGTTGAACGAACCGTAGTAGTTTGATTTCCTTATTTTTTTTTTTTATTATTATTTCATTTACCAAAAATGACTAGTACCTAAATCAATAATAACACAAAATGTCCTTTATACAGAACTCAAATGAATACTATTGAAATCTAACGAATTCACTGTTACTTTAAACACTTCCAATAATATTGCATTAACTACTATAAATGGCAATATGTTGCACTGAACATTTTAATTTTCGATTGGACGCTGTGCGCCATTCCACGGAAATTATTTTCAAACGCGATGGTCTATATTGTTATATATATAATCAGGAAGATTTAAATATTTATTAATTTTAATTAGACTGAATCCTAAAACATACATATGATTAGAGAATGTTAATTAAAATTGATCAAATTTTCCTTAAGCGTTCAAACTTTAATTTAATAATGAATATACAGAATACCTATATATAATATTATTTTTATTATTATATTTTAAATGCAATAAATATTTTTCCATATAAATCTTTATTAGGTTATCTGGTGCAAAGCTCAACAATAAGCTTAATTGATAAAATAAGTCAGCAATAAATAATAACATGAAATTATTGAACGAAGGCGGTACATACTCCAAATGTTACTTTATATTTAACTAATAATACAATTGGAAATTCTACTACCTCGGTTATAATATATTATTATGAATAATGAATGCTTATATATGTTATAAATTAAAACTGTTTTTATTCCTAATTTACATATTATAACAAATTTTATCTACTTATCTAAATAATTTCATACAACTGTAAACACTTCACTTATGGCTCATTTATGTTACAATTAAAATCAAATTAAACCTTTAATTATAGAATCAACAATTAATTATATATCACTGTTCTACGAGACGAGTTTTTTTATTGTTATAGAGTTAAGTATGTATTGGTTTCATAATGATTATGTTTTTTTTTATACATTTTTATTTATTTTTAGTTAGTTTTTCTCAAACCCTTTGTATAGCACGATGAATTATGATAAAAGTTACACACTGTGTATCTATTATCTGTATTTTATTTGTTTACACTAAAAAGATACTATTATTATAGTAGTGTTATAAGTACCTTAAACTATTGTTATATTATTGTAGATAACTGTGATCTTTACGTACAATAATCACATAAGTAGCTTAATTTAAATATTGCCACAAAATAAGTGGCATAATACTTTTTTTGTTTTTTTAATGATTTATAAATAGTATTTTTATGAAAATTATCTAAAAGAAAGACTATATAAAATGTAAATTTAAAATTTATGTGTGCGAAATTGCAAGTTGCAACCGTGGATAGGTAGATAGGCGGTAGTGTTTTTTCCGCAATATCACAATAAGATTTTAAAAATAAATATGCTAGTCGACAGCTTAAACTCGACATCCAGGTGCCCAATAGATCTCTATATTATATTATTGCTTGAAATTTTTCATGTACACTATATGAAAAACGTTTTGTAAATTACTTTATCGGGACACCGTATTGTACCATAGCTTTAATATGAACGCATGATCGGTATTATTTGTGTTCAAATACTTGTAAATAATGATTAGTTGGCGAGAGTTTGGAGGTCAAGCGTTCCTACGGGTCGATCTTTGCGTAGAGAATAGTGAGTTGAAGGAATTTTTTGGATATGTCGGTGAAAGCAGGCAAACTACTGTTGTCCAGGTTTTATATTCGTCGTCGTATAGGGGCCATGCATGCTGCAGTTCTCCGGTTCTATCTGTAAGCTCCACCGTCATATATTTTATGTCGCCCGTGAGATTTTAAATTTTTCAAAAACAGCATCCCGTAGTCCACACTCACTTTTTACGGCGTAAGTGAATAACGGCGTACGTTTGTTATGCGGAGAGAAAAATATATCACATGCATAACATATTATAATATCATCGCATATAACGACGCGTTTTACGCAAAGACCCGGCAATTGTCTAAGCCATTACGATACAAATATAGATCGACGATATACTTTTCTGCCCCGACAACCATTTATCAAACACCAGAGCAGGGTTTGAGATGGTCTTGGTGACTACTTACTATTTATAACTACTACCTGTACGATATATAATATATATATATATATGTATGCATGTGTGTAATATCGGTACCTTCTATATTATTTTTTGATGGCAATCAATGATCGTGACTTATCTACCACCCGTGTATAATCACGGTCCGTCGTGTTGTTCCCACGGTTACCCGCAATACGCTCGTGCTTTAGGAGCACCCAAAATGATGCGTTGTGGTCGTCCGATTGTATATTATACCACCACAACTTGTTTGTCAGTCGTGTATCCCGGTATTACAACAAAAATTTGCTACTCGTGTGTAAGACGGAGACAACACATGTGGGTCTTACGTCCTCTTAAGGCTTTGTCACTTAGTCACTAAATTTGCTTATGCCCGTTTTGAAAGTTTTGTTCAAAATCAACAATAATACTATTATAAAGCCGACATGGTGCGGTGTGACGGCAATTCAAACAACGCACGTGGTAAACCGGTTCGGAGGCAGACTGGTTTTTTTTTTCGGGGAGTATTTAAAAACAAGTAAGATACTTGGTACGCCAGCTGAGGATTGAGAGAGTCTGGTTTTAAATGTATACACATTATATTTTATCGGTTCCAAGTAGAACATTCTTGAAGACTTTCCCCACCCTGCAAGACTACGACCACATTGAAAATAATATGTTGTTTTATTTTTTTTTTTTTTTATCGAAGACGATCACAACTGCGACGTGTGACCATGTGGCTCAAGGTTATTGCATTGTCTATAGTCTGGGACACCTGATTCATTTTTGCATGTGTAACTTTCATTTTCCTTCTTTGACAGTGAAATAAAAGAGATCATCTGTTTATAGAAACGTAAAACAAATAGAACGCATATTTTTCATGATGAGAAATATAGTCAAAATAAAAATTATTAGGTTAATACTCAATGCTATTACTTATTATCGTGTATAATATGCGTTTTAAAAGTTATTGTACAAATTAAATAATTATTTTAAGAATTCTTCCAAGAAGTTAGAATGATGATTAAATATAAACAATAAATATATACCTGGATATTTATCATAATCTATATTTTAATTCTGAATTATTATATTATTTATTAGTGATATAAATATTAAAATCCAGTTTAGAATATTAAAAATGAGACATTCAGTTTTAAAACAATATATGTCTTATAAAATATATAATGAATACATTAATTTTAATATTTAGTTTAATTTAATATGTTATTATTGAAGCAAGGATTTAAAATTTAGTTCATAATATGTTTTATAATAACTAATGCAGTTATAATTATAATAAGTATACTCATTGTTTATACTTCAACGATTACTTAACAATGAACAGATTTTAAAATATTTATTAAATTATAACTGTAATTATTATTTTAATTAATACATTATTTTATAATATTAAATCCGTGTTATTATTCAAAGTTGTTCATACATATTTGAAAATATGAGTATATAAAATACTCCGTAAAATACTTATGATTCTGTAGTCATATTATTTACTGTGGATTATTCTATTAATATATTATTATAATAAACATTAGGTACCTATTTCACAAAAGGTAATACCTATTCTGATAAAATATTTGTGTGGTTATTTTATTTAAAAAAATATATATGTACTATATATTATATTATCAAAGATAATAATTGTTCTTAGTGTCAATTTAAAATAAACCAATTTCAGCCCCTCACCCTCCTTTTCCAATTAAAGTTGATTACCATAACTGTAACTGGACGTTTAGTCACCATTAGATTATCAAATAAATAATAATACTTCAATGGAATTGGTGGCTTTATATTCACACACATTTTAAATTAAGCCACTTGTCCAAAATCAAAATAGGATATATCCCATTTATAATCCAAATAGAAAATACTCCCTATCTTTTTATAATATCATCCAGTGTATCATCTTAACTCTGATTGTAATTATTAAACTATTGTTACAATACCATGAATAGATTGAGCTAAATTAGAAAATAATAATATATTTTTACCAATTATTAAGTGTTTACTCTTACTAGGTATAAAATATTATTAAGATTTTTTATTAAAAAATATATCTTCAATGAGATTTTAACCTTGGATGAGAAAACATATAATTAATAATTGATTATACCTTTCTCATTTTGAACTTTTAATAAATTATAATATAATGTATTATTATACATTTGTGTATAGGCAAATATAATATTGTATGGTTAGAAATGGACAACAAAAATGTCTATAAAGCATACGGCACAACTTTAAAGTTTACACCTCCTATATATGATTCCTTCGGTATTTACTTGTTATAATAATCAGTCATGTATAGCTTGAGGGGTTTAGGGGTTCAACCCCCTTCCTGAGAATTGTTTCAAAGTCAGAAATTGTATATAACTTTTATTTATGATGTGTTTTAAAATACAATTTTTTTTTTAATGAAACGTAGTATAATTTATTTTTATCAATCATCGTTAACAACAATTTAATGGATGAGTGACGACTTATAGTCGATAAGATTTCGATTTTCTTTAATCATTATTAAAGCATATTTTCTTTTTATATATATAAATTTTTTTTTTTTGTAGGCGTCATACTCAATATCTTCTACCTAATAATTATCCTATTTTTTAAGATAATTTCTTTTTAGATTATTGTAGTAAATAATATGTCCGTCAATGATAGGTATATTTGTTATAATTTATTATATTATCATCTTTAAGAAGTATTATTATTATTATGAATAACAATGTTATAATATTGACAAAAGTATTATATGTAAAATATTATTCTAATTCAATTTTTAGTTTTCTATAATATCTGCAATTTTAGATTATTAAAAACGTGAATTTATTAAAGTCTATACTTTATGTTTTTAAGTGAAATATTATTCTCAAACTTATTATTGAATGTTGTCATAAGTTAACTTTTATATTAAGCTCTATTTTAGATATTTTTGAATGAACATTTTTATTGATTTTATATTAATGTGTGTTTTTTTGTGTACATAAATATATAATGTATAGTAGAAAAAAATGTTTCAATCTTAAATGTTGTGGATAATTACTGATAGAAAATTGGTTCTAGCTTAAATAAAACTATAAAAAATGTTGGTTCCTTTTAAAAAGCAATATTGCAAATTCCCAATATTTTTCAAAATAAATGTATACCAAAATTTCAAAAACACAAAAACTAATGTTTTTAAACTTTTTTAGTAAATTTTAGTTTTTTTTTTTTTTGTAGTTACTTCAGCATTTTTTTATCTTTAGGGATTTGAAACTTTTACTATGTACCTACTCGTATTATTATATTTAATGTATACAATAAAATTTTCAAAACGTGTAGAATCTAGATAAAAGTTTCCAGACTTTTTATTGAACGACCCATTTTGGGAATTTTTTAAAATTTCGCAACCCATAAAATCAATAAATCACCTTTTTTTTTTTTTGCTCACAGATAACCATTGACGATAAAACTAAACTTGAAATTCAACGAGAAAAGTAATAGATAATTAAAAAATATATAAATAACGTGACTCACGGTTTGGGAACCTCTGATGTGGATTAATTTTATATTATTATCTATTTATAGTTTATATATATATTTATATCGTATCATTAATAGTACTTCTCCTCTTTTATTATAATTAAATTATGTACGATTAATTCTAATAATTATTAGAAAACAAAACTACACTAACCTAACCTAACCTAACCTAAGGCAGAAAAATTAAAATATATTTATATTCTGTCTACTTAAAGTATATAGGTATAACACTCAAGTCTAAGAAGTTCATGGTATGGTTAAATGGAAACAATATAATTAATTATTGGATCATATATATATACATTTTTAAAGTTATTTATTTCCCGGTTTATTCCAAATATCTCTATCGTATCTGCTGTTGGTGTATTGCGTATTGTTATTTATAGTACTAATAATTGTTTACAAAAATTTAACAATAATTATATTACACAAAGTTCCATGATAAGTACTTGGCTATAGTTATATAATATATAAGTTTAAATGTAATGGACAAAACGATATTTTGGCCATTTTAAATTTTCAAACAGAAAAAAAATAAAAATTGGTAGTGAATGGTAGTTGGGCACGCGACTGGATTGTTCACTCGGGAAAAAGACAGAATTGTGTATTACTTCATTATTATTGAAGTAAAACGTACTCAATTGGTACTTGACGTATGAAATCAAAATTAATTACGAATGAGAAATGCATTAAAAATAAATACTTACAAATTTTCAAAATGTTTGTATTTAACCTAAAAATATAAAATTGAGTATGTAATAAAGTATAATAAAATATAATATTCATATCGTCACAAAAGTCCTAAAAATCTTATTTGATTATTAAAATAAAAATGTTTTAGTTTTTTTTTTTTAATTGTTTGCTTTTATATATGACACAATTATATTCTTAATTATTTTCTGAAAATGTTAAAGTTAAATACGACTAAAATGTATTATATACATAAATTATGTTGCTTTTGAAAAAGTCTATCTATTATATTTCTATATTTCAATTCAAAAAATTAGCTTTGACTGTTTTACTAAGCTACGTACATGCCAGTGATCCACAATATTTGATAAAAGGATGGTATTGTTGGGGTATCTTTTTGTTGTTCAGTTGAAATTATATTATCTGTTTTAGTAATTTGTTGTTTTTCGTTTGTCTTTCTCAGAACTTGTATATAAAGTTATTCAGCTTGTAAACCTTTGGGAATTTTATCAATAGTAGGACACCCGCACCATCAATTTCACGGTTTAGAGACAACTATACTGTGAAACGTGAATAAAAAGAAATGTACAGTAGTGTTTGAATGAGAGAGAGAGAGAGAGGGAGTGAGAGACCCAAAAAATGAGAGTGCGAAAGACTCGTAAATGGGACTACGAGATGGAGAGACTATAGTGCATTAATAATTTTCTAAGTTTAAAAAGCTTCAGAGAAAAGTTATATAACAAAAAATATTAGGTAAAATAAATATTTGACGTTTGTGACTGCGATGCGACAATATCCAGCAGATACCTACGTGTCAGTTATGTCCACAAGAGTTTTATTTTCAGAAAGAATGACGAAGCAATATAAATATTTTTCTTCTCGGAACTATTTCAATGTACTAGACAATAAATTGTGAAATCGTAACTTTTATGATACCTTCTGTACTCATACTTGTCTAGAACACCTGTTGGATGATTTACCATAACGCAATATTTTTAAAAGCAAATCATGATTAATTTTACATTAATCCCACAGAACTATTAAGTGTTTTGTTTTATATGGCCAAACTTTTATTGCTTAACCTATTGATTTGTCAAAATTGTATTGAAAATGCACATTAGTTTACTGAAAATACATTGTTTATTTATTTATACATTTAGAAATGTCCATTACATTTGCTTATGGTCAATGATGAGTAAAATTAATTACCGTGTCCACGCCATGTGTTTTAAATCATTTGTTCTTGTTTACACTCTACATGGTATAATAGGCGTTCCAAACCATACATATACTTATATATCATAAAATCATTCATATAACTCATTATTTTTTACCACGAGTAGAATAACAATACTGTCATAGTGCCATTCGTTATATTACCATATATAAGTACAATATTATGCTAATAATTACCATTTAACAAAGTTAAAACATAATAAAGATTTTAATATACGTTATTTCTTATTTGATATAAGGTGATCTGCAGTACTTTTTATATTTTGTTTATATGGAATAATACAATTGATAGCTATTTATTTTAAATATTTTATTGATATACCTTTCCATAAAAATGCCTCATATGCCTACTTTTAATTTCATTTATAAAACGCGTGTACTAAGTTTCATTTTGATTATTTTTTAATTATCATCGTTTGACTTGCAGTTTTAGTCAACAAATAGTTTGTACCTGCTACACTATAAGCAAATTGTATTTTACTTTATATAGGATGACATGCAGTGGTGGCGGATCTAGGTCATCAATTTAGATCTATTTTTATTTTGCTTAGATGGTTTTTGTTCTATAACATTGTAACCGATTAATTAGTTGAGGAATATAATAAACTGAGCGATACTTATATCAAACAACATTCATTATTTCAAAATCTATTAATATTTTTTAATTAAATTTTTTACATCATTTTCAGTCAAAATAAAACAAACAATTTTAAATATTATTTATTCTTATTATTTTAATTTTTAAGTTTTTACATTTTTGAATAACAAAATACATTTTTAATTTCATATTCTGAAGCAGAATATTTTTTAGAGTACATACAAATCGAAATGTGAACTAGTAGTTTATGAGTTATAAGTTTGGTTATATGTTTAATACCAACATTTTTCGAGGTATTCTTGTATCTCACCAGTTCTTTCACATAAACTTTATATACTTAAGTCGTAACTCATAAATTGCTCGTCTAAATTTTGATTTTTATGCATAAAAATTCTCCGAAAAAATATTCTGATTTAGAATATGATATTCAAAATATATGGTATCATTTAAAAAAGTAAAAACTTAAGAAACAATACATTTTTAAAAAAAATTACAGATTTTGAAATGATGATAATGTTGTTCAATAAAATAATCGTCCTGTATATATTTGTATAATATGCATTATACACTATATTATACCTCTATAGGTATAGTACCCAAAATACATGGCTAACATAAATTTCACCGATCCCGTGACTTGTACTACATCTATATTCATATACACGGTACAGGAGCTGCGTATTTTCTTAACTATTACCATGCGATGGTTAATCCAAAAATTAACCTCGGTGTAACTTTTCACAAAAGACTAACGGGATTAAAACTTTCCGGGCGGGAGCCCCGGCCGCGTGCATCGTGTGTACATAACTGTATACACTTTTGTTGTTTCGTATTCTATGATCTGCAGACTAATACATATACTACACGGGACCATCACAACGGTACAGTGTATATGTAATCAAACTTCCGGATTCCAATTGTGTAATAGGCATACGTATACGCATACACACTGTATTTACACTTATGTCTACAGTAATATAGTAGGTCCGATCAAAAGTTGATTTTGTGTCGGTATAGAGATGGATATGGAGAAACGAAAATTTAAGGTGAGCGAAAGCGGTGGTTTAGAGAATTAATCGACATTGACCGGAGTTCTGTAGAATAAATGTATGTTTATGTGCCAATACCGAACGTTATAATCACGGTATAACAATAATATGACATGACTTCAAGATGCATTTAGGCATACACCGCATTGCGGGTATAAAAATTCCCAGACGAATCGAGTTTAAGAACTTTTGACCCGCAAAAGCATAATAATAATAATAATGATTGAAACAATGTAAGTTGTATTAATTACTCCGTGTAAGCATGTTGAAGCTTGTTTAATGCGATAAAAAATAAAGTGACTTATCGAAGAATTTTGTGGTAACGTATTCGTGTTATATATGCGACACCTATAATACGAGTACCTATTTTACTATTCATCAATACATTTACGGTTACAAAATCACTCGTGTCGATCATATTATTATACAAACGACCCACGTCCGCTGAAGTATACCTGCTTGCCGTCGTTTAGCTCAGCCATGACACCTACTTCCATTTCGTTCGACCACTTTGGTCAGCATCACCGCTATTCGTAAGTGTATAGAAATATTTTATGGTACCTATACATATTATATAAACTATACTCGTATACAGGTAACTAGAATATTAACACTTCATTATTATAATTGTATTTTATATTATTTCTGTATTAGCGCGATATGATATCGAACATTTTTTGCATGAAATAACTGGATGTGACGTATAATATGAATTTCACAATTTTCAGTATCTCTTCTCGTATCAATTACACTTTTATTTGAAAAATCAGAAATTATTAAATCAGTAATCACTATACTACTGTCTAATGAGCAGTAAATATAAATTAGAAAATATTCAAAAGAAACTAAAACATGTGCTTTCGATTTGTCTATTAATATATATATATATATATATATATATATATATTTCACATTGTATGAACATTATATATGTTCCAAATAATGGAAAATACAAAAAAATAATAATAAATATTCGTTTGTCTTGTAAAGAGTCAAAAGACAAGTGCCCGTCTTGTTAGGTTAGGTTTAATCACATTTTTGTAATTTATATTGGTATACAATTATAATACTTTATATTTTCATGTTCTTCCTGTTTGTTTGTTTAATATATTTTCTTCGTCGCCCTCGCGTTATCACTTCAGTTCAATAAACTGGTCTCGGGTGTTATTTAATTTATTTGGAAGCATTATTATATTATATACACCATATAGACGCTATTGTTGTCGAGACTTGAACCAAGGCCAATTGTGTCGTAGCACGAGTGTGTGTACACACGTACATGGTGTAGAAGGAACCATGCTATTATGATTGTTATTACAACCAGAAAGGGATATATATATATTATGTAAGGGTCGATATACTGGCGCAAGTAATAACTAACAATAATAATGATCCAAAGTACTTTTGTCCATGGTGTTGAAAGAACCTAATATTAACCGTTCATTCAAATTTCACGGTGATGGGGATGTTGGGAGAACGATCACGGACCTCCCACGTGCCGGGTAGATTTTTACATTATTGGACCACACATCCGATTGCTGTGAGAATATTTTTTTACATATTCTTTGACAGTATGACTTATACACCTTAATTTTCAGATGAATCTATAAATGTCAGTGTGGTTTATTACTGCAGTGTGGTTAATATACTAAACGGTGATTGATTTATACTTCGAAAATATAGGAAAATTACTTTCATCCTTATACCTGACACAAGAACACATTTTTTTTATTTGTATTTAAGTAGGCACTAATGATTTTTTTTTCATTTATATTTTTATTTTTACGGATATTAAACAGTAAATTATTTGAATAAATAATAGGTAGATGCCTACATAATAAAGTATACCGAATTTAATTTCAATATCATCAATTTCCTTAAATGTTTTCCATATTATATGAAGTGCGTCTTATGGTATGTTGTTTTATAGTACTGCAGCTGATTGTTCAAAACAAATAAGTCATTACTTCAAATACTATAGACACAGTAGGGAACGTTAATCCTGTATCTATTTCTGAGATGATAGAATTGATTACTACAGTATTAAAATTTAAAATTAATTTTTTTAAATATGTATGATATTTTTTTGGGTAATAAGATGCTTTGCAAAACATATATTAAAATTATTGTATTTTTATTTTTTTTTTAAATCAAAATTTTTATTATAGGCATTTTTGAAATATTTTTTCACTTTTTTTATTGTGATAAATATAAGTGAATGTATTATTTATCAATTGTATAAATATTATAAATTATTTACCTAATAGTTGTACATTAAAATCAGCTATAACCTACAAACATATGTTTTTTTAGATTGACTTAACTAAAAATTTTATTGTATTAATGTATATAATAGAGTTATGAAATATTGATTCAATATGACGTGAAACTATGCATTGTACGATATAATCCAAATTTTTGAAACTCTATATGATTATAATGTACTTTGTACCTAATGTAATCTAGGTAAAGAAAATTAAATTTAACCGTCGTGACATTTATTAAGTATGGCCGCTTGTATAAAAACAATATTTAAACAAAAAATTTAAACGAGAAATTTTTTTTCCTCCTTTTATTATAATGATGTCTTTATTTTTATATTTTAGATAGCTGAAAATACATACGTTAAATTACATTTAAATTATATTTGATTTATATCAATAATTGTTATGAAAATATGATTACACTATCGTGGTGTATGGCACTTTTTATAAGTTAGGTTAGATTCGTTACATTATCTACCAAAAAATCAATATAATAAATAATTATTACATTAATATTATGCTGTCATTTGCATATGTGAATATTAATTATTAAGTCGATGGCATTTTATTATTTGGATTTAAATATACTACACAATAAAAACCCATGAGGCTATATTTTCCAAATATTTTTAAAAACTTTTAACCTTTTAACTTTTTAACCTAACATTTATTCTGTAGGCATATTTTATATGTTAATCAATTTCATACTTATACTATAATTTCTTATCGTTTCAGGAATAGCGTGCTCTGCAAGCTTTGTTTTAGGCTTTAAAAACTAATATACCTACATTTAACATAAATAAATTAACAGTCTTTTGTTATTGAAAAATAAATGTTATTCACCTTATTGTGCTTTGATTTACTTTAACTTTTAACATATATTCTCTAAACATTCATACTATTTCTTGGACATATGCACATACAATGAGTAATTGAAAATATCTGTACAGGTATAATATTATCATAACCTGATTTAAATTAAATATGAATGTCTGACATTTGTCATAAAATTATGATTAACAATTTTTCCAATATTATATTTGCCTGACCTCTCTGAAACTATTGTTGCATATTTTTTTATTGTAATGTGAATATGACATACATATTTAAGCATTGTACGTACTATGAAAATAGTTGTAAGTTTACGTTATATAGACAAAGTTATACACAAAGTTTATACTGCCACAAAAAGTTTTGACAGCTTACTTTAGCATGGCAGTTTTTTATTCATTGATACCCTTTTTTACATGTTTTTTTTCTACCGCTAGTGCATAAACATTTCATAAATAATTCTTATGCATAGATTTTAGCATATTTTATTATTATGGTTTGATAATTGTGTTTGATTTTTCAGTTAAGGTTCTTGTATCTTCGTATTTTAATTATTTTTCATTTTCAATAATTCAGAATTTCCAAATAATATAAACTTATAAATATTACAAAATAAACAATAATATATGAATTGAAAATCATATTATATATTAAAAATAAATTTGTATAACTCAATAAAGAGTTTGTTTGTTGTAAATTCACTTGCATGTTTGTACAGAGATTATTATTATTTTTTTTTTTTTTTAAATATTTTACCGATAATGTTAAAGATATAGGTGTGCGATGTTAGATTAGAGATTGTAGGCATTAATACATTATTGGTGTTACAAAGAATAATATTTTGAAACGTTAAATTTGTTGGTATTATCTAAGAAGGTAAAGCATAAAAAAAATTATTGAATTATTTTCGTTACTGTCAATCAAAATGACCCAGGAAAATTCAAGAGAGCCGATAAATATTTATTAATTATGCAGTGTAGAAATATTACTGAAAAAACTCGGTTCATTTACTGAATATCCCAGGGGATAATACTCTTTCAGTGCGTGTATAAAAATTTAAAACGTTTTACTTCTACAATTTTGTATGTTTGTTCAATTTTGTCTACGTACATAATACAACGAATAACTATCGATTTCGCCCGGTGGTTAAATTATGTCCGTATGTGACGAATAAAGGAATTGGAAACTATATAAAGACACGTAATTGGAATATTGAATAATTATATTATATGTATAAATATATATATTTTTTTTAAATGAGTTTCAAAAACATTAAGAAAAATTACTTCCATTTATAAGTAAACACTTATCCTAGAAGTAAAGGGTTTCCTTTTTGAAAAAATATAGGTTAGGTACTGATTAATTTTTCCTAGTATCTTGGGCAATTAATTAGTTGTACGTTTATTGTTACAATTTGAAATACCTACTACCGTAATAAATAATGTGATGATATAAAATAATTTATTCAATATAAATATAAAATACATAGATAAAATCATCATTAATTATGCTATTAAATGAAAAAAACTGTTAAAAATTTTATTATGCATACATAAATGTATAAGACAACGGTTTGATGTATTATATTTAGCTATTACAAATTCTTATTGTTTTTAAATTAAAAATATTGTAAGTAGGTACCTAATACCTACCTACTTAGGTACTTCTAATAAAGATATTTGTTTTATGTAAAAGCAAACATTAATGATATTAAGTGCATTATACCTGTGTTGTAGAAATATTTGTAAGTAATACTACTAATACTTAGGTCGTGAAGTTATTTTAATTTATAAATTTAGTTAAAAAAAAAAAACAGAAACTAAACTATTACATTCCAAAACGTATAATATTGTAATTGTTTTGAAGATTACCCAGCTAGATATTGTTTTGTTATTTTATACAGTCCTCTCGTATATCTATACATCTCTTATATTCCTAGTAAATATCAACTAATTTCCCAGTTTAATTTACATTATTTGAACAGAAACGTATTAAGTAAACGTGTTCCCTATACAATGCATATTATATAGTTTCTACGCAATTTAAAAAGTAATGAAGAAGATTAGGTAATTGGTTCCGATCAAATTGTATTTTTAATTGAAAGAAGGAGGCTATTAAGACAGTATTTGAGGTTCGAGTAAAACAATAAATAAGAAAGAGAGAAAAAACCAGATGCGATTGAACCAAAAAGGCCGTATAGTGACTTTTGAGTTGAAATTGTTATTTTCCTAAAGAAAAACTTGGAAAATAAATACATCAGGTGGCATTTTGTGATGACCGGCTACGCGTTGTCAAGTAGACACAAAGAGCACACGTGTTAAGAAAATGTCCTTTATTTTATGAACTGTAGGACAATCGTAGCATATACTATACATAACATATTGTTATTATATAGCCACAGATTTTAGCATAAATACCTAACTAACAAAATCGTATCTCTCATTGTTCATTAGTTTTGGTTATACTAGAAATTTGTTTTTGTAAGTTAATCATTTTCAATTCTCGTATTTACATATATCATCAAATTAAGTCAACTTTAATTGTCACATGTATATTACTTTAAAGAAACTAGAACTAAATATGTATTGTATTATAATAGGTTTCGTTCTATTTAAATTAAATATTTGAAAACATATTCCATAGGTAAATACCGATTATAATATATTGACAAACGACAGTTAATAGTTGGTACAGAAATGCGTTTAAATTAAGTAAACATAATTAAATTAAGTAAATATAAACAATATCGTATTAGAATGTGAACATAAACAGACTCTTAATATGGCAACTCAATAGATTCTAAAAAAAAAAAAAACGATTCATAATATTATAATACTCGTACAATTTACAATTTAAATATATTCAATAACATATTTATTATTTTTTTATATATATATATATATTTTTTATTTATGAATTTAATGATTTAAAAATAAATTTAATATTTAATGTACTTAATATAATATTTAGGTATATAGTTTTATGTAAAGTATAGTAATATTATATTCACATTACATAAATACAATATAAAAAGTATATTTCTATTTATAGGTTATCGTTGAGTGTTACGTGTTAATATACAATGGTTTTTAATCAATAGTTAGTACTATAGCATATTGTAAACAAGTTTTTATTTTTTTTATATACAACACGTAGGTATCACTACAATACTGATATTATACGCAATTTAACAAAGCAAACTCACATATTTAATTATATTCGATATATATAATATAATATATGTGTCATATACTCATATCCTAAATAATTGTACCTACTCGTGTCTACACATGTTCATACGAGATTTATGATAAACATTATATGCGGTGTTCAAATTATGGTGATAATGATTTTGATTGTCTCCTTGGGGTCTTAATACAATACATGTAAATATAAATAGTAATGTCGGTAACGGGCTTGAGCTAAACAAATGGATCGAAGCAACCGTATAGTGGCGCACTGTAGTAAATAGTAATTTAATTTGTAACCGATTGGCGTCTACTTCGTCCTACAAATTAAATTGTAATTTTGTCTCTCGTCGGCTTTTTTTTTTCTTGTTCTACAGGCCACACTTCAAATACTTAAGTGCTTACTAAAACTGTTATTTTTCTTTCAGTATTTTATTAATAATGTTTATTCATTCGAGTTTATATTTTATATATTGCGTTTAAACAGGATAAAGTATATTCATGAAATGTAACCAGCCATAATAATTATTTAACCATTTTACTATAATATTAATTATTTATATAAACGCCGTATTCAATATGACAGTAGAATATTATTACTACGAGAACTAATAAAAACTGAATTGTCTTCATAATAATAATCGTTAATAAATGCATATATTTAGTATTTTAGTTGTCTACTTACTTACAAAGTTAAAAACAAATATGATTTTTCATACATGATATATATTTATGCGTTTAGTAGTATCTCCACAATATATCATACGAGTAAATTAATAACAATATATTCACATGTTTGTGAATGATATATTAGTAAGGCCGATGAATAACATAATATTGAATTACGTTTACTAATAGGTTATTATTATTACTTATTTTTACATAGTCAAAATAAGCTGATGAGTTACAAATTTGTAATAAAATGCTACTATATCATAATTTACTATACTGTATAGCTATTAGCTACCATGTATTATGCACACTATAACATACACATATATGATATTGTATAGTGTAGGCTCTATTATAACTTACTATCCGATACGAGTGAGTATTACTATATTATATACATTCAAGGACAAAATGTACGTGACTAATCGATCGGCACGTAATTTTAAAATCTATAACCCAATCAATACAGATACTTATTTCAATGCAGAAACGAGAATGCTTGTTTTCGTTTCCGTTAAGAGATTGATCAATTCATATTTTATTGTTGTGAACATGAATATTATAAAATTTAGTAGGTAGGTTAGGTAGTATAGACAATATTTAATCGAGGTCATAGAACTTACACCAAATGTAATAAACCGATAAGGAAATCAAAAATCCTCCTAATACATATAACAAAAAGACGATGCCGGACGTGAAAAGTGAGGATTTTTCACGTACAAGTCTTTAAGGCTCCGTGGTAAGAGACAAAAGTGTTGATGGTGGTGGTGGCGGCAGTGGTGATTGGTATTATCGACAACCTCAAAACCGCGTGTGGAAAAATGTTCGCGATACGTCAGCTCATTCTCTCCGAGACTTTCGTAGAACGTTTTTGAATTTTAGACATTCCAATATTCATGTAACTGCGTGTTTACAAATAACACCTACATACACGAGCTGTGTATCACCGAAAGTGCTTAATTATTAGTTGGTTATATTATACGAAATATACTTCAAAGTAATATAACAGTTTGTGCTGTAATGCTTAACATTATTAACTTTAAAATAAAATACAAATAATTAATATTTTCATAATAATTTAATACAATAAAAATGATTTTCTCGTAATGAGTGATATATGGTATTACAAAGTATAATCAACATAAAGTTTAATACCAGATGGTTTGAAAATGTACGTATAACGCTTTGGAATCAATAAACATATTTTTCGGTATTAATTATATTTGATTCAAGTCCGTTTCTTAGTGAAGTATACGCATAAACTTCTTTAAAGTAGTTTACGAGTACTAAGTATTAAGTTGAACATTTTATGTCGTTTGATCAGTTCGATTCTGTTCCGGACTAAAAGTATGTGATAACCTTAAATATGTTGTACCAAAATTCGGATTTTGGTTATGTCATTTTAAATTAATCCAATTCAAATTATTCCGCTAATGTTTGGATAAAAGTAATTTCAATTTCAATTAAAACATTTAAATAATGTTCTTTTGTTCAGTAAGATGCCGTTAAGCGAAAACCTTTATAATGATTATTACGTATATTATTTCGAAGATGGACAATGAATGTTATGTTTACCCGAGTAAACGCGTTATCGTCCCCCGGCCTTTATCTGATATATCACGAATGTATTCATCGCATATGCACTGATAATATAGTTAGGTACCAAGGAATATTATTAACACATGTGGATTGAAAAACGTTGTATGTTGTTTTCCATGCGTCGCTGAGTACTGTCAAGACGTTCAGCATAATTTTGATAGTTTTTTGCGCGTTATTTTCGTCCACGCGGTCGTCGCTAAAAAACAACAATGACGTATTGACGTGTCGGCAACGCTGCAATTTCGAATGATAACAAATTAAATGACATGCGTATCTGTGTGATATCATTGCATTTTGTACAATTATCAAAACTAGATGACAAACAATAATAACATACTACATGTATAATTGCGTTTTGTATTTATAATAGTTGGGTACCTAATTAAAATCGTACATGGTACATGTATATGTCAAAATGATGACGCTAAAATACTTTATTATTATATTATATTCCGATTTGTACTGCGTCAAGTCATACAATGTACTATACCCTATACCTGAAGAAAAATTAATAATAACTAAATGCCATAATAGAGGTTTCTATATTATGGTATAATAATTGGATTTACAACAAACATGGACTAATTAATGAATTTTAAGTTACTATAGTAACTATTTTGGATATTAACTTTGAGTATTAAGATATTGAATATTTATTCATTGATAATCCTGAAAATAATACAAAATATTATACATAGGTGTATCAATAACTAGGTAATCTCGAAAACAAAATAACCATCTTTGGTTATACTTAACATAATATTTTTCATTCAAACAGTAAATTTTATATTTTGTTATTGATACGGTTTGAAATCTATAATTTTATCTTCGAGAAAATAATATATCCTTATAAAATATCACTGAAAATTCTTTGAATGCTTTAACTATATGTCTTGAAAAATTAAATCAGTACAAAAAAGTACTATACATATAACGAATAAATTTGTGTATCTACAGGAAAGTGTTTAAAGAATTTAGAAAACGCATTAGAGTTTGAAGATGTCGTTGACATTTTGTAATAATTGTCATCTGTAACCTTTATTGAATTTCATTATTTTAAAGAAGTCGGCAAAAGAAAAAAGCAACTGAGTGGCTGTGCCGAGACAAATTTTGTCATTGGTGTACTTTAAACAACGTTGACGGTTTTTACTCTGGGTTTTACGTTTAATTGGCTTTCGTTCACTATTACAGGTCCCTTTTATGTACATACCTTTACAGAGCCTTATTAAAAAAGGAATCTTTATAAAAAAAAATCTTTATGTTCTCTTGTTCTATTACACGTTGGTATTTAATATGAGAATATCTTCGTAAAATAATGTCACCCTTCGTCGTATAATTACTGTATTCTTTGTATGTACTCACTCATGTGTGCGCGTATGTGCGTGTGTTTATGTTTATATTTTTTAATAATAGTACCGTCGCGGAGAGAAATAAAGGTTTTTGCATTAATAATAATTGTCTACCGGTCGGGCGAGAGAAAATTTAATGCTCGTTTTCTCGCCTTTCCTCGAGATATATAATATAATATATATACGAACGCGTTTAATACGTCGCATATGCATATACATACATATATATATATATTATGTATATTGTATATACGGTTAAAGGTCGGATGGTTTTTTTTCTCGTTTTGTTTTTTTATTTTTTATGGTATGGGCCTATCGCAACCGTATAATGTATATAAAGCGGAGAGACCCTAGTTTTTCATGACAGTGGTGTATAGGTATACGCTTTTGCTATATTATATATAGAATATAGATATATATATAATATAATATATTTATTATAAACTTAACTATACACGAATCATTGCACAAGAGAGAATGCGCTTTTCCTATACATTATTTCTTTATGTATGTATATATATATTTTGGTATTATTATCATCGTACACAAACACCGGAAGTAGAATAATATTCTTTTTGGTGACTACCAAATGACGATGTGCAAAAGGTGTCGAAAATAAAAGGAATAACCAAAACACGTGCCGCTATTACTGTGTACCTAATACTATCTATTTTAATTAAACCTAAAGTGTAATGCATATCGTTGTCGTACATAATACATGATACAATTTTAAAATCATAAATAACGTTTCGTCGGTTATATTATACAGCGTCTTAAATCAAATGTCATTGCAATCGAGTCATATTAATCTTATTATTATTTGTTATTTGCGTACGTAAATACTAAATTCAAGTAAAAAAATGTTGTGTCTGTAAAATTGTAGTGGGTAATTGGATTAACATTATGACCGTTCGTGTAGCTAAATAATATTTTAAATTAGTTATAAACAAAAAAAAATGTGTTCATTTGTAAATTTTATATATTCGACATTTTTTCTATTTACGGAAATACGAAATCCTTCCACTGTATTAAATTTTTGAAATTTATCGTTAATGATTCTCTGCGTAAGTATTTGTAAATATTTCATACAATATTTTTTTAGTCAGCAATTTGAAATATTTTTTATTATAATTATTACTCTTTTGCTATACTAATGGTCTTTAAAATGTAGTAGTTTTCCGAAACTGCATAACCTTGTTTAATGTATGCGTTATATTTAATAAAATAATAATATTTTTTATTATTCTGTATCCATTATCTATATACTAAGTAGTTTAAAAATACCATTATAATATATGGGAAATCACAATGCTGAAAAAACTTGAATACGCCTTCCTCTATTTTTATCTGACTTACTATTATTTTATTTTCTATTCACCTTATTTTTTTCTACCATTTGTCTTACATTATAGACGAATCTGGATTTTCTTTCAGAATGTTTGACTCTAGGAATGTTCAACACTCAACCGTATGGTATTTATAAAGAAAAACTTTACTAATTATATTAGAACACAAAACATCAGCTGCTTAACTGTTCAGAGTTTATCGAATAATAATCTTAAAAGTTTAGCAGAAATCCGTATATTCAATAAACAATTTTTCTTTAAAGCTTAAAAATTAAACCACACAAAAAGTTTTTGGTACCTATAAACGAATCCGGATAAAACAATAATTATTCTTATAAATATGTTACCTATATAGATAATTATTAATTATATACTACACAGAAATTGCTAGTACAGTTTTGTTTCGACAAAATCCGATATCGATAAATTTTTATTCTTCTTTTTGTATATGAAAATGTTGGTGCATCTTCTTAAATAAGTTGATTTACAGTATGTAATGTAGTAATGTAGAATATGTTCTGAGGGACTTTTAATTAAGCAAATCTTTACGTATATTAATAACATTTGGTTAACTTACAGTAGATCGAATTATAATGTGTATTCATATCGGAATTTATCGTTTTATATATATATATTATTTATAATTTATGTCTAGTATGTGATTTAACCATACAATTTAAAAATGTATATATACTATAATATTTTGTATTAATATTGTAAGCCGCATACAATATATACCAGGTATTTAATGCAAGTGTAGTTTGTGGTCTTAAAAATATAAACTGTATTATCGTTCAAAAAAACTTTTTTTAATTAACGTTATGCAATTGGGAAATTTTAAATGTTTTTACTACTTCTTATCTCGATTTAACGTTTGATATTAAATATTTACATTATCATTCTATTTTGGTCGAATTTTACTTACAGCCGCAGTAGTGTATCTGCTGAAAATTATTATTAAAGTCGCGATATTTTATTGGCGATCACATTATCACATAGAAAACCACGCAGCCATCCGTCTTGTGGTCTCCGAGAATTGTTTTTATTTTTATTCTGTACACCCTCGGCGTCGACGGTCGACCGATCAGTACTTCGTCACTTCAATTACAGCCTGTCCGGCGTCTGCGTACCGAAAATCGGATTATGATTGTCGGCCGCGGGATTCTCTACGCATTTTCACTGTCGACAATCATTGTTTTACGCCTAAACAATCATCCTAGTTGGGTGTAGTGTGTAGTATTATTGTACCCGATAATACTATGTAGTAACCAGTGCAGTAACGTGCACCATATTATATTATACGTACAGGTATGTATATAATGTACACACTGTATATAATATATCGGTAACCGCTATTTGTTCTAGCTGAGAAACACTTATAGAAAATGATTTATGACCGTTTATGGATTTGTGTGCGCGTAACGATGATTTATTTTTGGCCTGTACCTGTACCACCGGTATGTCTGTATGCACGGCAAGTGTATATCATATATAGTGTATATATATATATATATATATATATTTATATGTATGTGTTTGTGCGTTTCAGTGACGATGCGATAGGGTCGTGGGGTGCGTTGTTCGAGGTAGGCACACGCATAACCTGTACCGAGGCGAATGATTGATGAGTGAGGGGTTGAGCGCGACTTGTATATGTACCACACCCTCACGGTCAGCACTGGGAATTCGTGTTAACATATTCGGCCCATAATGACAATCGGCTGGTAGAGAGGAAAGGCGCGTCTAGTTTTTTGACGTGACTCGACGTGTAGCGTATGGTTATTTTAATAGAATATTAATATAATTTACGTATAATAATTTATAATAAGCAATAGACGGCGGCAAGCATCAATTGACGGTATAAAATCTTAGGTCTAATATAGTATATTATTACGTTATAAATACTACTGCCAGCGTGGTGTATTCTACGTCAAGACGTGCGCCGCTCCTATATATATATATATATATATATAATTCACTTACGTGCCTCGTGCGATTAATTTTTTTTTCTAAAGAAAGATATTCATTTACCTTTTTCCCCGCATACACATTATTATTATTATTTAATATATCTACCGCAGATTTTAACTTTTTTCTTCTTTCCAACCCTTGTGTGGCAGTGTTCCTTGTTTACTAACAACATATTACACAAAATACCGCATTTTGTTGACATAATGGAGATTTAGTGCAAACTTCGAAATAATTTATCCAATGAAAGTCTTTTTTATGCATGTTGCATGTATTATATGTATATTTTTCGTCAATACGCCTTACAAAACTGACAATAACTAAATAAAATTACTAAATCCAATTTTCTCTGATTAAAATACAGCACGTTCTAAATTTTAAATAGTTTTTTGGTATTAATAAATATAATATTGTTATCGAGCACTTCTATACTATAACAAATACATTTTACTTCATGTGGTTGTAAAAATGAATCATCACAATGTTATATATATAAAGTAAATAATATAATAAATATATATATACATATATAATATTGGTATTTTAGATACATTTTCCTACGTTTTTTTTTTTGTATTCTGATTTTTATATCTAATTTAAACATAATTTTTTTTCCTATAGTATTTATAATTCATTTTATTTTAAAATTATAAAACCCTTTTTATTCATATACCTATTTAAAATATATGAACATTCATTGCATTACCATGCAAAATATTCTTGATTGTTTTTAAGATAACTTGATGGAAATAAAAATATACCTTTTTAAATATATACATTATACATTTATAGTATTGCAAGTATATATTATGTAAATGTAATGGCTTACAGTTAAAAATAATATTACGTATAAAATATATAATAAAATAACTAAGATACATTCTGAATCACGGTGTCTGCAGTATTTTACGTTAATATACGATGTGCAGTGTACACTGTACAGTTACCTACAAATATTTATTTTCAACAAACGTGTAACAAATTCAAATAATATGAACATTGTTTTACATTTGAACGACAGTTTATTTTAATCGATTATATTGTAACATGCCAAAAATGTATGTATACTATACGAATTCACATGTGTGCTACATTATAACCGGAATAGATGTGTTGATGTGTTGAGTTCTCTGTTGACTGTATTATTGTATATAATATTATCTCGAATAAAAATGTATGATTTATCTTTGGTGTGTAATCCTCACGAGTGACGACCGAAAAATAATAGATTAAGAAAATAAACAACAGACAATAACGGACAATGAATTATGTCTTCGCGAATTTACCAGGACCGCTGTACACTTGCACTCCGGGACATCAAGTTGGTTGGTGCGGACGTCGGTAAATACTAACGTGAAAATATGATTTATGTTTCGGTGGGTTTCAATTTTATTCAACTTCCCGGTAGTCAAGTTCAAGGGTGAGTGATTCATTATGTTTTTTTTTCGCTGCAGACCTCACAGAAATTCTCATTTCCGACGGTTTCTCGATTTCCGGCCAACCGCGTGTTTGTGCGGTACAGTTAATTAGAAACGCACTGCGCCATCTTTCGCGTGTATAAACAATGACGTTGTAATTTCATTTCTATAATATATAATAATATGTATTGTATAGTGTGTGTCTCGACATATTTTGCTACCGATGTTAGTAACGTCTTAAGCCGAGTCTCGGTTGCTGTGGTCTTAATATTATTTCTCGTGTATACTGTAATTGCAGAATATAACTACTGGATTTTGCTAAAATATACGTCTGTGGGTATTATATTATATGCGCGTCAGTTAATTCGTTTTTAACGTAACTACACTGCTAACAATGTACATTTTCTATGAAGTTCCAATAATATTATTCACTATCTTAAGTACATTTTCTAATTATTTTATGATTTTAATGCACCGGCCATATGTCATATGTCTGATCAGTGGAACTGTATGCCATTATTAGGTAAAATAAATTGTGTGGTTGTAAAATGTGGTAGGTTACAGGTACATACGATTATTGAAATACTATAGTTATTTGCGCAGTAAATTATCACCGGTAATTTCTGAATTTCATATTCAATTAATATAAGAATTATACTAAACAATAAGCATATGATATACAAATATGTTTACACACACGCCATATGATAATATACTACAAAGGTTTCCCAGCTAGAGATGAGATATCCAATCTTCGTTGTAAAAACTTAATGTACCTGCCTAGCTTGATACGAGCAACGATAATATCATATTATAAATGGTGTCGTAAAATTGAGTTCGAAAATAAAACCGTAAAACCGATGAATTTTACCATATACCTACGTGTAATAAATGTGTAGTTTTTAATTTAAATTTCAAACACTAGTAGTTTATAGATCGACTCGTTTCTGTATTGTTTTAACGAGCAATGTTTACAGTAGCTGATTGTACATAATATATTAACACGTTGATGTCGTTGACCACAATAACTGTGAGGTACACAAAATCGTAATTGTTTGCTTTTAATGATAATCATCTTTCACTCGATCGTTAGGTCACACATAACGTATAATGCAATATTATTGGACCTTGCGGATGACGACAATATTAATTGTCTAGTAACAATCGGACCGTGTTGCAGCGGTGCACGAATTCCGGTTAAGCTTTTGCGTTTGTGTATATATAAGATACAAAACGAACTTCCGTCTCGCCGCATACACGGTGAATCAGCGTGCCAAGTATCGGTTTAGCGTTTTCTCCCGGTCTAATTAACACTGTAGACCGCAGTAGTGTGCAATCCCAGTTCCGGATAAACATTTCCCTGTCACAGTAAGCCAGTGCACCGGGACCGGGTGAGTGTGTGTTGAATAATTGTCATCGACTGATCGTCGATGTGTATATGTCTGAATAATTGTAATATATATAATTTAAAATATAATACATTATTACACTGGTTAAGTTGCAGACAAAACATATGATTCGAACGAACGCGTTGAAATCTGCAAAGGATAATATATTTTTTACAATATTCGTAGTCCCGATAATACTGCGTCAGCGTCAAGGTGTCTCATTTAAAAATAATACAATTAATATGTGCGGCAACTTTAATAGCTATAGGTCTTCAACTTGAATTATACCATTTAAAAAGATAACGACGGATATACAGGATTTGTAATACTGTAATAGTAAAACAAATTAATAACACATTTTTTCCATTATAATATTCTTTGTTACCTACCTTCATTTCAGTTGATAACGTTTTATATTTCGAAGAAAATATATATGGACATTATTTAATCCTTCTATTTTGATTGTTAAATATATAGTTTCCCAGTATCGAACATTCTGTATGATACCAATAACATTATACAGTGATGTGATTAACTTATATAAATTCAAGACGAATATTATCATAATATTATTTGGTATTGTTTTGAAAGATATCAACCGTAAGAGTTCTTAAATTGAAAAATATAACACAAAAACTTGATTAATACTTATTAAATTGTTAAAAAAAAAAAAAAAAAACAAAAAAAATATACTAATAATAATAATAATAAATTAATAAACTTTTTTAACGAAAATATAAATTTTAAAGTTTGTGTGATCTGATATGTTATAATATCATAAAAATAAATTGTGCATGATATTTTGACGAGTCGTAATTCAGTATAATATACACCTTACATTATTATTATTGTTATTATAATTATTGTAACATTATAGGTGGGCATAACATGTTTGCATTTCGGCTTTTTAGCTTATTATAAATTATAATATACAGAGATAGCGAAGTTAACATAAGACAGGTATAACCGACGAATCAAACCGTCACAAATATTATTGCAAGTAGATACGTTGTTATTATAATATATGATACACACGGTATACCTATACACGAATAATAGATTTATGGTTATCCGACTACGGCAATAATATTATTATTATTTTGTAGTGACAGTCCGTATTACACCGCCGACGTATCGCCTCGGGATACTTATAGTCGTATAATACGTTCACCGACCGCAGCTGCACGTATACTTGTTATATACTCGTGTATAATACTAAATTAATCCATTTTTGCACAAGTCGCTGACCTGTACTTGTCTGTTGAAGTTATTAGACTTTTTAATAACTAATAAGTGTATTATACAATATTATATTAATATTTATGTTGTAAATAAATAGTATAGCCACATTTAATAGTTTAATCTTTACTTTGTTCATGCATAATATTCGGCTGATAATAATTTTAATGGTCTTCGGAATTGGCCATTAGTTTTTCGTACAAATGATTTCCCAAACAAAAACTTCTAGTCAAAGAAGTGATTTAAAATGTTTTTGTCACAATGACTTTTGAATGTTCCTATACATTATTATGATATTATATTTATATAAGACCAGACCCTGACTCGACGACGACTGATTAAAATATGACAGCCTTTCTACAATCGCCATCAGTAGAAACCAGCGAGAAACAAAGACCAACGACTGGATGAGGTGTGTATGTTTTGCGTGGGTAGAGTTGTTCGCGAGGGGCTGTCATGGTCGGCAAACTTTATATCCTCGTAACGAAGCCGCTAGTGAACTATCAGCCGTTAGGCACTGACTTTTGTGCACTGCTGGGTGATCGGAGCACCGGCACCTGCAGCACCACCGGAATAAAATGTCTGACTTCCGGCTCGACGTGTACATATAGTATATATACACACTATCGTTTCCGTTACGCCGACCCACACCCGCCGTTGCTGAATTGCCATTCGAATTGGATATATCACAGGGAACGCTTCGCGGGCTAGAACAAAAGCGCCTACGTTTTCGGTGTGTGTGCGCATATATATAATACATATATACTACATATTATATGTAGGTACATGAACGATAGTAATAATTCTTATATAATATACAATAATATCACCGTAACAAACATGCTCCGGCTACCTACGCAAATCTCGAAACACCGTCTTTCCGTTTCACGGTCGCGCGTATAATATAATAATACACACGGACGCGATGCGTACAGAACAATGATCAAAAACTATATACTGTTTTATGTGTTTAATACGTGTATTATATTCATATATGTATATTTATGTGGTACACTTCGTGCAGTGTGTTCATCAGGAAAAAGGAAAATGGTAGCATTATCCTGCAGTGTATAATTGTGACGACCAGATATTTGACTTTTGAAGACGTATACCGATCGTCAAGTGTGTGCATACAGGCGTATTTTATATAACAATAATAATTCTGCTACGCCGAAATCGTGTTTAGTGGACCGATTTTGGAAGTTAAATCTTCGCGTTCAGTGAGATGAAAATAAATTAAGATGAATGTACATAAACATATTATAAAATATAATATTACTCGCACGAAAGGACGGTCTCGAAACAATTTCATCGTATCTTAATACGATGAAGCTATTATAATAGGTATATTGTGTATTTATATATATATATTGAATGATCACTTTTAATCCTAAAAATATGATTTAAATTCAAAGTGTTGGTACCTACTATTATAAATTACAAGCCCGTGTAATTTTGATAAAATTAATTACTTTTTTTATTTTTTTTTTAAACGTGTATATATACTTACCACGTTTGTGCCAAAACCGATCATGTTTTTAACGAACCACCGTTATTATTGGTTAAAATCGTTATGGCAATCTCAGATTAATAATCTGTAATATATTTGTTATGTAGTAAATGTAGTAATTTCTAGTAATTTTACTCACTGCACTGCACGTAACCTTTTCATAGGGCTACAATTTGCAGAACGTTTAAAACATGATAAAAAGTACTGAAGTCTGTAATAAAGTAGAGAGTAGCAGCCGACCTGCAATTACCGCTGACGATTTAGACGTGTACGACAGTCGACAAGTGAATGTTTGCAATATGTGCATTGTCACGGTGACATTGTAACGTATGATAAACAAAATTGAGATATCCATGCGAGACTTAAATCTCTTTCAACTGAAAAACTCAATATTTTTAATATTATTTAACATTTTTGAAAATTATTGCTTACATAATTTGAATTTCATTAAAAAAATATGAAGACTATACCGATCCACCCGACTCATTTAAACTTTAAATAATTATAACTACTCATTCGATTTCAAAATTATATTACGAAAAAAATATTATTCCAATAAGCGAAGAACTTATATAATAATTATGATAATAAATAGTAAAAATAATGTTTATTTTAAAATGTTATTTATCATGATTTAAAATTAAATAAAATATTATTTTTAAACTTTAATAGTTGTGTATCAAAATAATGAATCTGTTACATATGTTAAAAGAATCGCTCTTAATGATATATAATTGCTGACCAACCGTTTAAAAACAATAAAATATCTAAAATATCAATCATGTTTTATAACAATATGTAATATAATAGCATATTATGGTTAGATAGGTTACACTATTATAATACGAATCCACGATACGCTCATTAAATTGAAATACTTATATCAGTTATGCAACATATAATTTTGAAGTGGTATAATTTTGTATATTTTTCGAATGGTTCTTCCATTTCGTCTTTAATATATGTATATTGAAAAATGACACAAACTTAACGTCAAGTGTTTTATGTACGAATCGCCTTCCATGCATAATATATTATGACGTGTTATAAATAAGTATTAATGCATGTGCGTTTATACATATATTAGGTATACGTAAATTATGAGGGATAAAAATTGAAAAATTACACATATTATTTAAAATGTTATTCTGCGTATGCTAATAAAAATTCTATTATTCTTATGTTTTCCATTCCTATTTTCTATGGCTGTTATTCTGAGAAAATATTTTTCATTAGACATAATATAATATAGATTTAATACATCAAAACGATATTATGGAACACGAGTTATTATAAAAAAAAAAACAAAACATAAAAGTAAGGTCATTATGTTTCGATAAAAGGGTAAAGTTTGTTTGGTCTTAATAAGATTTAATTATTTTATTTTAAATAAAAATTATAGTATTACACGCACGACGTTAAAATGAACTTGTAGAGTATTTTAATTTATTATACATTATGTACCATTTAAATCCATTACTTTTTGAATTAATATTTTTAGTTTTTAATCTCATTATTTATTACCTACATGACGGCTAATAATATTGTAACAAACGCTGTGGTTCAAACTTTGTCCAACATATTGTTGTTTTTTTTTTGTTGTTTGGCTTTTGTTTAATTCGATAAAAGTTTGTCGGAAATCGAATAAGTGTTTAAAGCTTTTAAGTCGTGTGACTTTCGTTTTATATGTTTTTTTTTCGGACCTTTCGAAATGAAATAGTATTGTAATCCAAAATATAGCTATTCGGTATAGGTAACATAGGGATTACGCGGCTTAGCGGTGCGCATTATTTTGCGCCAAAATTATAGCGGGTTATCCCGCAGCAAGTAAACCTGCTAATAGTTTCGTTTATCGATTCAGAAATAACGGTTACCGCATGTTACGTTTTTAGTCTCGGGACTGAAAATTTGCAGCGAACAAATCCGATTTTGGTATTATATTATTTAGTCTTACCCCAACGTCTGAAGTGCACATTTTCTGTAAAAAAAAATAAACACAATAATAATAATAGTAACAATAACGACAAAATAACACCCGGTCTGACACAATTTTCGCTAATGACGTTCACACGCGCAATACTCTATATTGTGGTTTCATATAAATCACTTACGGACAGTGACACGAGCGTGTTTTTATATATTATCATTATTACAACGATATTTGCTCAGTCAATGCGTACATTCAGTAAATCACACATAATAATATTGTAAAAATGTTTCGTCCCGACCGTACACAGTACTATACTAGCTATTATTGCTATAATATTATTATATGTGTCGATACTAGACGAGTACAGAGCAACGGTTCGGTATAACGTGTATATTATATTGAAATTCGATTTCAAATAAGCATTCGCACTCTGTATAATGCGTGTGTAACACACATAGGTCGCCGGTTGAATACGTAAACGATCGCGAAATCATTACGAATTGATGAACGGAGAAAAACGCCTTACATCAGACGGGTGGAAAAATCGTGTTACATTTGGCGAGAATATATATAACCGTTACGATGAAAGCAATAGGACATCGCGTAGTCCTACCGAAATATCTCCACGTCATCGAAATCCCGGAAAACGTTACGAAACACTGCTTGGGAAAAGGAAAAAACCTTTAGGGACGAAGTTCCATCACGTCTCGAACCTCATTAGTAGCGAGTCCCTCGGCCAAAAATGTGTACGCCGTTGAATTAACTCCTAATGAAATCTCAGCGATCCTTCCGCCCTGCAAATATACGTCTACCAGTCTTTGAACCCGCGCAGTACGTCTGAGCACATACGAATGGTTCGAAATTAGTTTTGATTATAGAAAAAAAAAGTTTAAAACTCGGTCCCGTGCCCTATGGTGCACAAGAATTTTCTTTCTCAAAAATTCGCTAGTAAACGAAAACTGAATTCACTCTCATTGGTTCGATAATAAAAATACTAAAGAAAAAATCTACATTCTGTTTGTTATACAATTATTATTTTATACTTATTAAATAGGTCACATCGAAGTGCTAAAATTTAAAATCTTACAATATAATTATATAGTGCATTGTCGTTTCTATAATAATTACAGTATGGATGCATTCGAAAAATTATTTATGGTAGTAGCAACTAATATTTCGAATGGTAATAATGTACAACATGTGTCTGATGTGCATTTTATCTCAATGCCAATTGCGTTTTGAACATTTTATACAATATAATTTTCCATTTAAAAGCTCAGATCAATTAAAACGTTTTCGTAGTCAACCAATTATAACCATTTGCCATTTACTATTAACCTACATTATTTAATGCGCGATAAAATAAAAAAATATGATATATTATATATTGTGCTTTTAAAAATTGTTTTAAAAAAAATACTAAAATTCATTAAGTTAATTATATTGAAATAACAAAATACCAACAAATAATACTATTTTTAATAGATTTTTACCGAACATTTGTCAATATACTTTTATTTAAGATTATTGTTTATTATTTATGGTATAACGTTATGTGGTTAAATAATTGATGTAACGATATTGCAGACAATATGTGCTTATGTATTCACGACAGTTCTTTGTTTTTCGCAGGCCAGTCATGAGGGAACAACTACGGTTGGAGTCGCTTACGAACTTTCCGCGTATTTCTCGGCCACAGCTGCCACTTCCGTCGTCGTCCGACCGCCACTGCCGCCACTGATAGCTGGTATCGTGCAACGCCCGTTATCGCAACATTAACGCGCCCGACGCCCGCACCACCGCCGACGTCCGACCCGTGACCGCTGACACCACCACCACCACCACCACAGAAACAACAACAGTGCTAAGGCACCGCAACAGCAGCCGCATCGACACCGCTGCAAAAATCACCACAACCGTCGCCCGACAATGAAAATCGCGTCGTACCTTTACCGCCGCAAGTCGGCACTGCTCAAAGGCCTGGTGCTCGGATGCACCGTCTGGCTGACGGTCACCGTGCTGCTCTTCATGGAAGACAGGCGTATCACGCCCGCGTCCAACGACCCGTCCGCGGCCGGCGGCTATCAGCAACAGCAACCGGTGGCCGCAGCGCAACGGCGTGTGCCCGACGACGCGGACGCCGACAACCGGTTGTTGGACGACGAGTTCCCGCTGGAGGGCGGCGTCGAACAGCAACCGGCCGCCCCGGTGGTCGTCCAGCAGCAGGCCAGCGGCCGGACGTCGTCGAGACGGTCCCAGGGCGGTGCCGCGGCCGCGGGCCTTCAGAACGGCGAGGGGGTGCTGCCGCAGCCGCACAGTGGTGGCGCGGACGACGAGGGCCGCAGATCGTACGGCGAAATGGGCAAACCGGTCGTGTTGCCCGCCAACCTGACGGCCGACGTCAAGAAGCTCGTCGACGAGGGCTGGAAGAACAACGCGTTCAACCAGTACGCCAGTGATCTCATATCGCTGCACAGAACGTTGCCGGATCCCAGAGACGAATGGTGAGTGGCCTTGTCGTGCTTATAAACTATATACATTATACACTATATGTAGTGGACATCACTGCGATTTATTAAGTATTATTATAGTGCATTCGTCCTGCAACCTAGATTATGATTTTTGTATGTCATTATATATACGCTTAAAAAACCCGTTTTCGAATATTTGGGTTCCAACGATGACGGGTTAGGGACTGCGTGTGTGTGACGCTTAATGTTTCGTTTCGATCGAGTATATTTATTTTATAGGAATGCGAGAAATTTAAATTCGAAAAAGTATATTTCGAATAATCCTATTTTTATGTGAGTAGTAAACTGGTTTTAAAATGACGTAAAAATCTGAACATTTGAGTGGCAATTTTCTTCAAAGTTGACATTCTATTTTATTTTGTTGTCAAAATTCGTTATGCCGTTTGTAGATTTAGTTTCTTATATTTATTCGTATTGCTGGTTATTACTTGAAATCTAGTTCATAATATTTAGATCACGTTATAATTGCTTATAAACTCAAAATATTAAATTTTATTGTGCTTATAGTGTCGCGTATATTGCCATTATTTTATGAATACATGTAATAGATGTAGGTACGGATAATAGTTAATTTTTTGATTTTTTATGTTTTCTGAAAATCGTGTATTTTGTGATTAGTAACTGGAAAATAACTGATATTTGTCAGTTTATATTTCAAATTAGAATTTCATAGTAATTATTAAGTTGAATTATTTATCTAAAGAAGATTCTCTTTTGTTGCATCATTTGTCATTCAAATGACAACAAAAAATTACGACTTATATCCCTTGAATTTGATACCAGACACTAAAATAAGAATAATCATTGTCAGTCACAGAAAACCAATATGAAATAAATTGAATAAAAGCCTCAAACTATGTTATGTATATAATATTATGCCTCTATTTATTATCAAAACGCCGCGTAAACTTTTCAAAATTATTTCGGATACCAGCCAACCGCATTATATTATTATTTTTGTTATTATTTGAGTCAAATAGACTAAAGTTAAGTTTACGTCGAGTATAATATGTTGAGTAGATTGGTATGGAGCCGCCAGATCCTTAAAACCACATTTTTTTACGTTTTTGCAGACACCTATCACAAACTATGTAATATGATTATACATATATAACGTCCGAACGTGAACTTGGAGACTTTATTTTATTTCCACTATCGCAACCAATCCTTTTAGCAGAGCCCTATGGATTTAAAAATAAACATATTTATTCACTTTGGATTATGTGCGTTTAATTCTGAGGATTAGAGTTTTAAGTAGATATATATAGGTATACCAGCGCACAACAATAATATATATATATATTTCTCTATACCACATTCGACAAAACTTTTATGATACTTTAATTGCATTTATTCAAAAATTATCGATAGAGCTCGAGGCTTATTGAAATTAAAATTGTTTGATAGTTAATGTATTTTATTTTTTAACTAGATAATATATTTAACATTTTATTTTTCTCTTGGTTATTATAAACACAAATAAAAATATTTAGACAATTACCATAATCTATATTTGCAGACGTTAGAACGACTTATAATAGCAGCAGTTACAACCATCAGTCGTTTAATTTATTTTAAATGTTTATTGGCTTACAACAAAAATTGCTAAGCATTATTTATTGAATAAATATTTAATAATTTCTAAAAACTATAATCAAATAAATATTTTTGGATTTTAGAGGAATAAACCTACCTATTAATCGTATTATACATAACGTAGTAAATGCTGGTTAATATATAGGTTTATATAATTATAATTTATCATTGTCTATATATCTAAAAACGAGTATGATTGCAGTTGTCTCTATCATATAAAGTTAACAAGGTAAACATAAACAATACACAGGATTATTCTCCAAGTAGGCTCATCCTTAATTTATTATTTAATAATGAATTTATTCAAATTCTATTTTTTGGAATTCTCAATTATATTCACTTACCTTATTTTCAAATATTTAGATTTTTTTATACTATTTAAAGTCTCCTGGAGTGATATTATTTTTTTTTTTTATTAAATTAGTTTTTTAAAAACGCTGATGTAAATCTTATATTCTTATCTAAATCAAAGTTCGAACTATTCGTTTTCAAGTAAGTAAAATATACATAAAAAAGATAACAATCGCTAAAATGGTTTTTCAAGAATATAAAATAGATTTAAAATTGTATTTATTATCAACCTACTAATTATACTCTGGCAATTCTTGCAAAATTATAAATGGAAAATTGGGGTTATTATTATTTTTTATTGCAGCATATGCTTGACGAATCACTTACGTATTATTAAATGGAAAATGTATGTGATATTATAATTATATTATACAATTAAAAATATTATATTATTTTTATTATTAAGCCTTGACACATTCTGTAAATAACGAAAATTTGATAACTCAACTTACATAATTTTGTCAATTTCTGACTTTTAGACTTGTTTTTCAATGCAGTAAATTTTATATAATTTCTAATCGATTTATACGTCACCATACTATATATTAAAGGTATTATATTTTTAGAATAACGATGTTATAGAGGCTACCTTATAGCTGTTATTGGTTTATTGCAATTTTCTCGAGAACTACTGGGAATATTGATAATATAGTTCTGAAGTACCACGTGTGTTCAGTTTCCGAATGATATAATAACATTATTATAGTAGTTACGTGAATCTTTTAAACCGTTTTGTACCAATACGAAATATTACACGGAAAATACACGTAAATATGTGTATTGTATTATCGCTATAGTTTTTCTTACTGAATTTGAAATATCGGCGATTTAAGTAATTAGTTTATACTTGTGTGATCAAAACATTTAATTAAATTACATTCTAGTTGTATTTATTTTTAATTAAAAACGCATTCGAGTAACATACAATAGATTCTGGCTGAGATGTATTAATAATGCTATTAAATTATGTGAGCAAACAAATAATTCAGAAACATAATATTATAATATTTAATAAGTTCATGATATCTTAAATTTGTAATAATTAAAACTACTTTAAAAACGTTTTATCTCGGTGACAGCTAATTAGAATAGTTTATATAATATAAAATTTCTTCATTGCATTGTATACTATTTAGTTTATTTTGATTTAATATTATCATCAATGAAATGAATATTGTGGGTACGGCTTCTTGTCGCGCTATGTGCAGTAAATATATTATGTACTGTGACAAATTTCTTATTTGAGATCATGCGTTTTACTAAAAGTTCTACGAAACAAGTAGGTGTACTTGAAATGACTAATGGAGAAGAAATTATTATGACTGCGCGGCAAGATATCTAAAATAGGTATATACTAAGAGCAAGAAAGATATTAATACATATACATACCTACATCGTACTTATTGCTACATAATATTATTATGAGCTATACGTTTCGTAGCGCTACAGTTGAGTCATCATCAAACTATACGAAATGAAATATTATCTTTATTACTGACTTAACCAACCGCACCTGCAACTATAATATACTCATAATATTTATTTTTAATAAGTTTCTTCTATAATTATTAATGATTACTGTTTATCGTCGTGTATAGTAATTATATTATTTCGAAACTTTTGATTGAAATTGGGCATCTTTACTAATGCAAGTAATAAACCGAACGTTATCACTTATGAATATCAGTTTTTACGATGACTATTATACGGATGGGAACTATAATATGGTGTATATACAGTTTCTACTGGACTTTTCAAAACTAGTTGAGAATAGTATTGATTTCTTATTTTAGAAATATAATGTATTTTATACATTCGGTGTACAACATTTTATCTCCTTCGGTTTTCGCCTCGGGAATTGTCAAAAACTTTGATTTCAAATCAGTTTTACTAGGTACGCGGATCTGTCATTTAAATTCATTCGGTTACAATTTACTACGAATAGAATATATATATATATATATAATATATTTTTCTTATAATTGTACCATAGATTACATATATTTTAAATTGTAATATTTTATATTATACAAAATTATTTAATTTTGACGGATTATACATAATAATGTAATATTACAAACAGGTATTCGTCATTTTATTAATACAAAATAAAATATATTATTTTACCTATATTTATAGGTTTTCTTGATCGGTCAAAAAATATTTTCGTTTTCAATCTTGTGACATTTATCTTTTGATATATTTATATTATTTTCATCTCTATACTTTTTTTGATTTTCTTCAACCTTATATATATAAGAATATTCTTTAATTTAAAACAAACTTTACTCAAATAAAATTGAAAACATTTATCTATATTATAAAAAGAAATATATATTTTTTATTTATTAAGTTTGTCTTCCATTATATGATTAAGTAACTTCTGCTTTTACCATTGTATATATTATATTTAATTTATGTCCGATGGATGATGAAGTAAGTCCCTTTTCTTAGAAAAAAGGATTAGTCTAAATAAGTTAATAATAATCCATAAAGTATATATACGTTGATTTAAAAAATAGTTTTCTCGAGTAATTTATCATACAGACTTTAATTTATTTTTTCTTTTGGATTGTCAAAGAAATCCTTTTGGATTTTATTATATTAAAAATATATTTTTCATTCGTTGTATAAAGCTTGGAACGATGATATTTCTATTTGTATTTGAAATGTAATCAAATGAAGAGTAATTATTTTTTTTACATTTTCTAAGAAGTCAAACTCATTGAAAATGGCCATAAATCAGCTCATAAAATGTTTGCTTATTATAATATTTACACAATTATTTTCCTGCAAATGAATCGCTCAAAAATGAATTACGCATATCGTAATATAATCAACTACCTTTAAAACTACGTTTGTGTATTTGTTTATGGAGCGTTTTGGTATTTTTTGCTAATTATTTATTAATTCATTATATTTTCAGTACATAGGTATATCTATCACCTATGCGTGTTGTAACGACGCGGGTTAATAGAAAAAAAATATAGTTACTGTCGAATGTCAGGACTATGTGATACATAATATGTGCTGTTTTTTGTTTACGCTGTATATTATGTAATATAATACCTATTGTATTAGGTGTTTGTAAGTGATCTCCTATTTGTCTTGCTACGAAAGTCTACAACGATAAATTTTAACGATATCGTATTTTAAGCAAACTTAACAAAAATTTATTTACTAGCCATTATCGTTAAATGTTAAGTAATGATAGATTTAAAACTATTATGATAGAGTATAATATATACAGATACTTGTGTTGTACTGTATTATATGTTGCGAGTCAGTTATAACTTATAATATTGTCTTATATGTTAGGTTCCTTTGTTTTATGAATGCGGTAAAATAATAATAAAAATAAAATTCCTCCGATGAAGTCCATCGGTGTGTATAATATATGAAAATATGGAGACTGATGAAGAGTGTCAGAACAATAACAAACACAAAATTATTGTTTTAGGAAAATATTTTAATATTTTTTATGATAAAATAATAGAAACTAAATCTGTTGTAGACAGGTAATTATGCATATTAACAATGCTGCAGATATCATAATAATTGTTATTATATTTGCTCGAAAGTTCTACTCTTCTAAATATTCTTAAACTATTTTCAATAAAACTTATGTTGTACGCAGTTATTATTAATTAAACCAATTGAGCCTGTATGTGCAATTCAAATTTGAGGCGCCTCTTAACTATCAATATAACAATGTATTATTATATAGGTATTCTGGGTATTCATAATTCAAAGTTTATTGAAATTCGTAAAATTATTTATAATAATAATGTAAAATATACACAGACGAGTAAATTATGAAATACTTTTACTTATTATTATTTTAAAGAAAGGATATTACAAGTTATATTCATTCATATTATATAGTTTATAATTATATAAATAAATACAACAAATAAAATAAAAACTAACAAAAAGTCTTAATAAATATAAATACATTTACGATACAAATGACAATAAGTTAATAATGCATTTAAAAATCAGCTGGTAGATTTTATTTATAAATAATACATTTTTTTTTTTTTGTTACGCTTAATTTAACAAAGTTGTCTATAACACTGTGTTACAAACATATTTGATGCACAGAATTTTAAAATAGCAATGTTTATTAGTGGATCGTGTGAAGTTATGTTATGGTATTATATTTCTGTATAATATTATTGGCTATTGCATATTGATGCTAAAATTTAACGTACTACAATAACACAGAGGCGAATTTTTTTTTTTAATTTAAGTTATACTAGCCAGTTTGGTTTAATAATATACCACAATAGTTTTAATTTTAAATACAATTTGATTATTACCGATTTAAGTTGTTTTACCATGATATAATCAAAGTTTCAGTCAAGCTCATATCGTACACGCTAACCATATATAATATAATGGTATTGTGTACCTCATAGGCGTACTCACGGGGGGTTCCGGGTGTACCTGTGCACCCCCCGATATGTAATTGGGGCCCTAAAATTTAAGTCCTATAGCATATATTGTATTGGTCCGTATTTTAACTAATGTTACTAGAATAAAAATGGTAATTTTTTCAAAAATTTGTCGTAAAAAAAAATTATGTTTAGGGATAAAAAAAATAGTACAATATAAAGTATTTTAAATTTGCGTGATAAAACTTAAAACTTATTATGATTATAACAGCTAAATGTTATTGACTACAAAAGTAAAAATAATAAATAAATATCGCAATTATCTAAAAAATAGATTTTAAATGGCTTTTTGTAACAGTTCACACATTTTGTTACACTTTATTTCATTTTTTACGCAAAATTTAATACAAATTCGTTGACTCTTCAATTCTTCCATTGTTTAAACAAGCAAAAATCGCCGAGCTCATAAAAACACTTCGAACCTTAGCAACTACCACAGACAAAGTAAACAGTGAATATAGCTGAAAATGTTATACTTTAGGGGCATGTATATCAACACAATAAAAAAAAATGTTGACAATCGGACTCTCCAAACCCATTAAAATAAAAAATTCCGGGTACTTTTTGAACACACCTCTTATATCTAATGAAATATTATATTGCTTGGTAGTTGGTACTAGTAATACCACTGATTGATATGTGATATAATGTAATTCGTGCATTATAATTTATTAAAATATGTATATCTGTATATGTCTTGTTAAGAAAAGGGCCCGAAAAAATTGTAGGCACCCCCCGAAATTTAGGTCTACGCACGCATGGTGTATATATATATATTGGAAATACATACAAATCGCTATTACGGTGCTGTATGTATGTAGTGCTATAATATCGTATAAAGACGATTTCGTATATTGTATTGCCGGCAGTCGACTCCACGCGTTTTCTGAATATATTATATTTAAGAAGCTACGAAGGATTTTACTAGAATTGAGGTGTGGCGTTATAGTACAGTAGAGGATTATACTCTGGGCAACAATATAATAATACAGTTCCATTGTCATGTGCTGTGGAAGTATATATCTACTCCTATACACGCGATAATATGTATATGTAATATGGCAATAGTGATAGTGTGCATGCTCTGAGTTACCTAGTTGAACGTACCCGCTAACAGTTATGGCATTATTATAGATAAATGCAGAGTGTGCGTTTGCGGCTGGTGTATGTGCGTGCGTGCATATAAACAAATTAAACTAACGCGTGTTCGCGTAGTTGGATGTGCCATGTCGGATTACACCCGTAGGTATATGAAGTTCTAAGTGTCCCATATTTAGTTTTAATCAAATTCCATCACAATACGAAGTATTGTTGCAGTGATGCACACTCTACAGGATGTCCCGCCGGCTATCCGTCGCCCACCCCCACCACCACTCGACAATTTTTCTCTTAACTCTTTTACCTTTTCTCTTTGAAGAATTTCTTTTGAACTTATTTTGCGAATACGATGGTCACGATATCATCACGATGGTTAATAATTGTTTTCTCGTTTTTTTTTTCAGTTAGTAATTATCTCTTAGATCGACCATTGACACTATTTTTTATTTTATGCTTAAGTTTTCGCAAAGTTGTTAATACCTATACAGGACTCGATACATGATGTACATATATTATTTGATCTTCGTGTTACATAATATTATAGTATTATACGTAAAACATAATCCTTGGTCAATTTGCGTTCATACAGTCTGATTGTAGTCTTCAATATTATATTAAATTAATCTATTTCAAACTTAAAGGTAAAATTATCATTCCTATACAGTATACATACATATATATTTATATTTCCTATCAATTTTTCAACGAATTGATGTCTTATAATTATTGTCTGTGTTATAAAAACCGATAATTATACAAATAAAAAATTAATTTGATTCAAAATTCCTCTAATTTATATATTTGAAAAACCTTGTAGGTATATATTTTAATTTGTAAATAACAAGCTATAGCTATTTAGGTATTAGGTTAAATAGTTTTTAGTATTTATCGAGCAATAGTATATTTTTATAATATTATGCTATTCTTTAAAGTATATAATAACTAGATGCTTAGAGTACATTATATATTGTTTAATAATACTTCCACTGTTTATTACTAATTGTTCAAACTTATCATCGCTAGACTGTACACCACTCAATAATTGTATGTGTTATTAGTTCTCATTTTTAAATTGGCGACACATAAAAATAACTTTTAATATGAATAAAATATGCATTATGATTAAAGCAATTATTATTTATTGATCTGTCACAACAATTTTCTATTACTGACTTATACTGTGTATTTAATGTATTGTATATTATGCATATTAAGTATAAATGTTAGAAATAATAACTTATTTCGTCTCTTAGATCGTTTCTAGTAGTAATGTATAATATTTTCCATGTATGACAAATCAATAGTTTCCAGGGCGATACGCCAAATCGACAACTCCGTTTGTGGGTTTGTCAAAGTTGTTAATTTTATTTATAACTTGAATCTACTTCAAGTATTATATTAGATAAATAATACGATAATTTAGTTTCTGCTTTATAGTTAAAAAATGCATGACATATAATATACCCATAATTATTGTTAGGAACGAAACAATCATTGAAAGAAAAAAAGAACGATATAAACATTTTAAAATATAACTATTATTATTAAAATGTGTTTCATTATTATTATGTTCCATGTGGTAACATCCGTGAGGCGGGAGCATTAAAATTTTCTCCATTATCGTGCTTCCCTCCACCCACGAACCAAATACGTGGGCGTGCAGTACGCATGGTTTACTGGACAAGTTTATAAGCGATGCGACGTTAGGTATAATAATATATTATGGCGTGTAATGAATCTAGTTTATAGGATTGCGCTGAACTAACACGGGCACAATTGTCTACGTTTTTATTCGAGCAGTACGTTTTTTACTTCATATATACACACTCATATAAATATTAACGGAATGAAGCATAGGCATTACTTATTCGCTGTTGACGGCAGTCGGGTTGCGTAACACACGTCTTTTTTGAATGAATCATTAATGTAATGTTATCAAAATAAAATTAATATGTAATGCTTTTGAGCGCAGATAAACCCTTTAGTAATTAACCCATTATATTATTTGAAGTTAAAATATTGTCCACGCTTATATATACAGGGTGATTCTTTTATCAAACAAAACTCGTTATTTCAAAAAGCATTGATTTTTTATATTTTTTAATTTTTTTCACTCTTATATTTAATAGTAAAAACACTATCGACTTTTGATTTTCAAATGCCAACCTATATTTAAAATGACATAAAATAGTAGGGATAATTTTTTTATGAATTCTAACGTTCAAATTATTATTTTTCGTTAATTCGTTAGCGAGATATAGCTTTTGAAAGTTGAGCGGTTTTTGGTTTTTATAATACTTTTTATTTCTGAAGACCAGTAGTCACATGGGTAATAAATAATAATCATAGGTACATATTTTCACATGTAATAAACTCGTTATTGACTATCGTTCAACACAGTAATGATAATGAACTTTGTACCTGTAGGTTGAGTTAGGGGCAGTCATCCAAAGGTCTACCACTCTTATCATTTTTGGGACAAGTGCTTATCACTCTAAATAAATGGGTACATTTCGTTTGTAAAGACTGCGGTATAAGTAAAAAACGTGGACTAAGATATACATTATACTGTGATTATACCTTATACCTTTATATGGTCCGTAGTAAGAGCAAAGAATAATATGGCGTAGAGAGAGATAACGAATATCAAAGACGGTAGAGAATAGAGATTGTGCACTGTGCAGTTTTTTGAACAATATAATCCTTACATATTATATCATAATTCGATCAATTACACAGCAGCATTCTATTTATAGAATAAAATATTTAAATAGTTCAATCTACAACCATCGCCGTAACTATGGGGGCTTAACCCCCCCCCCGTATTTGTATTTAGCCCCCTTATAAGGTTTTACTTTTTAGCCTAAATAATCCTTCAAGTTATTTTAAATTTGGTATTCTAGGACTCTAGCCACTGTAACTATTAAATCCTAGTTTCACCCATGTCTACAACTATGGTCTAGGTTAACCTAGTTTTAAATATTATCGTTCTATTCGTTCTGTATTTCTTTAGCGATATTAATTTGTATAATTTGTTAAAGTATAATTCTGTGTGATAAAGTAAAAACAATAAAATACTATTAACAGTTAACATTATAAGTTATAAGTATTAAAGTAATGAAAGATATTAATTGTCTTCAAAACGATGTAAAACATTTCTTGAAAGAAATTTAATAGGAATACCCAACGGTTTGGTTCGATGAGAGTTCATTTGTGATTAAAGTATTGTCATTTGTCACGTGTAGTGGTTTAGGAGGTATTTTCATATTATGATATTGTTATCATAATGAAACCACGATAATAAAAATGTAAAATGATAAGATCTGTTTCATCTGATTTATTATTAATCATAATTTGTGATATTACGAATAATATAGTGGTATAGTCCACAATAGTCCATAGTTCGTATTCCGTATTTGTATAGGTAGTAGGAGGTACAAATTAAACTACAAAGATATCAGTACCTTTGGTCGAACGATAACAATTTATAATTTGAACTACTGGTCTTTGCAAATAATAATTCTGTTCTAATCAATGTCTCACAGCCGTAATGACCTTTGGGACTACACCTAAAAACCTCAAACCACCCAAATTTGAGCAGCTATAACTCGCAAACGGTTAAATGAAAATTAATAATTTAAAGTTAGAATTCATAAAAAAAATATCCCTACTATTTTATAACATTTTAAGTAAAGGTTGCCACTTGAAAATCAAAAATTTATAGCGATTTCACTATTAAATATATAGGTGAAACAAATTAAAATACTATATAGTTTTAGAAAAGTATGAAACTAAATATTTTGAAAAAAAAAATTTGAAAAAAATCAATACTTTTTGAAATAATGAGTGTTGTTTGATAAAAGAATCACCCTGTATATAAACTATATTAGCTGATCATGGCATTGCCCGGGATAAATTTAATTATGTGAGTATATCCCCTCTGTATGACAATTATATACAGTTATATAACGATTATTACAAGGTAGGTATGTGTGCTAATGATTAAAACAATTCAGACCAAGAAATAACGTTTTCCATTTTTACCCCTTTTTACACCTTTTGGCTCCCTTAGGGGATGCATTTTTGGAAATCCTTTCTTAGTGGGTCACTACATCCTAAAACAAAACTACTGATCAAATTTCATACTCATAACTTCAGCAGTTCCGGTTAGGCAATAATGAATCAGTGAGTCATGTTATTTTATATACCTATAAATAGATAGTTACCTTCTATCGCAGGTATATCATAATATACTGTGTAGATACGAAAGAAATACATTATTAGTAGTATTATTATTATTGTTTTGTGATTAAATATTTTCAAATGATGGATGGTATTTTATTTTTTTAATTCTTACCAGTATATCCATATACCAGATATAGGTGCCAGCCCTACCTATAGAACATGGGCATACGTCTCAACTGCAAAAAAAAAAAAAAATTATTCATAAACATTATAATTCCGTTTAAATAAAAAAAAATGTTCATAAATTGACTAAATGTGTAAATTATGATAATTATCTCGTAATGATCTCGACTGTATGATAGTAATGTTTATTTACTTATATATTTATGTGTATATAGCATACGAGATTCCTATTATATTTCTATAAAATCATAATTTTGTTTTAAATATTGTTTTATGTTTATTATATAAAATTTACAATGAGACATAGTGACAGTGTTCAGTTTTACAATTTAGCAATAAAAAAAGAAAATTATATTTTGCGATGATGACCAAGATCATAGTCTTTAGGAAACACATACAGACGTATGTCTGTAGTTTATATTAACTATAATACGGCTATAATATATTATAATAACTTATTTAAATTTACTCCTTTATTTAGATGGTAAAATAATGTTACATATTAGGTGTATAGTATTGTATAATTTAATTTATATATAAATCCGTACAAATATTTATAAATGTTTAAATTTCAAATTATTACTGAGTTGAAATTTTAAGAGTTTATGACCTTCGACAAAAACTTATACCTATCTAATCTCAATAAGTAGTTTGAATATAATAATGCCAATTACTGTGTTAATATTAACATACACTTATTACTGCAAGTTTATAACGCAGTCGAGTTGTATATTTTTTTTTTAATAATTTTCTTAACGTATATAGTCTACTATTATAGTAAAAACGTCTAAAACAACTCATGATTATTTTGACCTTCGTATAATTTCACGTTGCGTGTAAACATTATTTAATTTGAGTATTCGATGATAAGAATTATCAACGAAACAAAAAATTATGTCAACAATATACTTCATATGTATATTAATTTGTTTATACATGTAATCATTATAATATTCATTTACATCCGGTTACTATCGTGGCTATGATAAATGTGACCAAAAAATTACTTTCCGCGCGTGTTTTTACATTTTTAGTCATTTTTTTTTTCCAATCGTACAATATTATAATATTATAGTTTTTTTTATCTCGTTGACGTCAACGACGCCCCATGGCAATATGTATCGGATCTCGGGCTTTTGGAATATTTCTAGATTATGTATTTATATAGGTTAGGAAAGATAAGTTATCAATGATTCCGATATAACACACACACGCATTTATATATTTATAAGCATATAAATCACCTGTTAGAACTACACTGAAAGCACATAGAAACTAAGAATGACCTCAAAAGTTTATACAAAGCTGCAGCCAATATTATATATATATTTAGTTTCCAGCAGAATGATGACATGCACGATGCACTTTCTCCTCTATAAAGCGTCACGCGTGGATCTTTCGAACTTCCTTCAAACAACGGGTCATTCAGCATTCCTACATACACACACACACACACATACACTCAGTACATAGGTACTTGCATCAATGGGTCTTACTTGCAGTGTACATAGAATAATGTTATATGCATGTACGGACCTGTTATCTCTATTCGTCGTAGTGTCATCATCGTGTACGGCTTCCTTTATCTTCTATATATTCCTATATATTGATGTCACCCGCGGTGAAAGAGCTCTCGGAACAAATCGCAGTTCGTGCGAAACTTATATAAATATATATGTAGAAGGCAAATCAAATCCACTATATATACCTATAATATATGATATATAATAGTTTATATATCATGTACGTGTTATTTTTATATACGAACGGTTTAGGCATATTCAAGGTAGATGCGCTATTATAGCCTCAAGGTGAAATTAACGGTTTGTCGAAAATAAAATCTGTATAACCCGTGCGATTTATTTAAGTAAGTACTTATATAATAATAGTATTTCATTTTATTTTTTTACACACAACGAGTACACAGCAGGAGATTATTATTACTATTATATTTTTTTATTAATATTCCGACAAAAGTTGTCGGTGAATAATTTTCTAGAAGGATTTCGTGACAATTTATATATATTATTCGTTGATTCGAATAATCGAGAGTTTATGTAGGTCTAGGATAAAAAAAAAAGAGTTTTTCCACCCCAAATTATTCCTGGACTGTAAAAAGTTTTTTTTTTCATTTTGGAATTGTTTGAAATATTTTATTTTTCGCATCGTTAAAATTCTTTTCGGTATTTTTTAAACCCCATGCACCCACTCGAATGTCTCTAAAATGTATATAAATATATATGGCAATAAAAACGAGCTAATAATAAAAACACAAAAATCAAGAACACGGCAATGCAGGACGATGGTTCTGGTATCAAGTTCCGGAAGTATAATATATATTATATAAAGTATTAAATTATTGTATTTACTGTCTTACTTTTATGTTATGCTGTATTAAAATTGCGTCCTCTGACATATAATACGGTAGGCTAAAATACAAAGAAAAACTTATCCAGATAAGATTCTTAATAATATTGTAGATAGTTCTTATAGTCTATTAAATGCAGAATATTATATAAAAAATATTGCCGGGAGCTCTCGTGTTTGCTATGCAATGTTGCGCTGTATATAGTTTTTATATAAACGATGTATAGTACATACATTATGAAATTCGTGTATGTAAATTAAAATTGTTTATGTTAATATCTTTACATTTATCGCTTCTAAAGTCAACGGTCACATTTTTATCGTAAGCAAACATTTTTCGTTTAAAATTTTCTTTATGACTTAAATCTCGACGATGTATGGTTTCTTTTGATTTTGTTAGATAAATTATGTATACGCAAACTAATTATTATACGATGCGTATATGATACTATACACCCGAGCTGTTTGTAAGAATATTAAATTTATCAATGTCATCTCAGTAATGCCTTTTCCCAGTTTGAAATATTTTTACTCAATCACTACGTAATTTCTATGAAGTTATAGATATAATAATTATATAGCTATCGGTGCCTTTGAGTAGAAGTATCTCGCCAGTTAGCTAGTTGTCATTTATTAATATTCATAATCAAACCAGTATTTAAGTATATTAACGGTGATTTTCATATTTAATATTATACTTTATAACTGACATTCATATTGCTTGTAATGCACCAAAAACTACAGCAGCTATACTCACGTGCGATGAATACCACTTATTTATAATTAAATTTCTCATTTTTTGATATAATGGAAAATAAACAAACACTCATCGCCCGAGTTCATAACTTCAACAAACTCATAAAATATATTATAATTTTAATAGCATAGTCCATAACGCTAAACAAATTAAAAATAATAATATTTTAACAATTTGACCCCTCGTATTAATTATTGTTAACAATTATTTTATTGAATAGTATAGTTACAGTCTTATAGAGTCTATCTACAATAGTAATATAGACTATAAAAAGTATTATTTATTATTCACCCGTTTTTATTTTTTCAAGACTTCTGTAATCCAATTAAGTTTTTTTTATTTTATTGATATATTAACTAGTGTTATATATTGCTTTGTTATTTTATTATATTTGCATAGTAATTATTATTAAACAAGACTATTAAATTTTAGTTTTACGATGTATAACTTAAAATAGCGTATTTATATGATATATATTATTGAATTAAATAATAAAGTTTGATTAATTTAAAATAAGTATGTTTGAATATTCTTGCGTACATACTCAGTATCACTCACATAGATTAAATGTTTCCGTTTTATGGATACACGCACATTTATTAAGCTTCAATTTTACATCTTATTTTTGTTTGTTTTTATTAGTTTATTATAATATGATATATTAGACAAATATGATTTTTCTAAATTACAATTGTTATATCATTTATTCTTATGAAATTAAATATTACATGTTTTGACGAGTTTACTTATTAATATATTTATAGATACATCTAACGTACGAGTAGGCGGCATGATATATTTTATCATTTAAACGAGAACGAACACACTGAAACTACAGTTGTCTAAAAACTACAGTGTGAAATTTATTCTCTGGAATCGTAATCATATTTGTAAAAAATATCTTATTTTTCTCAAATAAATTTTTGCGCTGGTGCTAATTTACATATTATATACCATAGTGCTTTACAAAAATATGTTTATCGAAAAATTAACAACCATTATTTAATATTTATTTTGATAAATATTTGTGAAGAATAACAAATCTACTTTCGCATTTCCGGCCACTATCGCGTATTATATTATTATGTACAACGGCGCCCGTGCTTACACAGAGCACGTTTTTATAAGGGTGTATATTATAATAATATATTATTGTTGTATATAATAACGTCGTCCGAGTTGTATTTTTTTTTTTATATTATTTATTTTAATGCTACAACTTACGGAGCTCTGGCCTGTTGATATAATTTGACAATGTTATAAAACATACAATGTACTTGTATATATTATATAGCTATCGCATATAGTATAAATATGTATTATATATTATGTATATTATGTGAATATTTTAGGTATAGTATAACTGCGTGTCAAAACTTCGCCGGGTTTGGACAACACACTACGACGCATACTCATTATCAGCTAAATATAATAAAAAGCAGGTGAGCGAGGAGGGCGGAGAAAATACTGTGGTGGTCTTTGAAACGAGACAGACGAGTGGTCGACCAAGTCAAAGGTCTGCCGGATTATTAATAACCGGTGACATTTTGATAACCCAGTGCATAAATATATAAAATAATAATATGATCATCCTGCGTTGACCCTCTTCTATATACACATCATATACCTGCACTATATAGTATCGCGTATATCATAATATTGTGTATATATATAAATATTATATATACTTGTGTTTTTCCCGTGACCGAAATACGACACTATACCCGTCTCACCCCCTCCATGTCTCATTCCTTGGTTAAGTTCTGTTAGGCGCGCAAAGGCCACTTAAAATTAAGTCGGACGGGAACCACGCTATATAATATAATCTCCGACGACGTCTACGGCGGTCCTTTATATTAATGCGCGACGACGCGATCCTGCAAAAACCGTAACGAAAATATCGTCAGACCTCGCTGTGTGGTTAATGTGCACAGGCGGGGCGGATAGGGGTTGGTTTTGTATATATATATACACACACACACACACACACACACACATACAGTTTTTCCCGATCTCTATTGTACGATGGTTTTCACCCACGACTTGGGTCTACATGCCGTATTGTTTTACGAGTCACCACTTTATAACACCACACCGTCGCAACCTTTCCGCCACCAATCGCCGTCGAGATATTAATCGAGTTTCTTATAAACGAAATTTTACCCCTCTATAGGTCATCTCCTACCCACACTATTGTCCTCGCCATGATTCTCCGTCCTCCCACCCCCGGAATGAGCTGACTGTGCAGTGTCCATACACCGGACTGCTATATAAAACAGCGGTGATGTTATATGGTGACATCGTGACGACCTTTGTAAAACGTATTCTGCAGATCTAGTTTCATAAAAAAATACCATATTTTATACTATTATGCGTGCCCTTAATCATAATAATATATTGTCATAGCTCATAGGTATATGTATAATGAATTTTTTTAATGCGATTTGTATTTTTACTTAATTTTCTTTCACATTTTTACGAAAAAAATTCGTAATTTAAAGAAATTAAAAAAATTACAATGTTATGCTTCTAACAAAATATTTTATTTAAAATATCGAAACTTAAATTCATCAAACTTTTAAACAATATTATAAATTATTTAAAATAAAACAATACTAACAAAGTTAATGGGTTTCTCTCATTAAGATTCCATCCTTATATAATATATAGACGTGTAGTATAATAAATAATTATATTATATAGGTATATATATATATATTAGATTTGGTTTTTCTTTTATTATTTTTATTTTATGATCGCATTTTATTTTCCGTTATAAATTTTTAATTTCGGACACGGGTTGAGTCGACCAAATTCTTAACGTGCAATCCATTACGTTAATGGCAGACCCCGTTAAGCGTATATATCGTGACCCCCCTCGAGTGTTTTGGTTTTTTAATTAAAAGAAAATATTGTATTATGTATTGTTTTCTATGCGCTGAGCATGAAATCGCAATTTTTCTTAGCATACCTATCTACAGAATATTATATATTTATGCTATATATTTTATGTTGTCGTTATTATTATACTGCCACTATATAATATTATATTTCAATAATAGTTTAAACATTTTATAGTTTATTGATATACTATTTTATAACACGTAAAATGCAATAAAAAATATAGTTATACTACACCGATAATAGCTGGTATAGTATAACATTTTAATTGTGCCGATATGAATTTATCGTACACATTCTGTAATAAATATTTTTATATTATGTTATTATTATAGGCAGGTATAAATTTAATTTTCAACGACATATTGTATGTCAGTACATTAAAAAAAGTAATTATAATAACAACTTTTAAATATAGAATACTTTTTGGGACCTTTAACTTATTTCAACTCATTTTCCCCTAAAATAAATATGAAATGCCGTTAATTTTGTTATAACTAGTGGATCCATTTGTGTAATAAGAGAAAATATACTGTGACAATTTTCTTCTGCGAACAAATCATTAAGTAAAGTGAAAACACTATTCTTTTTTTTTTTATTAAAAAATATTAAATACTATTTCCATTTGTTCACTACAATCAGTATTATAAAGTGTTGAGTGAGTAAAATGTGGAATTTGGAACTTGAAAAGATCTGATTTAATACATTAAAAAAACTCGTTTAACTGAATATTATGTATGGGTGCAACGGATGATGTGAAAATATGTCATTACATTATTATTGGCCACAAATTCAAATAATATATTGCGTAGACATTTCAAACAGATTTCCAAAGAGAAAGAATCTCTGTTGACAAAGATCGGTGGGCTATAGTCGACGACACTTATGTTACCTACTATTATAATTATACTATACATCATCATCTTTATTTAGTACGTAATACGCAGATGATGAGATAAAAATTAATATCAGTCGATAATTTATAATATACACTTTGGGAATATTATAAAATATATCTATCTATAGTACATGCATAGTATATAGAAATTTACTTTCACAGAGTTATATTCCATTTAATATACATTCAAACACGATAAATTGTCTACGGTGCAGGTATACGCGCTGTCGGTTTAGTCTTATAAATGAGAACCGAGTGTAAAGAGCATCAGGACAAGATAAATTGCCTCCTCGGAGAACTTCAAATGACACATTTCTGACACCTTCTCAAATTTGAAAACTGCAGCTCTATAGCTCACGTTCCCTCGAATTTAATACTATAACTATAGCAACGTTCTAAATTTATAATCCACTGTGGTTATATTGAATTTCTAAATGGTTAGATGTTGATATCATAATTATAATATTAATAATACAATATGAACATATATTACTATTTATCGTCAAGTCTTAGTGAATAAATTATTGTGTCATAAATGTGTTCAATTTGTGCATCACGTCATTACACAATTAAACGTAAATATTATTATATTAGTAATATTATTAAAATTGTTCACGAAAACCGGAAAATTAAACATGTATAATAAATTATAGAAATTATTAAATGATTATTAAGTAATGTGTTGAGTGGGTTTTGTTAAATAGTGTAGGTATTTTGTTTGTCTGAATTTAGTATAAATTAGGTATTAATACGTTTGTACCAATAATATTAAACAACATGTCAAATTCGCATAAGTAAAAACTTTTTGATACCTCCCTGATAAAGTCGTATATTATAATATTATTATGTATGGTTATAAACAATTAATTCGTGGATAGGAATTTAATTCTGTATACAAATTATCATAAAATTATTTCTAAATTATAAAACGTCTCTTAAATTTCGTGTCTAAAAACCTGTCAAGGGTATTAATTTAACTTTTTAAATTCTAAATTTAAAAACAACGTTTCATTTGGTTTCTAATTAATGCTTAATCATTATTATTCTTTTTTTTATTGTTGATTGTACAATTATTAATACACTTGACTATTTAAAATTACAACTGAAAGTATATTTTTTTTATTTAATTGATAATACTAGTTGTAATGTTTTATTTGAATTTGATTAATTTTTATTTTATTTTATTATTCTTTCAACAGAATCGTTCGAGGATACAATTATAATTAAATTTTAGTGTATTTTATGTTTATTTGTATATTTCAGTGAGTAACAGAAAAACCAATTTGAATACATACGTAATAGATTAAATATGTTAGTAACTTATAAAATATTAGTGAAGGCATGTATTATATTATAGATATAGCCTTTTATATACCTAAAAAAAAATCCTTTTTGATTATCATTATTCTTCAATAACTCCTTTGCCGCTGTCATCACTAATAACGATTATAATAATCAAAATAATGGGTCATGACATTTCCTATATTTTACTAAAGTTTTATATTTTTATTTTGTATATACCTATATATTATAAAATGTTTTTGATGTTATTGCTTTTTACCGTTATAACAGCGAAAGCAAAAACTTCTGACAACAACGCCTGCATAAGTAAAACCTGTTCTGTAGCAGAATCGGAACAGTGGCAACTTATTAAAACCGGATATTGATATTATATTTTTCTTCATTTTCAAACAGATTTAAATAATGTATTTTTTCTTCAATTAAAATATATAGCAAAACAATAACGGATGTCGTTATAATGTTATATTATATAAAATTTAAATCGTCACTATAGTATATAAAATAATGTATAACTTAAAAATTAATGTAATTTGATAGTAGGTTTTTATTTTAAACAATTTAGTTTTTTCTTTAGTATAAATATTTTTTATTAATCACGTATATTTTGACTTAAAATTTCTTTATGCCTTTAAAATTTTAGTATGTTTTTTGTGCTGTAATCGATTTATGCAAACGAAATAAACATTTTCTAGATTTTTACATGATAGTATATATTATCATTTCACACAGCCATTGTTTGACCAAGTTTTTTTTTAAAATGTCGATTAGAAATCATGGTTTCCCTGATTAGTATAATACATAAAAATGAAAATTAACTTTTGTAATAGCCCTTAATACGTATTATGTATACACTACGGGAATCTCATTGTTAATATGCCAACTACCGGATGTTGTTGTTTAAATTATTTATCAAGCTTGCGGGCAGAGATTTCTATAAATGATAACTTTTACCGTGCACAATAATAAATACACGAATACTTATAAAATCATAATATTGTTTCAACCGAGAAAATGCTTTACTCGACCAGTCGGCATTTCAATTTTAAATACGAACTTAATATGTTATAATAACTGACTGCTGGAATTCCATAACTGCTATTTATGTGCTAAAATGTTGTTATAATTCATTTGGTCTGTGATTTCCATAAAATATGGAAAATAATACAAACATTGGTACATACTTACTATACAAGTGACTTTTTCTTTTATCGTGACTACACTAATATTATTTGTATACTACAACACTGACGTTTATTTTATTTTGTTTTACATAAAAATCATGAAACATTATTGAATGTAGACGAATAAAAATAATAATAGCTATGCATTTTTTTTTTTTAATTATATATCATTTTTTTTTAATCCAAATATATAGGTTAAAGTTACCAAGGTAACCGAAAATATTAAGACTTCTATTTGTTCGTAAAATATTTTATTTAAAATGTAGTTTATTGAGTTATTGAAAACTTGGTTATACTAATATATTTAATCCTAATTACTCGTATATTTTGTTGAACAATTAAAATTAAAAGATCACATTTTATAATTTTAAAGTTGCTATTCTGGTTTTATTTTTAATTTAAATACAAGATAATTAATTTAATTCACAAACAATTTTTTTGAAAAAAAAATGTATCAAAATATTCTCATCAAAATGTATTCGTTTGAATATTTCTCTGCGTTTAAGGTTTAAGCTATACATAATATTTTTTGTTGTATTTAAATTTAATTTTATTATTATATTATATTCTTGTTTAAATCATATTCTCTGCAAACCAAAAGATAGCTCTTATACTTGTTTGAGAAAATTTAAACTTTTCAATTTAAAATGCTACAATATGTACAATATTTATAAATTTACACAATTATTCGTACAATGGTTCTAATTTATTTTTATAGCTATTGGCACATAAATAATAAAATAAATATTATAATTTGTATTATATGCAATATTATATCTATATGAAAATATATATTTTATTTTATTTTAGCATGAGTTGCATAAACAAAATATATTTTAGTTTATAATAATATTAAAAAATTATAATAATTATACGTTGAAAAAAAGGACATTGAACTCGAAACATTCTGATTATAAAATAGTATTTCTTATATTACAATAATTAGGTATAGGTACCGCGCTGGAATCTTAAAAATCTATAAATTAAAAAAAGTTTTTTAATTTAATATTTTTTTATTTAAATTTTTTATAACACAAGTTTGTGATAGGTACCTAATAATATAGCAACTTCGTTATTTTTAGATAAACAATAAACCCAAAAATATTTGAATATAATTTGTTGACTTGAATTGTATAGTATTTTATCTGATAAACTCAACCTAAAGTAAAATTAATAACATTAATGAATTTGAATGCATTTACTTGGTGTGATAATGTGTTATAAATATTGCTTCAAATGATGCGGAATACATATTAGGTACCACTAAAATAGTATAAGTTGTTCAAGTATTTAACCTAATTAAACAATGGTTGGTCTGTGTAGATACCTAATAATTATTATTATCAATAATTTCTAAAAAAAAAAAAATATGTAGAAATTATAAAAATTAAAAAATACTCATTAAATGTCTGCATAATTCATTAATTAAACTGTTTTTGTTATTAGTTTAAATTATAGGTTTTAGCATGGATCATTAGAACATTCCAAAAATAATTGATTTTTTCGAAACCCTTGAAAACTCCACTATTTTTGGTTGTCCGCAATATTATAACGTTTATTATTTAAATTACCATACACATTTTATGCTTATTAGTTTTTATTTATTACCATACACGGGAAATGCTATATCGCAGTTTATTGTATAATATTCTATGGCTAGGTGACTATGACTAATGATGTAAAACTCGCAGGGTTTCAATGTATTTAATTTATCTAATATTTCAAATATATCATCACGTTTGCCGTATAATAGTTAAACGCATCTCCCAAATCGACAGCTTGTAAAAATAAAAACGTAAATATTTACTTGTACATCCCATACCACCATGCTGACGCGTGTAGGCATATAGGTAAATTATGTAATATTTAACTATTTAGATATGTATCATGTGACCTTGTCACGAGTCACGACCTATAGTACATTACATACGGACGCACGATTACGCACAATTCCATTTAACCCGTTTTCAATTACCTTATTGGGATTTTAATGATGTAAAATATTATATTACTAGTGATACGTGGTAAGATTATCGCAAAGATTTTATCGGTTTTCGTCGAAATTATCCGCAACTATGTACAATATACGATCGAAGCCAGTTACATGCCGATGGCTTGCACAAATCATCACAACCGAAGTTTCGCGATTTCCCTCGAACGATAATATTGTACCGTGAGATTTACACTACCGTTTTCGAAATATTCTTTAAATTTGCATAAATATATTTTTTATAGATATATATTATGTACGGTCCCCGGCGTCCCTATACATATTATATATCCTTCCTATATACGCAATACGCATATATGAGTTTTGTGTTTATTTTATAGGGCAAATATATTTATACGACAATAATACAATATGTCATGTAATAATGTGTATTTTGCTTGAATGTATAAATTCGCCTTATACCTTTAACGTAGGTATAAAATATATAATATATATATATAAAATAACAATCCGAACGAAATTTAAGAGATACGCTTTAGGAATTGTCAGGGATATTGTGCGAGAGCGAATTCGGTCCAACGGATGTCCGTATGTATAATATACATTATGTTCATATGTGTGTGTGGGTGGGTGGGTGTGTGCAAAGCTCGTGCGATATTGCGCGGAGAATTTATGGCGTCTTTGATTTTATCGAAAACTAGAGAGGGAAAAAATAGTAAAATCGTACATACAATATATCAGGAATGCATTCGGTTAAGTGGACGTGCATTTTGGCGCACGTAACACTGGTTCTGTCAATTATAACAGGTATGTATATATACGAACGCCCACACACACAAGCGCGTGCTCGCGTTATATCATATACGTAATTTATACGAGCGTAAATTATAAAACGTGCTTGGAATTATAATATATTAATTGATACACATATATAGCTTACGACCGTGTTTTTGTCGACATTTACGTATACCTATGGACAAAAACGCCGATGATATTACATGTCGAACACGAATCGGATTTTTACGAATTGGACGATCCTCTCGGAACGCACGAAACGATTGGGATTTTCGTGTCCGTTTTTAATTAAACGTCATCGTCGCGCGTGATGATGTTATTCATAAACCTCTCTCCGCGATAGGTCTCTGCGTGCATTGTTATAAAGCAGGTAACCTTTTTTTTTCCGTTGAATCTTTTTTTTTTTTTTTTGAATATAGCTCACGCAAACCGAACATGGTCATCGCATAATGATATATTTTGAAATTTCCTGCGGCCGTTTTTGACACGATCGGGTGGGAATCGCATTAATCGTCGTCCGATTGATGGGCACCTACACACGCGCCGCCTTTTCGAATACTTTCGCATCAACGATCGGCTGAATTCGATTTCTCTCGACGATTGACCCATCCACTGGCGTTGGGTCATAAATATAATACTGCACCATGGACCGCTCGCGAATATTATATCTATATACGAATATGATACACGCAGTATTTATCAAACTGACGGTAATGAGAAGGTGGCTTTACACTGCGGCTACACCGCAAACGTTACTTGTGGTACAATATTATTATATGTTTCCACCGAGAACTCGAGGTTTTAACGGTCATCAGTCGCACCTCGCGCATTCCGAGATGAGAAAACAAAAAAAACAATATATAAATACAAATTTAATATAATAATGGTAATGGCAGGAACTCCAAAGAGCCGACGCCGCCGCTATAGTATTATAATTCGAAATCGTTACGCGCGTCCGATGTATTATCATTATTCCAGCGTATGGCGCGTAATGCGCGTTATTACATGAGCTTATTATACGCACGCAATCCTTTAACGCGTGACGCTGACGGTTCGCAGTTAATAAATATGCATTAAACAACAGTAATTTCTTTTCTTATTTATTTAATTATATATATTATGAAAGGGATCATCAAAATCACATTAATTTTTGAACCCGACTATAATCGATATCATGATGGCTCCCATAAAATCATACATTATTACAATTAATATATCTATGAGAATTTATTATGGCTGTCTGGTCACAATATATGTATATTATAAAATTTTATATTATATTATATAGTGTCGCCGTACACTTCGTTGTCCGTTCAAAATACATCTGTGTTAAATTTGGTCACCTAATGTTATAATATATATTTTTACCATAACGCGTGATATGGATAAATTATATTTTTGGTTTTCTAATTCGATGTATAATTAATGATATATTTTTAATATATAAACTTTATACTAGCTATCGTGCCCGGCATGGCCTTGTAATTTTTTGTTGATAATTTAAAAGTAGCATTTTTAAAATATATTTTTCGCTCGCGTAGCCTTTTTAAAGTATTCTTCAACGTTTCCATCGATTTTCTAATATATCTTTGTAAAAAATATTATTCATTTTTTTAATCACGGGCATGCATTATTTTTTGATCTTACGTGGTAGTAAGCAACATAGCAGTTATCCTTGAACACTTAGTTACCCATTAAATTACCCATCTTATAAGTAGTTCAAATTTTGTTAAATTTACTATTTATACTCTTCGTTTCTTTTATATCTTTATTTGCATATTTAATTTAAAAAAAAAATTAATAACTTTATCGTTAATTAACTTATAGCATCAAATATGAGCTTTAAACCTTCTGCGTGGGTCTCCGTAAATTGTTTTCATTTTTTATAAATAATAATTACATACGAGATTATTATAGTATTATTATTGTTAATACATACTTGTTTGAGTAATGTTTCTATACAATATAATATTATAACCAATAATGTGACCCTGAATATGGGTAATTAATTTCTATAAAAAGTACCTTTAAAATGTATTGACTTTATTGTTTCTTTAATTTAAGTTATACGAAACCACCAAAATAGCTACTTAACGTTATAAATAATTATTGTATTCGACTTGTTTGACTATATTATAATATTTACATGCATATTAATTTCAAAACTCGAACAGATTTACGACTATAAATAAAAAGTTGAAAAAGTAATAATATTTTTTTAATAAATTCTTATTGGGAAATCGACGTGCACGATTTCGGCATAGGAATTTGTTTACATTTAGAAAAATAAACAACATGAATTGGCACGTTTATAACGGAGTAGTACAAACTATAATTTTATGCTCTATCTGCAAATCCTGAATTATTATATATTTATGATTTATGAAAATATTATATTTATTTAACTATATTAGTACCTACTACCTACATATTATTGAAATATGTAATTCTTTTAAACTCGTTTTATTATTAAATTTGTTAGATTTTGAAAAACATTTTTGTTAATATTATAATTCAAAGTACACTAGTAATGAGTATAATATAATCTGCGACCAAATTTTAGAATTTTTTTAATCTTAATTATTAATCTATTATAGTTTCGTATTTATAAGTTGTAAGTTATAAAAACAGTTTTTATTAAACAATACAAAACGAACGTTTTTATTTTTGTTTTATATTTTATAACATTACTTTTTTTCGAGTTAAATATATAGGTGCATTATAAATTATATTCGGTAGTAGTTTAAAAATAAATTCAACTTTAATTCTAAACCAACAGATTAATAATATTAAAAATATTGCTTGTGAATTGTGTACCCGTAATATATTAGTTAGTTATTAATGTTATTACCATTAGATTGGAGATCGGATTTGAATTTTCCTTAAAATATTAAGAAAATCTATTGAAAAAAACGAATGTGCTATGCAGATTATTCAGTATAGTTGTCTCGAACGTATTATCGTAATTATCGTGTGGTTAAAATAGGGTTAATATAACGTCGTTGGTCATAAACGGAAACAATACGCATTATTATTTCATTATTATTACATTAATCGAAAAAGTGCCGGCGCCATAACTAACTGCTATAGTAGCAAACATGTCGAGGTCAGCTCGGCGCTAAAAAGGTTCAGTGGTAGGAATGCGTACATGATGTATACATATTAAATATATATATATAGACGCCAACAAGCTACGAAGAAAAATGAAATTCGCTCTTTTGTAGAATTTGCGTTGTATAATACACCGCCGTCTACCTCACCCCTCTCCTCCCTTCATTGACACCGTTCCTGGGCGCGAAAACTTTCTTCCGCAGTAACTATATCCTCCCGCTGGCGTAAAACTTTCCATTTGTCAGCACAACCCTCCTCCATTTGACGCTTCCGCCGCGACACCCCCGCAAATGTTTGGCGTGAACCGGCTTTAGACAAAATATAAATAAATAGAATTTTGTGTCGGGCTGCAGTAAAAACTACTTCCGCCGAATAAATTCTACTAAGTCAGTCCTGCACAATGCGTACCTATATGCACGCAAAATGTTTGTCTAGTTAATGTTCGCTTGTTGTTATTGTCATCGTTGTTTTTTTTTTTACTTTTTATTTATCACCACTTGTGCATTACTATTGGCGGGTGAGCACCAGTAATTTGCCGGTTAGGGGCTGGAGTCCCAAACAGCATACAGTGTATATAATGGTCGACCCGGAGGGTTTAATTAAAACTGAATATGTACCAAATGGCGGGAGTGGATATGGACGGCTGCTGTGGGATAGATGTAATGAAGTTAATTAAAAACACCAACTATACTTCCACCAACCACCAGCGGTGTATGTGTGTATGTATTCTCTAAATTATAAACTCTGACCAATCGATTTAAAAATAAAATGATAGGAAAAAAGTTAGATTTTTTTTCATTTTGTGAAATTTGTCAAAAATACGCATTGTATTTTATAATAATAACGACCCTTGACAACGGACACCCATTGCACAAAAATAATGGTTAGAAACACTTTTTGACACTTGCCCTCGTTTAGGAACGCCCCTCGCCTCACGTGCTCCACCACCCACGCACGAAAATCCCACTAATCGATTTTCGTTGATGGAATATTTAACGATAATTATTATGTCTAAAATTGTGTGTGTATTTGTGTGTACACTACTTTGATCTGTCACAAACTGTTGTTGTTTTTGTGTACGATGTTCTACAAATAACTGGGGTAAATAGCAGAGTGTATATTATATTATACAGTATTGCGATCAGATAAATTTCGTATTTTCCGTGCTTTGCGTTTTCGATAGTTTGCGTAGTATATATCACATTATGAACAATATATACAATATAATACCATATTAATAATAATTCTCCCTCGCGTGACGTTTCCGGACGTACATTATTTCTGCCGACATTGAATATTTCATCCAACTGTATATCAGAAAATCAGATATGCAGTGTGAAACTGCGAACGAAAACAAACTTATAAGTTATAGTTTGATTTTGATCGACGGCAAATAACACTCTATAAGTATTATATCTGCGTATAACTGCAGTCTGCAATAGATATAATTAACAGATTATCAATTTATAATATTCGTTGATGTACAAGCCACTTATTGTCACAACGAAGTCATAAATATAAAATCATCTTCTATATTCGCGGTGAATAATTTTATACTGTCATGAGTTAGTGGCGTAGCCAAGATTTTTCTTCCAGGGGGGGGCTGATCAATTTTTGTGAAATTTAAGACTTTTGTAGCGATTTTCATAAATCATTAACAATTAAAATAATTTTTAAGTTTTCTTAATATTTAGGGGGGCTGCAGCCCTCTCAGCCACCATAGCTATACCACTATGATGAGTACTGACTTAAAATACATTGACACATTGTCCATGGAAATTGACTTTGGTCGATCGTTGTTCATAAGACTTCAATGTCATAAATTACCCATATAATACACGAACATCTCAAAATATTATAAAATGATTAGGTACTCATCATAATCGGTATTATTTTTAAAACTGCGATCACATGAAAAAAATCATAATATATTGCCATCGACTTCCCATTTTCCACGGTTTTCTACCTAATATGCAAACGTCTAAAATACACATGTGGTCGCGTTATACACACTCGGAGCGCGCCGATCGATCGAAATCGCGTGAAAGACTATCGGCCGTTGGGTATTTTCGCCACAAGGCATATATAATACAATATATTATATAATGTAAACGAGGTCATCGTCTTACGTGGTGTATACTGTCATAGTACTATGCGTTTCTTTTTACAATTGCACCCCATAATAATATATACACATATAATAATATGTGGTATATACTTGATCCTGTATTCCTGCGTACATAATAATACTCGTAAACACTACACATGTATAATATTGTATAATGTCTAGTTGTATAATAAATACACGCGTGGCTGATAATAATGAACAGACAAATGCAATTCGTTATCACGTGGTACCTTGGCATACCACACTCCAACCGTCAGCAAAGTATCGGCGGCGGTAGCGTGCGGGACGGGCTAATGTAAAGCATTTATCGACCCGTCTTCGTACACCGTGAACAACCGCGGCCTTCGTCACTGTGAATATAATTTGATTCTGTTTATAAGGCCAGCGAACTTAAGCATTGTATCTATCAGTATGATGTTATATTTGTATAGGTACATATTGTATATTGTAATATGGTGTACATATAATGTGCACGCACATGTGTAAGACGAATGATCATCTCGCTCACGATCGCCGAATGCCGCCGCGTGCACAATCGGATCCGGCCGACTCGCGATATTATAAGGTCGATAGTGTTGTAATAACGGTTGAAGCAATGAAGTCCATGAGTTGTTCATTGTTTCTACTAACCCTGAAATCAAAAAGATTTGTGATCTTAACGATAATCATTATTTTGTTATGCATTTTAACGATATATATATATATGTGTGTGTGTGTGTGTGTGTGTTAGAAATACACTCAATAGGTTTATTATGTATTCAATATGTATACTATTAGCCTACTGTCCTGACCTATATGATATAATATTATTGTATTGTTAGAAGGTGCATACTACGTGCACATTTTACCCAAATCAAACTAATTGTATAAATTTACTATTATTAAATAGAATAAATAAATATATTATATAATATGATGGGTATTATGATTTATAGGTAAACTTTATAAATAATATGTTTTTATAAATATTACATAACATACAACATAATTTTTTTTAAATTATTTAACATTTTTCCCTTTAATAATAAATAATCCTTATAACTATATATCTTTATTTAAAAAATTATTTAATTATATCTATGGATATTATTTTCTGATAATGTAAGATAAATTTAAACTCTTATTTTTCTAACAAAAAAAATATAACTGTTTGTTCCAATTCTTAGAAAATAGATTAGTTTAAATTTGGAAAGGTACTTATAAATATGCTTTCGCAGATAGATATATTGGTATAGGTCATACATAATTTAAAATATAATATGCTACAACATTTTTGGTAATTATATTTTATTATATCATATTATAATATACTCTTTTTTACCAGTTTGGTTATGATATTTTATCCCTCCTCGTACTTAATAAAAAAGGTCTATAACCGTCAAACTTCCATCTGTTATTGAATCTAAAAATACATTTTGAAAAAAAAAAGTTTCGATACAGACGACGAAATTAAGAAAGCATTCATTAGTTATTTGTATACAAGGAAGTGGCTACAAACTTATATATCAAGAGAGCGACACTTTCAGTGTAGCTTGAAAAGTGTATCCAAACGAATGACGGTTATGTTTAAAATTAAAATATCTTATATATTTTGGAAATGCCTTTTATTATAGGGGCTTATTTAATTATATTATCGGCTACTGGAAATTATGTTTAAAAAAATACAAAACTATTATATATAGCAAATTAATGGTGAAGTAACTTCCAATTTTTAATATTTATAAATAAAAGTATATGTGAGATCGATATTCAGGACAATAAAAATTATTTACAAACGATAAAACTAAATATAATGCTTATGCTAAATTTATTTTGATTTTATAAAGCATACGTAAAGTATATGTTAATTAAATTTTCAGAGATAAGTCATATACAAGTATACCTTAACATTTTTGGTTTATAGAAATATCTATATATGTATGAAAACTATGTGTAAAAATAATGTTTTTTTCGAATTATGTTGTACAAATACTGAATAGTGTGTAGGTGCTGAATATGACCACATCGTTAATACGTATTCGCTAATCAAAGAGAATATAATTAATCGCGTAAATATATTTATTTTGTTTAAACTATCAATAACCGTGAATTATTCAAAATCATAAGTTTCAAATTTCAAACAATTTTATTATGAAGTATTATTTGTTTCGTATGCATGAAGTATAGTTTTCTCTTTTCGGACGACGTAGACTCTATAAACAATTTATTTTATGAAATATTCTTTTGAAACACCACTATTGTGTCAATAAAATAATACAGAATAGGTAAATAAATGTGTCAGTACTTTAGAAATGTTCGTATATCCATCTCGTTATCAGGCTTTTCCTAATACCGCATGCGATAATATGTTTCTTATTACTTGCTAATTGATTTTATTTCGTATAAATAAAAACCTTGTAGCTTATGTGCTAAATCGCCTAAATCCAATCTCTTTAATTTTTATTTTATATTCAAAATAACAACAAAAAAAAACTTATTCAATTTTGAAATAATATTTTGACTACGCTACAGATTTTTTTAAACGCTTTTCTTCAGTATCCTAAACACCGGACATCATATGCATAAAAAGCCACCTGTTGTGCATGCTTTTGACGTCGTGCAATTCAAAATAATAGCCTTTTTTACCTCGTTCAAATTCGCACACAATACAAAGGTCCAGCATTTACCTTCTATCACCCTCTCGCTTATTTCGGTTTTTTTTTGTTTTCGTTTTTTTTTTTTTGCTTTTTCGTTTTTTTTTTTTTTTTTTTGTTTTTATCCATGCGTTTAAACGTGGTGGCTAATTCGACGGGATCCGGCGATAAATCAAAAAGCCACCGGTTGAAAAGCGTTTTGTTTTTTCCCTATGCTAGTCCCTCTTTTAAACATAGACCCTGGGACCTTTTACAAATTTCCGTTTATTAACTTTGGACCCCACGCGTTTACGGTGTACACACGGACACGCATAAATATAGTTTACGTATTATAGTTCGTTCGATATCGATCTCCGTGAATTAGTAGTTCATTGTCCAACCTCTAGAAAAAAGGCGGCTCCCACTGAATCCCACACGTGATATATGACCTGCCATATATAGTGCCATATAATAAATAAAAGGATTTTTTTTGGGGGGGTAACCCATGCTTACAAAACTTCAATGTTTAAGTTATTTGGACGATATGGATGCCTTTTTTCACCAAAGACCCGACAACGTTTTATCCCGCACTCTGATCATTGCCTTTTAGTGATACTGATTTAATCAAAATCATGGAATCGATGTTTTCTCATATTACTAACACATATATATATATAATCATATACCTAATAATGAAAGGTATGATATCGTGTGCGCGTTCATACGTATAGGTGTGTATGTATATAGTACACATAATAAATAGGTCACGCGATTATCATCAGGGATCAATTTACACGGTGAACATTATACCATAACCACGGTTCTATTGATGTCACAGGTTATTTTATGATATGTGGACGTGCGGCATGTGTGTGTGTGTGTGTGTATAAGGAATATATAATATAATGGTGAAAAGCCGTGGCCTAATGCGTCAGTTAATGACGCGACGTCCGTGCGGTGCACGTGTAATTGATATTCATTGCTTTGGGAACCATTAGCCAGACGAAAACAGCTATATGGAGCTAAAGCGGGGTTAGTCACTATTGGAGTAACGTGGTTGGAGTGGAAGAGACGTAGTCCGACTGGAATACACGTTATATATAAACATCCATATAATATAATAACTCGCTTCGCTCACGTTAAAAATAACATGTCACATAAATATATATATATATATATATATAGTGTATGCCTATACTTATATAATATAAACTAACGTCATTATTCCTGTATTTTAGGTGCAAAAAACCAGGCCGATATTTGGACAACCTACCCCAGACATCTGTGATCGTGTGTTTCCATAACGAAGCGTGGTCCGTCTTACTGCGGACAGTGCATTCCATACTAGATAGATCGCCAGAACACCTCATTCGAGAAATTATTCTAGTCGATGACTTTTCTGATATGCGTGAGTTACAATATAAAAATGTTATCGTAGTAGACCACGGTATTATACATATATTTCCTCAAACGTGTAATTTGTATATACTATTGTGGCGTTAAGACGATGGTGGTAGACGATATTATAATAACGGCGCGTAGAACATAAACTGCCAAAGTTATTATTATTTTAAGATTATAAACGAGTTAGGTAGTTATGTATTGTTTTTATCGGTGAATTATTTAGCAAAAAAAAAACTAATTTTGCTGTTTACGTGAATACAATAACCTATATGCTATATTATAACCATATGCTGAACACGAACATATTATGTTGTATATAGGTATATAAAATTCCTTTTGGATTATTCCGTATCGAACTGCCGTGCTTCAAGGGTATAAGAACAAATATTATATATATGCAACGGCGACGACGCGCGATTCATTTTAATTTAAAAATAACGCGTATAAATCATAAAGATTAAAAAACAACATTTTAAAGTTTTTGCATAGTTCAGTAACATTAATTCCGTATAGTATTTTTAATTTATTGCAATCGTTAAAAAATGAAAGTAAAGATATAGTTTTAATTAAATATTAACATTCAATTTATTACTTATTTTTTTCATGTTCAATTACACTTCATATTTATGCCTATAAAAATATCTATACTTTCAAAAATGGGTCATGCTTTGTTATTATCGTTAAGCCCGTGGTATATATTATACTGCAGGGGTCGCCAACCTTTCCAAACAAGTGAAGCTACTTTTGCAATTTTAAGACCCTGGTGATCAACCTAGGAAGAGATTTATTTGATGAGCAAAAAAAAAAAAAGTTGTTTCTTCAAATAATAATATTTATGTAATAATAATACACGAGAAAAAGTAAAAAAAAATTTAATTTATTAATGTGATAACTGGCATTGGTTTTCTTCTACAAGTTTTGAAAATTCTGGTATGTAGTTATAAATAACTGCTTGTATACTTGAATCCAAATTATTGTTTGTAATTTTTGACCGATATGAATAGCAAATCACATTATCCAATTATTTATTACGCGATCGACCGATAATGGTAAAATTAATTTTTATAACGATCGACCTGTATTCCTAGAAAAATCGACTGGTTAGCGACCCCTGTATTATATAGTATAAGTATATACTATATACATAAATAAGTTATACGTATGTCAGAATATTATTTATATATGTATATTTTTATCAGTTTTAAATAACTCATATTCTTGGGTTTTTTTTTTTCGGTTAAATTAAAATTAGCTTACATTTTTTGATTAATTACGTCTTTTACAAAATTATATTAGTTATTTTATTTATTTACTCATTTTTTCAAACATATAATTTCAAATTAGTTTTATATAAAATTGAACAAATATTATTATAATTAAAAATTATTATATTTATATCTATTTTATTATGATTATACATTGTAGATTAAATTCAGGAAAAAATACCGTGCTTTGGTAAATTTTGTGACACCAATTATTATGTTTCACGATGAAGAAGACAATTAAATTTGGTCTTTTGATAAATTATACTTTGCATTTTTTTTTTTTTTTGTGACGCTATTTTTAGTTGTTCCGTGTAGGTACGCGTAAAAACATATTTTTAATTAGTTCTTCACAAAGGCGTATGTGTCGTAGGGTTTGCGTTATTATTTTTTTGTTTTAACGATTTTTTTTTTATCCTTCTATGCTCGTCTTTGAGCAGGCGTGACCCCAATTCTGAAGTCCCGTTCCTTCAGTTCTTTGAAATTACGTATGCGTTTGGCGAGTTATTGTCGCGCGCTACGCATTAACCTCTCCACCTCCACAAACTGCGCATTCGCAAAATAATATATTAATACAGACTTGGCGTTTCGCCGATGCGACGAAAACCGAAATTGGTCCTGCGGCGGGAGACGACTGTGCGTGTTTAGAGTGTTAAATAATGACATTATAATATTATTATCATTATGATGGCGCGTAAGACGGCGCCCAGGATAGGCAATTGCGGTGCACTCGCGTATTCACCGCAGAATTATTATTTATATAATATACTATAATATTACCTATGTAATATATCCATTTATACAGACGACTATCACTTTTATCATCTAAGAACATCGGTGTGCTCGGCGATCAATGCGATGACGTGCTTCTCGTGTGATGATGATGATAATATAAAAGGTTAAGATCGTAATGCGCAGTGCAATAAAACTGCATTCTGCACTTCATCGATATTTCGTCATTCGGCCTCGACGATATCAAAATTCGAATTTAAATGTACATCCATTATTTGTATTATTGCACGCCGCAGTCGTGCCGTAAATGGCGTATGTTGTTGGTTCTTTTATAAATTATAATTTTATTTTTCAATTCGCTTCGTAGGTACAGCGATTTTAACCGCCATTTGATTAGCAATCAATCGTTGCCTTCTATTGGTGTTCTAGAACAGTCCTGTAATTTTAACGTTCGAATACGAAATTGCCCATTTATTCTATCGATGCTGAGTATCCCGTTTCATTTTGCTCATCGCATCGCGTAATCGGTAATTGACAACTACCTGTTTATATATATTATTCTACAGATAAATTCGAGTTTAAAAACAACCGAAATCTTGATAACTATATCTAGTCAATCGAAGTTGTAGTATTAAAGAAAAAATACGTTATTATAATATTCATAATAATATTTTTTAAACCAGACATTAATATATTAGGCCTACATAAACTATAAGCACTTTGTTTATATTTTATACATTTTAGATATATACGTAGTTAATATACTGCGTAGCGGAAGGTCCACAGCGGAATTCGATTTTCATCAGAAGTAAAAATAAAAAATAAAAAAGGAGAAAATAAGCACAGGTACCTATAATGATGACGATGAATACGACAAATAAATAACGGTTGTGAACGTTTTTCAACATTTTCCAACCATTAAAAAAATAGACTGATCGATATCGGAAACGTTATTGAATATTCGAAGTATCCGGGTAGTGGGGCGAGGAACGAAGGTCTCTGCGAGTTTTATGTTTTTCTTTCGTTCCCTATAGAGTCGATATGCGATATTTATATACCATATGTTCTATAAACTTATATACCTGAATAGTATATAAATATATAATATATACATACAAAAATCTACATCATTATATTTCTAACAATTTTAACGCAAGGACCTATACAATATAATATACGGCGTGCTCACCTTTTTTGTCCATGTCAATAACTTTTTTCGGATCAATATGTTTGAAATACGATATTATAAGATAAATATACTGTATTTGTAAGCCATCATATTATAAATTATAATAGTTTTTGGTTTACTAAAAAATAAAAAATAAAAACGCGTTTCATAAACTTGGATATAGCTGTTTTATACAGTTAATTTATGTGAATATTTTATAAGTCGAATTATTAATTTCCATTAAGTATTCAAATATAGTTGGGGAAGTATATTATAAGGTATCTTCATATATATATATATATACAAATAAGCTAATCGCGTTTGAGGAAGAACAAAATAAACCCAAGTTCTATCGTATAGCATGTCTCTATTAAACATATATTTTTTTATTATATTGTCACTGCACATAAGATAATACGTTAATTTTTTTACCAGTCACGTGTAAAAAATTATATGTATCCGAGATTCGCATACCGAAGTTTGCCTTGGTCTATGTAGTTATCATATAATTTCTAAAAAATAACACAAACATGATTTCTGATTATTCGTTTTTCTTGACTACGTCCTCGTGAATCCATCCCAGGTGGCGTGGTTCATATATAGTTTATGTACAATAATAATAATACTCACGTTGAAACGATCCAACATGGCTACCACGAACGGTAGAACGCTGTCAATTATGTGCGCGCCCGCGTATACATATATAACCTAACGTTACCTAACCAGGCAGCGGGCAAAGAGGTTTGCACCAACCTCCTATAAATTTGGTCTTTTGATTTTCACTCGCCGATCTCAGACGGACACGTCCGCTTCCGGTCATTAAAAGGCTTTCGACCCAATTAATCCCGGGCTGCTGCCGCCGTCGCCGGATACGTCTTATTCACGGGTAAATTTTCAAGAGAGAGGAAATACCAAACATAAATCTGACCTTTGGACAAACTTAATGGGCGGTAACGCGTTCCGGAGTATGAGTGAGCTATGACCCGGCGTCCAATACCAAGTCATTGGTCGGGTGGTGGTGGTGGAGTGAAGGATCAAACAATATATTGTATTCTATAACACGGATTTTGTCGCATGGAAATAAACAGTGGTGAGAGGTCATCCGATGGCGCTCTACTTCTAGTCATCATGACATAGTCATAACTTAGTAATTTGTCAAGCTCCATGACCGATTCGATGTGCCGACGACGCTATAATAATAATATATAATATTATACTATGTAGCCGTGCGATCAGAATATCAATCTCCGGTGGTCGGCAATACATATTATTTATAGCTGGCCTTATCTAATATAATGTAATATACGTATTTCATTTCACCCGCGGATGCTTTTTACTAAATAATATATCTAATAAATTTAATATATGTTATTATATTTTGTGTTACTTGTACATGTTTTGACGAATCGCGTGTTATTGACTTATTGCTTTTATTTTAGTTAGTTCAAAAAATTAAAAAAAAAAAAACAAATAACTAAAAATATAGAATTTTGTATACTTACATAATATATACATATTGCTGCCTATAAAAGACCTTTAAATAATAAACAACAAGCGAGAAAAAATGCTTCGTGCAAAAAGCTGGATTTAAAGGTTTATCGAAAACATAATTCGAACTCAGAAATTATTATTTGTGTTGATCAAACAAACTGTAGGTAGGTGGTAAGAAAATGAATTCAATTTGAACAAACGCATATATACCCATGCAAATAATGTAAATCGGCTGATTGCTACGTGCACACTTGTGCACGTCCATTGTTTACGGGAATTGTAAAACATCACTTTGCATTGTTAACACTTAATATATCATGTCCCTTGTGCTAAAGATGTTTTTGCTCACACAACCGTTTGTATATAACTGTTGATTTATAGCATTGTCGTGATCGCTAAGCATCGCAATCAATGTACCTGAACAATGCTGCAATCACAGTGTTTCGTTACCAGACGCATTTTTCATCAATCGAACATGGCCATTTAACATTTGCGGAATAATTTGCAGTGTACTAGTTCCGCCTACCTGTGTCCCATAATATATTATATATTTGTATGTAGTTTTTATACTCGTAGTCCTTTCACTGAAAATAATAATACAATGCGACCCACAAAAATTTAATGGTGAAATTATTCTCGTGGCAATGTGCAAGGTCATGCAATAATACATTTATAAATATATTTACGTTATACAATATTTAATATTATATTACTAGCACAATCTCTATTAGAATTAATTGCATGAACATTGTTAAATAATACACTATAAGTTTGTGTCTGAAATTTGGAAAAAAAAATTAAAAGCTATTTATTATGCTCTCCAAGTTATAGAATATTAATTAATCTTTTTATCTTTTTATATTTTGGTATCTATTTGGATTTATTTACGTAAAATATCTGGAGCGATTATATCGTTCGTATAGTAAACAGTTTAATGAAATAAAAATATAGTGTCAAGTCCATTGATTTTTATTGTTTGGCTGAGTGGACGAAATAATTGCCGAGATCCGTAGACGTTTGTCAATACCTATTTGAAACCATGGGGCATGACAGGTACACATTATAGCTTTCGCTATACAGTCATCTATTAATTTTAGTATAATACCAATATACAAAATACGTATACCTGTCCGATAGCGTTTGGACATTCGATTTTAGATATTGTACATTGATATTTAAACCCGTGTGTCTTCCAAAATCGATACGGATGTGTTTGGAATACTGATAGGATATTTTGTGTCACAGTGATTGCCGCGCACGTCTTGTTTAATTAATTTCATATTTGAAATAATTAATGTACATATGTTGAAACGAATTACTCAATTACGCGTTGGAGCATTTCCACCGGTTATTGAATAGCGTAACGTGTTTGACGTACACAGACATACAACTATATATACACACGGCGGTGATGAAATCACGACCGTCAGTCATTAATTCGTCATTCCATACGATTTTCGTGTCTACAACATCCTTCAAACGTATTTGCGTAATGTTTGACTCAAAATTTCTCACTATTTCTCATGAATTATCCGCGAACGTAAATTGTTCAGAAGAAGATCCCGGCCCGGCGCGGTTGTGGCTGTGTAAACTTACAATATATAAAACGTACGAATAAAATATTTTAAATATAAAAATAACATCATCGATGATGACTATTGCGTCCACCCTGAAATTAATATATATATATATATATTCCAATATTACAATATTAATATGTTTATACATTTTATTATTTTCTCAGCTCATCTCAAAACTCAACTTGAGGAGTACTCGGAAAACTATCCGAAAATAAAAATCGTCCGCGCCAAAAAAAGAGAAGGACTTATACGAGCTAGGCTGATGGGTGCGAGGTACGCATCCGCGCCCGTTCTCACTTATCTCGACTCGCATTGCGAGTGTACCGAAGGTAAGTCTCGTCAACCACGGCAATATAAAATAGTATAAAATTATATTATATACTTGTAATAATACAACGTGTTGTATTTTTTATTATTATATCATATTTCATTTCGTCATGGGTACTTGCGGATTTTCGAAACGCAATTTACGCGAAAATTTAGTAGTCAATAACAAAACACGGGCGACAATCTCAGACCGAATATCTGCGCCCAAAACAATAAATTTCAATATCGTCGCGTGATGTACATTATATTATTATTACCCCGTACTGACCGAGGAATATCACGCAGCCGGCAGCCGTAATAATCATTATTCGTCCGAATTGTTTCGAAATCCGTTTGTGCCCGTCGCATGTTATGTCGTTTATTGTGTATATATGTATTTATAGAATATGTGGCCCCCGCGCACGTCCGTTGTTGCAGCTTTTTATCATAACATATACCTACATAATATAATATAAAGTAAATGGGTTTTTATCATATTATTTTTTTTTTATCCGGAATCGCTTTTACACTTGTCGAGGTATTGTCGTGTATGATATTGTGAATGGCATATTATTTGGCAGCAGCTTTGCTAACGTTACCATATATTTATCATATTATGTACCATCAGGCGCAGTCTAACGTCGTCACGGTCACTTCGATTTATTCGTTTAACCGTGGCTTTTAGCTGTTTATTGTTTTTATTTTTTTTATTACGTCTCCGATATTTTTTCTTTTTGAATTAAAGTCTCATCAATCCTCATATCAATGGTCAATTGTATTTTGTTAACGATAGCTGTCACCGTTTGAATTTCTTAAATACAAAAAAATATATTACTCGTTACCTTAATTTTATTTTTATCTTCGCGTTTTCCCATTTAAATAAAATGCCATGACTCTCATTTCATATAAAATTTTATTGATTTTAATTTATTGACACATTTTTAGTGTATAGGTACTAATATTTTCACATAGTTAAAACTTGTTTATTTTATAAACTGTAATTAGTAATAGCGTGTGTATTAATCTTTTCTAAAAACTTTGAATTCGAGAGAACGATTAAATTCTTTCAATAATCGACAAACTTCAACACTTAAATTTGTATAATTTTTTATCGTTTATTAAATAGTGTTCAGCGAGCTTAAAATATAACAATGGGATTTACAACGCCGTTTACAGTTACACTTTTCTTTAATTTTCGATATTTTTGTTTTTGAAATATTAGGTTATAAACATTCCTAAAATACGACATTTTTTTCAAAATTTCCGAATTCATAGACTCATATAATGTACAACGATTAGGCATAGCAGTTCATCACAATTGTGTACACTCTCGTCTGGTGGTATATAATTATAATAGTTATACTAATGTATTATTATTTGTTATATGTACTAACAGATGGTTAAATTATGATATCTATAAATATTCACGTGCGAATGAAGCGTGCGCTTGTTTGTGACACTTTGGTGGCTATTGTTGTTTTTATTTCTCAGGATGGCTAGAGCCATTGTTGGACCGAATTGCCCGCGAAGCGTCGACTGTCGTATGTCCGGTGATTGACGTAATCGATGATTCGTCGCTGGAGTTCCACTACAGAGACGCCGGTGGCGTGAACGTAGGAGGATTCGATTGGAACTTGCAGGTATGGCAATCAACCTAATTGTTTATTAAATGTTAAAAACCAAACGTTATTACGTCAAAAAACAATAGAGGTATATCTTAAATGCAGTATGCAATAGTGTTCTATATAATATTATTATAGAAGACGAGACGGACTTTATGAATTACTGCGGCCACTCGACCGTGGTTGATGCTTTTTACGAATTATTATAATACGTATAATATATATATATATATTATGATCATCATTATTATTATTATTATTAATATTATTATTATTATTATATTATGTTATGTTCATAAAACGGAAAAAAGCTTTTGTAGGTGACTCTCTCCCCCCGGTATACCCTGTATAAATATTCGTTTAGCTTTGCGGATATTGCATCTTCTGATAAAAAAAATTGTCTTTGTTCTTTTTAGGGCGTGCGTTAATTAAAATCAAATAGGACCTTTTTTAAGTACCTAATTTCAAGTACGGGTTTATTATGGGAAATCCTCTAGAGTCTTTTGAAACGTGAAGTCCATTATATTAAGTATAGGTGTACATGTTCAAAACTGACTGTGCGCGTAATATAAACTAATCCATGAATCTAATATAATATTATGTACGTATATAGAAAATGTACAATATATAGTGTATACATAGGTACTATTGATTCATTCGATAGGCTTAACGTATCAAAAATATGCGCATTGACAGTTTTTAAACAATAATTGGGAAACGCCTATTAATTTAATTAAAGTCTGAAATCCTATATTAATTCTGTATTGCACTGTTGTTCGATGACGTTGATGTTTGGCGTTAGTTTCAAAATGTTTGAATATTATCGTTATCGGTATATTTATTATATACGTGGCCAAAGAATATATAATTATTTGGCACATAATATCGCTAATTTCGCCATTCCAATAATTATTTTCATGTAATATACGAAACCACAAACTGCGCGTTATTATAGATGCGATGATTTTGAAATCGGGGATTAAAATTTGAATAAATTAATTAAAAATCTGTAAATTAGAAGTAAATTGTTTGTAGCATATAATATATTATGAGTAAACGAATGAACATAGAATATTGTTGAAAAATATTATACGTTACAACAGGTCCAGAACGAAAAAAAAACAAAGTCCGACAAGGTGGAAAATCGAATCTTTTGACGTTAATAAAAAAAAAGTGTTTTCACAAAGAATGTTGCAGTGCAACAGAGTTAAAAAATAAAATAAAATTATATGGCGCGGAATTACTAAAAGAGAAAAAAATAATATACTTTTATAAATAATTTCAACTTGCAGCGCAGTTGATATGATTATCTGTACGGTAAAACACATCTAAATTAACCTGTTTCCAGCCATTGCGCCTAAGAAAATTTGAACAAAGTAGTTGACTGATTATTATTAATAAGTATTTTACATATTATAGCATTCGTGTACTAGAGTTGGATATATCGTTTAAGATATCATGAACATGTATGGTCGACAAATTATTGTCATCAGCGGCGCGGCGCCTTCGTCACTAAATATACCGGTCTGACGGGCTGGAATGATTTTAGATATAATTATACGCGTGTGGTCATAAACAAAAACGCTTCACTTTATTAAAATAAAATTATATACATCACTGCATACGTGGTCATAAATTGAAGGAAATTTAGCAAATAATATTTGAGTAAACCAGTTATTTCAGAATACCAGGTAATTCTATATACGATGCAAAAACCGTTAAATAAATAACACGTGTGATATCACAGCCATCTGCTTAAAATTGTTTATCAAAACAACAGTCGTAGGCTGTACCTATTTTAAGTCGTAGTTATTGTGTAAATTCATGTATTTACGCGAACTCTAACCGTCTCCGTGGTTAATGATCTCGAATAATTCGCATGTGGAAAACAGGAAACTCCCTCAGTTTACATTGTTTGACAACATTATATAATCGCAAATCTTAAAACAACGCTGATCTTATTCGCAATTAATTATCGCTAAACAAATCTGTACAGCCTTTGCATCGGGTTATTTCTTCGACTCTTCGCTCCATGAAGCTCCGGTCACATTGATCGGACCGATCCAAAATATATACTAATACTTTATAGATATGTATACATTCATGCATATATTAGTATAATTGTATACCACGGTACATGTGAGTATATACAGAGTGATTCACTGAATATGCTCACCACATTTTCTTCCTTTAATAATGAAAAATCTTATTTATTAAGTTTTGAACAAAGACCATATTTTAAAATTCTTGAGATTTTTGTACTATTTAAAAAGAATCCTGTGTCGTTTAAAATGTATGTTTTCTAAATAGAATCTATCCTTTTCATTGAAAATAATTTTAAAAATAACTATTTTGATATACACAGGACACTTCTTAAGTAATACAAACATCTTAAACATTTGAAAATATGGTGTATATATCTGTTTAAAAATTCCAAGAATTATATTTTGAATTATTTAAATGTTGGAAAAGAAAAAAGGGTGATCATAATTGGTGAATCGTCCTGTATATGCCTAAACTCGACACCATAATGTTTGCCAAACAAATTTGCCACGAGCGTTTTTGCCGTAGGTAGTATGCGCTGCGGGATACCCGATAACGTGGACCACGAATAATTATTATCCTGGTCGTTTCGGGTGATACACCTACCACGGGTTTTTCGGGGAAACGCCGAAATCGCCCCCCGCGTGCATGTTAAACATCGTCCTGGCAACCGAAGCCGTATACCTGGGCGTGTGTTGTGCGTATATGTAATATAATGTGTACAATAGTTGCTTTTTTTTCCTGCCATTCGAGATACTGTCTAATGTATGGACACTACAATTATGTTATTAATTTTAGATACTATATTATGATACCTAGGTATGACTGATTTCTTAAATTTATCATTTTCAGAGTACAAACTACCTTAAATTGTTAGTAAAATTATAATTATAATGAATTCAGCATTACTTTATAACATTTTCAATACGATTAATTCTATTCTAAACTCTCGTCAAAATCTTTTATTTAAATTTAAATTAAACTCTTTCGGCGCAGTGATATTCAAATATTACTTTATTCTTTACAATAACAATTTATTTCGATACCATAAACGGCATAAACATAAAAATTACTTAGTCAAACGATAATAATAATTATAAAATCAAATAAGCCTCGTTGTATGTTATTTTTATAGTTTAATATTATATTTTGTTCCACATAAACTAAATTAGATCATTTGAAAATTGGCCATTGATAAGGTCCCTTGTACCCCACATGTGCGCCATCGATGGTCATAAATAATAGTGCAGGTCCGATTATAGGACAACGGGTGATCGTTTTAACGCATTACGACGTCATGATTGTGATGTATGTACATCACGATTATTATCGTTTAGACGGGCTTTAGAGTCGCTCACGTTACACAACAGAGTTCTGATTGTCAGTTTTGGTTTGATTTTTCTTTCCCGCATTCACGTAATCAAACTTACGTTCATTTTCCATGTATGAAATGGCGTTTTTCCATAGCGTTTGCTTTTCTATTTTCCTTATGTATCATTATGTTCCTCTATATACTGCAACCCCGATAAAAATGTAGCGTGTAGATATACTACGAAAATGACTATTCGACCACCTAATTAGATATTTTCTAAATATTCAGATATTTTTCTAGCGTTTAAAATACAAATGATAATTTGTACTCAATAAATATACTTAAGCTTATTAATTATGCTGTAATATTTTAAACAATTTTACAAAACTTGCAAATGCCCTCTCTGTCTAGCTTTAATCCGGCCTTGCTCGTTCATTGATACCATAAATCTTACTTAAGAACGGGATTTATGTGGGATATTCACATGGTCAGTATATGATGTTCCGTTTTGTATAAATATATTATTATACGTATTATATATATATAAGGGACGCCAATAATTGTTTTGATTAGCGAACATGATTTTATTGTTTGTCGAGTCGTAACAAATCAAAGTAATTCTATCAAATAAAGTTTCGTGCAAAAAAAACGTCACGTGGACAGGTAGTAGACGACGTGTAGTTTTATAGTCGCTTGTTGTAATAATAGTTATTTTGTTTTTGTCTTTATTTCACAAGCAAACCATTTGAAACAAAATAAGTGTTTATCCCTCCTCGTTGGTTTATTACGACCGTACAGTGCTATATAATGAAAATTAAAAACGCAAAAATTAAACTCGGTGTTTCAAAACCCAAGTATATTGTGTTATATACTCTCTATACACACGACGTTTCATGTATGTGTAGTTATATATGTATATTATATTTATAGTAATAATACGACTCTTCATCCATCTAAACAATCCCTAGAGCTTTTATAATAACGACCCGAGTTCTCGAAACGACTGTACTGTGGGTGTGAAAGTGGTAGAAATTAAAACCCCGCTTGTATAGTATATATATATATATATAATATTGTTTATAATATATAATGTGTATATATGTCCGGTAGAGTATGTATATATGTATAGCAAGTATTTCCAATGACAATTAAATTCAGCTGCAGTCGGTATAGTTTGTTTTAGTTTATTAAAAAAATACAATATAATATTATGTACATTATATTATTTGGATATAGTATTTATTTAAATTCATTTTTTTTTTAACCCTGTTTTGTTTCATTTTCCACATACCTGTGACAACTACATCACCATAATTATATGGCCTATAAAATGTATTTTTAAATTGGTCATAATTATTATGTTTATATATTATATATTACCTTTATAAGAATTTACAGAAAACGTTTTGATTAAAAAAGCGAGAATGTTTGTATATTATTGTAAAAAAAATTGTGTACAAATATTAGTGAAACTAAAACAAAAAAATACAGTACACACAAAAAACAAAATTTATAAAACTCTATCCTGGCTATAATATAGTATAAATCCACAACTTTTTTTTTTGCTAGTTTAAAATAAACATTAAATCTATGATAAAAGCGTGTAAACTACTGTTTAATGCCAGTTTCTGTTTTAACAAAAATATATATTGACGATAACTCTTAATGACCTCGTAATAATTAAGTGTTATTTCTTTAAATAAAAAACGAAAAAATAATATTTGATTTTAGTTATAATGTTTTTGTTTTTATTTAATTCGATTTCAATGTATTTTACCCGTTTGAGTCTTCGGAACAAGATTTAGCAATTAATTAAAGAAACTTGATATCAGTATATCTCAGTATACGCTCAAGACTTGCGCATGATCAAAATGTGAGAATACTACTGTTAGAAAAAGCTACGTCAACACAGAAGTTTACACTCGAATTGTTTTGCTTCCATACCAACGTGGTACGCAATGGTTCGTTTCTTTATTCCTATATATACTCTAGTCGTGGATTTTATTAACGGTCTAAAAAACAAAATAAAATTTAAAAAAAAAACATTTACGACCGCTTTATGTGCTCTTTACTTAATTCAGAGTGAAAAAAGTAAATATAGAAATTAAAAATTCGCTGTCTCGTTAATGTTAATTATTATTATGCATCCACAATATATATATATATATAATACCTACCGCACAAGCGAAATATACAATATTTTCAACTTGTTTTGTATACACCGTTCTCTTTGTGCTCGCGTTAATATCGTATAATTAAAGCCATCGTTTATTCGAAATTTTCCTTTTTATTTTTCACTTAACCCCACTCTATCCTCTATATTTTAAAAGTGTAAATTATACACGACATTGGCCTACAAATTTAAGTCCATTAGACTCTGGACACATCTTCTAACTACTAAATGTGTACCAGATCATGAATAATACTATGGGTACGCTTTTTAAAACTAATTTACATGAATTTAAATTATACCTATATAAACACCAAAAAATTACATTAATAAGTATTAACTGGAAATAACAAATATGTAATTTAGATTCTTTATTTTAACAATTTAAAATGACACTTTTTTTGGTTTTTATTTAAAATGTTGTAAATTTAATATTAGGGAAATTCCGTAAATAGCGAATTTCCAAAATACGTAAATATGGCTCATCAATTTTTTAATAACCATTATATTTCAAAAGAAGCCTTGGAAACTCACAACTAAGGAAATTTAATTTTTTTTTTTTTATATCTTATTTTGAACTAATGCCAAGATGACACTCATTATATGTATGTAATTTATGTGTGCCTAGTTTACAGTTATGTAAATTTAGTAAAATTTAAATTTAAATATCTTCATCGCTATATATCAAATAATAATAGCTTATTTATATTTTAAAGAAATACAATTATTTATTCTTTATTATTTGTGAAAAATTGTGCATAATAAAACGTAGTTATTTTTATATTTAAGTAACTGTTGTTGTTTTTATAATTTAATGGATTACCAATAATTTTAAGATGTTATCAAAACATTGAATTTGGTATTTAATACTATTATGTTATAGGAAATTAAAACTATATTAGTCTAAATATTTTTAAAAAAATCTTTATTTATAAGTATAATATCTAATAAACAACGTAATATTAAAAAATTATAAGCACCTATAATATATATTTTTCATTTTAGTATCTACAGTATTCATATTTGATTACAATTACCTAAATAACAAAATAATTTTTATTAAATAATGGTAATAGTTTAAATAATCAGGTTTAATAGTATGACAGATTTTTTGTAATTTTGTTTTCATTTTTCACAGTTATTTTGGAAAATAATAGAGGAATTTTTTTCTTTTAAACTCCCTGACCGACAAGATCTAACTTTTTACTTTAAACCATTCTCAAAATCCAAGTGTTTTTACTACTCAAAAATATGACGATACACGAAAATAAGACACATATTAAAAATTAATACATTTATTATTCTGTTCAAAATCTAAAAATGTATAGTTTAGGTTATAGTAGTTTGTGGCCTTTGATTTTTTTTTATACATTTTAAAAGGAATACTAGTCTATCAAGTTAAAGTTCCTAAAATGGTTGTTTTATAGTTATTCGATGAAAGAGTTTTTATTTTCGTTTGATATTTTATACAATTTCAATTTTTATCTAAATGCTTGTGACTTAGTTTGTTCCATTTATATAAAAAATAATAAATTGATCAATTAAATACTTAATGTTATTTCATGGCTATGATGTCTACGCGCAATTCATTGAAAATGAAAAATTACTTACAATTTCGCATAGAAACTTAAAAACCTGAATTATAATTTATGTTTTAATAGTAACGTTATATTATTATGTACTATTTAAATTCCCTGTGTATTTATACTATATTATTTACGTGTAACTATAATTTTTTTTTTTTTATAATGACCTTGATCTGATACAAAATTATTTTATTTGTTCTACACAATAATTTTTATACATTAATTTCTTTTTATTCCTCGTTAATGTTATTGAGTTATTTAATCAACTTTAAAAAAAGCAACCTAAAGCCTTAATTAAATTTAACTCTTACTTCCATTCTGCATTAATACCTATATAAAGCAAAATAATATTAACATTTAAAGTGCACTATTACCTATACACAATCAAACTAACATTTTATACTAGAAGCAAAATAATAATAATAATGTATTGTTTCTCATTTATTTACTTTAATACTTAAATATTTGCGAAATTTTTGAGCTGATGTTAGTACTATGAACATATCTTCAACTTCAACCACGGTACAGTGAGCAAATGTTATTGTGGGTTTTCAGCAATATGGCTGATGCAATATATAAATAAACCAGGCGGAGATCCAATACATTTTATGTACATAGTTATTTTTTTGTCAAAGAGAAATAATGATTATGATTTCCTAAGTAATAATGAATATCTTTATTGAAAAAATTGCACTGAAAATACTAACGTAGCGTAAAATTCATTTTGAACTTATAACTACTACACATGATTAAGAATTTATATGTAATTTAAAATTAAATACTGTATATAAATAGTCTGCTTGAAAACAAATTGTGTGTACGATTATAGAACTTGAAATGAAATCTGAACTATATTTTTTTTATATTTCATTGACAAAATCGTTATCCATTACTAACTAATAATTATTTTTAATTTTTTAAATTTTGATGGTATGTATGATATATTATAAAATATAACATTATGACTATTGTATATCAAAAATATGATAGGTAGGTCGTAGCCACAGTTAAGTGAGTTTTTTAAGATGCAATTAGTGCGCATACTAGTTTAATAGTAATTGTCACTCAAGTTGAAAGTCGTATACATAATTATATAATGGAATGTAATTTTAATATGTTAAAATTATTTTGAATCTCTCTCTCTCTTTAAATCATTCTCGAAACTTCTGAAAAAATGTGCACTCGTCTGACGTTGTATTATTCATATACGGTAACGGTGGTGCAACTATATAACAAAATCCATTAGAGGAACTGTCAAAAGATGAATCGAAATCATTTTTATATGAAAACAAATTACTTCATCGTGTTTGTTATAGTCGAGATTTTTTGCACCATGGACTTATTATGGAGCCAACGCTCGAGTCTGGCGCGATTCTTCGTCGATCATCTGCGGTCTACGGCGATGGTAATAATAACAATATCATAATATTAAATATAGTCTGACGTGACGACCTTTATGCGTATAAAAATCACGCGATCCATTAAACACGCAGCACTGTGACTGGAGTCGGATAGATGATAAAAATATAAGCCGTGGTGGAGGTCATGGGTTGGAGTACTATAAAAACAGACATTGGAAATCGTCTCGTTTCGCCAATAAACAACCGCCAGTTATTCGGCTCAGGGTTCTAATCGCGTACGTATATATTATATATAGAATAACAACAAGACCAGCAGAAATCTTCCGGAGCCATATTTTATACATATACACAGACGCTCACGGATATCTTCTCGTCCACTGTAAATATATATTTTATACCTGCCGCATAGATCCGCTGGACCGTAATGGACTTTATATCGGGCCCGCAAGACGACGGCAACGCAGACGAGCTGTGCAGGACCGACCGCAGGGATTTTTCGCATCGTCGCTTGACGACCTGTACGTGATTCCGCGGCTATATACGGCACAATTCCCCCCTGAGGCGATATTTTTATGTACTTATAAAGATATATATATTTGTTTTTCTTTTAAAATTTTTACGACTCCAATCTTCTCAATGAGAAACATTCTGTAAAACGTTCAACCACCGGGTTTTGACGACGGCAGAATAATAAAAAATTGTATAAAAACATTATAATGCTGTCGACGAGGCCGACGACAGGTCACTGGAAGAAAAACGAGTTTTTATTTTCACGTTGTCTGATTTCAGTGGTCGAGACCAAACACTTTTCGAAATTTCAATATTATGTTATTTCTCACGATCATCTAAATAATATCATTGTATATATAATATTTTAATGTAATCGTCGACAACGCGGTTTACCAGCATCATGATGTGATTAATGTTACCATTCTAAATCTCGTATATATAATATGTATATCTCATTCATATATCGATCATGTTTTACTGGTTTTCATTTCGTATTCCAACCCACGGGTTTTTTATACTAATTTGATTGGTGTTTGTAATACCTTTCCGTACAAAATAGACAATCGGAAACTTGTTTTGTTTTGAGTGGACCGTATGAGCTATTGGTGTTACTGTGACGATTTGTGAAACTATACAGTCTAGAAGAAAAAACCTCGACAAATGTCAAGCACCACATCCTTCGTCGACGGAAACTATTCACCCTCTGCAGCTTAGAGGGGTCACAGTTTATCAAATTGTATCCAATGAAATCGGAAAAAAATTTGAATAACGAACGTCGTAAAATGATCGCGTTATTCTAAATAAAACGTAAATACATACGAATACACGGCGTATATTGTGATGCATCAGAAACGCAATACAAAAGCGATTAGGTAATAACTGCAGCAAAACATAATCACTATTACTCGAAACGTGCTTAGAATAATATAGTATATTATACTGACGTCGCCACGTATGAATGACGACGGCGTCGGTGGTGTACCGGAAGTGTATTTTATTGTGAGGGCTGAGTGACACCTGACCTGGATGACTATTTCATATATATACACATGTATAATAGCAGTATAATACTATACACAGTACGTAGTAATGATAATGTACGCCCCCGCACTGTGTGAGACCGTACCAACGTGCACTGTTATACGTCCGCGCAATATTATAAATCATAAAATACACTGTTTTCGTGTAGCAGACATTCGGTAAAACTATGCAGCAATTCCAGCGAGCGCGCAATAAAAGTTTTAATTTCACGAATTTTCGCGGAAAGAATATCACACGGGCGTGTATGTATGTATAGCGTATAATGATGTAGCTATATATATTACGTATGTGTGCGGTATACACAGCCACGAGCACCGAATTCCAATTCGCTATTATTAACTCGTTGTGATATCCGTGCGCGCGCTTTGTATGTATCTGAATAAAATATAACATCGTCGCTTTTGAAAACTCTCCAGTTATATTAGGTACGACTGTACGTGCGCATACTGCGTACCTATACCCTCGGAACAGCTCTGAACTGCGAGTCATAAAATGGTCGACGGAGGAGGAAAAACAATCGTATTTATATAACGATATTGCGTATTGTAAATACGCTTGTGTGCGTGTGTACATTCGCGGGGGCCGTACAAAAAGTACAACGTGATAACACGTGCGTTTATTACTGTACTACAACGCGGGCCACAGCAGTCTGCAGCTATTTACCTCGGGTATTCGCTGCCGACGACCTTAGCCCGACAACAGTTTAATATTGCCAAATCGCCCAGGAACACTGCCGCGGACACAGTCGGCCTGCATAACGATAACGCATATTATACAGAGCTATACAATTTATTACATCAAATCGTGTTACGCAGATAATACCATAATAATATGTGTGTAATATATTGTATACGTGTGCGTTGCGTGTATGTGTTGCGATCGCGAAAATCGCATAACAATATTTCGTTTGACGCTCGTGCGCGTTTTTACGGTCGTTAAGTTTTATGTGTATAATACAAAGGATGAGCGACGACGCGTGTGTTTATCGCGTTTGCCTAGCCGACTATATAATAATAATAATGTATTGTGTGCTTATGTTTTAATATTTTGGACGAACGCGCGTCAAACGCCACCCACGGAAACGAATAGTTAATATTTAATCTCCGTCCGGTGCGAGGTCACGGCGCCGGATTTTGTATCATTGTACTAGCGTACCCGAGGAGATGATTTTCGACACGACGATGATGGGACGTCTACCTACTCGTTTTATCGTCCGGCAGGGTATACTCGGTATAGTGGTGTTTCCATATAATAAAATCATCAGCATCGCTTAGATCGTTCGGTATAAGTTTTAGGCCCGGCGGCAGACATGCAATACATTATGCATTTATCCAGAGTTTTCCCCGAAAAGTCGTCCGAGTCTCCAGTGATATACATTTTAATCTATACACAATTTATCTGCACAACAATTCAATTTAAAATCATATATCACACAATTATTTAAAAATGAATATTTGTACGGACGAATTTCTTCTGTAATGTAATATGACGAGAGAAAAGATCTAACAGGCGACACAAACAAAACAACAAAATGAACGCATTGTCTGAAGCTCTGAAGTTCTAAATAAAACCCCTCTCGCACATATATCGATTTTAGATTCGTATGTGTTCCAATAGGAAAATATATATTATACTATAGCGCTTTGGGGCATTGGTTCTTGCCCGTCCCTATGCCCCCCTCTCTCGTCGCCTGAGTGTAGTTTATATATATTATATGCATTAATACTAGGTATTATTATTATTATTATTATTATTATTATTATTATTATTATTATTATCATCACCGTGTATGCACAATATGTATGCGCGGTGTGTTATTACTCGCTCGTATATGACGTTACGAAGAAAACGGTTATTGACGCGCGCTCGTGTGACCAATATTAATATAATATTTAAACTGTCGAGACGGAATGGCACGCGCGTTTTCCCATATATAATATCATAGTAATAATACATGTTATTATAATATGATAGTGCGCGTTCCCGGCCGTCACGATGAGTTGTGTGAGTAGGTGAATCGACTGGCTGAGGATGAGAAATTACCGACAAACGTATACAGTGCAATGCACATATTACGTATTATGTATGAATGCATGATATATTATTATACGAATACCTATATTATATATATATATATATATTATAACATAACAGGAGCCTTCGCGATCCGATTGCCGTGACAATAGAATAATATTATAGATGTCATCGTAACATTATAATCATAATTTGTAATTGGGTTATTATAATAATAACGTCTTCCCCCAACAGAGGAACGACTATACATCCATAGTATTTGCTGAGTGTGATGATGAGAAGATTAGGGTGAATTTTTAAATCAGATAATGTTTAGTGGGTTTAGTTTGTACATTATAATGTAAGACGACTTTCTTTTTTAAAATGAAATTTTTTTACACAGTTACATTTTTGAACATTTATACAATTATAGTTATAAGTTCACTACATACACGATCATAATTACTGTAGATACTCATCGTTGAATAACTGAACTTTAAATTTCTATAAAAAAAAAATAAGTTTGTCAGTCGCTCCCCCTCACCAACATGACGTTTGTACAACGTGGATTGTATTTTAATTTTTCCATTTCTTTGATGTGTGTTTTAAGCAATAATTTTTGCTTGCTTTTTGATCGCTAGCACATTATTATCATACGCATCAAGCTTACATTATTATTTTTTTTCGCAACAACCGGCCATTTCCAGGTGAATCTTCCACCGCTGTCGCAATAATTCATTCACGCTCCACAATCGTCTCCCTGATAGAACCTCACCGGGTACACTACATAATATTATTATAATATAATATTATGACATGATACGCACGACGTGTCACCGTGCCGCGGGAAAATCACAGTCTGTTTTTAACTGTGTCCATAAATCACTTCCGCCATTAACGCTATTACAATAATACGATATACGTATTCCGCGTACACACTCCGGTTTATCGAAAACGAAAACCCCGCTGCATTGTACATAATATTTAATTGGATGCAGTATATACTAATATAGTGTATGGTATTATACCGTGTACCATGTACGTGGTCTAAAATCGCAAACAATTTACACGCCGGATTTTGCTTGTGTGTGTGTGTGTTTTTTTTTTCTTGCACAGTTCGTATAAGTCCACTTAAATATACCAGGTATAAAACTACTAACCATTGTTGGATGTGTGGAAGTTTTTTTAAAATTTTTATATACTAACGTTAATTCAACCTACTCTCTTAAATCAGTTAACCGGCCTAATTTTTTATTACGTTATTACAACCGTAATTGTTTTACCAACCATCTAATTCTTCTAACAAAGGTAAAGCTAATTCTATTCAAACGGCGTTGGTCGTAAAACGTATTTTTTTTTTTAACATCCCTTCGTTTTGCGTTTTCCAATGTTTACTATATTTATACACACTACGTCTGCTACTGAATTTATTATAACACGGCACATCTGCATTGAATTTTTTATGATCATTAGTGTATACCAGGAATTGGTTACACGCTTCAGCGCAGGTGGCGAATGGCAAAGGGAACAATTGTGGAAAATTGTTAACGTCCACGTGTGTAATTAATGACACGAGTGGTATATGACGTTGTCCATTATCAAACTTTGAACAAAAAACTACGTCGATCTGTGTGTGTGACTTAAGCGAATATTGTTTTGGGTTTTATATAATATTGTTAATCATTAGGATGGCTAGAACCGCTGCTGGACCGAATCACGAGGAATCCGACTACTGTAGTGTGTCCCGTGATTGACTCGATCGACGACAAAACGTTCCGTTACCATTTCCATAATGGACCAATAAGTGTCGGCGGTTTTAGTTGGAAACTTGTGGTTAGTATTTTATTTTCTTACCAATTCGAATTCTACCCATATACTGTACCGTCTGAGTATGTTATAATGTTTGTGATTCATAAGTTATCTACTTTAATAAATCTTGATTTTTGGAAGATCAATATTCTCGCAAAACCCCTAAAGTGTGTAGATTTAAATTACCATTATTTAAATAAATATAAACTAATGTGAATAGTTTATTCTTGTCTTAGTCTATACTATGTGTACAAGTATATTGTTCGTTATATTAGAAAAAAAAAATGTATTTTAAATATCAATAAAATATTAAATTGAAATACATTATACTGACTTTACCATAGAAGTACTGATTATAAAATATTTTCGTTCAAGTAAACATAAATTAGAGTTTCTTTTGTTGTTCTTTTTATCAATACACAAATTATTAATCTAGGGAAAAAATACAAAACGATCATTTTTATCCTATTAATACTCGAAATCCACAAGTTCTTTATCTTGTCATATTCATGCACTCACACACAGTTAACTGTGGTCTCCGTATACCACATAACATATAATACACATATATCTCAATCTTCTTTTTACTACCCACTATAGCTTCCTTCCAAGTTTATCTCTATTACGGTTTTTCTTTACAATCATATCTTATGTATATATAATATAATATGTACAGATTACAGAGTATATATATATATATATATATATATGTGTGTATACATATGTTTTTACATGTTCATTATCCCTTTTCTTCTTTTGACACAGCTAAACTGTCTAAAATTACTGTTTTTCTCTTTTCTACTTCGACCAATGACTACACTACATCTAAATACACTATAAAAAAATAAATACACATAAGAAATGAAAAATATTTAAAATTAAATTATTATTTGCATATATGTAATTTAAATGTATTTAAAAAAAAAACACATTTTCTGTCGTACTTACCATTAAATTAGATAGGTATAAATTTCTTAAAATCATCTAAATATTTTTTTAATACCTACCAGTTTTTCATACCTAAATCAGGTGAATACAAAATCCCAAAACTAAATACCCTAATATTATTAGTAATTATGTAATTCTGATTTTTAAGTTCAGAATTTATTACATAAATTAAAATTAAAAACGCTTATTAATCGCCTTTTTATCGTGTGTGTGTGTATTGATTTACATTTCATTTTTTAATCGTATAAATTAATTTAAAAATGTGTATTTTATGACAAATTATTATCAATTATCATATATTTACTTAGTTTAAACATAATACAATACCTACGGATTAATATTTTATTTTACATTATAAAAGCACTAATCCCCACAAATATTAATTATAACCACCAGTTATAATTAAAAATAATTCATGTATAAAAAGTATGACATTTTCAAAGTTATACAAAGTTAAGCATATTGTGTAACATTATATCTCTTGTATAATAATTTATGTCATATATGTGAGAGAGATAGATGAATTTCTATGTTAAAAATTATCATTTTTTCAAACTTTTTTAAATGTATGAAAACCTTTGTTCTTTAGAATAATTTTAATACAACTATACTTTACTCCACAAAATATTTCATAAGAAATATGAATAGGATTACTATTTGGCGATACGTTGTTTAAAATACGCCATTATATGATGGGTGATAAATATAATTTTGAACTTAAACTGTTAGGATTGTTTCAATCGTGTAAAATTATTTTCTTTTTAAAATGTCAACAATTTATAATATCATTCTACTTGTTACATATATAGTTATATACAATAAGTTATAGGTTCCGAACATAAAAAAAAAAAAATACATCCATTCATAAAATATATTAAAATAATTAAAACGTTTGGCAACTTAATTAGGAGTACTCAATACTTCGATGTGAAATTTGTATTACCCCATAATATTAAGTTAATTTTCCTTATATCTTTTGTCGGTTGTAACTTACTACAATACATATACTATGTTTTATTTACATTTTAATATAAAAATTATGGTGATACGGCGTTTTAATTAGGCAATATAGCGACATTTTTATCTAAGTTGTACACATAAACGCACACATACACACACACGCATTATTTTTAACATGTATTTAGAAACACTAGATGGTGTTTGTCTAAAAAAAAAATATAATATACATTTATTATCTCGGATAATTATAATTGTACCTTGTTATAACGAAATACTTGTCTTATTGCTATCCGTCAGTTGCGGGGCCATGCACGAACGAGAGAATGCTCTTAAGTTCTGTGTAATACATGACATGTACTCATTGTACTCGACGGATCGTGTAAGACTCACGCTAGTCGTGCAATATGAATTACTTCACCAAAAACTTTTCAAAGTACGTACCAACAACCCCACACATATTTTGCGGGATTCATTCTCGTTTTTACTAATTGAGTATAACTAAACAACTTTAGTTAGGTCTACAAATGATATTTTTTTATAAACAAACGATATATAAAAAAAAAACTGATAACAGTCTAAAATTGATAGGTTTCAATAAACAAAATATGTTAAAAATATTGAATTTAATAACACTAATGGATTAAAATAATATAATATTTATATTCATTTTCATTAGTTATAACTATTACTATAAAATATATTTAAAATTATTTCTATATTTTATCGACCCATGTGGATATATTGACAAACTCAATAAATTTGTATTTAATGATATTTATAACTTTTAAATTCGTTTTAGTTATAATAGTTATAAGAATTGTGTATTCTTTACATAATTTAATCATCGGTTAATAATTGAGTTCTTTGCCCAACTCTGCGCACAGACGTGTTTGGTGAAGTAATATTATTATTTGTGAAAATAGGACTTAACCGCGGTCGCCGGTGCAGTTTTACGTAAGTTTAGTTTATCGAGTAAAATATTTTGATTTTAATGGCAAAATATATTCCCGAATGGACATGAATTTAATATTATACGTATTATTTTTTGAATACATGATATATCGTAGGAATAATTTGATTTCGCTGAACAGTAATAACGGTATCGTTATTATTTACTAACCACGGTTGTATTTTATTTCACGTTTGCACTTGAATAAGTGGAGGTCCTATTATTATATTATTATAATAATAGCGATTGGTTCTTTTTCGCAAATCATTACTGCTATAGCTTTCATGGTCTGTTTATATAAGAGATTAATCACACATCGATCTGTTTTCTCGCGCAAATCTTTCCCCGAGGACTTAATACACACGAATATAATATACAGGGTCACGCTATTTCAAAACTCAACTATAGGTACATATTTATGGCTGGTGAGATCATATAATAATTTTATTCAATCGCCATTTACAATTCAGTAACGCAATATTATTTGGATCATTCTGTATACGTATATTATATTATTTCTATGTAAAACTCGTGTGACAACGTAATCATTATTTTATACGTGCATGTATCTATATATTAAATACAAAATATAATTTACTGTATATTATATATATATGCGCGTGTGCGTGATATAAGTAGCTTAACTCCTCCTCTTCATCTTCTGCGCGACACTCGAGATGAATGACTCTAGTGTAATTTATTTTTCCGCAAAAGCCGACAAATTGCTGTATAGCTAATGATGGCGACGGTGTACAGCCCGATAAGTCGGAAATTGATCGTAGGCAATAGATTTTACTTACTCCACATATAATATATAAGTGATCGTGGGCGCACCAACAATATCGTCCGGTGTTTCGTCCCATTAAACACAAACGAACGTCTACAACAACTCGTTTAATGGTATAAGTGTGTGTGTGTGTGTGTGTGTGTGTGTGTGTGTGTGTGTGTGTAGAATGGCGCATGTATTGTGTACATAATAGAGTCTCTTCTCGTGGACTTTACCTTTGTGGCGGTGTATTTGTCCACACCAAAGCGAGTACCACCTTTATGTAATATGTATAGATATATAAGTTTCACAAACTCACCACTATATATATATATATATATATATATAGCAGTCGAGAAACGACGTATATAGTATATCTACTATAATAAAATACGCAATTTATTTTCCTTGAAAACGAATCCGGTCTGCGTATAACGACACGAAAGTATTTCCGTCGTCGATAATCTTCGATGGTATGATAACTCATAAACAATATTCTGTTTGGTATTTCATCATACTATTAATACGTTTTAAATCCCGCTTGTTCGACAGATCAGTGATTGTTAACACATATTAAATTATGATTATTAATATCTCGAGTCGTTATGAAGTCGTTTCGTCGTAACCCTAATAATTACAATAAACAACATCTAGTTAGATGATACAGTGTTAGTTTTTCGAAATACTTTTTTCTCTATTCTTATTTAATTCAAATAGCCAAAAGTATATCATGTGATATATCGAATGGCAAATACAAAATCTTGATAGTTTTACATTTACGTTGATAAAAACTGAATAACAATTTAATCATTGTTTAGAATATGCAAATTTTATAACTACAACAGTGTAAAAACGGCGTTGCTCGAAAAACGTATATAAAACAATCAACTATTACAACAGCTCCAGAAATTTCAGGGTTTATGACTGTAGTTCAACGTTTAATGATTCTATTTGTCTTGCTAAAATACACATACACAGGTACTCACAGGCGCGCACTTTAGTAGTTTCTCTGTACAAAAATGTTGAGTTGGTCCCTTGTTCGCTATTTGTATAAAAGTGGCTTGAACATATACATTAAATTCAGAATATTATTATAATAATATTTCTAAAATAAGCAGACTTTCTTGAATAATTTTGTTTTCTTTATACATCATATTATTACATTTTAAAGCCCTAAGAAATTAACGTTATTGATAATTTGACTTACAATAAGAATCTTTTCGATCCGTTATTACTTGTTTTTTGTTGTGTTCAATGTTTGACTAGATAATGAGTGAGTAACGCACATAATTTGGTCCGGGACCTTAAGTAAAGCTACTTACAATACTGTTATTACAGCACCTAGACACAAATATTTATTTTATATTTAAGTATTTAAATTAGTATCTTTACTTGTTAATCAGACGTTGATAGCTAATATACCTATATCAGGCATATACCATAAAATGGTGTATTCAAAAAGCCAAAGTTAGTGATATTTTCCATTCTTAATATAGACACGAATTGACATTGAAATAAGTTATCTTTTCTGTCACAAAAAATATTAGCTTCGAAACCACCATTACGATAATTAATGTACATACATAATAGTTGCATTTGTTTCATGTGCAATCAAACCTCCACGCATGAGATTTATATGTATTTTTCTGACATACAGACGTTCTGCAGGTATACCAAAATATAAATAATATATAATATTGAACTTAATACACAACAAGACCAGACATCAGCAACCCACACGAAATCAAATGATATATTTTTAAGTGTACCAAAAGTAATATAAAAATGTATTTTGTTGGAGCCTAGCTGTACTGTAGTAGTGAATTTATTAATAATAACATCCCATAAACGATCCATTGATCTGTTGACCAAGTTTGCAAATTATAACGTTGCTATTTAGGTACATATTATTAAACATACAAATAATAATATAACGTACCATCGCCACTTGTATGTGTACTTATAATCCATAAGAAGAAAATAACGTAATATTTTAAGCATTTTATTTGTTAACCTCTGTGTGTACACATTTTACAACGTAGGACGCTGCTATTGTCGGACATTTTCCTTCGCGTGTATTCTTACACACCCACACACACACACACACACACACACTGATTGTTCGTGACGTACTATAAGTTTTACATATTTCATAAAATATATAGTTACTCGGCAATGAATATTTGAATATAATTATTTTTTAATTGTGTGCAATACGACACCGTAATGTAAATTGGCTCAAAATTTCATTAGATCATAAAAAAAATTTAAAAATATAATTTTACTTTATTAACTTTTGTTATTAAATAAGAGTATTAGTAGGTATAGATATTAGATACTATGAATAATTAAATTTTACTTATGCAGTTATGTGTACATCATAATATTATATATTATATTATGTTATTGCAGTACGATATATTTTCTCAACAATTGTACATTTTGACGATAATGAAAAGAATGTTTTTCATAATATTTTAAAAATGTATTTAAACTTCTAAATTTGTTTCTAGTTCAATTGGCATGTTGTACCAGACAAAGAAAAAAAGCGTCACAAGAACGCCGCAGAACCGGTGTGGTCACCGACGATGGCCGGTGGTCTGTTTGCCATTGACAAAAAATTCTTCGAACGACTCGGTACTTACGATAGTGGTTTCGACATATGGGGAGGTGAAAATTTAGAACTATCATTCAAGGTATGTTTAACAAAATTGTATTTATTTGGACAGATACTTGGGTATAAAATTCGCCATGTAGATCACTTTGGGAGTATTAGAATTAGTTAGAATATAGCGCAATTTATTACCTACATCATAATGTATTATTTCTAAACTGTTCCTAGAAACGGGTATTTAAATTTCAACTAAACACACAAAGTGTTTTTACAGCAGTATCTCTTAATATTTAAATAGCAATCCGTTTTCTTTTTATTTAATTTTTGTGGGAGGAGAGAACATATTAGGTGGTACATAGGTACTAAGTGGAAAGGGGCGCAAAAATTAAATATTTTAGAAATAGGAAAGCAAATTGAATAAACTGGCATCGATATACCAAAGTTACATTGCAATATAGGATCACTCATAAACTATTAATTGTATTTCGCTACCTCTCACCCTCTTTTCCGTGAATGACTTCATCCTCTCAGACCATACCAGAAGACAATTGTGCCCTTTCCTAAACTCTTCTTATGAACTGAAGTATATAAACATGACTGCATAACTGTGCTCAAAATACGCAAACACATAAACAATGTAAAACTATTTTGCTTCAATATAATATGTTTTCACAATGTTTTAAGACGTATAGACGAATAAAATAAAAAAAAAATTATGTTCCTTTTTTATATATTATTAATGTTTTAAAAACGTTATTTTTCCATGTGGGCGATTCGTACAATTTGTAATTAATTATAATTCGTCGTACTATTTATTTACACAATAATATAATATAACATTAATAAATTATGGTACACTTTATTCTGTAATTATTTGTTATTTTTGTGTGACGCAGACGTGGATGTGTGGTGGTACATTGGAGATAGTGCCGTGTTCACACGTCGGTCATATATTTAGAAAAAGATCACCTTACAAATGGCGAACGGGCGTCAACGTTTTGAAGAAGAACTCCATCCGTCTAGCCGAAGTGTGGATGGACGATTACGCTAAGTACTATTACGAACGGATCGGCAACGATCTGGTAAGAAGTTTATTAAATATAAAATTGTTTTTGGTTTAACTCATAATCAATACCTCTATTTATACCTCTTCTACCGGAAACTGTATTTTTTCATTTTCGACAATTTTTGGTTAATATAAAGGTTATTTAAATAATTTCACATAAAAAATCTGGTGGAAATAAAATTTAAATTTTTTGAAGTCTCTACCAATTTTATATTCAAATATTTACTTATAGTTAGTAGCCATCAATGATGAGAAAATAATTTAACTTTATAGCTACAAATTTTCGTGCAAAAAATTAATCTAAAACTTTATATTTTAGAGAAATATTTTGTTATAAACCGGTAATAATTTATATATTTTCATGAATGATAATAAAAAAAGTTCAGAATGCACTGTATTTTATTGAACATTTTGTATTTTCAAATTAAAAATATTTAAAATAATCGATATTTAACTAACACAATTCTCTACTTTCGTGCATTGCAACTTGTATTCAAAATAACGTACAAAAACACAAATCGCCAAATAAAGTTTTTTTTATATCACTAATATAATATATAATAAAATATAAAAATCACAGAACTTCTCAAACGTAGTATGAAGTAATAGTTATATCTATAGCTAAATATATCTGGGTTTATAGAGTTTGCATAATTTGTTTTAGTTATGGTTTTTATGATAATCGTTACTCAACATCAAAATAAAAACGTCGGACCTTAAATATTATTGAAAGATAAATTGACTTTTCCCAATAAAAATATTATATTATTATTTCCCGGTCGATAAACAGTCAACTAGTGTATGTCAATTACAATAATATTATTTTTGATGTCGGCTCAAAGAAATCTACCCGAGTGATATTCACTCACCGCGTGATTAAACTTTGAATAAATCAACAACAGTTATTAACTCAATGCTATTTAAAGCATAAATCTATTAATTGGCTGAGATTGTATTCGAGAAGGACAATACATAAACATTATAATACTCGTACAACTCCTTCATATTAACAATAAAACAACCACAGACACGAAATGTGATTTCGAGTATTGAATATAACCTTATTTTATAAAGCTGATATGTACACGTATTAATTTTAAATTTACATTATAAATAAATACGTTCAATGAATTTATAATTACTAAAATGTTGCTATCTTCGAGTATATATTTTACTGCTTTTAATTATACAACAGACATAATTTTATTTGACACAGGGTGATTATGGTGACATTACGTCTCGCAAAGATCTGAGAAGGAAGTTGAAGTGCAAGTCGTTCAAATGGTATTTGGAGAACATATACCCAGAACTTTTCATACCAGGCGATGCAGTAGCGTCTGGAGAGGTAAAACAAAAACATACATCGTGTTCGAGACTAGGAAAATGGGAATATATACTTAGGTCACAGTCATCATCTCTCATGTGCACATAAAAGTTTTTAGGGAAATAAGTTTATCTTACAAACTTCCTAGACCCCAGTAATATTTTCTTATTTTCTTTGATTGGAAAATACTACTTCGTATGTGTTTCATTTCATTGACCCACAGAAAACAATTACTGTCCAGTTCTTTTTTAAGTGGATTTCTCTTCATCAGATAAAACATTTTCAAACTTTTGTTCCGACCACATTTATTTTTCATTAACTTTGTATTTATTTAACATAACAATATCGAACATACATAAACGAAATTATATAATATTTACAAATAATTCAAATCCATCACAATATATAAGTATTTAGTATACAAATAGTAGGCATTATAAATAAAATAACAATTTCTTTGGTAAGTACACAGTTTTAAAACATCGAATTACTTATATCCTACTATCATTTTTATTTTACGTTTTTATGCTTCACATACCTAACCTTGTTTAATGTAACAAACAAAACACAACACCAATCCCTACAGACCCTATCGAATGTTGTATAAATATTTTAAAACAAATTGATGCAATTAAATTGTTTTACATGGAAATATTCTCTCTTTATATAAACATTGGAAATATTAATAAATTAATTACCCCAACTACTTTAAATAATTACTGACCTATAGGATATATTGTTGTGAATCATTTATCAGTAAAATAACATTTGTTTAATCAACAGTAACGATTAAATATGATTATTATTTTTATATGAAATTAAAAAGTAAAAAACACGATACTAATAAATATTCCAATACAATTATTAATTCGATATGTTTATTTTAAACGTTAGTTTCGTAAATACGATAAAATTATTTTGAAATTGTATATTGACAACAATTTTCTGGATAGTTTAACAGCTCGTTGTTATTTAACATAATTGATCCGCGTCTGGTTAATATACCTTATATAATCTATATTAATTGTGTGTAATATTTTAAACGTATTTTATTTAAATTTGTGTATTGGGAATCAGGTGCGCAATTTAGGATACGGCAACAAAACTTGTCTGGACTCACCAGCCAGAAAGACCGACCTCAACAAACCGGCTGGACTATACCCCTGTCACAAAATGGGTGGCAATCAGGTGGGAAAATTACCTCTCGTTTACGGCAAAGAGGCCTGTTTTGCAATTTTGCATACAGGATTGTCGAGGTCGAGTCGGTACAATACGAATCAACACGTCCTGTCATAAAGTTTTCCTGTCTTTTATGCGTCCTGCTTACACTTTTGTTTTAGAGTGACAATGATCCGTTTTTGTTTTTAACAGAATAAACGTTAGGTGAATCCTGTGCACTGTGCATGCGTAGTAGAGACTTATAATATAAACGCACAAATTGTATCATATTTATATATTATGATGAGTAATGACTTTAACCTATAACTATAACCAAACCCATGTATACTTACAACACACGACATTTTCGCCTGGTCCGAACGTATAGTTACGCGTTCTTCCATGCATTTCTGTTATAATTCCTTGTATTCATATTGTTTTGTTTTGTTTTATTTTTTTAACCCCAAATTTTAGATAAAAAACATTGTGTCGAATATGTGCGTAGACTCGAAAGGCGATGCCAACAAGCCCGTCAATTTGTGGCAGTGCCACCAACAAGGTGGCAATCAGGTAAAATTCACATACACTCACGGTATATTAAAACATAAATACCGATTATAAATCGATTAACGATTTGTTGTGCGTAGTTTGCATATGCGTTGGCTAAAACATTTTCGCATAACATCAGCTATTGGTGCTGGTAATCCGAAAAATAAAAAAAAGCTTCTAGTTTGAGAGCAAAAAATAAAATCCCATTATGCAGTGTCTGTGCGTATGCAATACATTTTATTATAATAATATGCCTATACCATTTTCTAAAAGTTTTTCGGATTAAACTCGCGCGCCATTTCTACTCTCGTTACAATTCGGTATCAAAACGCATCAACCCATTTTTTAGTACATTGTATATATACCTGTATAAATATATAAATATATTATACGTTGTCAGATACTTTCCACGTTTTAAGATTGAAGCTAATGCATACAGGATATTTTTTTTATATATTGTTCACTCATTTTAAAAATATTAAAATCTAGTTGAAACCAAAATTAATAGTGTAATGGTTTTGAATGATTGTATTTTTTTTTTAATGAGAATTTTAACTTTTTAATTTTATCTTTGAAACAGAATATATATATATATATATAATATATATTTTTAACATAATTTCTCAAAATTATATTTTCCAACTTTACATATTTGGTAACAATCAATTGAAACTAATGTTCAATAGACAATTTCTTTGAACAAAAATATTGTACATGATGCTCTATATCAAAATATAAATAGAGAATATATAAACATTAATATAGATATTTATATTGGCTATAATAAAAAAAAAAAATGAGTGACTTGTGGTTTTTTTATTAGCTTAAGATATGTAGATGAATATTCTTTATAAAAAAAAATTCAACTAAGAAAGAGTTCTTGTTTTAAACATATCCACGATCTTGTATGCGTTTGCTGAAGTTTTGTTCACATTTTTTTTAACCTTGGTGGTGGTATAATTGTTTGCTTTTTTGCTCCATCTGGTCGTACATCCCACGAGTCCCAAACACAACCCTAACACATTCATATCGTATTACGTACAGGCACTATAGTTGTAAGAGCTTTTCGAAAATCGTCGGATTTTTAATGAAAGAGGGTGGCAATTGGGCCATTTGACGATGACGCAATGATAACATACTTGTAGATAATAATGTTTTTATGTTCACGCACGACAATCAATGATCGTAGAATGATTTCAATATATTCATTGTAGTTTGTATTATCCATTTTTATGGAAAGTACAGGTGCAAAATGATATTACGTACTTATAGATAACATTTTAACAGTATAATATTATCTTATTAAAATATATATGCCTATACGAAAAAAGTCACTTCCAAATACATTTTTCGTTCAAAATCTGACGATCTTCTTGTATAAACACTTTTTTCCAAATGATAATCAACCTTTTTACTGTAAATTATTAACTAAATGATTTTTCTTATTATTATTATTTTATATTACATTTAAATAAAAATGTAAACAAGTAGTTTCTGAATTATTTAACTTTGTGTAATTCAATGTGATTAATATTAATCGATCAACATTTTATAATTTATAAATATATTCCGAGTATAATCAATACTAGATACAATATTAAATCTAGTTTATAATATTTTAAAACTATATTTAAGGAATATTATCGTTAGTGTCAATATAAATTTAAATAACTCAGAAATGACTAATTAAAATTTAAATGTAGATTACATCAACATTTTCTACATGATTTGGAGTAAAAAAGGTTCTCATTTGAAAATAAAAAGTTTTTATTTCTACTGGAAATTCATTAAATGTTAAAAAAAATCCATATAATTAGAAATATGGCATTAAATATACTTAAAAATTTTAAAAATTAAAAAAATAATTAATTACTAAAAGAAAAAATCAGATTGAGAATGCTTGATGAATTATTCTGTACCTGTATAGGTTTTTTTGGGGGGAGGGGTGCGTACGCGCAAACTAATAATAACTTTTTTTCTCAAGATCTAACAACCCCTGCATGATTTAAAATGACACAACGATAATAATGAGTACAATATAGAGTACCTACTTGAATCAGTGATATAATTCTTATTAGATAGTAGAAACGGTGGCTTTTTGTTTATGTAATGCGTTTGTTAAACTGCATGCACGAGCGCGTATGCGTGTGACATAGCGCGGTTAAGTCGTAGTAGTTCTTAAAAAATTAATGTTCTACAAAAAATACAGTAATTTTAAAAGCTATTATAATATTTGATTAATACACAAATGCATGCACGTTCCTCATATTATTATTATCATCTTCCTCCTGTTTACTTTATATTTAACTTTATACTAACATACACACGTGAAAATAATACATATTTATATAACATCAACGAGCGTGTGTATGTGTATATTACATATACGTTATACGTAAGTATGAGTAATTTTATTTGTCTGAAAAACATTTTTCCCTGGATGTTGGTTTTACCGTACTCGGCCGACCTGTTCATTTAAATAATGTCCTCACCGTCTCAAGCGCAACTTGACTAATTATACTAATTTCGTGTTATATGCTAAATACCTTTAGTACTGGATGCTCAGTAAGATCGGCGAGATCAGGAGGGACGAGTCGTGCTTGGACTACGCTGGCAACGACGTAATCTTGTATCCGTGCCACGGATCTAAGGGTAACCAATATTGGAACTACAACCATAAAGTGAGTATTGTTGAACAATTTTTTTTTAAGTACAGCGGTACATCATAATATATTGCAGTACCTACGAATTTAATTATATTATTTTGAATATTATTGGATGTTTTATATTTATATCAAAAAAAAATTGTATCTTATGTCATTTTTCATGTTTGTGTTATGGCTTGTATAGTATATAGACTGGAATTCATTGAATTTAATCGATAACAAAGGTCCAAATTTTCTTAATGATTACAAAAATTCTATGAAATGTCTTTATGTATTATCCCTTGAAAGATTAATAATTATTTAATCGTGTGAAAAAAAAGTGTTTGTATGTTAAAAGTAGGTGAATATACAAACATTTTTATAAATAATAATAATAATAAAAGCTGACAATTGATCAAACAGCTATGGTATTATTTTTACCATTTCTGTTATAAACTTATGAATAACCGTCAGTTGTTTTTTTTTTTTTTTGTGGCAGTGTATAATATACAATACTTCGTTGTTTTCGTATCAATATTCGTTTTTATTCATACAAACATTATTTTTTTTATCTTTGTTGAAAACAAAGGTATTTGAAAAATAAAGAGTTCGACTTTTTATACATACTAAAAATGAAACACAAAGTTATTTTAGAAAACTAGTATATATTTGACAGTGATTGAATAAAACGTTTTTAAATAATAAAATTGTTCAATGAAATGGTGTAGATACATTTCTTAGCGATCGCTAAGGGTCACATTAAACTTAACTAAGCGTCTTAAAGTTAGGGATGAGTCACAATGTCAAATTGATTTTTCGATTCCGAATTCTTCTTTTTTCTATAATTTAAAATGTATAAACATTTAATAGATTAAATTTGTATCGGTCTCTACATTTTCTATTTTAAATTTTTAAATTTCACAATTAAAATTGTTTACTAATCACTAATGTATTTCTTTAGACTAAACAGCTACGGCATGGTAGCAGTAGAAAGTGTCTGACCATCAATAGCACCAAAGACAAGCTACTCATGGAAGAATGTGACTTAATGTTGCCCAGGCAAATGTGGCAGTTTGAAAACTATAACGCGACGTTGGCTACCGAGGACAGTCACATGAGGCATTAAAGACTTCTAACGAAAAATTACACTAGAATTACTTCCTATATTATTATTATTTTGTTTTTTATTAATTTTTTTTTGTTTTGATCAAAATTTTACCCATTACAAAACTTCCACGCTCCGTCGATGGTCGTTTAGTTTTTACGATTATTATTAACATGTATACCTTTGTTCGAAAAAAACGAAACGTTGTCGCGCTCAAACAAATCCAGCGACTTGTAAATAATACGCGTTCTTTTTTATGTAAACTATTTATATATATATTGTCATTTGAATAATTATTATCTCTATGTATTATAAACTATACAATTGTACTTAAACAGTATTTCGGTTATACGACGAACAAAACATTCCCTCGTGACATTTCTACCTTTTTTTTTTTTAATTTCGTCCAAATTATTTTTTGTTGATAGGCAATTTGTGTTGATTATTTTTATTATTATTATTTTCAGTGTACATATATTATATCTGTGTAACGTACATGTTATGTTATGATAAATAATTATATTTATATTTATATATAATATTATAAACTATTCGTGTGTACATCTTTTCAGAAATCATGCGAACAAAGATTATACGAACGATCATTATACTATTGTGTATTACTATTTGAACATATATATAATTATTCCTTTTAATTGTTATTTATATTTAATAAAAATTGATAAAATATATTTAAACGACGCCGTCGCGTATATTATACTTACCTTGAATTGTATTGTTTCTTAAAGGGGACTCGATTTTAGTAATTATTTTTTTTTTTTATATATGCCGCATAAATTGAATCGCAAAGAAGATGCATTTTATAAAGTAATACTTATTGTGTATTACTAATTATTATTTCCATTATGCATTTTATGGTATTATTTCCTGCGAATTGATGTAACTATACGTTTCACCGTCGACTTTCGCACACCCGACTACCCGTAAATAATGTGCGTTTTCTGTTGTACCACTGGAATGAATCGCAAAATACCAAAAACAGTTAAACGTATGGTCGACATTGACATTTTGACGAATTATTTTATTTTTTTTTTTTATCCACCGAATTTTGAAATCTGAACACGAGTGTGGAGGACGGGATACAAATCCAATATTTTTTCCGTCGGTGCCACACGTGTAGAACCCTTTTAATCTGTACCCTGCGTACAATATCGGGGTGCGTTTTATTGTCATCGCTCGGAATATAATATACAGTGTCGCGCAAACATACACACACACACACACACACACAGTAGTATAATTGAATTATTCAATTATCCGTGGTTATCAAAGCACTCCACAGGCTCACAATTATTTATCGCAACGATTCATCGTCGAGACTCCGTATATACCTAAATAATAAAATAGCCCCGTTTCCGTCAACTACTATATTATTTTGCGCCGCATGAACTCTCGTCGTTTTCCACTTTTTTTTTTGGACAGCTAAAGGAGTGCATCGAACACGATATTAATATTGCCAATCGGTAATCGGGGGAATATACCTATTCCAACAACTCACAGCAGGTAAATAAAATAACATGCAAATATCCCGACGTAAAAAACCGAAATATAATAGCTGTGAATATTAATAAATGTGAATAAATGTTAGATTATAACAGTAATAAATTTATTATAATAACTTATTACAACTCGTGCTACACGATTGCCGGTGACCGGACGACATGACAGTGCGAAATTGATGATTAATAATTATAATATTTACTATATTATGCGCGTGTAAATAAATAAAATTGTTTATTTATACATTATTCAACCATCACCTATATGGTTTTCTACTGCGTTGGAAATAATGCTGTATATATTGCGCGCAGTACAGTTTATGGTTAATTGCTTGAACCGTAAAAATTAAGAGATATCGGATGATAATCTTTAAAAGTGTAAAAGGAGCCAACTGCAAAGTAGCTATTGGAAATTATATCAAATAAATGAAAATAGCATAACATATTAAATTTCTATTAATTATTATTACCACTAAAACACGTATGACAAGTATTTAATATTAAATAATCATAATGAATTACTAATGTTATGCGATTTATTTTTTATAATTTATACTACTGTACTAATAATATTTTCTATATGTATTGTGTGAAGAAAAAAAACATTGATGACCTAAAAAAATGAATAAATTACCTAGTGGGATAATTTGGGCGAGAGTTATTTTAGGTACTGCATTTGCGCATTTAAAATTCTGTTGCGAGTATAGCATTATTTTGAGTGCGTGAGTGAGTATGATACCCTCGAACTCCCAATCAACTTATTTTAATATGTTTATAAGTAATAATAACCATATTATTAGTAACGAGTATTATTAAAGTTTGAGAACTTATTATTAAATAACCAACACGAACTTAATCTCTTGATTGAACGTTGAATAAACGTGAACATATATTGTTCTTATATTATTATCATGTTTAATGTCAGCCGGTAAAATTATCAATAATTATAATGATCAATGAACCATAAATAAATTATCAAGTTATTTAATAGTTCATTTGCACGTTTATGGATAGAAATACTATGTTACAGGTTTGTGACAACCTGGTGTAATTACCAGTTAAGTAATTTATATGATTTCTAGATTTTTCTCAAACCGTCCTTGCCTAAAAAGTTGCTTATAATTTATAAAAACAAAAAAATCAAAAACTACTACCGAAGTATAAGTAAAAATCATATGGCATTGAGCACAAGTGTAAATAAAAAAACAACTAGTATAACAGTTTAAAATACCAATATTATATATATATATATATATATTGTTATGTGTAAGTGTATAATATATTGCGATTACATAATAATATTTATGTAATTATAAATTGAAACGACCACAGTCCGTGATAATCTTTTTAAATATTATAAATGAATACGGGCTCGTGCAGATTATTGATGTATTTATTATATACGACCACCTAATGTTTTTTTAAATTATTGCAGGTTAATAATATTGTAAAAAAATGAATAAATAAAAAAAACCACAATTCCTTTTAATCGTCTTTTTTTCTTTTACTCATAATATTTTCAATATTCTATGATCTTATAATTTTATAAACGGTACCTAAAATGTATTCCTGTATAATATGAAAATTCTAATTAATTTAATTTAATAAATATATATGACAAAAAAATTAATTAATTTTAAGTTGAGGTACGTAGAAAAGTTAATAAAATCATAGCATACACTAGTAAACGCTTTTGTGTCTTTGATGTTTGCTCATTCAAATTCAAATAATAACTAATAATATACGACTGCAGTTTCTACATAATTTTACTTTTGAACTTTAAAATATAATAAATAATAGTTCCTCGAAAATAATTACGTTATAATATTTTAATTGAGGTAGATCTCGATACGTTACCAAATTATTGTCCAAAATCATTTTTCTAAAGTGTCAATTAGGAAAAAATATATTGACATGGACGATCGAACTGTAACACTTTCTGTACCTATAACATATTATAATAAATTAAAGTGACAAAATAGATATAAAAACTGTTATCGGTGCATCGCTTTTGGCCCATGTCGTATCCCCTTTTGATTGGTCTATTTTTAAATATGTTTTAATATATGCCAATAATAAATGGAAAACTATGATATAGCAATTGAAGGGGAGAAATATTTAAATGAGATGTGCAATCAAACAAGTTGTGATCATAATATCAATACATACACATTTATTTCCATGTACTCATGAATAATAATTAAAGGTTGGATTATGATGGTTTTATATATTTGATTCTAGCGTATGCAGAGAATATTTGAGAATGAAAATCAATATTTTCACTTCTGTAAATATTTTTTTGGGAAAAAAATGTATTAATAAATTATATTCCATATTATTTTTATGTTCCATTTATGTATCAATTATTTTTATAAAATAAAATAAATGTAAGCCGAATAATTTTAATATTTTTTTTTTTACAGAATATTAAAAGAATATTTTGCAATTTTGAGAACATAAAACATCATGTATCTGATATTTTAAGAGAATATGTTTCCTTTTTTTAATAACATAGAAACATCATATTTAAAGAGTTTTAAGAAAATATAAATCCGACCTCTAATAATAATATGTAATATGTGTATATTATGTGCGCTGTTCTTTCCGGTGGAAACGATTACAACTACCCATTCGGTAAGAACTGTTATATACAAGTATACAGATCGTACATCATGTAGTGTGTGCGGTGTGTTTAAATTAATTAGAAGCACAATAATTCTATATAAGTAGGTATAAGACGTAGTGCATTTATTTTAGAATTGTTTTTTTTTTTTTTTTTTAATGTAATATCTGACATTATTACGACTAATATCTCTTAGTTTTTACCATGATATTATAAAATATTATTATGCCATATTTCATTAAATTAAAAAAAAAAAAAAACTGCACCAAACAATATTCTTACTACGCATTGCGGACTAGGCCACAAGGGTTACTGACTTTTCGATTAATCAGCGTACTATATTATAATACGTAATAGCAATATGATGCCACGTGAGTATATAAGCACACCACGACTGTCAGTATATCAATAGGTACCAAACCAGTACCTACCTAACATCATACCGTTGTGTCGCGACGGATACCTGATAGCGAGCTCCCGGGGATTAAAGTCTTAACCGTTTTAGTAGTAGACGTCTCGTCTCGGCATTACCACCGGCATTATACGGGATCTTGCGAGACTAGCTTCCGACTAATCCGCATCATAATATACGGGACTATGGGAGCCAAAAGGCGTGTAAGCCGTACAACATATTATATTATTGTGCTCGCATCATAGACCACCTGTTAATACTCCTACGACGTGCGCGCGGTCGGTACGATAATCAATCAGCGGCCGTGTATGCGCTAGGCATACGCGTATATATAATAATATAACGTAATATACAGTATATGTTATTATAAGTACTCTTGTATTATACGGTTCGCGTCGAGAACGATATTATTTCGTTTTAGTTCAGGCGTATCGTGGATTTAGATGGATTGCACTTCGAAAGTATTATATTATTATATACACGCACGTGTTTAACGCCGTGTATTATATTTATTGAACGTATAGTGCGCGTTTGACGTTTTAAACGGCTGCTGTTATCGTTTATATATTTTTTCCCGGAAACAGACGATACGGAATTAATATTGTATTTATTTGAACGCGTAAAAAACAACGACGACGGCCCCGTTTGACAAGCCGATATCGGTATCGCGCGTACAACAACTAACAAAATAACAATGATGGAGTGGCGCGAGTGCTATAATAATACTGGCGCGCTGACACTTTATAATGACATTATGTCGTACGTTATGTTATTGTTATACGAACAGTGAGCCCGTTTTTGTCAATACACCGATACAGCGGATGAGCCTGGGGCAAGACGCTTTTATTTATGCACTGTACAGACCGGTAGATAACTCTGTATGAAAGACGCTTTAATTTAGTTGGATTTTTCAACATAATACACAGGTGCCTACGCTACCTGCATTGGTCCCATTGTTGATACGATTCCTTTTAGATAGTACAGTATATATGATGTTTTCAAGTACTGCAGAGAATATTAAATCTGACTTGCATTATAGAGATTTATAAATTATAATACTATAAACATATGACTTGTAATTAAAATTGTTGATGACGACAATACGTATAATAATAAACTACATTATAATTTTATTCAATAACTAATTGTGTTTCTTGAGTATAATGATATCCTTTGAATTGTATACCTTGAATTAGATACAACTATAATAATTTATTAGTCTTGAAAAAGTTCTGCTTGGGAACAGTCCTATTGAGCATTGGCTATTTCTATCAAATCGTACAAACTGTATGTAATGTCAAAAATCGGTCGAAAAAGGAAAATACGTTTTTCAATTTTTCCGTTCACAATTTATCCAGAACTCCAATAACCGGGCGCTGACGATAAATAAACAAAATAAATTTTAAAAATTACACAATTAATCCTAGCGTGGTGTTTAAACATACCGAACAAATTATCAGTGATATTGAAAGTTATTAAATCAAATACGAATAATGCAAAAATATGAAGAAAAAAAAATAGATTGAAATTGAAATTATTTTATAAACAATATAGTATCGTATCCTGCGGATGACCTATTTTCGTATAGGCATTAATCGGCAAACTCTTATTTGATTTGTGCTTTATACTCCCAATGCAGTTTATTAGTCCATAAACATCTACGGTATAATATTGTTAAATATTTTATACAAAAGTTGTATTGTACGTTGTATTTGCTGAATTATCGATTACAAACCGCGAGAACCCCCTGAACATATAGACAAAAAGAAGTTAAATTCGTAATATTACAATCCCATCACATTCTTAAGCACTTAAGCACTTATTATTATAGTGTGGAGCAGAGGTCACCAATTAATATTTTTGAAGGGCCATCAAGATCCTAAGTACACATTTACATTATTTAAAAATCAATAATATTTAACAAAAATAATAATTTACAATCATAACACATATAATTTTGTCGTAATATGTGTTATTTATTCTTTGTCTGCGGACCGGATAAAATGTGTTGGCGGGCCGCCATTTGGTGACCCATGGTGTAGAGAATCATTCAGAAATACTATTATACATATTATATTCTTTTAGTTTATCTCTTCTACAATGTTATGCCAATATGAATAATACGATAAAACAATAATATAATTACATTAATAATTATAATTTCATTTTATTATATCATATACAATTTTTTTAAGTATTTTAATAGTTCATACTCTGAATCAAAAATTACACATATCAATTCTTTATAAATAAAAATAGGGGGGGGCGAGCCGAAGTTCAGCCTCCAGCCCCTTGTGCTAGGAGATTAAGTGGATATTATTTCACGCCATGCATGTTATTTTGTCTATCTAATGATTCTAATGTCACCAATATCAAGCTCGATAGATTTTATTTTATTCTTGTCATCTAAATATATTTCATTTTTTCCATGTTAACTCTTAAGCCAATATTTTCTCAAGATTTCATCATTTTAATCGTACTTAAACATTATTATACAAATACAGTACCTAAGTAATATTATTAATTATTTGTAGAATTATATTGTAGACTACAAATGTCTAGAATGTAAAGCAACATTTTGGCTTATAAGATAGATATTTAACTAATGAATTTAATGTGGCTTCCAGTTTATTGATATGGGTTTGATAAGCAGAACCCCGATAAACCATAAAATAATAAATTTATCTTTTTTGCGCAAAATAACCCAAATTTTATGGATAGATATAAATATAAAGATTAGCATTGTTAGAATATGTTTGTGCTTGATTAGATGCGACCAATTACAATATTCGTGCAATACTAAAAATGCTTACATATCCGAACTTATAACTATTTACAAACGTATTCGGTAGTTACTAGTCAACTAGTCAATAGGAATTTAAACTCGTGGTTGTGTAGCTGTGAGATAATTGTCTTCAAGACTATAAGACATAATATGTTATATATTTGTTATAAAGAAAAAATCAACTGATGTCTGATTAAACAACGTAAATTATAAATACTTCAGGTGTTGTTTATAAATAACCAAGTAAACAGTTAACAAAAATATATTGTAATTATTTTATAAGATCGATAAAAAATGATAATATTTTGTGTTGTGTTTATATTAAAATTGTATATTCAAACTTGTTTTAATTAATGGCATAATCATACATATCTTATTATAATATATTTGATGTGAAATTAAAATGTTATCTCCATAGTGATTGTTTACAATACTATGATGATTAATCACTTTGTAAATTGTAGCCAATCAAATAAAATCAAAAGTTCTATTCATTAGTCGGTATTTATAATACATAATCTTCATGATATACTCTGCAAACAATTAAACCATATATTTTATCCATTGGTAGGTAGGTATCTGTTACTATTATTCTCATAAAATAAAAATCTAACAAAATTAATTCTAATAAATATTATGAACTATTATGTTTACTCAATTTATATAATATATTATATAGAATTTATATAGAAAAGACACAAACTTTGCAGGTCAAGTGCCAACATTTTGTAATCGAGGTTTTAAAAATGGTTAGCATGCCAAAAAAAAAAAATAAACATAGCTACCAGTTTATATATATATATTAAAAAAAACAAAAACAAATGAAAATGTTAACAAACATAATTGTTAAAAATCTTTTATTATTTTATCTCATTTTTAACAGCTTATTTAAATAACAAAATGGGGGCCAACGAATACTGTGATATTTATTCATCTTTAGTTATAACTACATATTTCTTATAACAATAACAACTTTTTTTTAAATTCAAATTTAATAAATGGAATTGCGCTATAGAGTTATTAAAATTTTTTTTCAATTGAATTAAAAACAATATCGTCAAGATAAAAATTTAATTTACGAAGCTTCATCGAAGTATTTTCGAATTTATGAAATTTTATTTCTCAAACCCGATATATTTGTCAAGAGAAATAAATAAATGACACAACATTTTTCATTATTTCACATTGTGAATTGACAAATGCTAGTAAAATTATCGAAATAAAGGTTTTTATGTTTGCACATCAATACGAAATCGCTGCGACGGAGTAAAAAGACATTGAGTTATAGCTTGGCGATTGCAGACGATTATTCTTTTCCTAAATATTGGGTGAATATTTCTTATCCATTATAATATATAAATGATAAACAACTTGGTATAAATAACAGTATTAAAAATTACAATTTTAATTATGTTTTTTTTTTTTTGATTAAAAAATTTAATTTTAAATAGGTACCAATGATTTTTACTATGATGTAATTAAAATATGCAAACGTAAAAAATGTATTATACGCATATTGCACTTATAAATTTAGCTGTTTTGTAGATGTACTAATACAATAATCAATATGTTATATTATCTGTTTATTATCATAATACTTATTGGCTATTAAGGTATATTTATGTATAGTCTTAAATAATAATGATGAAATGATAGTAAAATATGCAATAAAGAGGACGTCAGTGTCACATATCATAATTGTCTCTATTTATAACTTATACGCACGAAAAACCAATATTTAGATTCAGCAGTTCAAATTTTGTGCTGTTTGTTTATAAGAACATTATCTATATGTTCTTTTGTGGACTTTTTAAGATATTTAATTTTTATGGGTTATTATGGGTATACTTATGTAAAATATTAAAATTGAATAATGCTCAGAACTCGTTTAAAAATTAAAATATTGTAAAAAACCAATTCTTACTATCAAGTTTGATAACGGGTTGATTCACTCTTATATAGTCTAGTAGTTTTGGTACTGTGATGGACCAATTTTAATCACACAAGGTAATATTCCACTCTGATTTATGTGAACAGTATTGAGTTGGATTAAGAATAATACGTAATAATTACATTTCAAAATACATTATAATACAATGATTATACATATAACTAGTGTTGTATAAGATATTTATGTGGCTCTCTCAAAAATCAATAACTATAGTGTGTTGTTTACTTTTTATAAATTTATTGTAGATTTGAGTGACATTATAAAGATTATTATAATTATATTGAAAAACAATTAGCGATTACTCACAAAACTAACAGTGAAATTATTAAACGTACGTATATGCATATTATCTAATTTAAAATGTTGAAAATGTTTGCATAGACACGGTGACGCGAATAATTTATTAGAATAAAAAATGTTATTATTGTTCTATTCTGGAATTTGTCTACCAAATGGTAACTTTTTGTCGTTCGTCATTTGTCAACCGTATTTTGTGTATTCGTCCTGCAGGTAAGCATTTTATCGATATGAACACCTGTGTTAATTCCGCGGCCGCGTCGAAGTGTTATTGCTGCAAGACACCGCCGAAGAATTGAAAACCGGAAATCCGTTCGACTAAGCGGGCCAAACCATACCTCATTATATCAATATGGACAATATGGTAAACGGGACTGCACCGGAACCAGAATCAACCGCATCGTGTGTTTAAATGACTACGAAGCGGGCGCGAAGTGGCTAGGCCAAAACTATAAGCGGACTTCGATGTGTGTCGTTACTATGCAGTCATTCACAAATATTTAATTATGCATAACCGTAGTATAGTGTGAATTCGATTTAAGTGTAATAAATAATTAGTATAGGCATGGCCGACGAACCTAATGTGCCTAGATTACAGAATTATTGTTTTTTTTTTTATAAAACGCTATCGCGCACGGAAAAAAACGGAAAAGTATTAAATTTTATTACATTCTTTTGTCCAAAATGTGTATATCTACATAATTTACATCGCCGTAGTATGCATTATAACCATACACTATTTTATAATATACTACCACCAATGCTCCTCAAGTCTCAATAATATCGATAAGTTTATATATTTGTAAATAAATTAAAGTTGGTAAACAGTATATTATTATTATATTTATTCTAATTATGATTTTAAATAATTAAAATACATGGATAAATACTTAAACCTAATTTGAAAATTATTTTTTTAACAGTTTTATTGATAAATCATGTATTTATGTATTTAATACGTTTTTATTATGTATTTATCATACCAAACTAACAAATGATACTTCTAAGAATGTTTACAATTTTACAATCTCAATGTGATAATGTTATAGACGTTATTAAAGTATAATATGGACGTAATTGATTGTATAACTATAAATGATTATACTGTTCTACGTGTATTTATCATTGTAATGCATACAAATGCTGAAATCTACAGAACTCTGAAGAATGAAGACTGAACTCATTAAAATCATATCCAAATGATAAATACTAGTATTATTTATCTACCATAATTATTGTTTATTCGAATAAAAGTTTAAATAAATTAAATTTGTCTTACAGTTTTCTATACTTACGGATTCACCGTGGTGTTATTTTACGATTGATAATGGAGGGTCGCCAATCCATGAGGGATTCTTCTTCTTATACCCTAAAATTTGAATATGGTGTAAAACAACTATATAGTGATACATTTTGCGAGGACAAATTTAGTGAGTATATTCAACACGAAATTATTTATTTATTTATGGTAAATAAAATCCTCATGGCACAAAAACTTTACAAAAATAAAAATCCACCCGGTGTGGTTCAACGATCACCAAAACGCATACAAATACACCCATATATATATAAATATGGTGTGTAAATAAACTACGTCAACTAATAGACGTTTTTGTGTCTGCATAAACGTCTATGAAACGATAAACAACAATAAAATAATAATACGTACCATCGTGCGTAGAATACCAACAATAATAATGATCACTATATATTATAATATACATCAACGTTCGTGGGATATCAATAATAATGATATTAATAATAGCATGAAGTAAGAATATACCGGCCAGGGTGGGTGATAATTTAGAAGGATATACGTATGAAGGGGTACGTATCAATCAATGATATGCGATAACGTATTTTTGCATTCCACTCGAGGGCCGAACGTGACTCTCTGCTTTCCCGTGATGCATGAAAGGCGTAGACAACACACGAAAAATACGACGGGTAAAATTGTATTTATGAATTATTTTCTGACTAACACTAACTGATTCAAGACATTCAAATAATTACCTATTTATATCCTCCACTTTTAAAAAATAATACTTCATGGGAAAGTGGACCGTAAATTCTATAATTGTGTTCGCCGCAAATACATAATTACCTACGAACGGACACCGAAATCGCATATTATAGGATATAAAGGACGCCATCATACTGTGACGCATGACATGCCGCATGAAGTGTTGTCTGTCTTATTAACGTATACATCATAACCAGGGCTCGGGACTTTATGCATTTGCATATTTGCTCGGGAAGTAAATAGAATAAATCTGATCCAGTACAAATTTGTGTTGTGGTGTTTGGAGTTATAGTTTAAAACTTTATTGTGCATATGTTAACATATTTTGGAATTTTTTTCTACAAATGCATATTTTTAAGATTTATTGATTTTTATTGCATGTTTTAAAATAATTTTTGATTATTTACTCTTTAATCATATTTTTAGTAAATTAATCAATTTTATCTACATGATTTTTTCGGCAATAATACCACCGATAAGGCGATAATCAATAGCGTTACGGCCGTTACGGGGAACCCATTTTATTTTTAGCTCCGAAGACAATATTATTTTTACTTAACCTAACGCAGACAAGTACATAATTAGAATTATAAAATGATTTTTTTAATACATAAAAATTGTAATTGCTAGATATAGAAGATGCTGAGCGTAGAAAAATTCAAAGACCTCCTATTCAACAGTTTGACATTTTTTTTTTAATAATATATTATGTATAAAATATAAAATTTTAGTACCTAATATGTACAAGATTTGTTTTTTTTTTAAATTAAATTTGAATTAGTTTATTTTTTAATTAAAAATAAATGCATATAAAGCGCATATTTTGATATTTTTTGGTGCATATGTATGCGCATAATTGTAAGATTTTAAGCACATAAAGTCCCGAGCCCTGATCATAACAAATTTGCGTTAAGCAAAACACATTTTATGATGTTAGCTTTAATATTAGAGTAAATTTATTTATTAACAAATTTAAAGGTAAGAATATTATCTAGAAAATGACATTAATGCTTTTATTGATATTATTATTACATTTAAATTTTATAATAGGTAAATTTACTCTAATATTAAAGCTAACATCACAAAATGTGTTTTGCTGGACGCAAATTTGTTATGATGTACGTTGGTAAGACAGATACAACACATGCGCGTATGATTGCGTCCTCTTAATTCCATATATCCAGCACGATTCCGGTGTCACGGACATTTTCCTTTTCGTTGTCTAATCGTCAGTAATTATGCATTTGCGACGGACACAGTTGTAGAATTTACGGTCGCTTTTTCAATGCTAGCTAGTGCAACCGATTACAAAAATTGGTAAGAAATAAAGCTCTACAATGTTCTGGTTAACGGTTAACTGTCTGCATCGGTGGCGGCGGCGGCAGAAAAAGGTAAGCCGGGCGCAATCGTGTTACACCCACATGCCATAGAGCTCACGAAAACCGAAGGAGCTTAATTGTTATAACCGACGCCCATATATTATTTGTTATTGTTATTATGAATTATAATTATTGTTATTATTATTGCATTTGCGCATACGTTGTTATGATTAATTTAATTTTCATATGTGTTTCGTATAATACATATATGTATCATTTAAACGACGAGTAGTTAAGCGATATAGAATACGCGCATTTATCTATATACTGCGCAATAAACTTGAAACTCTTTACTTATTTAGTGTTTGATAGAATTGTTTATAGATTTGGAAATCGCAGAAAAGCGTAGTTTTTATCTTATAAACCGTGTATTATAGATAAATTACATAAATAAACCATACAAATATGTAATAAGTTGTAAAATGCAAACAAAAATGTACAATGGATAAAAATATTATATGATTATATTGGCTATATTATACAAAACCGATCGGAAAACTAGAACTAGAAATAATAATTTTAAATTATTACATTAAAAATACATTTTTAAGTCATTATTTATCTTTTCAGACCATTATTTATAGTTTTATTGCAATTTACATTACTTTATTTTATCAATTCCGTCACTTAGCATATTTTTTTTATACGCATTTTATGAATTTTTATTATTAATAATGTCTAAAGAGCTGTAGATTTGGTAGTGAATTTTTTCAGCTTATTGAAAAATGTAGCTTTTTTTACAGAACGTTTGAATTATTTAAACTTTCATTTTACATTTTTTACTATTATTGAATTTTTATGGCATTGAGTTGGCTGCTTTTTTCCTTTTTATCACTGCTTTTTAAACCACATTTTTAAGGTTTTATGATGCATTAATTTCATTACTCTTTTTATTATAATTTATAAATTTATAATACAAACATTTTAATTATAATTAATTTAATTTAATTAGACATTAAGTATTATTTAAATGTTAAATGATTTCAGTTGAAACTAGTTGGAAAAAACATATTTTAAAAACACAAAAGAAGGAAAACCATTTTTTTAAATTTAATTTTGTTGACCTACATAATAATTTCCACTTGAGTTTTGAACTACAATATTGTATTCTTATCATATTAGTATACATCATATGATATCTATTTATATATAAACCTATATATTATGATATGAATGTTTATTAATTTTAGTTTCCTACTTAAAAAAAAATATATTTATAAAGGAGCCAATCGGAATTGTATCTATGTGCTTTGAGTAAACTTGTCCCCTTAATGAGATATCAGATAAACATTTTTTTTTTTTTGTATGATCTTGTAATCTTGCACTCTGCAAAAGATAAAATATTATTATGAATTATCTAGAAAAAAACCCGTTATGTGAATTAATATAAATATAAATTAGATACGTTTTTATTTCGCTTTGCTGGCGAATGAGATCATAAATTTATTAGATTCTAAAAGTTATGTATTAAATGATTAAACCACCGTCATCTTTAGCACGTTTTGATTCTTGGTGCGCCTATAAACTATTAATTTATTGACGAGGAGTGCATTTTGCTATTAAAAAGTTAAATAATGAAACAACGCTTTAGAGTTCAGCTGCTTAAAAAAATAGTCTATGTTTCTAAAATCTCCGAAGTCATATATAATACATATTACTCAATTTTGCAAATATCTTTTAATTTGCATTATTTTGTAAGAAATTAAGTGATGTTGCCTTGACATGTTTTTTTTTTTTTTAATCAAGCTCTACTATCATATTTAAATTTTTGTTAATTTTAGTTCGATACAAGGGAAAACAATTGTAATCGACTATCATAATTTGTTTAAATTATTTAACTTTAAAAATGTATTTTAACTATGTTTTTTTTCATTTTTAATATTATACAATTGAAAAAAAAACATATTCTTATATTTGTTTTTCCATTACTGACAATGTCGCTTCGATGTTTATACCTAATCGTATTACATTCAGTTAAATTAAAAAAAAATCTTTTACATAGTAAAAGTTTTCGAATTTATGTAAATAAAAAATTTTACTGTGCTGAATCATATAATATCACCTTTATATTTTATAATTTATGTGTTATATTATAATACACACACATATGTGTGCAGCTAATATTATTTAATCGATAATATAAATAATAATCTCTATTTTTAAATTATAAAATTATGTATTATAAATTATAATACCTAATACCTACATATAATGATAAATAGAAGTCAAAAGATCCTTCTATATAATTACTATGTTATGTGTTATAGTAGTATAAAAATTCAAAAATATAATTAATTAGCGGTAGGCTAAAAAAGGCTAAAAATATAATATTTCTATAGAATTTAAAATCACGCATTCCAACTAAGTATTTTTGAGTCATTACATTTAAACGTGATTTTATTAATATAAGCCTTCAATTTTCGTTTTGTTATGGTTTAAATAAATTACATGGATATGTATATGGCACTATATGCGCATATAACTATGTCATGTTAGATCAAAAATTAATTTAAACGATTCTATTATGTTTTAACCACGCACGTATAGTAATAATAATAACAATAATAATAACGCGTATATACATAATGCCATCTTTAGGGTTTAAGGGTACATAATCACTTTAACTTAAAAGTTGAAAAGTATAGGTACCTAAAACATTTATTTTTCTTATAGTATAACATTAATATGTAAAGACGTTGATATTACTTAACTAGTTAACTATATAATATAATAATAATATAGCACATATATATATACATATATATTATTAAAAATAATTTTACACGCTTTAGTATTTTTAGTTTCAGTAATTAAAATAATGTAATGTTTAATAGGTATTATGCAACTTGCACATTAATATTAAAATGTTATTGCACGTACCCCCAGCGGAGTTAAGGCTATAATACTATGACGGTATCGTACAATGTTTCGTGGAAATGGCCTATTCATGTCGATTTTATACAGCCTGATACATAATATAAATAAAATCTTTAAAAAAATACAAAAGGTTGTGTATATGTATTAAAAAAAAAATATTTTAAGGTAGGTACCAAACATATAATAGTAATATATGTATATTATAAAGTATAAATACCTACTTAAACAGTTTAAACTTATAAAACGACTATTATTATCATTATCATTATTATTTTTATAATTCACCAACTAAAAATTAAAAGTATTAAGTAAACATATTCGTTTTTTATGTTAATTTAAACTATTAACATCAATATATTTTTCGCAGTTATGAGAACACCTGTAAAAATACCGATAAAATAATACAATATGCGTTGTTCATAAATATAATGTACATGTACATAAACATAACTATACACATATTATTATACGTTATGGTTGTTATTATTTTTATCGTGCAAAGTACCAAATTTTAAATAGAAAAATGTGAACTGAGCTTTACTATTACTATCATCTGGCACCTATCACGGTCCACGGAGGACCAATGGTAAGTAATAACTAATAACTAATAAGTGTATATCTATAATGTCTTAATGTATTATACTCTTATATACTTAGATTACCTAATATACTGCACTCTTCATTTATGAATTTTAATATATCATTGATTCTTTTCTCACATCTTTGACATAAATATTTGACTTCTTTTCCTGTAATTTAAAAAAGTGGTCAAGCGCTCTTTTCATTTTCCGTTTTATTTAGTTTTAAAATTAAGTTAATTGAATTTAGTTTTAACCTTGACTAAATATACAATAGTATATAGTATATTTTTTTAATCTATGATTTTAAGCTTAAAATAAATTTACTTTTATACGTAAATATGTATTACAAATTACTGCGAATGACGTCTTTGTCGAAACTACGAACTACGAAGTAACGAATGTAGTTTTTCCAAACAAATAATGATAGTAAATAGTAATAACCTGATTAGTGATTAGGTTATTATATTATATTATTGTATTATATTAATACACTACAATTCCATAATAAATATTGTTTTTAGGTATTTTAGTCTATAAATATCTCGTATTTATGTTACAAATGTACGACTGTACACCTGCTTATCATCACGGAGTTCGGACGACAGTGGCGTCGTAATAGCAGTCAGATAGATTATACCCAGGGTATTCCCATATTTTTGTTTATTAAGTAGATACTTAATACCTATCAATTTATTAATTTTTTTTCTTACTTTATTTCTATACATATTTATAAAAATGGAAAAATCACCAAAAATACACTACATTTATTAACAATTATTAACACCAAGCTGGATCTATCTATCCCCAATCAACCCAATCACCCCCGTAAATACGCCGCTGAATTAGATTAGGTTCATGAGTAGTTGGAAGTTCATAATTTCTCATCAGAGTACCCTAATATTTATCCGTAAGCCAATGCCCGATATTTTATGAACGTTCAACGTTGTGATTTATGAAGTCGAACCTGGACATTTCGCCATCAAATTTTAATTTTACGCTTTCCCCATTCCCTATAATGTAATTTCTATTTTTAAAAGGTCATCAATATAATTATATTAAAAAGTAAAGGACCTAATACTATTCCTTGAGGTAAGTACACAATTTGTTACCTCTTACTCTTTATTAAATAAATTGTTAACCTTTACCCTTTGATACCTACTGCTGATTTAGGCCTATTAATAAGGTATGACTTACAACAATTTAATTCAATACTTTTAACTCCACAATTGTTAATTTATGAACTAATAAAATATTATTCTTATTTAAAAACTACCAGTCTTATTTTAACACATTTTTCAAAAACTTTAGAGATGGTAAACTTAAAAATTATTGGTCTATAAATAAATTCATACAATTTTTAATGTATTTTTACTTTTTTTTAATGGTTATACCACTGATATTTTATAAATGGATATTATAATTTCATTAAATTTATAAAATAATTATATTATATACGTATTTATTTATTTATTTACATCAATCAGACTATCTATATAATATTCTGTTTTTCTGTAATATATATGTTATGGGTAGAGTGCGAAAATGATGGGTATAGTGTCCACATTACCCGAGTAATGTACAATGTACACCTTATCCATATGGACAATATAATATACTATATATATTAGCTGGATAATGTACACATTATATCCTGTATTTTTTAAAACCGCGATTACCGGAAAGAGTTATGCATTGGCTATTTCACGCAAAAAAATGTTGTAGTCGATACTCATAAAATCTGAAGTATCTATCTATTCTATCTATAGTGGTTTAGAACGTACAAACAATTGATTTCTTGAAAAAAAGTTGAGGAACATTGTCATTTTTATTTCCGAGTTCGTATAATAAATTATCGCTATTAGACATAGGTAATCGCAAAAACGACATTCACCTTTATTTCCATCTATTTTTGGTAGTTTTACTCTACTACTCTAGTCTCTAACACGTACGTGTCTCTAACTGTATCACCGACATTGCATGGTGGTCGCGGGCCGGTGGGACTTAGTTAATTTTATAATTTTATTACAGACGTTTTACCTACAGGCTATCTACAATTGATATTTTATTGTATTTTATTTTATCAAAACACCTTATTCACTCAAAGGTAGATAATGTACAAACTGTTCGATTAATATACTAAATAAGCGCTTTACAAATGATATTTTTACTTTATTCAAAAAGCATGGGTAGTGGACACATTATCCGATTTTCATACATATACATATTATATCACACACATTAATACAGTATATAATATGAACAAAAATGAAATAAGTAGTTCCATTGATAATAAATGGAACCAGCATAGTAGCATTTAAAATAAATGTCAATGCCTACTCGTATATTAACACAACCGTCACAATCTATAAATGTTCAATGCATATAAATAAGTATAAACTGTAAATAAAATAATATAATAGGTTGATGCCGTTGCAGAATGCAGGTTTTCATCCCCATGTCTAATGACTAATAGTCACTTCAAACTAAAAATATTAAAATAATAATAATTTCGCATGACGTGATACATTTGGCACGTGTGAATGCAAAAGAGAAAAGAAAAATTTAGCAAAACTATCTCAATAATTCTCAATTGATACACAAATGTACATACCTATAACACAATAATTAATAGTAATATAATAACACTAATTAACGCTATTTACCCACGTCGAATCCGATATTGACTAATTTTAAACGCAATACTCATGCTTTGTAATCGCATTTGTTATTTGTGATCGACTTACGAATCAATATTATTATAGCCTAAAGAGTGCAAGGGCCCATCGAGGAAACAAAATGAAAAACACGTAGTAATAAAAATAATAGTAATTGATATTATTGTAGCGCTACCTGGTGGGTGGCACTAGCAAAAACTGTTGCCCGTCGAATCCAAGCGGCGCGCCGCCGCCGCCGCCGCCACCGGTATCGCACTTTCGCATTATCTTATGTAATCACAGATAAGGTCGTGATAATAATTTATTAAAATACTCGGTGTACGGCACAAACTAAGACACAGCCGTATTATATTATTAGTTCGCGGCGCACAGTCAGGACGGTAGACGGATTTCCGATCTAAAGGTTACGTTGTTCGTGCTTAATTAGATGCGACCGACAAGTGACAAAATGTGTGCTGTGCGTTGAAAGTGCGCTCATATGGTAGTCGCTACTATTCCTTTCGCCAGTCTCGTGTTTCGGATTTTTCAACTTTCAACTAGCCGACCTCTACATCACAACTCAACGCACGTTTGCGCACCGGCTACTACTGGTGCTCGTGATTAAATTTAAACGCCGTTTTATTTTCGCGGTCCGCGTAGTTGTGCGATGATCACCGTCTTCGAGACTTAGCCGTGTAGCTTTTAATGAAAACGTTGTACATCGCAATAGGTTGATTACAGTGAAAACACTCGGAGCTGTCGTCGCCCACGTCGGCCATTTGACAGCGAAAATTATAAAAACATTGCGCGTGTTGTTTTATTAATAACCAGGTAAACACACGACAATAGTATACTGCAATAATTGCTTTATAATATTATTGATGTAAATTGTTTCTCTTGATATTTTCGTCTGGCCACGATATTGATATTCGTATATTCACTATCTATTTACGCTGTCCGTAGACCACAGTCCATATTAAGTGTTTACAGTTCGGCTATAATTATTGCGAAACAATATTAATGGGTCTTGTGATTGCTACTAATTTTGTTCTAGTGCTTTACGTTAGGATACTTTGCATTATCTAACCTTGTCGCTCGACAACAACATTTTGTCTCCTGCAAAGTTAGGTGCCCTCTCCTCTCCCCCCCCCCTTTCGTCGATCACTTTTTGTTTCCAAAGTGCTTCACTTCTACCACCGGCTTCTGACTGCATATGACTTGAGCGCACCATTGTGGAGTGCAGTTATCTTACATTACATATTTTTTCAGGAGATGTCCAGTTACTTACGCCATAATTCCAGGGTTAAAAATTTCTCCAACAAAATGGTCGATTACAGTGAAGCCAGCCACAACAACACATCAGGCGATGGTATAGTAAAATTCTCTGACAAAGGTTGTATGACTCAAGAACAGTTGTTAGACCATAAGTACGAGCCATGTGGTAAAAATGTCAAGCCAAAAATGGACTTGTCAAAGAGATTGAGTGTAAGTAGTTACTACAAGTCTTGTCTTAACTATCAACTGTATTCTACCAATATTGAGTTAAATATTGTCTAATATCTCATTAAATTCATTAAATTTTTTTTAGGAAATAAAACTGGACAAAGAAAAATCTCCTATTGCTAAACTCAATGAAATTATGTTGTTAAAAAAACAATCAGTAGAATACAAGTTAGTTTCTATACTAGGCCATATACATGATCCAATTTTTAGATTTGCTGCCAAAAATGATGAAATATCTGGTAAATAATTTATTTATTTATAATAGTTGTATATTATATTCTATATTATTAATGGAAATTAATGTTATTAGCTTATGGAGAGGGTCCCTCAAAAAAAGAAGCAAAGAGAAATGCAGCGATTGCATTTTTGGATAAATTGGATAACAATGATGGAAACAACACCATAACATCTACCACTTCAAGTATTTCACCTGACAAACATAGCTCATCAAAGTATAGATATACACTTTTACTAAAATAATATTTAACTAATTAGATTATAAACCATATGATTTATGTTTTATTTGCTTTCAGCGATGTGAAAATTGTAGATGAATTATCAAAAACAAACCCTATTGGTATGCTGCAGGAATTGTGCATGGCTCGTCATTGGGAGTTACCTACTTATGAATTTCTCCGTGAAGAACACAATGAAACACATAGAACTTGTTATTCTGTAATATGTTCCCTTAGGGATTTAAAATCTATTGGTGAGTAACTTATATTTAAAAAATTAAACAATTATATATTTTAATCATATAGTATGTTTTGTTACATATAACATTTAAAATAAGAAATATCAATTATCAAATTTATAAAAACGGCTTACATGATCTATTGTCATAACTAAATACTAGATTTTTATGTTTATACATATATTTACTGAGAGTATGCAGCTCAAATTGGATGAGTTTTCTCCACTATTCATTTTCCTGTGAACTGATAGGCAGTTATACACTTGTATCTGTAATTTTGATGACACTGTATAAACATTTTTACTGTGTAAAAACACGTATTTCAAAGTTAAAAAATATTTTAAAACCATAAAAAATTAATTTTAATTTTTTTATTTAAAACATGTTATTATTGTTTTTTGAATTCATAATTCTGAATTGTATGTATGAAACTATGTGCTGCAATCTAGTACACCAGTATATAACTATAGTATAAATTAAATATAACTGCGTTTGAATAAATGTTTATTTAATTATTTTATATTTTTTATAAATATTAAACTATAATCTTTATTTTTTTTTTCAGTATTTTATGCATTTTTATGAAAAGTCATATTTTTCCAAAAACGAATATTTATGCACATAAAAGATATTTTGATGAAATTATAAAGCATAAAAACATCTTTTAAGATTTTAGGTATATATAATTCCTGGCTTTAGTCATAACTTTTATCAAGAAAAATGTAACAAAAGTCAATGCACCCAAAAAACTTATAGTTTTTTTCATAGACTATTTAAACGACATAATATGGCCATGCATCGATTAGTTAATTATAAGATACAGATAGAATTATAGGACCATGTAGATATAATTACTATAGCTAAGAGCAAATAGATAAAAGGATCTTAAATATATTTAAATTACCGTAAATCAATACTTTTTACATTACTTATTAGTTATTATTTAGTTTTATTTCCTATTAATACTTAGAAACAATATATATACTCACTAAGGAAGAAAAAAAATATTTATATAATTATTTTTTTGTTATTTGTATTTAAATATTTATTAATATTTACAATAGTAGGTGAACGTTTCGATATCTTGTACAGTTCAGTTATATGAAATGTGTTAATGTTTTAAATGTATACAGTGAGCTAACTGTTCTTTCAAGTTACTAGTTAGTGTTAGTATATATTGACAATTTTCTGCACAGTTATTGTGTATGAGAATATTATTGTATTGTTGAGCAATCAATCGTATTGTTACTTTTATGTACTATATTGTTATAGTAAGGTTAGATTAGGTCTAAGTCTGAGTTACTGTTTACAATAAAATTCAGTGTACAAATTTATGTGTCCCACATATGGTGACTCTGATTGTATTTTGACTAATGATAACATTGAGATCTTTTTTATAAATCACTATAAATTCTTAGTTCCAAAAATTGATGATCTTCATTCTTCTTTAGACATTTTTCTTAAGTTTAGATTCTATCATTTTTTCTGAAAGTTCTTGCTTTAGCTAATAATATTATTAATTAGATTGATTTTATTTTTGTATTGTTCTATGTTTTTAAGCACAATGTTTATGTAGCTTTTAGTTCTTATGTCAATAACTTGTAAATTTATTATTATAAGTTGTCATATCTTGTTTATTTTTTATTATTATTTTCTCAATGTACTTCAAAAATTTTAGTTGTTATGTATGTCATTACTGTTAAAATAATATTTGTCATGAAATTATATTACTTACTGTGATATTATTCTAAAGGGTTTTTATTCATTTATAAATAAATGAATAAATAAATAGAATAAGAATGTATGTTTTTAAATAGGCGAAGGAAAAACCAAGCAAGCAGCTAAAAGAAAAGCCGCTCAAATTATGTATGACCAAATAAAAAATATTTCTCAACAGAAGATTTCTATGGGTAAGAACTCTGAATATCCATTTCCTACTCATTCTATGCTGAGAGACACTGTGAAAAGTGAGGAAATAGATTACTTAAATGTTCAACAGTCCTTAGAGTTATTCTTTAACCGTTTAAAATCATCTCAAAAGCAATGTTTAAGCAGATTAAGGGTAATATAAACATTTTATTTATCCATGCTAAATACATGTATTTATATTTTTTTCATTGTTTACAGAATACACAATCCACAATTGAATTAAAAAATAATGCCATTGAATTTTTATATGAAATTGGAAATGAAGAGAATTTTAACATCACATACATATTGATGAAAAAGGATCTAAGTAAGAAATGAGTTAAAATAATAGTGATAATTTTTTATTTTTTGCTCTTTATTTTTTCAGATGATATTGGAATGTTGATGCAATTAGCTGTCACTCCTCTTTTGTTGTTTGTGGGTACAGGCAAAACCATGCAAGAAGCTAAAGAAATGGCTGCTTATGTTGCTCTATCATACATAAAACTTTTGTTAGAGAAGTAGAACAATAACAATTTAACTTGCATATTGTTCGTGCTTGCCTAAAAAATCTGTTAAACTTTAATGATATAAGTACAGTTTTTGTAATTTTCTACATAATATGGTCTCTAGATTCCTGCACCTCAAATTAAGAAGGATCTATAATATTTCTTTTTTGTGTGATTAAATTTTGTAATGATCATTTAACACTAATATTTTGTTTGCATATATTGTTCCTTTCTCATTTTAATTTAAATATTTAAAAACCGTAAATCAATGTTAACTATTTTGTTTAATATTTGTATTAAAATGTTGTATTCTAACATGTTTTATTTAATGTCATATCCATACACATATAATAGTATGTTTTATGTGAAATTAAAATGGTGTCTCCTTAACAATTTTCCACAATAATATGATCGTGTACATAATTATACTAAATAATATTCACTCTACACTTTTTAATAACATTATGCCGTATTTTATTTTGCAAAATGTTTTATTATACTTCAGAAGATAGTTATAGTCTTTCATATTATGATGTTATAAGTATAGTAGAGTCTTTTTTTATAGATTGACATAATAACTTTATAAGACCATAGTAATGCTGGATTATTGATAATACTATATATTTAAATAGAAATTGGGTGAAAATTAAAATTTATTTTCATCACACTTTTATTAAATTATGCGTGTAGCATGTAAATATAATATAATTAGGCAACTTATAACTGGCAATTTTGTAATTTTTTAAAAATTCTAACAATGCTATAAAAGGTTCAGTTACATAAAATTATTAAAGCGATTATCTAAAAATAATGTAAAATGATACCTATTATAATTTTATTAGTTAAATTACGGCATATACCCTAGCACTGGATTGCTAATTAAGCTTATACCCTGTACAATTACTAAAGATACCTAAGTATATGAGTGTATACCCACGTATACCTTCAAAATTAATCAAAAATAATAAACAATAAATAATATATCAAATTTGATAATATCACTATTAATGGACCTACTTTAAATATTTGGAATCCAGACAGCTATGTAAAAAGTTGGTTTGCCAAACATAGGTCTACAGATGACACAAGGTTTAAATACTCTAAGCTCATGAGCATCGATTTATTCACAAAAAGTCTATGGCAGATTTTATAGTCAGGATGTTGTGTCATTATTTACTTATTATTTTATGTTTATGATGTATCATGTATGTAATATAGTATTATATATTCAGATATTCGTAATAAAAAATATTTTATAAGAAAAGCTAGTTTAACTCCATCTTATATGCATAGACGTAAATATGGTTAAAAACCTGGGATCCTAGGGGCTAGATAAATCAACTAAGACGTGTAGTTGGGTGGGGGTGTCCTCCATATCAACACCATAAGTTAATTTTAGTTAAGGTTAGACATTTTTCTTTGAAATCTCTCCCAATATACGTCTATTTGCTAAGCGTATATCCTAGAAAAAAATTACGAATATATTACTATATATTTATAATATGTATACCGTTAATTGGTAGGTATAATCAATATCTCGTAGTTCGTGAGGAATGTATTAATTATACTCATTGATTAATCTTGAATAGTGTAATAATATTGATTATAAATACTACTAGTATGAATGGTAGGTTAGGTCATTTTTAAATATTCATGATCTATAATTGCTGGTAAATGAAAATGATCAACGGGCTCATTGCAGTTTCGCGTCGACCGTTGCGGATAGAAGCAGCCTATTCACTGCATTATTAAATTTCAATATTTTACATAGTTATAATAATATAACTTGCTTAAAAATTTAAACATCTTAAAAAGCCAACAAGAGAACACAGATAGTTAATCTATTGTTAAAACTTTTAAGTTTGATAATAAATCGATTAACGATTTATTATGATATTTAAGCTATAACAACACAACTGGAATTGACAATAATGAATAAATGTTGGTATATAATGTGTTAGTAAGACACGGGTTACTAAGCTACATATTACATAATATAGTGTAAGCCATAAGGGTATGACATCCTATATTGAGTTTATATAAGTATATAAGTATATAATATTATAACATTTCCTATCACTATTAAAGTGATACAATGATTTTCTATTTCTTAGTTGTAAATATAATTTTTATGTCGACACAAAAAACTGAAGACAGATTCAAGTCAATTAACCTGACGTATTCGATATTTTCACAAAATATTTAGGATATAATTTTCTACAGGATAGGCAGGTAATATAATTTTCAAAATTCTTGGTCTCTTTTTAGCCTTTTTAAGCTATTTTGTATAATTGCAATTTTCAATTTTTTTTTATAAATGCTGATAACAAATATATAAATCGGTAAAAATATTTGGATTTTACTTGGAAATTTAATTTAAAGTTACTATATATCAACAACTTTTTTAAATTTATTTCAATTTTTTTTTACATCTTATATTATGTACCTACCAAGTGGCGTACGCAAGATTTTTCAAGGGGAGGGGGTGCCATATCATAATTATATGCACGAATTGACCTTTTTTTTTTTTTTAGTCCTTGTTTCATAATTTGAACAGATACTTATTTTTAAGAGGGGTGTCATATTTCCCTGACACCCCCCCTGCGTACGCCACTGTACCTACCTATTGAAAGTGTAATAACGTAAAAAGAAAAGAAAAAGGAAATATAAAATTAAAAATAGATATGCTAATACATCAGGGGCTAAGTCTTGAATTCTAGGTCTGTGGGATTCTGCCCTACACTTTTAAGTGTTAAGTGCTGGAGAATAAAATCACCTATCAGATAAAAATATTTATTTTACGCTATTACCTTCCCACTGATCATCGGAAGGCTCTCGAAGTCGTGTATTCGAGAATTTTATCAAATACCTTAACCATTATAATATACAATTTATATCTATTTTGTAATAATATCAAGTTGATATATATTATAATTATTATAATAATAACCGTTACCTGATTCACAGCTGTACATATATGTTATGATGTAGTTGAATTAGGTCGATGACACAAATTAAAAAAATCTCTAAACACGCGAATCCAAATAAATGCAACACTGGACATATTATTTTGTTAGATTACAGGATGCCTATAGACGCCTAATAGTTGTGACTTGTGGGGTCTAGTGTCGTTGATATGACTGGTATGCATACACTCGTGAAAATAGACTACATATGGTCATGCCGACCAGAGTTACCGGTGACTTCAATAAAGGCTAGTGCATTCCGAGGAACTAGCTTTGTACACGGCGGCAGACACCCTTATTCAGCCATCTCCTGTTTCTAATGGTACATGAAAAAATCACTACACGTCTCTTGTGCTCCATTTTCACAAGCACATCTCAGTTTCTACATGACCTTACACTGCGAATCATCCCTTTCATCAGTGACCAAAAAAAAAAGGCAGTGGCGTAAGTTAGTGGTGAGGGGGGAAGGGGTTAGAAGTTTCACCTCCCCCCACCAAAAAAAAAAAAAAATAAAATATTTTTACATTGATTAGAATTTTAGATAATAGGTAAATATTACTAGTGTAAACTAACGTATGATATTATTATTATATATAATAATATAGTTATAGAAATTATCTGAGTGTTTACACATCTATTTTAAGTAAACCAATTATAAAATCGACAAAAACGACAATTGCGGCTTCTGACGTCCAACACGAAAATGAATTACTATAATAAACTAATTACTTATAACTAATACCAATTCCAAACAAAATAAAAATGACGTTTAATTTAACTATTATAATTTGCATCATAAATATACTTCCCCCCTCAGAAAAAAGATCGTCTCTACGTCGCTTTAATAGTGTGATAATTTTAACTTTTACACAGTTATAAGTTAAGTATATATATATTATATATTTGAATCTAAAAAATGTTTCTTATGGCTTAACGGGTTAGGTAAGGTAAAAATATTTTTATATTGCGTATTTTTTTTTCTGTTTGTAATCAAAATTATTGTGTAATTTAAAAATTGTATGAAAATAAATGTATAACCATAAAAATATCTTATTATTTTTTAAATTAAAATTGAAAATAAATATCGAATTATTTATCAAAAAGGAATCGTGCCCAACGGCACTTAGTGTTCCCAAACGGTCACCCATTCTAGTATACTAGCTAGTATATGAATTTCAATTGAATTAAAACTTAGTGGCCGAGTATTCCGTAATGCGTATCAGGAAATTATACCTGTCTATAATACGCAACCGCGGTCGTGTACTATTGATCGATAGTATTATAGGTGAATTGTTATAATATAATCATATCGCACAAAACTATAAAAGTATTTTTATAGTGTAGGTAGTGTACTAAATAAACGTGTACGAAGATGCGCAGTTACAGTTTATTAGTTTATTTTGTTTTATTAAAATACGGTTAGAGACTTGGGATTTAGAATGTTCGTAGGATGAGAACAAGGCCGACGCTAGAAGTATTGTATGCATTTTTGTATTATAACATCTATAACTTTAAACTTTATTACCTGATCATATACAATACTGTAGTGTTGGAGGCTGGCGAGAGGGCTGAACTGTTTTCTGGGGGTCTAGAGCCAAGGGGGGGGGGGCTTGCCACTCTTGGCGCCGTACCTGCGTACACCAGTAATAGTAACGAATGCCGAGCGACGTGCGTGATGGAAAGAGTCAAAAAGACAAACGTAATAATATTGACACAACATTATATTTATTTTTTCGTGGAAGTAACATTTATTTTATCTATTGTATTTATACATATACACATCATGTGATAATCACTCGTTCACTTGTACAATATACAATCAAATGCGATAACATACACACGAAAATACAATAATAATAATAATAATGATAAGTATATATTCTATCGCGCGCACAACGTATAATATTATAAATTATAATCATATACACACGGACGCGACACGGCACAATAATACGTATAATAAAATAATAACACGTTAAAATATTCATATATATTTTAAAAAAAAAAAGATAAAAATAGTCTAGCAATTAATATAGAATATTATCGTTTAATAATACCTACGCGTGATGATGAAATAATAAATATATGGGGAGGACCGCAGTGGTTGACGTCGCCCGGTCATGTGCAGTCGTTCACGTTCGATCGTTTGCGGCGGTCGTCCGAATTCGGGCTCGGAGCACTCTCGCACCCGTCTCGCGCGCCTGCTCCGCCCGTGCCACCCGCGGCGCGAGTCCTCTTGGCGGCCGCCGATTCGCCGCCGCATATGTCGATGTTGGGTATGAACAGTCGCAGGGCGTTCGGTCCGGTCGGGAACTCGGCCGCGGTGAGTTGGTCGACGGCCGTCGTCGCGGGGGCGATCCTGAGCTTGGCCACCGGGTTCATGGTCACCTCCAGCGACCGTTTGGTCACTACTTCCTGGTGCGTGTCGAACGCCTTGACCAGTTGGGCTACCGAAAACCTACACGGCGGACAGGAAACGTGTAATCAATCGTTTGGTTATAATGTACGAGTATTAAAATAAAGCAATGGGTGTTCTCCGAGTATAGACGATAGACATTGTACGCTTTGAAAAATGGCTCAAGCTACACAGGGTAATACGTTTGAAATTGATTGTTTGCAACTCCATTATTGTAGCTTATTATTTTCTTTGATTTGACCGTAAAATATTTACAAACAAATTTATGTTTATTTATGAACGAACGTATGATAATAACAAATAACTGCATAAACATTTTGAGTCCCTATTACGACGTTACAATATTTTTATGATATTTGGATAAAGTATTGTTATAATGTTTTTGTCTATCAAAAAATGTGGTGTACCAATATGTTTCTACAATATTTTAAGACATCGTAACAGACAAAACAAATTTAATGAATTTTCAATTTTGTATTCGATATTTCCACAATCTAGTAATACTATAATATTATTTACGTTTACCGGTACCTATGAGGCACATTATATGATGGTAATATTCTTGTTGTTTTTTCGTTGGTATTTTTATCAAACTGTAACCGTTTATCATGACATTTTATTACAGTTTTTTTGTTTTTATGACACCCACTAATATAACATTATCGTTGTGTGCGCTGGTACACATACTCGTATTATTCGTCCTGAATATCAGTTAAACGCTCGAAAAACAAATTAATTTTAGTTTCATCATATGTATGTACTTATTTTTACATACCAACGTCGATCTTTTTTTTCTAAGACCTTGACATATTCAATTACGGTTGAGCGTATGAAAGATGTTAGTTTTGTACATTCACATAACAATAACATTTTTAATATTGTCGTTTTTAACGTGTTCTATACACAATAATACTTATAAAAGCTTATTGGTTTTAAATTAGAATGCGAATTTTCAAAAAAAAAAAAACAAAAAACGTACATTTTTTACGTGAGATGGTGGTAATAGCGTATTTTCTTTCAATCTAAAATTCATGTATATTTAAATAACGTATAATATAAAATTTGATGTTATTTTAAAAGTAGATTAAGAGCTTATCGATATTAGAACCCCTTGTTAAATAATAATATTTTACAGTTTAGGAAACCAATTCAAGGGTCGAATTCATATTTACCCAAAATTGGGAGCCAATTCAATGGAGCTCGTTTAAACAGTAATTTATCTGGTGTCGCGGTAAAAATGTCGTGGTGAAAATATTTCAGCATAAACGTTGCGATTAAAATTTCGGCAAAACAAAAATGTCGGTTTTTGTTCGGTCGTTTGTAGGATTAGTTGTTTTTCGTTATTAAAGTATGATATTCTATGAACTAACAATTCGGTCGAGGGTTGACATAATTGTTTTAATTCAATGTTTAGTTCTCGTCATTCTTCAATCTGGATTTTTATCGATTCGTTGAAAAGGGAAGAAAGCTTAAACATTCTAAAAGTTGAACAATAAATTGCCAGCATCATATCCCCGGCAAAAAGAAAATGCATATATTCGTCGATTAGACTTGAAACTATATATGCGATGATCATGAAAGTTTGTTAATAAACAATTATCTGCATGAAATTTCGTGTACAACTTTCAGCATAAAATTAAAAAATTAATTATTTTGTCTATCACAATTGTTATAAGTATGAGCAGTAAAATGACAGTGTATTTTGTACATACATGACGAAATTAATTAAATTAAATTTTAATATATTTATAGGTATATTATATATAATAATAATATTTTAGAGATCGTGATATTTGTATGTATTTGCGACATTATAGTGTTCACGACATTTTTACCGCGACATTATGACGGGGATTTAATTAATCACAACTACAATTTTTTACTCGTCGAAAAAATAATCGTGAACATATGTAACGATGTTGTTAACTTCATGACATAATGTATTATAATAATATTATAAATTGTAACGCACATATATTACAATGGCATTAATATAATTATTATGTTATAGAACTACATAACAATGCATTACGTGGCCATCAATTTTCTACATGATTATTATTGATTGATGAAAGGGTCAATTTCGAAAGTCGAGCATTATTATTTATTGTGATTTGTAAAACTACAATGTTCTAACTATTCACGTTAAATGTTAATCATGGTAAAGTTGAATATTTTTATGAGAGGCAAATTATAGTAATTAGTGCGGGTATAGTACCTATCTGTTCCTATTAATGTAATAATAATATAATATATTATAATATGGCTACAGAAGAACTACCGGTAAAGACGAAAACCGCGTAATTTTAATGGTCAACCAAGGTTGACGTGCCTTCTCATTAAAGCTAACTTATTCTATTCAAATCAGCTGTAAAAAGACATTATGTATCTGATAAAAACTTATATTTTCGGATATTGAAAAAAAATAGTATAATAACTATGCGCTAAAGATAAAGTGAAAAGCATTTCGTATTATTCCGTATTCGTTTATATTTAATCAAAATCCACACGGTAATTTTGTTGATTATCGACAATTTAAGTATTATTTTAGTGAAATATTTGATATTAGGTATATGGCAAAATAATATAAAGTCATATACTCATATTATATGACACGTATTTTATTTTTACAAACTTATATTATCGTTTGCCTTATACTGACATCGTTTTAATAATCGTATTTTAAATTTCAAATGAATTTCTACTCGCAGACCACAAAACATTAGTCGTGAAATTCGATTTATTTCGTGGTTTATCAAACCGGCTCCCGACGCCGCACGGATGACGATAACCCGTGGGACGTTAATTGAGTGGATATTTCCTATGGTAGTGCGTATAAACACGTGTTAATTTATGCAAGTCCAGAACGTAGGAGGCGCCTGAGCCAAAAATATTGTGTGAAGACGGTTTTAAAGTTTTTATTTTCACGGAATATAAATCACGCAACTTTATTAACAAAAATATATAATATTATGTAAATGTATATACATTTAAGCTTTGCAATTGTGATATTTCGTTATGAAAATTATAGTGATAACCTGAACAAAGGTCTTTCATCAGGTTTTCAACTATTGAATTGTATTTTTTGACATTTTTTTTTGTCTAAAGAAGAGCCTAATTTTTATATTTATCGTTGTTTATATGCAACCTAATGTATAAACGCAATCTAGTTGAAAAATATCGAACGTTATTTTTTCGAACAAATTTTGAGGAACTTTACCGGGCGTTGCCGGTTTCTACACAAAAATGAACCTTCCATTTTTTACCAAATTAGAAAAAAACGACATTTATTTTTCTGTCAGTTATAAATTATATAATTTTAAAGTTTAGGAACCTTCACGTAAATATTTAATAATGCTTCTTTAATAACTTTTTATATAAACACGCACTATGTAACTAAACAATTTAATCATTACGCGTGATTTTTTTTCAAGTTATTGTACAAGTACAACAATAGATGTTAGGATATTATTTAAATTATTAAAAATTTTTCGAAAAAATCATTTTATTTCTATGAAATTAATTGTTTTTGATTGAGTAATCACTATAATTTAAATCTATAATTATTCAAAAATAATAAAATACCAACATTTAGTCATATACATAATATGTATAGAAAAAAATAATAAATATATTAGGTATACGTATTACTGTGTAAAATTATTATTGTATTTACTTATTTATTGAATACAGTGTTATATTTGCATAGGTAGTGTTGATAACAATATATCAAAGCTCGATTAGTTGGTTGAAATTAAAATCACATTATACTAAAAAATATAATATTATTCAATTTTTAGCTAAGGATTTTCAAACTTTACAATTGTATAGTTTATAAGTGGTAGAAAACAGAAAGTTCATTTTTGGTGGAAACCGGCGACATCCCTTTAACCCCCATGCTTTGAACTTTACACCCCCTCCCGCGCCACGAATGTGACTATCTTAACATATTATCATTTACCGCTGGCGTCTGCAGTCTGCATAACGGATTTACCTGGGCTCTTCGTCGGAATGGTAAAAGTGTTCTACACTACTGGTGCCACTAGTACTACTGCCTGCAGGAGACTCGGATCGTGGTGCGTGGTCTGGTAATGAGGTTACCGTGGTTGTGGTGGTCGCAGTCGTGGTAGTGGTGTAATTAATGGATTCGGTGGCGTTAATATCATCGACAGGAGTTGTGGTGTTTATGTTGGTGGAGTTGTACATTGCAGTTGTGGCTGTGTTAGCCGTGTCGGTATCGCGATCGCCGTTTCTCGTTGCGCAGTAATCCTTATCGTCTTCGGATGTTAATCCTTCGGGTATATGGCTCTGAGATACGGATATGTTAATGGTTGACGAGCACAACGAGTTTGGCAGCGTTGACACGCCAGTGAGACTCATCAGTAGGTTACCGACAGTGGCAATTTTGTCCACTTCGTTCAAGTCTTTGATGCTCTTACACATGTCCAGTACGTCCTGGGACCGGGACAGACTCTTGAGCCCATACAGCTTCTCCTTAGACTTACTGAATGTCCGAGTGCCATGCCGTGATCGAGACACCAATGACGTGTGGCTTTCGCACATCCTGCTGGACGCGTACTGTGACTCGTGCAACATGGATGACCTCTTCATGTCATTTTCCCGCATGTGTTTGGTGACGATCCGCTCAAAAAGTGCTTCCCGTGACTTTGACAGGTACGAAGTTTGCAAACCGCCACCGCCACGTCTAGCACCGTTTGACGGTGTAATGCCCGCGCACGTGTTACAGCCAGCGCGTTTCGTGACCAACAGCTGTTGGTGTTGTGGTTGGTGATAGTTTTGTTGATGCTGCTGGTGGTGTTGCATCGAATGGCTGCTGCCGGACGACGACTTACGAAGGTTTGCCAGCCAAGGGTGTTTCAAACATTCTTTGGCTGTCAACCTTTCCCTAGGATCTTTGACCAACAGTTTTCGTATGAAGTCGACCGCCTCTTCTGACACGTCCTCGAAAAGCTCATCCGGGAAGTCGATGTCAGCATTCGATATGTTGCAGAACGTCTCCTGATCTGTGTCTCCACCGAACGGACTGAATCCCGTCAATAGTGCGTAAGTAGTCACGCCGAGCGACCTAAAAAAATACAAATAAAAATCGTTTGTAAATAAATGATAAAAATCCTGGTTAATGTTCAATACGTATTGGAAATGATCTTCCTATTATTTAACTGAGTCTTGTGAATTATTTAAGATCTCTTTTAGTTATACAATATAATTTTTGGATACAGTGTTACATTTTTTAGAAAGCTTTGCATGGGGGCGGAGATCAATGGGAAAATCGAATCTAGGTTTTTGTACACAAATTAGAGTTTTAAAGTTTTTAAAGTTTTTGTTTTACATACCTGACTATATATATAAAATAATAATAAAATTATCAAGTCATTACTACACGGACAAATACATATAGACGAGATTTAAGTCCCCTATAACTCAACTGTCGTACACATTTGATAGTGCTATTGCTCTATAATAACGTTGAACAGAAAATTATATTATATTCTTCTTACGGTGACAGTAAATAATATTGTATAGTTTGTTGTCGATTGTAGCTATGAAGTTTTTCTTCAATCGCGAGAAACCAGCATACTAAGTGATAGTGAAATTGGTGATTAATATACTTATATACAATAAAAAATAGTGTAGCTCTGTTATATAAGAAATAATAATAATAATTATTATTATTTTATGTATTTTTTTTTCTGACGATTTTTCATTTATTAAAAATAATATGTTCCTAGCCTTTGCTATGTGTATCTAATGATATTTACAATTGTACATTTTTGGTTATTTGAACCTGATTAACAACTAAGATAAATAATTTAACTAGTGAGATAGAATATTACTATACAAATAGTACTAAAATTGTAATATTACTTACAACATATACATTAGTGATTGTTGACGTAACTATAATAATAATTTAAGTAACAGTGAACTGATTAAATAATAATAACAATATGAGACATAAACAAATAATATAGACATATACAACAATAATATTGCGAGTAAACTTTTAACAGATAACATACTGCTACAGCTTATTGTGTGTAGTTGTTAGGCAAAAAGATCGTACGGACGGCCATTTTATGTATTAATGATGTATCCATTATGAAAAGGTTTATATTTTTATGTTTTTTCTAAAATATATTATTTCACATGTGTTTTACTAACCCCTCCCCTTTTTAATTGAATTTGGAATTTCTGACTAATATTTGTTATTTGTTTTATAGTTTTTAGATTATTTTTTTTACGTTCTTATAGGATTCTTTCACAATATATATATAATATGGTCAAAAATATATTAATTTAATATTCTATAATACATGATATTTATTTAATTTACATATTATTATGTGAATAATCTGACCCGCACATCACCCCTTTTAGACGCTTCTGCAAGAATTTCCGTTTCAGTGAGTCAATGAAATATTTGTGGGAACACGTGACCTCTAAAATGGTTATACTTGGGAATGTGCAAGGTCATTAAACCTAATGATGGTATCCAAAATAAACTCATATATAGTATAAGTAAATTACTCACCACATATCTGCGGCCAACGTGATTGGTTCATAATGAAGTATTTCTGGAGCTAAAAACGTAAATTTTGATGATTAAATTTATATTTATAATATTTTTTATAAATTGCTGTAGGTAGGTATTCTATAATAACCAAATATATGCATAAATCGTTTTTAAAATGGTTTACTCACCGACGTAGTCGGGTGTGCCAAGAATCTCTCTGATTTCCGTACCCTCTAGAATCACACGAGATATTTCGAAATCACACAGCTTGACGTCGCAGGTGGGAAATGCACCCATCAACACCAAATTTTGAGGCTGTAAACATTAGTATTTATAAATTTTAATAACGGTAACGTCGATTCCACATAATTTTTTTTTATTCGGGATTAAATTTGTTGTGTGTCGTCGTCAGTATAAAATATAATTTTACAGTCGGTCACGAATTAAATTTATCGTCCATTAGCATACTCGGCCTTAACAATGCGAACACAGAACACGAAACGGCATACTAATATAATGTTAATTCGATATTAATAATAATGGACGATATTATGGATTTCCTGCCGGTCGGGGCTGGACCTTGATCTAGAAATATACACTGCGATATCGATCTTTATAGAATTTATATAGAATCTAGATCGTGACGGCGCCCGTTCGTTTGTTCGTGGGTGGCGTAATGGATTTTAAAGCACGTGTACCGCACATACGCACACCTCATTTGGATCTGGATCGTTCCAGGAAACCAACATGTTACCAATGCCATAGTTTTTAAGGATTGTTTTATTCTTTTTTTGGAAAAAAATGTTAAAAAAAAACCTTGGCGCGCGAGTTTCACAACTGCACTCACTTTGATGTCTAAATGAGCGATTTTCCGCTGGTGCATGTATGCCAAACCTTCGACCACGTGGTGTATGAACTTGACCACGTCAGCCTCAAATGGTACGTTATCGTCATCGATGACTTTCTGCAGATCACCTCCCGGAGCGCTGAAAAACATATATCATACATTTATATCATAATAGTAATAAAATTAATGGTTTTATTGTTTATAAAACAACTATAATAATATAATATAATCCGCACTATTCCATGACGATGATCAACTGTTTGGGCGTTTGAAACACATCATGCAGTTTGGTAATCCGCGGCGACGGTGAACACAACGATAGCAAAGCTATTTCGTGATGGATGTCGGGACTGCAGTCTTCGCCGAATCTCGTGCGGTTTGAAAACTTAGCTGCAAACACTTCACCCGTCTCGATCGAAGTGCACCGTCTGACTGAAGCGAATTGACCTCTACAATAATGATAATAAAAAAAAAGATATTGAAATCAATAAATTAAAATAAATACACGTAGCTAATAATAATAATAATTAATACATTTATTATAAATATCGGGTATGAAAGACGGATAACGCGTTTCGTTTCGAATCTCTACATGCTGTCTTGGCAATAGACATATTATTATTTAATATTATAAACGTCACTTTGAACGTAAAAACGATTACCTAATCATTTTTGTTAAAATAAGTAATTATAAATAAGTAATTCGTTTGATTTGAACTCACGCGAGTTGTTTTTTTGCACTCCAAGTCGCATTATTATAATATTAAACAACCTCCGTGACGCAAATATTAAAAAACAAATACTCACGCGCACACTCTTATGGTCGCGGCGGCGTGGCGTTGAAAAGCATTACAATGATAATAAAAATGATTTGAAGAAGATTCGCGACAACTTTTTTATGGCTCGGTAATGTCTGCGGCGGCCTACGCGTATCTACCGCAGTTACCGAAAATTCCACGATCAACCAAGACCAAGGACGACGATATAATGACAACACGCATTTTATAGTAAACAATTCATATTATAAGTAGTAAGTACGCGTCGCAAACATTTTTAATCATCGTCTGAGACGACTTTATATTATTATAACGAGTATATTATAATGTTATAGTGTGCGTATATATTATGTCAATTGTAAGATATCATATTTTATTGTATTCGTTGGTCGGAAATAATTAATTTTAGGGCTGAAAATGCCCGAAATTCAAAGTAAACATATATATATATGTTAGGATAGTGACGAATTGGATTCGTTTTGGGTTTGGAGCCGTGTTGAAAATAATGAAAACATTCTGATAATATTGGAACCGGACTATCATAGAAATTGATATTCTAAGAAGATCACTTGGCATTTTAACATTTTAATTGCTTTAGTCGTTTTTATTATTTTTATTTTTATTTTTAATCATGTGCAAGTATTAGTCTTTATCGAGACTTCTTTATAGTTAAAATTGGTATTCATTTTGAATACATTTTGGAGAATCAGAACATATTTTTTCGTTTTTCTAGGAACTAAACAAAAATCTGAAAAATCAAAATAGGTACATTTTAAATGTTTTTATATCTGTTGTACATACCTACGGTATAAGTTTGTGAAAATATTGTACACGTTTATTAATTCATAATTAATCATATTTTTATCATTTTACGGACCAACAGCAGTATTTGCATATTCGTCATCATGACGCGTGTTTAACAAAAATTTTTCAAGCTACTCTTCGATGACTCATAATAATATACTGGACAAAAACGTCGGTCTACAGTACGAACATGCATGATTTCTCATAAAAAAAAACTTGGATCACTGAATAAGTAATCCAAAAATAAATCATTTGGATATTTTTTGTTGCTTTAGAAATCGTATTTCGTCTACGATAAGAATCGTCCAGCATTACCGTAGATAAACTATTAATTTTTTTATGCCCATAGTATCTTATGGTGGCTTAGCAGCAGATTATCTCTATATATGTAGATAAGATCAGACAACGAAGATCGCGTGCGTTTGCGATTTACGATGTGGCGCCGCGCCAAAGACCTGCGTAGGTGTCATGCTCCGAGGTAGAAGCTCGTGATTTATCGCGAACGCCCAAAATTTTACTGGGTGGGATCGTCATCGAATTATCATTTTATCGTACGGGTTTAGTGACTTTAGCATAACAGTATAACGAATAATGGCTAGATTTTTCATTGCGACCGAAAAGAATATAATCGCATATTGGTCAAAAATACCACAATTACAAAATATTCATATATTATTATAATGTATCTCACTCAACAAGAACTAGAGAAATAATACGAACATCTCACGTGATAAAGATATTATTTATGTATGATATTATATGTATTGATCAAAACTGTACAATTTGTTTGTATAATTGTATACGAATGTTTTTAATGAAAGTATGTACTCGTATGCATTCCGAATTGAATCACTGTGGCGTAAAATCATGAGGTGTCAGGATAATGAATCGGCTTTTATAATTTTTTTAAACAGTAAATCACCAGGTATTTTGTATTTAAATTCCAACATGAGTGAACGATTGGAAGTAACCACAGTGAGTGTACAACAAACCCGTAACGCCTTCAGTCTTACGGATTTTTTTAAATATTTGTATTTCAAAACTACGTTTTTCATCATTACGCTCATCTTGAACCCTGTGGTTTTTCATAATAAACTAGAGGATATTTTGTGTATTTCGTTAAAGGGAATGCACATCATGAAAACAATTTGCAAATTCCTCCATTACCTAGTCCAAATGACGCATTAATGTTGAAACAGTATACTCGTATTTAGTAAGATGAATGGACACGGGTTCATACTAAAAAGATTTTTGAGCTGTAGATTACATAATGTTATCAATGTAGGATTATGTTATAGGTGTGCCGCGTGAGTATTATTATCGCTATAATAAATATAGTATATAGACATAATATAAATTATAACGAATTTCATACTAAACGCCAATCGCATTAAATCAAGATTAATTGTACACTTATTAATACGTATACTATTATACGTTGGGTCCTTGTGATTACTCGACTCTGGATAAGAACAGTTAATTTAATTGATAATTACCTCAGACCTTCAAAATTTTTTAATATAATACGTATCTTGATCTAAATATTATAATGTAAACGATCTTGAAACAATATTATGTGTTCTTATTGCAGTATTCGTGTAAATACAATGTTTTGATTTTACTCTCCACATATTCATTAGTTTCACGTTTTTTTATGCATATGTTTTTCTTAGAATTATTATTATATACTTATTAAAAAAAATATAAATGGTGACTCAAAGGTAATTTCGTCAATTTCGAGAAACATTTCCGGAAAGTTCACTAGTTGATTTTGTATACATTTCTTGATTACCATATTTCTTTATTTTTATTATAGTAACATAGAAACAATATTATGCAGTACTAAACTTAGTCACATACTCACACACATTCATTTTAAAATTTAAATTTAACCACTTTCGGAATAAAGTCTATTGATAATAATTCCAAACGTATCAATTACTAAATAATACAAATGAGCGGATTAGTAATTGCAGTTAAGTGCAATACTAGTTTTTTTTATAATTGTATTCGTTTTATTATAATATAATATCTAAATTACAGCATTAACATACATTTATGTCACGTAGTTCAAAATATGTTCAATGTTATAATTTACCGGTGGTACAGCAATATTAATCAGTGGGAGGACCTAATTGGTGTCAAGTATAATGTAATGACGCAAAATGTGATACGCAACCGGTTAATAAGAGGTTTTCGTGTTCAATTGTCGAATTAGAGTTTAATAGACAAATAACGTTAAAAAAAAAAAAATGTCGAGATGTCAAAAATTGTAACGAATGTCTTAATTTGTTATTGGGTTTAATGATAATATTTAAATTTTCAGTATAAACTTTATAAATATTATACAATATTATAACGCTCTATTCGTGTTTTTTCTACTATAATAATGTCTTAAAATTAAACCGTAAAACAGTGAGATACTATAAAATATACGCAGAATAACGCGACGTATAAGGTTGCGACTACTTCCACCGGATCTCGGTCACTCGTTTAGCAACATTTGGTGCGATCCAACGCTCGTATTTCATTTTAGATTTGACGTAAATCCATTTACGGTGTCGTCAAAAATACTATAAATTCGGACGTTGTGTATAATTTATACATACAGACACGCACAATATTGTATTAATCGATCGATGGGCGTGAACATACGATTAATTTTCGCAAGTCAACATTGTTGTCTTATTCAAACGGTTTCAAAGCGAAATTTCGCGATACGTGACCACCACAGCGATAGTGGTGGTCGTAAATCGCCACATATATTATTATATTAAGGTATTTTATTAAATAGACACAGCTGCACGTCTGTATATTAACGAGTGTTATAACTAGTTCAAGCTCACAATAATATCGTGAAATAGGTCATAAATCGTAGGTACAAGAACAAAATAAAAAATTAATTTAATTATGTTGCAAATGCATTTGTTTCAAACATAATAATTAAACTGATTAATAACACGTTAAAATATTATCGATTCGATCGACATCAAAATCAGTTGAGTGTGGGTGTTCGGAGGACATTTGCTTTTCCTACAAAACATATCTAAATCGCAATCGAGACTGTCGTACACTCGATTATATGGCACCATTTGCTGAAGCATATTTTTCTCCAACTCGAAAGCATCGATTTCAATAAATACCGATCGTGTCGGTCGGCCCACCGGGTTCGGTGCTCGCGGTATTTCCGTCACGGCGCGCGTATTTCGCTTATTGGTATTTGGTATTTATTCGCAGACGATCGCACGATAACCGTGGTTACCGCGAGCTTCATACCGTCATCGCGGTATAGCCTGCATGGTTCACACAATTACCACTACAATTGCAGTACTGCCGTACACACAATATTGCATTGTATACAACATTGCCGTAGCAGCGTGCGTGGTATTATATACGCGTACGTATTGTATAAAATCAGTTTTGGTGTGCTGACGAACCGGTCGGCCGTTCACAGCTCCTTTTTTATAACATAAAATAATAATATTGTATATTTATAAATCGGTGACGGTGGACATCATATATAATGATGCGTTTGTCGGTGGCGGCGACCCATATTTGTCGGTATTAAGTTCGGCGCGGCGGCGAGGACGGCCCGATGAGAGAAATCGCCAAGTCGTAGTCTCGTCCCATTATAATGACCAGGCGTATATTATATACCATGCAGCGCGCCGACGAGGACTCTCTCGTTCACTGTCCGTTTTTCTCTTCTTTTGAAGTCTACCGCCGGCTTTTCCTTCTCGCGTTTCATACCGCGTTATATTATACGCATTATACCACAACCGTGGTATAATATAGAGAAAAAATAGATTCGAATTTTTGTCTGAAATCATCACACGACACCATAACGACGCGCCCGCACGCGTAAACGACAGTAGCGGGCCATTAGACTATTTACGTTGTTTGCTTATTCACTACACAGCGACACAGCATCGCTACTATAGTGCGAATGTGTGAATATTCTCTTATTATCAACGGTAATCATAGTAAATAAATTAAATAAAAAGTGAAACACTTAATGAATAAAAAAAAAATCGCTCTATATGATCAGTTTATTACAAGCACGTAAGGTATAATTTTATACACACATCTTTTACATTGTCCATCGAAAATTTACATGTGTATTACATATTTTTAAATAATATTAATTAAAAACTCGTCTCATTTAAAAGTAACCAAATATATATTACTATTATTTAAAAATGTAGAGCATAATGATCTGCTCGTTAAGTATCTACACGAAAAAATCTTTTAGCCAATTTTCTATGGAATGTTTAAGTCAAAACTTTTTTCCTATTACTTCAAAGAAAGTCTATTTTCAGAATTATAATCATTTTAAACGTTTTTATCGATAAAATAATTTTAGCATGTTGTTAGTTTAATAAGTTGGTACTAAGTTGTCTTTTGTAATTATAACTATGACTATATGAAATTAAGTTCTATATGTTTTATATGTTTGTCTGTATAATACTTATTTTCACTATAATTTGTTTTCGCCTAACTGTTTCTTTAAATCCTTTATTGGTGTTAATAATTTTTTTCATACTCCATAATCAAAATTATTTAAATGATAACTCTTTACTCCAACACAAGCTATAGCTTAAAAGAGTAGGTTATTATTGTATTTATATAATATCTTACGTATATGTTATACAAATAATAAAAAAATATTTAAAAATAAGCTATTCTATAAATTGCGAGATAAATAAAAAATGTAAATTTGCTTATTGTAACCGATTTTCACTGTTTTTTATAATTATATAATATTATATTATTATTGTGTATTATATCTGCACAGGGAATAATGGTTCAATAATTTTAAATATACAAAAATGTCATCAAAATCAATTAAATTGATAACTTATTTTCAGAATATAGAAAAACTCTCCTCAGTTTGATATAAATTTATATTTTCCATTAAGTTAAAAGTTGTTTTATAAACATTATTTTTTAATTAAATAATACAGACACATTTCTAACATAATATTACATATGAAAGGTGGTTAAAATAAAGTATTTTGAATAATAAATATAATAGTTGAGTTAGAATGAATAATTTAACAAAACGTAAAATGAAAATAGTTGAACATAAATATAATCATCAATAACGCATATTAATAAATATTGATAAATCTATCAGCCATCACTTTTATTTATGGCACTATCAACTTACTGATGACATATTTTGATGAAAAAGTTCTGCTCAGTGCATAACGAAGTTAAAGTTTAAACATTCTAGACTAGATCTGGCTATCTCCAGCTCATACACGTCTTTAATAATATAATATCAGACAAATCATCAATATTTAATATTTATACCACGAGTTTACGCGTATACATAATTTTATAGTATTACAATAATATTTATGACTGTTACCGTACTACCGTAGTAGCGTAGCGTCGATTATTCATTTCATACACACGGAAACCTGACTGCCGAGGACAAGGCGCAGCTGGAGAACAAATACTGAACGTCTTCGAATAACGTATATTATGCTATAGTATCGTAAGGGAGTGATATTTTTTTTCGATTCCGATACCGATTATAATAATATTATGCAATCTGATCCACCACGGTCGTCACGTTTATGTACAAACTACACTGCTACGATGATCACACTCCATTTTTTTTTTATCAAGCAGCAAGTCGACTACAGCAATTATTTATTATCATTATATCGCGCAAGCATTCGCGTAAATCATTTTATACTTATAAGAATGTAAACCGTATTAATTTAATGTTGGTAATTCTTTTCTAAATAATATGAGTCCACATTATTTTGATTTTTTATACCATCGAAAAATTTTAAAAATTATAATGACGTGTATCTCTAAAGTTACTGTGTACTTCCGTGATATAAAAAAATGGAAAGATATAAATCATTTGTTAAGTTGCGAAATTAGTTTCTGATCATTATTATAAATTGTTCACTCATCAGTCGCTGTATAAAAATAATATTGTTCCGTCATCAAAAAATAATAACAATAATATTATTATCACGATATCTAGATTTTGCAGACGACTTAATAAATGTGATTCATCGAGGTGATAATAAAACTTTAAGTCAATACTAACAACGGTGCGATAAAATGCCACGTGACATTCTTAAAATGCACGCGTGCACTTGATATAAGTGAGTTTCCTCATACTGCGGTAATGAATATCGAGTAGTAAAATCTATAGTGTAGTATGGATGCATTATTTATGGACTCGCGTTGGCTATTTGTAATCGACTAATGGTTTCGTTTTATCGGATGTTAAATCGATCCAACACACGATAAAATTGTATATAATAACTACGTATCCGCACAATTTGTTTTCCTAGCGTCCTTGTTATTTTTTCCACGTTTTGCCGCGCGGGCTATGCGTATAATTAGGTATTATATTATAGACTGTACGAGCGAAAATGCGTAACGCGATAATATTATAATATATTGTAATCGGATCGTTTCGGTCTTGAACACCGGGCGCCAACTTAAGGCCGAGTTTCTATATAATTATTTCAACGATTAAAAACCGATATGGCGAGGCGAAGTGAACGATTTCTACGTATAAAATATAAAATAATGTCGCCCTAATATATTATATTGTACTGTATCATAATATATTAATGTATATTATAAACATATTTTGTATGCAGGCAGGAATGTTTACAGGGGGGGCGGTTTGGTGAACCCCCAAATTTTTTTTTTTTACTTGCCTGTTTGTATGGGTATTTCTAACGCCGAAAAGGTACATTAAAGCTCATATTAAAGGACAGAGATCTAATACTAGGGGGTCAGGATATACTTCAGAATACAAAGACATAGAGTCTGTATATCATTATATATTTTTATAATATGCTTACTGTGGTTTACAATTTTATAGTATTAATTTTTTTACGATTAGTATACACCAGTAAAAATAATAATTAAATAATTATTATTATATATGCAATATGAATATTTTTACTTTAAAGTGTATGTCATAAATGAACGGCTGTGTTAGTACACATCAAAGCTTATCACAAAAATATTACGTATTTCTTATTTTTACAATTACAGACTATACAGTTCATTAGCATAAGGTCATAATGTATATGTGTAACCCACCCTTACGTAACATAGAATACTCGTATACAAATTTATACCGCTTAGGTATAGATCGTATATTGCAAATAAAGATAAACTAATTTTAGTATTTAAGTTTTGGTTCATATTATAAAATATTGATTCGTAGGTATTTTAACTGTATAGGTACTATTATTTAACATTTTTTGTACAATATTCAATTAAATTTGAACAAAATTCTAGGTAAACAATCACCATTGATAATATGTTGTATACCACTGATAAAACTAGTCTACTCAATAAACTTAAATTGTTTTCAGTATTAAATTCAAGTCTCAAACTTAATGAGAATTTAAATTGATCTATCGAATGAAATTGATCATTTCAAAAATTGAATCAACTTTTAACTATTTTATTATTTTTTTTTTAACTTAAAACTAAGTATATAAGTACGAGATATAGTAACTATTAATAGGGTTTCATATTATTATTATTATTACGAGCGACCGGCAGATTACGGCTGGTCGGCACGACTGGCGGTGTTCGATTGGCCCGTGCGCGAGTCCGGAGGACGGCCGGCGGATTGGCGCGATTCGCACGCGCACAAAACATCTCTCGCCAGCCGACTCCACGCGTAGTGCGGACGGAGGGGTGTCCGGTCACGCGCCGCTTACAATATATATAAATAATATTGAATATATGAAATAGCCATTATTGTACGTATCTATACATATATATTGTATGTAATATACACACACGGAGTGGAGGACGTGCTCGCAATACACTCCGTTGTATCGGAATCCGATTTACGTGCGCAACATAACCCCCTCCCCCCAAACATGCTCTTGTCAGTACCATCTTCCCGCATATGCCTAACTGATCATATACCTACCTATACGATTTGACTCTGCTGCTGTACGAGACACAATAACAATAGTACCTATAGAACACTACATCATTGTATATGTGTCTATATGTATAAAGACCGGCGTACAGATGATGGTTCGACCTGATGCTGATGCCGCGCCACTGCACCGTTGGAGTAGGTAGGTATATAGATAAGTATAAGTACTTACTCGCGTATAATATATTTTTTTCCGACTGCAGACCGGTCCGTCGCAAAATCCTTTATGATGCCTTACCGGTTTCGTGTTTTATAATAATTGTGCCGACGCGGTGGCAGGCTGCAGCAATATACATATCGTCGTATGTGCATATTACGGAGATTTTCAATACATATATGCTTACATAATACATAATATTGTATTTATAAAAATTGCGTGAAAACGCCACTTTGAAAATTGTACAAAGTTTATGAATTATCGATTGTTTTTGAATATCGTGTCCTAAATCAACCACCAGCATTACGTTAATAAACATATCGTTTTCCAACTTTCCAAGTATATATTTACGACTATATTATATTATATTATAATAAAATATATGCAGATACGCTGAACAATATTATTATTTTCCGAATGCTCTGTCACGAATACTGAACGGAGTGAAAGAACTTCGGTCGAAGTCGTCTATATCCTGAACGCGATTTTTACAATTTACAATTCCAATGCGCAGTACTCAGAACACGTTGATTTACATACCTGTCGTATATAACTTACAACAGACAGGTTTTCGCCTAGGGTGACAAAATGACGAAAGAGGGAATGAAAATGTTTTCTTGTCGGTTTTACATTAACGACGAAATTACGACGATTAAACACGATAATACATTATAATAAATAATAATATATAGACATATAGTTGAACGGAAGAGCAAAATAAAATATACAGAATTGATTTTACGACTTTGCGCTTATTGAAAAATAGTTAAGTGATTACAAAAAATTAATAGTAAAGAACTATAGATAAAATACTAATATTGTTAATATTAATTAAGAATATTATTTCAGATACCTACATATCAATGATAATTTGTATAAGAAAATAACGTTTACGTTTGCCTGTTAAAAAATAATGCATAATTTGTGTCAGTGTCACATTTTTGTTTGGGTCCATTATATAAATAAGCTGTTGAATTTGGTGCTTTTATGATTTAAACAATATTTAAACATGAATGAATTTATCAAATGTGTATTACTCTAAAGGATAAAATAATAACCAACAAGAGGAAAACAATGAATATAGTAAGTTATTCACCTAATGAGACAATCCGATTTCCGTTTAAAATGTATACTGAGTTATATATATATATATATAACATCTAGTCACTATTAGCGGCTGCAGTGGCAACAAGAGAAATAAACGGCCAATGCGTAAAAATGATCGAGACAAAACAATGTCTGATTGTTACAGTATCTACTCATCGGCGTTATAAATAGATATTATTATTACGTGACAAAGAATATATTAAATTGTCATCCACGAAGCTACGTGCATACATGGCTATATCTCGAAACTTTACGATACTACACGGGAACTTAGAGGAAAAGTATTAACGAATAATTATTATAAATATTAGTAAATTATTATTGTTTATCGTGTGGATTTCCTTGAGAAATGACAAAAAAAACATACAAATTTTACAAATGCATAACAAAAATTGTTCGCGTCATACTTATTACTTATACAATATACATATATAACAGTAATAATAAAACAAACAGCATACGAGCATAATATTGCACACGCTTACACAATATCGTATGGTCATAATCGTACGCGTCTTGTGGGAAATATATACAAAGGTATTCGATCGGCTGAGGAAAACGCGACACCGTCAACACGTGTTTTTTCTATTTATATCGATTTCATATTAAATCACATTTACACGTGTTCAAAAACACTCTGATATTTTATTATTATTTTATACAGTAATATACAATGCCGCAGAAGTGACGAATTCTTATGGCGGTTGTCATCGTATTTCTTATTGTTAATAATATTTTGCAACTAATATTATGATAGTTATATAGCCCTTATATAGTTTAGGAACGGTAATTTATTTTATTCATAAATTCAATGTGCATACTCCGGGTATAGGTAAATATGTCTCTTTCTCTCTCTCTCTATATTTATATATATATATCGATATATGTACTTACATAATATCATGTTATTTTATTATTAGTAATAATGATAGTTATTCATTGTCGGATGTGTTATCCAAGACCATCATAATGTATTTATTGTCAAGTAATCGGCAACATAAATTTCACTGCAATATCTATTTATACACTGGAAAGATGTAGTATGAAATATAACACTCAGCATTTTAAAATTATAAGCTTTAATTTCTATAGGTATCTTGGTCATATATATTCGGGGATTGATGATTGGAAGACTCTTTTTTAGGTGTTACTATGCCATTGTATAAAAACGAAGACGTTCGTTACACTTAGGTGTGTTGCATAAAACGATATATATTTTTGGTTTAGATTATTAATTAAAACAATATTCATGGACAAAATCTTAAAGAAAAACCAATTTGACGATGCCTATATAAAAAAATATGTAATTTAAATTTTTTTGAAATAAGATTTGTGGATATGGTATGCAGTGATACCATTATAATGTTTTGTTGGAATATATAGTTTTTGGAAAATACTAAGATTGAATGTTGTTCAGTTTTGTTTAGATTAAAAAAATATTATTTTTTAAATTAGAAACTGTAAATCTATACATGCTCGTAAAATGTAGCATCCAAAGTGGCTAATTTTGTGGTATTTATAATTGTTAGTAATTAAATTACATTATAGGTATCTTTGGCTAACCTAAGTATTACTACTAAAATTAAACAGTTTTTAAATATTTTTGCCAAATAATAGGTACTTTTATTTCATAATATTTAATGTTGAAGGAAATCGTAGATATAAAGTATGTAGTACAATTATATTAGTTTTATTGATATGTAGTGTTTAAAATAAAAATATTGAAATATTATGTTTTTTATGTAAACAAATCTAGTGTTAATGTGTTATTATAGAAATCAATCTAGAAGAAGACTAAAGAAAATACCATTCAACACAATATAAACAATTCTGATAAAATGTTTTTAACTTAATTTTTTGAAATGCTTAGAAAAAGTATCTCTATGAAAAACCAAATGTAAAACGTATTATGTGCAAGGGAATTACAAGTGTATACTTGTACCTATTGTTTATCTAAACAGAATGATCTTCCACTGTATTTTATTCTTTGAATTTAATTATGGCTTTATACGAGTAAATATTTATTTGTTTTTCGATTATACGTTTAATTTGGCTTTGGGGCGGAACAGTTGCAAACCAGTTTGTATGCACATCCAAGGCATACTACTAACGAACTTGCTGACATCAAGCTAGGTTTCCCATTGGACTGCGCATATCTGAACCAGAAGTCATTGGAAACCCTTTTAAACTACCTATTTTTTTATAATACCTATATTTCACTTAATAGTAATGCGCAAATGGAAAATGGTATTTAGACTAAACAGTAAACACGTTATCGTATGATTTAAAATAGTATACTAAGAATGATACGAGCAAGAATGTGGTGGAAAATATATTGTTTTTATTATTTCCTAAGTCAAAACTCCATACTAGTTATAATTTTTAAAGTAATACAGACATATAAGATTTTGAAATTTTACAAAATTATAATAATAACCAAATGAAAAAATGGCTAAATTAAATAAAACAAAATCATTTACAAAGACATAAGTATAACAAGTAAAAAAGATTAAGTACCTGTTAGGTATAGGTATGCAAAGTGTATATAATACTTATATTGTTATAGCTGCTATAAGCGATCTGATTTTAGCCGTATTTGTAACAATTTATGTAAATGTAATAACTAATAAGCTATCTCTAGTGTTATAATAGGCCGGTATTTACACATCGTCCTGACCTGTCCGGGGTTGGATTTGACTACATTATGATAAAATAACACGACTGGGTACCGGACGTTTTCCAAAGGATTTTCATCGGTATTGTTTTGCGATATTTTTTCGCGGATAATCGTGATGCATGCGACGCACACGGGCACGCCGCAAACTGCAGTCGTATCGATTAAATCGCACTAATGTACATTAACATAAATCTTTGTAAATGGTAATGTTTTCTTTATTTTTTTTAACTTTCAGCACAATGTATATAATTGAGTGTACAACCTTTACATTGTCACGGTCTCGAAGGCGGCGGCGGTTAGGTACCAATGGGTTTAATATTATATTGTAATAATAGAAACACCACGTTAATGAAGTGTACGATGTATCTATGCACCGCAGACGTACGTTTGTTATTTATCGGTGAAAATTCACACAGTACATTCACTATATTCGATACTCGGCATCGTTACAATGTTATACGAAATGGCGAATTTCGTACACGTGTTTCGGCGGCCTAATTGATTATGTTCGTAAACACGTAATATAATAATTGTATGTACTTCTTAGCATTTGTTATAATTGTGTCAACGCGTATGACAAACAACAATTATGTCAATGCTGTTCGTCTACGTACGTGCATTATAGACATTTATAGATATTTTCGTCCCTGGAGACCGTAAGGTCGTTGAGTGCAAAAATGTGCATGGCGTATACTTACTCACTGCTTGTGATAGTGATATAATAATACACGTGCAGTTCGATAGTATGGTCGTTGTGTCCGTCAGTCGTCATAATTATTACCATCACATTGTTATCCTTTTTGTTTTATTATTGTTTTTTTTTAAATAATATATACATTATAAAATATGTAGGAAATTGAGCGAACCGTATATTATTCATCTGGCAATGTCGTCGTCGTCGAATACGATCGTGTTAACATAATATTATTATCGTGTACGTATACTGAAGACGACATAGTCGTAAGTCACTATACCTACAACTGCGGACTATTACCATTCTGATACTATATAGTAGTATAACGTATAGTGCTGCTGATTCTCGCGCACAATTTATATGATCGCAGCTCTCGACCCTGTCAATGTAATGGCCCATTAACGGTATACACTCACGATAGTTGCTTATGTATAAATATAATGTACGTAACAATATATATTGCACTACCTATTTCGTTTTGAGAAACGTTTGATCGCTGTTATTTTAGATCACAACTGACGAAGACAGTTCTACTGCTGTAGATAATAATTACACACTGACACTATACCTATATATTAATCTACAGATCTGCGCGGGTGGGAATATTTTCGGACCCATGACCTGGTTCAATAGATTTTTATCAAAATTAAGAATTTTATTCCAATAATTCAATGATTCTTAGATTAAAAAAAATTGTTGACCATAAAGATCTTATCCCAAATTCTGTCCTTGTATACTTCTCTGGGCACATTATAGCATGTAGACCTGAATACAATAATAGTACGTTGAACAGCTTGAAGAAAGAAACCATTGATGAGTGGTGTCATTTCCTTATAACAATTAGGTAACTGCAATACTGTAAAAGCATGGATGGACAAGGTACTCAACTATTTGTAACTAGTTAAACACCAAAATTGTGTACCTAGTTACAAGATACTTTGGCAATTTGTAACTGGTTACAAATTACAGTAACACTGTTAGAGTAACTTTATTATACCTATTTAAAGTTACAAGTTACTAAATTACTTATTTATTATTTATGTTTCGTTTTTTCAAAAAAACTATTGACACAATTAAATATTTATTTGTTCAAAATAATGTGATATTGATATTATACATATTATATTATATGCATGATATTATGTGGATACCATGGCAACTGCAGTGTAAAATAAATCGATAAAAAAATTGTTTCCAGTCCAAAAAATTATTTACGTATTTTAATATCTCCGGTTCATAATGAATTGCAAATTTAAAAAGCCTTCAATAAGATTATAAAAACAATTTTGACTGTACCATGATACTAAATTCGCCCTCCCCTTAAAATGTTGTCAAAACTTCTAATGTATTTGCGTGTAAAATTTGCATCTCGATTAGGGTTTTATTTTTATTTTGTTCAACTACATAGATTTTTGCGGTTTTGGGTTTATACATCGATAGGTAGTAGGTGGTACTGTGGAAAGACAAGAGGTACGGTATATTTTAATTTTATAATGACACGAAATTTCGAATTACATTCTACAAATTCTACATATTTTTATACTATAATATATGTAAAACATTCGCATGACGGTGAAGTTATTTTTTTCGACGTTACAAAAGTGACAAATAAAAAACAAGACTTAGGCATGTATTCGACTTACGAATGGTGTTGCGAAATAGTTGCAAATAAAAAATAGATAAATAAATAACCGTACACGCCATAACGATATTATAATAATAACGATACATTTCATTGAATTGTATGAAATCTTCTTCAGCGGAAGAACGTCATTCCGACGACCGCTGTAAATGGATTGTTGACACACGCTCTGAACAGTTTCCGACGCGGGTGCGGATAAATAAGTTGTTTCGACATCGCGAAAATAATTAACATAAAAGCGTCGCATCATATCAGAATAGCACATATATAATATGTATTATTATATTATTATACAGCACGAATGCGATTACCCGGGTGTACGAAACGTGTGTACTGCAGAAATCAGAAATCGTGTGCACATACCAATGTGCGTCGCGATAGATTTATACGATTTTAATGCGACGGTACGATACTACGTATATTGTATCGTAAAAGTTATTAATAAATAGTAAATATTTTTATTCCGTGAGCGCACGGACATTTTTCTGCTGGTGTAGCACATTTATACCCGTACCTATGTAAACCGCGAACAGTATCATTACAAATTACGATATAACGATATATTATCATTTATCATTATTACTATATATGTCATCGGTCGTCGTGGCCGGTCAATCCGTACACATCATATTATATATACATGATTATAAATTATTATAATAATATTATATAGTTTGAGCCTTGGGCCTTGGAGTAGTCCGCCGCGCCGTAGGTATGTAATAGTGCGTAGTATGTCATTATTTAACGGGCGCCATGTATTTCAATATGCGTGTATACCGTATACGTAATATATTATGATATTATTATACGATTTATGTACAGATGACACGGCTACAGCACGACAACCGGATGATGACAAACTAAATACGTTTTACTGAAATCTTATACGCCACCGACCATTTCCACAGCCGCCGTAAAATAAGTTTTTCGGATCGTATATAGACTGAAATCCGATATAGGTTTCCGCGGACGGTCGTGACAAAATAATAAATATGCACTTGGGATCACGCGTTTCGTTCTATACGTAATATATATATAATAATATATTGTATTTCGTACCGGTGGAAATGGCCTGGAGTCTTGTCAATCGTATCTACTCTATACAGTCGACATCATACGAGTATACGCGTTAATGCCGTATTACTATATGAGCATTTTTACTGCAGTAGCGCATTTGTCAGACTGGATAATAATGCCGCATGTCTGTACCGTGTATAACAGAAAATTTGTTATTTCATCAAATTGAGTTAAAATGTTTGAAACTTCAAACATCGATTGGCGTTTATTTTAATATTCATAGTACCTATACGTTTTTACAGTTTTTATATTCTGCAGTATCTGCAAAACGCGTTAGTTATACCTAACATCTATACTTCATAAAAGGCAACGTTTTTTCAAGACTATACTTATATATATGTAACATATTATTATTATAACGTATGGCAATAATACTACACACGTACTACAAATGTTATGGACGTTTAAAGGCATCGCGAGAGAATATAATTTTTTTTCAAAATCCGCGAGAACGGATGTTACACCATTTATATATATACACACACACACACACACACACACACAAACACGACTATGTGACTATAATATAATTGTAAGATAATATAGTATAATAATTATATACTAATAATAAAAGCGTATATGGGTGTGAACAAGTGTCCTGGCATCTATGATATAGCTATACCGCTGTATACTTATATATTTATATATTATATATTATATATATGATTTAATGAAAACGTTCTCGGTGAAACAATAATCAGGAAAATGTCGTACGCATTGTAAATAAGAAATCGCGATTCTCAGACGTTTCACACTTCATATTATTAAAGAAAAAAACTCGTATAATAATAATTATAATTGCGACTCGCGATAATTTATTGCCTACGAAATACTGCGCAGGCCAATTTATTATATACACGTATACAATACATAGCTGGTTGTCTGTCAATCAACTTGCTCATTGCTCCACTAAAATTCACGCAACATCTGCGCAACAAGAACGCATACAAACGCCCAAATATGGTCCGTAATTATCTCACGATTAAACATTATAGATATAATGCGTATATTATACAAACGTTTCAACAAACTAAAAAAAACTTTAATTCACATCTCACTATAAGCAAACACATTGTCGTTTCAATACGTGTGGTTTTCGAGAAAAGAAATTACCATAATAATCGTGTCTTGTGTTTTCGATTATATTTTAGTAAACATTCATTTTTCTACTATTATCTCTACATTCCACGATCAAGACATCTGGTGATATTTCTATTGTATATATGCTAGGGACTGGAACCTTAATGATTTTTACGATTCTGGTTTCGGTTAGGTTCCTAAAAAAATAAAAATTTAGATTCCGGTTCTTTTTGGGTTTTTAAATTTGGGTTTCGGTTTCTTTCGGTTCCTAAAAAATGAAAAATACGTTTTCTGTTTTGGTTTTATACTTCTGTAAAAAAAAATTTGGTTTTGTCGATTTTTTAAAAAATATAAAATATTAGTAGTGTCAATTGGCATCAATTATGACAGGTCAATATAAATTTTCAACCAGATATCCTACTAATTGTTTAGGTCAAAGGAAAAGACTAAATAAGTAAAATAATTGGTTAACACTATTAATGTTAAGTAAATTAAAGATTAAACATAATTCTTTTTGTTTTTTTTTAACTTTATTTATTTAGTTTATACTTTAATTGTTACGTATAATTTACTAATTACCACTTATTGTATCAATATTCGGTATTTCAACGGTTCCGGTAAGGTTCCGGTTTTTAAATTAATTTAAATTAGGGTTTCGGTGAGGTTCCGGTTCTCAAAATTCAAAGGGTTTTGGTTCTAAAACCGGTTCTTTTCGGTACGGTTCTAGTCCCTGATACATGCACAGGAATAAAATATTATATTCTTCAATTTTGAAGATAGTCATCTTAAGTACCTAGTTATTTTATCCGTTGCGGTAAACAAAACATTCTTTGGCGTATACCAGAATAACTTGATGGAAAATTGATTGATTTGATACTAATTTATTATCAGCAGGTGCGTATATACTATATTTTTATAATGAAGTCTATACTGAGAGTGTTGGTGCAGTTCAGAAATAGTATTGTGAAATCACGAAAAAAAAATATTAGAAATTATAATATAATAAAATAGAACGTATCAGAAATGGAGGCTTCACTTAAATATGGATATAGAAAAAATACTTAAAAAATAGTCTACATAAAGTTGGTTTTAGGAAATACATTTCACGATTGTACTAATCAATTGTGAACCCATTTTAGTGGAGAATATATTATTATAGCCTCGTGTAATTTAATATTCAGAAGATAATATTTTTATTTTTATTTTATTAATATTGCAATAAGATATCATCATTATTCTTTACCAAAAAAATCACAATTTTATATTACTTATACACTTTCCTTTAAACTATTGCATATGTTTCAGATTATAAGACTTGAGTGGATTATTTTTTGTTGATGAATACATTTTTGCGAAAAAATAGTGCTAAAAATGTTTCGATCGCAGCACCTTTAGAAATCGTACAAGTAAAATCGTGTAACGAAATCGTTTTTTTCTATTCGAATTGTCAATGAATAATTGATTAAACTATATAATGTTATATTATTTGTTTTTGTATTTATTTTAGATATATTTGAGCGCTTTCACAGAATTTATATCATACGAATATCAGAATGTACGGCGATATAATACATTAACTATATTTTAATGACGAAATGTACGAAATATAAGCTGTTCGTACGCGCAGGTTATAAAAAAATAAAATTAGAGAGGCCTAACTGTGGCAGTCATACTACACGTACACACACTCATATACACGATAATATACCGTCGAATATCACCGAAGGGCTTTTGCACCCACATCTAGTCCGTGACACACCCGAAGTCGTCAACAACGTAAAGACCTAGTCTCACCGTCTTCGTCTTGGCGAACTCAGCGAGGTTAAACATATGTGTTTTTTTTTCGTTTCGGCGTCTCCTCGTCAGCGATTGACCGACCCCACGCAAATATATAGGTCACCGTGTGCAATGTCCGCGCGTGTTTTTTCGCGAGCACGTGCATGTATGTGTGTGTGTGTGTGTGTTAGCGTTTATTATGATGGTATTTCGACGAAACAGAAGAAAAAAGTAAAAAATCTTAAAATACCACTTGTGGCACACGTCAGTGATAATAACGAACGTGTATTTATTAAACAGGTACGTGCTCACGTTCCCGAAAGGCGCGATGCATTTAATATCAAAGCTGAAGCCTGACAATAATTATAATTATTAATACGACAGACGATAAAAAAAAAAAACATCATATTATAGCTACCGAATTCCTTGGAGTCATATCCATTACCACGACTATCATAACTATTCACAACATATTATACCTGTATACAATATCATACACAGACGGCGACGGGTGTGTTATTATTTTTTCAACGTTCCGTCACCGCCGTATGACCCGCGACCGTGTAAGTACTTACTTGTTGCAATATATATATATATATAATTATGTATCTAATTTATAATGACGGTCGTTTCGATCCGTCAGTGGATGAGTTTCCGAAAGAAATGTCATCGCACTATTTATGGGTATATCGTGTTACATGCGGCCACCGCCGCACACGTTGATATTATTATATTTGACCGTGTGATGGCGGTATGATAATTATTAGCTCCAGCGAAAAACTCCGCCTTTTCTCGCTCATGACTTCAACACCGTAATCAATATACTATTAATATTATTATACTATAGGTTAGTTACGTGCCTATATAGGACTGGTTGGCCGTGGACCATAGTCACCGAGTCGGGGGCTGTTTTTTGTCTTGTTTTTTTTTATCATCTCTTGATCGGCTAACGAGAAGATTTTAATATTATATTATTATGCAAAACGGCATAAAAGACCGTCAGCAACGATATCTTATCATCAATCGGAAGACCGTATAATTTTTTATTTCCCGAAAACAATGCGACATTGTCGTTTATAATATAAAATCATGTATTATTATACCTTAAACACTTGTTTGCATTAGCAATTATTCCGTACACATATCCATTAAAAAACAAAACATTGTATACTTTTTTTTTCAATTTTATTCTCACGGAATACATATTTTATAATGTTTTACGTAAATTAATTTTATTGTAATAATTTATTAAAATTTATTATATTATATTTAATACATTTATTGAGAATTATCATTTATTACTAATAAATGATTATTCTCAATATTGTCACATTCGAGTTGTTGACGTGTCCAATGATGTGAAGACTTCAACGGTTAGCTACAAAACGAATTTGGCAATGAATACCATATTGTTAGTAAGTATTCTTAACTATTACAACTAATATTAAGATAATTGTCAAAACAAATTATAATTTGAGTGGTGTACGGATCGAAAACTATTTATTTATTTATTTTATAGCTAGTGTTACAATTAATCAATCGGCATTTGAAATTATTTAAGAAATTATAAAACTGCTTATGAGTATATAGGCAAGTTTAAAAAAAAAAATACAATATGTAGTTTTATAGTTTCTATCATATTTAAATAAAAAATAGAAGAACAATATATAAATTCATAGTTAAATTTAAATATTTTTATATTATTTTTTCTTCTTTTATGTATAGTAGTATTGCAAGGACATAATCATAAGCCAAAAGGGCAAATATTTAATATACTTCATATTGGCCGAAATTATATTGAAACAATAATATGTAATCGTATTTCGACGTAAAACAGTGATAAAGCACTTAATATAGGTATAAAAAACATAGAACGCAAGTGGATAGACCTAATTATTATTATAATATTAAATATTTGTATACGACAGCTGCGACGTAGCAACAATATTATTATAATAATTGTTTCGATTGAGTTGTAAAATAAACCATATAGACATCACGAGAAATTATTGGTAGTAGTTATTGGCGTTATTATTTTTTTTATTATTTTTTGTTGACAAATCAACTTAGTAAATAATGATAATAATAACAGTAATGTGGATGAAAAATGAAAATAATCGCTATATAATATTATTGATATAATAACATATATATATATGAATATATGATACTGTATAATTCGCGTGGGCATACACCGACCGCATTAAATCAGTGGGCATTCGCGTACTACAATATTATTATCATTATTATGATAAAGTGTGCAGATAAGTCCAGTGCGTGGTTTATCGAGTGTTTATATCGTAATGACGTTATAATAATAATAAGAGTGTAATATACACTCTTCGGTAGTCGGCGGTCGAATGATGCTGTACCTATGTGGCTATGAATAATATTATTACCTATATATGCGCGCGCGTTCGTTGTAACTATATCATACTAAACACATCGCGCATAGTAATTGTGTGGTAGACAATATTATTAATATACATTATAAACACGGAGTAATTGCACCTGAGAATAGTAATTTACGTCGATTTACGTCGATTCGGATGTGGGAACAACGACGTATTATAGGAATAAACAAAACTATTAAAAACCGTAAGAATATATTATAATACGTAGTTAAACCACGTAAAAAATTTCGCAAAATAGACTATGAAAAAAAAACAAATTAAACATGTATACATAATAAAAAAATATGATTAAATATTATGTACCTATTTAATAAATATCAAGTTCATTATAAAATGATTATAGCATCGCGGTATACAGACCTTATTATTGGCGTATTCGATGTCGCGCGGAGGGAAATTACAAATTTTAATATTATTATGACATACACACAATATACGTATGATTGTACTATTATTTATTATGATAATATGTACCCGCCGCCGCCGCACGCACGCAGGAGTGTCCCAGTCGGGCAGAATTTTTTTTTTTCGTAAGAAAACCGTGATCGCGAAACAAAGAGATGGGCGTGAGAAACTGCAAACGCTGTACATCATCATCATCATCATCTGTGCACACAGCTATATAATATAATATACAATGTATGCTGTGTATGAAATTTATAATATGTAATATTATATTGTACCGTGATCGATGTGTTCACCGTGCCAAGTCCGCCGCAGAGTGTAAGATTTATATAATAATATATTACACGCGCGTACTTATGTTGTTTTACGATATTATTCAGAATTTTTCGGAATTTTTCGGTTGAAATCATCGCGTCCGGAATATTAATATTGCTAATAATAATAATGATAGTTTATAACACGCGCGTATAATGTGTGTTTTGGCGCGTAGGCGTTGTATGTAATATGCGCGGTTTGCGAATTTCCTGACAAAAAGTAATAATTATTATCGTCGCACCCGTTATGTCCGTTAGCCAACAGCCGAAATTATATTATTAATTTTACTATACATTATTATATTATGTACGGACGATGGTGGCATTTCGAATCGACGTGCTGCGTGTGCAAAAACTACGGCGCGGCGCATGTTATAGAAAATCTTAATTGAAATTGTACATATTTGGTGACGTTGAGATATCGCGCGGTGTTAAACAATCGCCCACTACCTCGTCGAATCTTTAAATATTTTATTTTTTTTATTCTCCCCGGATTACCTGTCACGCCCCAGTATTTATGTGTACTATATAATCCAAATTCTTGCTATGCCGAAACGATTAACGATAATATGAACTTCCTTCATCCGAGATTTGATGTTTTTCGATGTTCTGTACGTCGTTTAAGATTGTAATCAAATAGTATCAAATACAAATCAAAAACAGTAGTAAATTTAAGAAAAAAATCCTCAAAGAAAATAATATAAACTATAATCAACGTTATATAGCAGTATTAGTATCCAATGATTTTTAAAACGAATGAAAACGAGCTACACCGCGAAGTACCATCCAAGTTGGGAGGCTTGCACGCTCTATCTAAATCTGAATCTATCCCTTAAAACGAATAGTAACATGCGTCAGACACATTTGGTCTTACAAATTATCGTGGAGGGAGTGGGAAATCAAAACCACTTTTTGGAAAAATAAAATCGCCCCAAAAAGAATCGAAAACGAAAGACAGTTAATTATATATTTATATCTATATATACACTGTCGTACTTATTATATGCAAAAACGATATGTTATGCGACGTGCGCACAATTTACACGAAGACGCGTGCGCGTGTAGACACACCAGTTAGAACGGCCTATAGGTACTACGCGGAGGTGTACGGTACACATCACGCATACATAATTGTATATATGTACATGTATACCTAGATAACAGTGTTGATAAATTGCACGATTTACAGGTACTTAACTTTATAATAAACATTTTAATGTATATTTTATTCGTTTATTTTAAATAAATATACGGTTGAATTTGTCGATAAATGAATTGATTATATTATTGAGAATGTCTTATCCACTTATACGTAAGTTGTCATCGTCTTGAATACGTACAATTAGAAAATTTACATTCAGCAGAAATTATTTTGTTATTATTATAAGTGTCGATATTAAAGTGAATTTAACTATTATCTCTGTTAATACATCGTTGTTATTTTATATCTGGATTAAATGTAAGTTACATGTGTTTAAACTATTAAAATGTATTTACTCATATCACTATAGTTTCAAAATGAAAACATCGAAAATAAAATAACATAGTAACAGATATTCTTACATCTAGATTTTGTAATAGGTAATCTATAACAAAATAAAATTGGTGTTGAAGAACGTAAATCATCTAATGTCTATGTAAAGGTGTCGCTGAACTCTTAAAAACAAATTAAATCAAAATGGATAAAAACAGACCTTCGAGCTAAAAATTAGCACACATGTTTACATTTTTCCTTTATCAAGAAAAATAATTTAACATTCAAATGAAATATTGATAATGCAATATATTAATATTTGATTACACGTGATTTAATTTTAGTATCCCATACGAGAAGTACCTATACTGTAGCTAATAGCTATGTATTGTATATTATACTATTAATAGTTAATTATTTTTATATTCATATTGTCTCAAGTCTAAACCAAATAAATCAACATTATTTATCTTTTTTTTTTATTTAGTAATTATATAAAATCATATGAATTTCAAATCATAGCCGATTAGCTCTCGTCAATATTTTTAAAAAATATTTCTAAAAAAAAAAATATATATAGAATTATTTGAACACAGGTCCTCGCATTTATGTATAAAGAGCACACATTAATGGCTGTGTTTACGTAATATATTGATGTATGCGGTATGGTGCCGTCTGTCGTGAGCTAGCAGTCATTAGTCATCTCCTCGATGGCATATTGACGATCTCGTACAAAGATATATTTTATTAAAAATATAAATAATTTGTATACAACCGGCGTTTCGCGTGTGAAAAATACCTGCACTCGCGCGTTAATTGATGTCCAAATCAACATCATCCCCATGCGTACAGTGCAGACTGCACTGCGTATTCCGCGTGAGATCCGCTGTTATTGAATTATACTCATATATATATTATATACTGATATAATAATTTTAAAATATAAAATTACCTCCAATATCGTACTCGATTCGCTGCATGTCTATATTATTTGGGTAGTACTGTACAGGTACGTATAAATACAGAGCGTGGGTGCGTACAATATTGTTATGAAACATAATGATTATATATTATTATACCGACACTTTTGTACATAACATAGACTATAGTTTTCCATTAAGTTTCAGTTTGGGGGAGGGGGAGGGTTGATAACATTTTGTTGAAATACGTTTGCAATTAATTGTTTAGTGAGTATTTATAATTTTTTGCCAGAACTTCAATTATCAATAAGGAACCATCATGGCGATCATCCGGTCATCCGATACGACGATTAAGATTAACCGTACAATATTTATGTATAATATAGTTTAATATAATATTTATATCGCGTAGGTAACCTGTACACGGTGAGAGTTTATCGGGGCCCGAAACTAAAACACACACACACTATACGTTACAAACAACCTATACGTTATATTTAATAATTTATAATATATACGCGTGACGTGTAAGCAGGCACGGCCGAAACCCGTTCGCCGATGTAGCAGCCGGAGAGACACGCGCAAATTTTTTTTTACGCGTACACGGAATAGGTACCACACTTATAATATACTTAGGTCGTATAGCCACGTGTAGGACGAATACAAATCTTATATTATGTAGGTACGTCTCGCCGTATATTTTATTGTACTTCCACGCGACTTGCATTGAATGGTAGGTATATACATTATACGCGTACATGTAATATATGCGCCTTTAGCCAGCACATAAGTATGTACAAACGCGCGCACATAATATATAAATATAATATATAACAGCTGTTGACAGAATTGATTTGCTTGTCTTGGATGCTTGGATGCAGGTGAATACATCGCTAATTATTTAAACACAGAATATATATTATTTATATCGGCAGACGGCTCAAAACGTATTGAATGCGACACGTTGTTCGTGTTCACGTGGATTAATATAACGCTATACACGGCATACAATTCTCCTGCATTTCGTGGGCTCTATAAACGATTCATTTTTGTTCTAGATTGTCAAAAGTATATAATTTAGATTTAATATCTAATCTGTTATTAAATTCGAGTAAACTTGTCGTAACTTGTGTTTGAGGGTGGAAAAATAATTAGTGCATAGTCTGCGTACCAGAGTGTTTTAATGATTCCAAAGACCAAGTTATTCTGATTTTTGAAGATTTATTTATTATACCGCGTTATTTCGTTCTGACTTGAGAATTTTCCAACGTACAGCATATTATTCAATTGAATTATGAACTGTAACCGTAGAAATTTACCGTATATAAACATTTCTGAAATCAGAACTTCACCGGATCCCTGATTTAAATATTTTAAAAACAGAAACCGGTGCCTATATTTTGATGGCTACCGATAGTTCTCAAAGAATTTCCCGATGTTTCTGACCGTGATTGTTTTCGTATCCGTGTTAAATTATATTGGCACTGTTCAAATCAGTCATCAACCAAAACACTTGATATTTTTGATTTTGAATATAAGTATCAATATTTATGGATTTTTTATGAAAAATATTATAATAGATTATGTTCTAGCACCACGCTGAAACCGGAACTGTATTTATTGCTTTATTTATATTTACCGAACCGAATATCAAAAAAACTCAAAAAGCTCTAGTCCCCGATATTCATATTATATTACATAATATGATAAATAAAATTTAATAATGTTTAAGTATGTACCATTAAAGGCTAATAAGGACAAGCGACGGCCGCCGAGAACGCCATGACAATTATTAGTGCACGCCCCTCTTCCCCCATCTCTTCACTCCTACTTTTGGACTTTCAGGATCATACGATTTAATGTCTTATCGTCTCAGCCACACTGGTTAATATGTGCAAATGCATAAAGCTTCCGTACACGTGCTCGAGCGTAATACATTTGTGACAGTAGTCTGCGAGAATCGATATAACTTACTGAATAATATAATATCGTGTACTAACATTATTACTATTATTATAATAGTGTATAATATACGCGTTAATATTCACGCGCGCGCGTACTATTATGTTATAATATAGTCGATGACCCATTTTGTTTTTGCAACCGTCTCGCTAACGCCACGAGGTGAATCGGGTTTTCATTGCAAGGACGAACCTTAATAGTGTTTTCCAGGAACTAATTGTCGTCACATCATGATCATTTTTATGATTACGATGATAATGATATTATATCATTATTATATATTATATACAAGCGAACTCGACGGCATTGCTAAAGGGGTTTTTTTTTTCATTTATTGTAATTTTTTTTTTTTCTAATACGGTTTTGTTTGTGCGTATACTTCCTATTTCGCCATAACGCACCCTCGGGTAAACACGCGTATCACGCTCGATCGTCTCATAAAAATATAATATTTTTCCTTTTGATAAAAATCATGGGACGCCGCGTTGTCTCGTAAAATACGATGTTAATATGACGACCCCGCAACACAATATTTATGTAGTTGTACGCTCGATTAATGTCGTTATAATAATAGTCCGCAGACCGGTGTTTCGCGAGATTGATATACCCGCGGCGGCGTAGTCTAGACATCACGGAGAGTAGGTATATACGTCGATTTGTCTAAAAAAGCGCAAATGGCCCCTGTTGCACGTATAAGGGATTATAACCAAGTTATAACCAAATTTGGGTTCTCGTACACACACATGCTACATAAACGAACAAGACGTGCGACGTAATGGATCATTAAACGGTCGTCGGTATAGTCGTATTATCGGGGTGAATCCCTGGTGTCATGGCACGAGACATCCGTATAATAATTGTCACGGTTGCAGCAGCCACTGTATATATACACACACACACACGCGCGCGCGCGCGTGTAAAATATCAGTAAATATACACGAGTGTGTGTGTGTACTTGTGCGCAAGTATGTGATGTACGCACACGACGATAATATATCCTTGTACACGATTCCGGTATAGTTGTTTTTCGTTAATTACCAAAGAGGTCGTAGAGTCGGATGGATCTGCCGCGCTGAGATCGAGCCGTGCATACGTAACTATACGCCGGCCTGATACGTGTCCGCAATAATGTATTGACAGTTTCGTCCTCGGCATGTCAGTCGTGTGTCCGACACGGACGGAAGGCAAGAAAAAAAAAATAGAAAAAAAACATTGTTCGAATCCCATATAATAATCAATTAGCCCGACGAAGTATATAATAATAAAATGTCGATAAAAACGATAAGAGGAAAAAAATGATAAACATCGTATTTCATTTATAGTATATATAAATATATATACTATAAATATAGTATATATATATATATTATGTAGAATACAAAGAGTATAAGACACGCGTTTTTTTTTTGCGTTTGCGTACTCCGTGTATAAGCACTGCAAATAACGAACATGCAATTTTGAAATTTACACGGTGACCGGTGACGATATAGAACGTGAGGAACGTGAAATAACCATTGTTACAATTGTGACTTCCTCGTCCCATTTCAAGAACTAAAGTAATTATAATCCACGCATACTTTCATGCAAATTTTTTTTATAAAACTAGAGACCAAAGTCGAACGTTTAAAGTAATTATAATGTCCAATTAACATTATAACGTGTCTTAACAAGACATTAATACTCGGTAAAGGTTTCTAGTAAATATATACGTCATGTTTTAAATTATATACTATAGTACCTATTGATAATACAAATCAACTTCGAAATTTCAAAATCTTTAATAATACTACAATTAACGTCTTGTTAATACGCTATAATTATCATAATTTAATGTATAATTAATAATAATTATCCTATTCAATTATGAACCTGATTTTAAAATATCAACATGGTATAATAGGTTAAATATCCAAGGAAAACTGAAAGTATTTAGTCATAGACATGGGTACAACATGTTGTTATATTATATTTAAATCAAGTCTTAGAAATCTGTTTGTAATAAAAATAAATTAAGTATTGGGATAATAATAATATTAATTTTTCGTATGTTATCTCAAGAGCTAAACATAACATAATTTATCCTTAGTAGATTATTTTACTCGAATGACGTACGTTGTATTCAAGTTGCTTATGTTATACTGTAAAAGTATCGTTTTACATTAGTGTTAACTGTTAAGTATTTATGAATGAGAATCGTATAGAAATTACGTAATAATCTTTATAAAAATTCGTAATTATTGGTTTACTGGTTTTTAATTAATTATTTCATAAGTCTAATATGTACACTGAAAGAGTATTGGAATTATTTATTGATACAAGCTTATACATTATATTAAGTATAATTGTAATCCTAAGTTAATATTTATTCATAATTTAATCAATTTAATTATTTAGAATTATCTTTTAAAAATCGATGTATATACTCGTACCTATTAAAATATTTTGGTCATTTTCTATAGTTAATTTACAAACTGTATGATATCATACTATACCGAATATTAGTCTTGTTGTTGGAGAATTTATAACCAAACACTTATTATAATATAATAGATATTTATATAAAAAATTAAATAGCGAACATTGATGAAACTATAAGGGGTCGTGTAGATTAAGCAGATGTACCCCTCCTGAGGCCTGAAGATGAACGTAGGCAAAAATTGTTTTGAGAATTATCAATAAATTTAATAATGTCTATTTACTTAGTTATCGCACAAAATAAATAGAATGGACTAAGCAGGCAGATATACTATTTAATTGATCGTATATATTATGTTTATATTATGTAATAATAATATATATTTAATTTTGATAAGTATAAGTAAACATAATAGTACAACGCAAATTAGTGTAGATATTTATTTTTTCTACACAAATTAGTAAATATAAAATTTATAAACTGATTAAAATCATATTGTGGAAAGTTGCAACCGATTTTTGAGCGAGCATAGACAGAGGCGTATTTATGATGAAGCTAGGCAGAGGCAATCACATCACAGCAGGTGGTACATTTTAATATTATTCGCATTTATAATTTCTATCTCTCTTTCTCTTTTTCTATGTATAATATATATATATATATATATTAAATACATTATATATGTATGTATAAATATATATTTTGTTGAGGCTTATAGACTTAGAAATTATTGAACCAATTGATATCAAGTTTTGCATGCATATACTTTTGAAACTCGGGGAGTGTTTTTAGTTCCGCTTTTAACCAATATAGGTAACTCACGTATAAATTTTACTTTTTGTTATCAATATTCAAATTTTTTTTATTTAAAAATAGGTATACATAAGGTTGTTATTGATTACTGTTCTTACATTTGTAGCTAATAGAATCAAAAATTACTTTGATAAACTTTTTAGAAATTGTTCTCAAAGATAACAGAAATATTTAGAGAGTATAGCTTAAACTACACTAAAAAATATATCGAATGTCATATCTAATTCTATTCACGTGAAACTCACCTATCTCGGTCGATTAAGTTAGCAAAGTTAGATATACTGACATATAAATTTATTGGCTATGAAATGAAGTACGTTATAACTGAGATACACCAATATATTACCGTACTTTATATTTGTTCATATTTTCTCGGGAAAAATCATCATGTTTTACAGTCGGTTATTAATGTAATGTTATTATATGAAAAATGAATAAAATATTATAATCAAATTATATAATAAATATTCATACACGGTTATGAATCGAACTAGTCATTAGAAATATACTTTTGCTATATATTGAGTAACGAGTTATTTATATATTTGATCATACATTACTTATTTCTACATTATAATTTTTTACAGTTATATCTATATAATCAATATGATATTATTTCTAGAAACTTACTTGGCGAATGGTTCGCTGTCCAATCGGTAATAGTTCTCGATGGGTTCTGTCTTGACCAGACGCATTAGCTGTTTTTCGTCGACCACGACCACTCCCTGTTCGACGTCCGCGTGCTTCCACAGCACCGTCTGTTTACTACTGCTCTTGGTCTTGTTGGCCTCCGCCTTGCGCTGCACTGCACCCTTAGCTGCGGCTCGGCCGCCTTTTTGGCCTGACGCGTTCATACGGCTACTGATCGCCCCGCTGCCCGCCGTCGGGTATATCAACATAGTTTGCGTATATGTGTGAACACCGACGCGGTACTCGGGATCAATTTGTTGAAATGTAATTTAGGTAATAAAAAAATCGTAAAACGGCAGTGATAACGATAAAAATAATAAAAATTAACGGGTCTCGAAAACAACACCGCTAGCTAATGAGAAACGTCTTGGAGACCGCGGACGCGTTTGCTTGTTTGTTCGGCAGCGGATTGAAAATATTCTCCGAAAAACCAGGGAAAAACAAAAACAAAAAAAAAATCGCGCGCGAACTCGAAATCGAGATGTTTTATAAAATTACGCGTACTCCGACGAACGACTACGAAAACGTCCGAATTCGACGTAGGGGCGGCCTATGAAATCACTATAAGGAACGACTGCGAAAACGTGATTCACCGGACTCTGTAATACCTACGATGACGACCGAAATAATCATGTAAACAATACTTGCAATGGTTTGTGACCACCAGAAACGGCATATCCTCGTCGAGAGACGTCGACTACAGTTGACCGCGTACGCAAACAAACTGCCGCGGTTAAGTCCCGGTGGCGGTGATAGAGGTGATCTATAGGAGCGCGCGCGCTGAGGCTGTGCCGGACGACGCGTAGTGGGAGAACCGACCTGAATATACGGCGGCGGCGGCGGTGGTGACGTCCGCGCGGGAGCTTTGATGTCGACGTCGTGTCGTCACCGCGGCAATAACGATAATATTAATTTGTGCCTTTAATATCATTATTATTTTAATAGTATAGCCCGATAACGGTATCATTAATATCTGTACCAAAATAAAAATATATTGTAATACGTAAGACGTCGGCGACAACGACGGTGAAGCTTCTAATAATATAATATATATTTTATTGTGTTCTCCGACACTCTGTGTATTTGGTCGGACGCGTTCGGAATGTGTCCGTGGGCCGTACACACACACACACACACAACCACACATCAAATATAGATGTATGGGACTGTTTCAAACCAAGGCATACGAGAGCGCATTTTCGACGGAGGTCGGTTTTCTGGATTTCCAATGACACGAAATATCCAATTGGCTCGACATCAGTGTCTACACGATATTGTTTCATTTAATAAGTAGCCATAATAGACATAATAGCTGCTGATATCTATACCGTGTTTTGTCGTAAAGGTATTCCGTACATATAATTATATATTTGTAAATACTATATAATTATAGTATCGCGTAAAATTGAAACGGAAAGGCTATGCATAATACTATGGAATGTGTTGAAGTCGAACTGAATTCATACAGAAAGTTATATGCGTTTTCGGCTCTTCGATATAATCGCGTTTTATACGAATAAAAATGTTGACGGGCACTTCCAATACAGTGCCTTCGTGAATGAAGATCTATCGGACGTATTATATTATATTATTGTACGAGAACAGTATCCTAACGCGTGAAGTAAAAAGTAACATGTATTATCGTAACTAAAATCAAACGAATATAATATAACAAACAATAGTATACTTTAATTAAATACCTGTCAAAGTTCATTCACTGGAAGCGTCTTTATTCTGAGAAATACGTATTTTTTCCGCTCATCACATTCACTTATTATTCTACTCATTTGAACAGGTTATGTTATAAAAAAATATATCAAATTAAAAAAAAAAATTATACATCGAAATGCAACGCTGTCAGCTAAATATTTATATATATTTATGGATGATTGATTAAGTTCATTTATTAAACCTCAAATAAGAGTCATGTTTACTTTTAGTTTTAGAGTATAAACCAATTATTTCAACGTTGAATGAGTTTTAAGTGGTTACAAAGATTTATTGTTCAACTTTGGATTATTTAGATGACACGGTGTACCTATATTTATCGTTTTAAATACGATTATGGCTACATAATTTATAAACTAGTCGGATAATATTCATTTTTAGCAGTGGCGTAAATTGGGCTAAATTGTTAGGGTTGCAATCAGTTTTTAGGTTGGGCAGGCTTCAAATCAGCTGCCATTTATATTTTTTGTATAACACAATACCTAATACAATATAATATATATATATATATTATAAGTATAGATTTAAAATATTAAACTACTTAACTATTAACTTACTAAATTTATTTTTTAGTTAACGAATTTATCTTTCATTTTAAGAAATAAGTTAATTTATTTTTTTTTACATTCACTATTTCAGTCGTTTTTTTGTCAAAAAATATTTTCATTGTGAATTTATATAATGATATAAACAACTGAACTGTTTTTAATATGTATATTAAATACCTTGTTATCAATTTAATAAAATATTTTGTGGTTCTTTATTAAAAAATACACTAATACTCTATTACAAACACACAAATAATATCTGTATGAAAGATTTTATTTAATAATGTAAATTAATTATTTTCAGCTTTTAGGCACCTTAACTATTATTTAGATGACTATTGTTAGATAAAACACAATTAAACACTATTAATTAAAACACATACTATATAGAAATACTGTATGTTGTTTGAAATATAAACATTATAGTCTATAATTTAGTTGTGTGTTGATAAGAAATAAAGTACGGTAACGAATAAAAAAAAATATTTAACTGAGTTAACCAAAAATTGTATTAAACTTTTAACTTTTACTTTTTCTTATTGACGCATATCAACTTAACTGAGTTAAAAAAAACCATTAACTTGCCGAGCCTTGGTTTTTTACTGAAGGAATAATATCATTTACTGCAGTAGTAATCGGCGGCCTCTGTAATTATTATCAGCTACCATTGAGACTCGAGTCGGCCGATCACAATAAATATACATATTGGTATAATAATAGAAAATGATTAATAACAAAACTATAAATAATTGTGGAAAGGATATAAATATAATAATAATTCCAGTGCTTCAAAACAAAGTTAAACATTGGTTCTCAAAATATAAATTAGTTAATTTATTATTATATTGATATTTCAATTTTTTGAAAACTGAAATCGTGATTTTTTTGGAGTCGCAAAAAGATACTCTTGCGACCTTTTGATATTTTCAGGGGTTGCAAGTGCGACCCCGTGCGACCCCCAGTTTACGCCACTGTTTTTAGTTATTACAATAAATCGATAGAAACATTTTTAATAATGTTCTCTCTAAATCTAATATTACTATTAAAATAGTATACGATTTAATCAGTTGTTCTTTGCATCTAACACTTTTAGATTAGTTTTATTAAATGTTTACATACCTATAGTATGGTTATTGTTATATAATACTGGTATTATAATTTAATGTTTGGTAAAATGTCATCGTTGTATTCATTTTCAATATCTTTATTTTTTATTTACCATTTAATAGTTACCATGTTATTTCATATATTATAATATCGACACAATAATATTGAATATTATTAAAGTAAATAGTTCACTTCATAGTAATATATACAAATGTAACAGACGGATGAGTTTACGTAGGAGGGATAGCCTGCAGAATCCCAATAATATAAAAGATTATATTATATAAAACAATTCTTTCGTAGCCGGTCAACCGTGGTGCAAATGGGACATAAATGATAATATTATAATATGTAGGTATTTTCGAATATTATTGAATTTACAACAAAATCGCATTACATTTCGATAGAACGGTGTTCGTGGAAACCATGAATGGAAAATATGGTTACGGCCAGTTGTATTTCACCGCTGTACCACTGGTGCACCCACATGCTTAGGCATGGTCAGTTGGCGCACTTTCAATATGTCGGGGTCATTGGTTGATTAATACATGTATCTTGTGCGTGATTTAGAATACGTCTATAGCAGAATACTTGTTGGCGGCACCCCGTTGTTTGTAGAATAAACAATATCACAATGAAGTCATTGCAGGCTTAGAGGCGCTACCAAATAATTGAATTGTCCTTTTATGCGATTGTTATCGGAGTTTTAATTTGGCCAAACACAATCGAAGCAATACGAATAAGAAAAAAAAAAGTATCGTACTTGCTCTTCAGCATTAATGTATAATTAATTAGACGTACACGTTATTCATGTATTGTACACGGGACGTACAGACGAGCATAATGCATATAGTTTGCAAGTCCAACATGTAATTAATAATTTATGCTTCCATGTCGGCAAACACACACAATGACCACTGCCTTTTAAAAAAAAAATAAAAAAAAAATGTTTACAGAGATTAACTTTGATGAAAACAATACAAGGTTCATGATCCCTAATCCCTATACGTACGCATTGTACACGTGTATGCTTATTATCATTCATTTCTGTAGTATACAATTCAAAAAGTTAATATATGTTATTAACATTTATTTGTTTTTTTACAACAAAAAATATTCAAATATTATCGTAAAATGTAAATAACGTATAAAATGTTCGCTGCAAATACCGGTTAATTGACCGACTTGCTAATTTGCATAATTAAGTGAAGAGTATCACCACCGCCTGTCAGCTACCGTGGTATAGTACCGGTGACGTGGACGGATGACGGGATAATACTTGTAATGACTCTTAACGAATAATTAAGTGACACGAGGTATCCTCCCCGAGACACTTGACAGGTATTGGCGTATTTGTACCGATTGATATTATCGTATCCGAGAAATTCGTCGTTCGCTATTTCCAAAACGATAAATGGTCGGACTACGAATCATTAAAGTAGTAGTACTTACCTATATTATTATTATTATTATTATTGTTATATAAAAATGTATAAACTACCTATATTCATTTTATGCGGGTTTGTCGCAAACGATTTATATAGGTATGCGAATAAATACAAAAATGGTGATGATATTATTCCGTCGGCGATAGTAACAAAAACAACGACAACCAGTCTAACTGATCTCGGAGATGTACGCTTCACGTCAAAATTCAAAAAGGTCGTCGAAATAAATTTTTATGCTGACATTGCTACAGTCGTATCTTCCCAGTGCCGGTTGTCAAACAACGTCGTTGCGTCGTCGTCGTAGGACGTTATTATTATATTATTGCTGCAGGTATACACTATTATAGCTGTGTCGCCGTTAATGTAATTATATTATATATTTTATAATACGCCTATAGCCGCACGCGCATACTACAACAATATAATATTATGTATAATGATAACTCACATCGTCTATAAACAAGCGCCCACCCGAAAAGTTTTTCCGGAAATATAATACATAAAGTATTATAATATCGCGATAGCGCCACCTATTGCACGCGTCGGGTGGGCGAGTCGAAATCGAACGCACTCTGTTATACTGCTGCAGTTTATTTTGACATTTTGACTTCGTCTTAATTCTGCCCAGCAGACTGGTTAAACTATGACGGGATTCGCGTGGTGGACCGAATATTCAGCCTACGACGCGCGTCTCAAACCGACGAACTACTTGTGTACCTATACATAATGCATTAACATGCTCGCGGGATAATTCTGTTGGAAAAGTTAAGTAACCGCAAGAAAACAAATTGATGACGGCCGTGATGCCAACTGCCGCTTTAGTAATAATAATATCTGTAATATGATACATAATGTCTTGCATTATATATTATTGGTACGCAATATATGATATTTGATTTTGAATTGACATATCCTTATGGTGTATTATGTATATAAATATATTACATTCGCTGTTAAACCTACTCACTAGGAAATACAATATTTTTATTCGTAAGAAATTTCGAACGCGCGGTACGCGCGAACACGGTTAATTGCGGAAATGCATAATATATAGTGATAAATGATTATTACACACATTTTTTTTTTATCATTATTATTGTTAAACATCTAGGCGTGCAATGGATGTTAAATATTTTTATCTTGAAATTAATCTTTTGAGTTCCTAATATCAATTTTATACCTGGTTCGGCTGACCCGTTCACTCATCGTATCGTAATTTTTACAAATGTTGTTCGTTAAAGTCTCTCGGAGATTTATGTAAACTTATCATTATATCACAACATTATTTAACTTTTACGATAAACATTATGGGTTACCACCAATAAAAATATATTAGTCTTTATCGGACGAGTTTATGGAAGGTACCTATATTTTATTGTAGCTTAAAAAAAGTAAAAACTCTATAGAAAGTTTTAGGAAATATATGCAGGTGTCGGTTTCATCATAACCATGACGTGTTCATATTATGTCCGTAAATTAAAATTACAATGGACAGTTTTATGTATTTATTGACGCCACTTATTCAGGATCGCAGTTTTGTCTTAAAGGAAGGTTTAAATTTTATTAGTATTCTAAAATTGTACGTCCAATAGGCTATAAAAACAAAAATCAAGTGTACAACACAGAAAAAAAATATTATTATTAATGTATATAATGTGTATATATTCATATGCATTGTATTATAACCATATAATATTTAACGCTGTATACAAAACGATGATGTGTAAATATGAAGTCGTAATTATATTTTCTGGTATAACGATTATATCCTTTTTGCTTATAGACTATTACTTATAGTAATATAATTTAACCTATTATATAGTTGTAAGACGCCTCTTTGCGTTGCATTTATTTACTTTTCGGAACTATACTAACCTGCTATGTGAACTATTCTTAAATGTAATGAATTAAAATGAATTTTTTCGTTTATCACGTAAAGATACACAATAATTAATCATATAAAGTCAAACTACAATAGTAGAGCGTGTCTGAACGTATTATGTATTTCCTTAAATATTTATACATCAAAGGTAAACATAGACGAGCATATAAAGAACGTTATACATAATTGTTGTCTCGATAGATTTTAACGCATCGTGCCACGTTAGTTTTAGATACTTTTCCACCCGTCCTTTTACATTTAGGAGTGGAATTTAAAGTTTTGATAACACTCGTAATTATATAATAATAAGATCGTGTTAATATCAGTCGGTGATTGCGATTATGGTAAGATTACACGCTAATATTTTAATATATAAATATAAGTAAGATTTTTGGATATGTACCCATGTGCAGCCGTAGGTATTATAAAACTACACAACCATATTATAAGTGCGCGGTATGTAAATGTTTATAAATCATTGACCATACTAATACGATTGCTATGATCAATAGCGGTTACCCCGAAGGTGTAAGTTGGATGAATTTATTTCCATATCTTTAGTTTGATATAACCGTTAGCTATAATCATTATCTAATATCATAATACACGTCTTGTTATTTTATTATTGTATTCAAATTTAATACGTAACAGTAACAATTTAAACGATTATTGAATACATTATACGGTTTTAATACTTGTAAAAAAAGTATTATTACATTTTAAACATTTACAGTTTTGACATAATTATATATCTACAATCTATTATCTACATGATACATAAGCATTATTAAACTAAACGATGTTATGTAATAATATACGCTTCAATGAAAATGATTAAGGATAGAAACACGAAACTGCTCTAAAAAATTAGAAATCTCTTGGCGTCTTGACGCCTATAATATATTACATTATAGAGGAATGCTCTACGCATCACGATATAATTATACCAATCGAATCTCGACTATAAAATGTTATGTTATCTATATAATGTATTTTAAATGATGAGCGGAATATTGTTATTGCCTACATGCGCGTTTATTACTGCAGACAAAAATGTGTTGTATCTTGTAAAATATACTGTACAAGTATCTAACAAGACGTCGAAAACACCCGAGGTGGAGCAAATGGTAGTCTTCCGCGGTCCAATCACATTACTTATGTACTGAAAAACACTAGGCTATGGACCCGTACTCATAGTTATTATGAGTATTAATAGGACGCTATACAGAAAGTAAAACGTATCATACAATTTATAAAACATCGACGTTTTAGTGTATGGGCGATTTTTCTTTCAAATAGTACCTGTCCCATTAAGACAATAATACATTTGTTAGTAATAAACGCGTGATTATATAAATATAGTATATTATATATATATATATAGTATAAAACATTTTGAAACGGTGGCAAGATAACCATTTCGATAACATTATATTATTATTATTATTATTACGCGCACACAGAAACCAGCAGCTTCTGTTGCTCACACGTCTATTATTAAACCGATATAACGTATTGCTGACGGTTAACTGCATTCGTGCGGTCTTATATACTATACGCAAATGACGAACGACGCGGATCCGTTTACAAGACGTACACATATACACATAAAACCTCCGGAGACAACCTATTCATCGATTACGTTGTCCGCGTCCGTCAGCCATCAATATAATAATATATGGAATGTATTATGGTACCGGTATACGTATAATACGAGTACTGTGAGCGTATGTTCAACGCATAGCAATAATATTATAATGTACGTAAACATATCTAATACGTATGTAATAGATTTTTTCACATTATACATATAGTAGGAATACGACGTGACGCTGTCGCGCGCGCGCGTAGAGTGTGTGGGAGGGGGGGGGGTTGAGTAACAATCGCATTATCATAGATTAAGTGAGTTTTCGTTTCCAGGTGACGCGATCGTATATGTTCATTTTGTTCTTGCAATTTATTTAAGAACCTTAAGCCGGCAATGTCGAAAAACGATTTTAAATGAATTCAATCTCAATGCGCCCCTCCGTTATAATTTACGTCAACCCAACAGTGATCACCTGCCATAACACGATGACATTAAAAAATCCTCGACCAGATCAGAAATTAAACACTAAATCGGTTTTTATATACTCCGTGTTGTTTTTATTTTATGTAACGTATTGTTCAGATAAGTATCTGCTACCCAGTATCTAGATTTTACTTTAATGTCCATATAATAGTTTGTCTGTGGATTAATGGAATGTGCCTATATTATTCATATTTGTGTCAAAAGCTTTGGGGATCAATTGGAAAGCCACGTACAGTAGCACATATAGTAGCTATATCTATAGATTTATAATTATTAAAGCCTGTGCGCATTTCCATATTTCCGTGTTGCTAGGTAAAACACAAATCTGAATCTAAATCTAATGAGTTAGCGAGATAAATTTGATTTTGCATAACATATTCGGTATGTACATTTTTAATTATTACGTATATTTAGGCGTTTTTAAAAAATATAATGTACGGTTTTATGTAGAAAAAAAATATTATACCTCACCACATATATATATATATATATATATATATTATAGTCGAATAAAAATAACTTATTTTCAATCGATATTATTGAAAATAAATTTGCAGTTAAGAGGTCTACCATAAAAGCTGTATGCGCGCGTCAAAAGCTTTCGGGATCGATTGAAAAACCACGTTCAGTATTTTGCAATAAATAAATAATAATACGATACGTGGGGATGAGGTGCGTTCACGGTAACGACGGTGGAAGTTAAACGGCGCCGTGTACTGCTATTTCCGCGATAAGCTCGACCTTTTTCGGATGGTGTGCTGACTGCTAAGTGCGGGGAAACAAATCATTACAATTTATTTATAATAGTAGAACCTAATGTATTCGATCAGTTTTACACAACATTATTATAATGGTGCTAATAGGCATAAGCCATGCCTATAGGTACAACATCACTGTACGGGCATAGCATGATAAATAATTGCATTGTACGTTTATTTAGATAAATACCATCCATCACTATAGTTTATAATAATATAATATGATCACAACAGCGATTTATTGTTATTGTCGGACGTAAGCGACCTAACGAGGCAATTAGAGTCGGACACACGCGCGGGTCGTACATCCTATATACCTATCCGGCTATACTTACATAGATACTATATATACATAATATATTGAGTAAACATATGTATGTATGTATGTATGCATGTATGCATGCATGTATAATATATCGTATTTATATATTACAAACGCATCATCAGCATGCCACATAAATACAATATTATAAAACGTACATCAATATTATTCTAATGTGTGTACGTGCGAGTGTATATAGGTATATATTTTTTGTATTGTCGTTTTCTCTATCTCTACACGATTATACGTTTGTTTAATTTATACCTGATGGCTAATAACAATAGTTTATATCGTTACCGCGGTAATCGCGAAAACGGTTTTCATTTAATTGCTATAGTTACATTGCGACAATATAATGTACATATTATAATATACGAATAAAAGTACATTTTGATATTAAGTGTCAGTGACGTAATATAATGTTAATTAATCCAATATATTTAAGTCACGTGGTTGTATCTAATTTAATTATTTTTATATACAAAGTGATTTGTTTCTTTCAAGTATATACCTATTATTTTTAATGTAGCAACTTTATAGAACAGCACATTGATAGCCGATAGGACGTTGTTGTAAATTTTAAATCTTTTTCGAATCTTGTATTTTGGTAAATCTATTGGTATTTCGTGAGCTCTATCAGAATTAGACTATTCGAAAATCGATTGAATTTGTTGAAAATATAAAAAGAAACAGAGAAAAAGTGATTAATTTTTAATAATTGTACGATATGGTTTTAAATAATATTATAAGAAGAAGAATCGAAATCTGGGATTTTAACGTGTTCTCTATCTTATGTAATACAGTTATAATTCATAAGACAATCGGAGTATATAAATTGATTGTAGAAAACAGCCAACAAGAATAAAATATATATATAATGCACCTATTTAATATTTTAACATTTATCAAAATCGTTGGTATTTTCATATTTTCAAGTCACTTGGTAGTTGATCTGTATGAAATAGACATTGTACGTTTTATACAAGGTTTTAATACTGTATCCAACTATATCTAATTTTTTATTTTCTATTTTTAATCGACGACAGAGAGAAGAGGACCTCATCTAACTGTTTCACCATTACCACTCCATAAACGAAACTAACCCAACTCGCCGAAGACAATATTGTTATTAGATCGGATCACACAAGCAGAATTATTATAAGACCTAGTAATATAACGGGTGTGATAATGTAAACGTAAAATTTGTCATCGCACTGTATAAAGTATGACGAAACTAACGCGCAGCTTATTCAGTTGTCGCCAATCGTATTTTTCTGCTAAAGCAAAACTGATGACTCGCATGCGTCATTGTATTGATGTGTTACCAGTTAAACACTCGTTGCGAGTGAAAAACCACACACAATATATAATATTACGATCGCAGACGTTTGTTAAACCAGATTGCTAAGGATGTTGTGAAATATTGAGATTTTTTTCATAACTGATCGTAAATCAGCTAACGATTGTTATAAGATTATTATAACAATAACATGCGAACAAAATAACGTATACGCACTCTGCGGCGTTAATAATGGATTATGAGGGTAAACAGAATCAACGAGACAATTATTGGTAATGAATACTAATGACAAAAATATATTTTTACTTTTACAGAACTCCCGATGACGAACATTTTATATGAAAACCGCCCACTGTTTTGATCAACACGCGACTATGTTGGATATTGTGTATATCGTAGAACGCTATTTATTTACCCATTGCATTACCGTATTAGATATTGCGATTAGAGTACGGCAATACTAATAAGTATACTAATTATTATCAACATCAAACCGATGAATCATAGATGACATGTTTAAAGTTCTTCCTATTTTCTAAGCGTTTTTTTTTCCGATTATATAATAAAGCTTACTAGTTCACATATAGTTCCTGTACGTTACATATATTTTAATAAATAATATGTCAAATAAATCAACATCAAATAAATAAATAAACAATTTGACATACCGTTTCCGCTATAAATTGTTTTTACATAAGTAATGATATATCGTTGAACTCGAGTCTAACATAGGTATCCTTTACAGTGATCTGCAATAACTCAATCGAGATGTACTCGACACCTAATATACAGCGGAAAAAATTTTCCAGTTTTTTTTTTTACCCGGGTATAGCGAAGTTTGGACAGTTTGGTTATGACTTTCTCGGTCCCTTGAAGATTATTATGGGCGAATTCGACTACACAGGTATTGTTTTTAACATTAATCGATGAGATACAATTTTTATGTATGTATGTATGTATGTGTGTATGTATGTTTACTTACTTTGCAATACTTATATACTCGATAATCGATATAATATAATATCACCGAATGGTATATAATCATAGTAGTACTTACTACTTACCGGTTATTACATATCCATATCTGATATATCATACTTAACATTAGTATAACATTCTAGTACCAAACTACGTATAGGTCATCATTCCGCCACAAAAAAAAAAAAAAGAAAAAACGTTCGAAAATAATATTTTATACGTACTTACTATTTAGTATGTATCAATAAGGATATACGTATATACTTGGAACGATTCCGGTTTTTTTTTTGTTGGAAAAATCGATATTTTTGTATGAAGACTATTGGAGAAACTTATACCGCTATTTGTGTATATGTTAAATATTAACAAAAAAATATTTTAGTAGAGATGTGACATTGATCGTTGGTTTGACTTGAGTATTTACTTTTTGATGACGGAAATAAATAAATAATGAAATAGATTTTTTTTTATAAATCTTTCATAAAATCAATAGTCAATTTTATTCAAACGCCTACCGTCTATATACGTGTTCTTGAAATGTCAACTGTTTGCCTTATTTTATTGAATAGTTAATTTACTTGATTCATACAAGTATCAATAAATTTAAATTATTTCTGTATTATAACGACTTATGGGTGGGGGAATAACAAGAAAATATACGATGTTAAAATAGTCAACTTTTATAATATCATAGTTATTACTGTTATAAATGTTATAAATAGGTAAATATGTTGATATGTAGTTTTATAAGTATAAATATGTTTATTTATTATATACTTCCGTTGTAACAACTATCACTTTAATTGGAAACAGATTAATGTATGTTTTTATTTTATTAAAAGATAATAATTTATGGTTACATACTTTACAAAAAAAAAAAAAAATCATTAAATAGAATATTCAATACAATTATATGTATTATATATTATTGCAGTTAATTACAAGCTAAATATTTATAAATTTTGATTATTTCAATACATGAGTATGTATAAGTAGGGTGGAGGAATGCGTGTGATATGAATACACCGAAACTAATACATCACTTAAATACTATTTTTAAATAGTATTTTTTTATAGTATTTATACAACTTTAGCGCTGGTATTTATTTTGTAAATTGTATAACTACATTGCTAGAATTTGTTTCACATTACAATAATTTGATATAGGAACAATCGGTGCATAAGGATTAATATATAAGAATACATTTATACATATTTATGAGTCGAGTGATCGTTTAGTACTTATTTTTTTAAACAACAATAAAACACATTGGAATAATTTTTCATGTTGTATACAATTTAAATATAATGTATGATACCAAAAAGGTAACATATTATATTCAATCCACCATAAATATGTTTTTTATTTTAGAATTTTAGTAGAACAGTTAGTAGTTATGGTGAAAACAAATAAGTAGGTTTAAGTCTTAAGTGGTTATTAACTGTGTATATAAATAACATGCAAAATAATTAAAATGTACCGTTTTTTTTTTAATTTAAGCTTTTAATGAAAAATACAGAATAGCTATCAACTAAATGAGTACCATTAATTGATTACAATGTGATGGTTGCGCGTCTTGTGTATATGGTACAAAACGTTTAAATCAATACTATACCGTAAGCCAACAGCGAGTAAGTAGCTATATAATAAATTGTATATATTATATTAATATTATATACTACCGTTTCATATAATCGTTCATAACACGGGCTGAAGTGTATAGTGTACGGGTATATATATTATAACGACAGGTTAGGTTAAGTATAAAAGGTTATGTATATAATACATAGATACACACACACACAATATGATATGTGATTTGTTCATTGTTGCGTAGGAAAAACTTACTTTAAATCGAACGGAACATATTAAATATTTTTATATTGCGCACACGCACACATAAATCATCGGACGAATCTGAACGAGCGCGTGTTAATTAAAAAAGAAAGAAAGTGTAAATTAAATACAAATAGTATACCTATTTTTATGCGATACTCGGTATAATATTATATTATATATCGAGTAGTGTGGGTTGAACTTGACCACTGAACATATTTAATACACATATATATGTTTAATAATATATATATTATATCTGTCTGTACTCTCTGCGTGTATAGTAGGTATATACATATAAAGCTATAATACATAAATCATTGACATTATAATCGAATTTGTATAACACTGCAAAGTGCGAATATAATTTGCTCGTGTGTCTTTTTCCACGGTTACCTGCATATTATGCGACGTGGATACGGTTTTTAAATGACTATATAATAATATACATACAATTTAGAAACGCGATGACGCCTTCGAAATTTAACTAAATTGTACAATAGTGGGCGTTTAGGTTTCGATTATTTTATGGAAAATGGTTTTATCCTAATCAATCTATTATAATAAAGTACACTTACACTACGCCATAGCATATAATTAAATAGTATTGTTAGTTTTATTTTTGACGAAATATAATATACCTAAAAGCAAATTAAATTTCAAAGATAATTAATATATTGAATAGCTGATATCCGACAACAGAATAATAATTATAATTTATGAGATTGTTGTCGCAGTTACACGGTATTTTTTAAATCATGTAGGTATATATACGGAATAAGAGAAAATATCGTAAAAGTATGGGTACAGGTTTTACGTGGGCAATACATTTTAGAGAGATAATTTAGATAGCAGTTGATTAAAATATTAACCTTTGACTTATAAAGTTCAATGATTTTAGAAAATAAATTTTAGTAAGTTGAATGTTTCAAGCTAATAAAAAACCGTCGAACCGATTTTATATTAAATACCACCACCGTACTTATATTCGTCATAATTATTATTAGTACTATCCGAATTATCAGACAATTTCACTACCTACCGTATTTTTGAACTTTTAAAACAATAATAAAGATACGTATCGATCATTTATAGAGAACGTGTCTTGTTCTTAAAATTTAGATACAATTTACGAAATCACGCGTGGGTATTTTTTACAATTATACTGTCAACGGTTTGTATTCTGGTGTTCTGCAGCACGTTTAACTATTAATTCTACGCGAGATGTATTTGTGGTAGTCCGAGTTAATTAGATTTTATAATTCATTTTGTCGAGTGCCACTGCTGGGTAGCGACTCGCCTCAAGCGTTCAAGCCCATATTTACTTTGTCGCGCTCATATGCTTATTGTAAACTGTTTTACAGATTGTATATATTTCTATTAAATGTTAAAAAATAATTTTTAAAATAATATTTCAGTGATACAAAAATACACACCCAACAGATAATATAATTGCAAAATTAATAAATTGCAAAACGAGACTGTACAATATTTATTAAGCGATCCATATACGTAGGTATAGTATATTTTAATATATATTATAATATGGATTGGATGGTTGGATTACAAAAAAAAAAAAATAATAATAATAATAATAATATAAATACGGACAGACTAAAGTATATACCTATAAATACCTAATACACGGGGGTCAATGCGTATTTCAATATTTCGAACGGAGGCGCCGATCGCTATAATACCCTTTATTATGTTGTATAATTTATGGTTAGGTGCAAACTATATATTATTATGTGTATTGTATAGAACATAGTGTCTGTAGGTAATATTAAGCTATACGGTGGAGAGCTATTTAAGTTTAATTGGTTTGTTTATAAAAAATGAAAACAATATTATTTTCAAGTTCCCGGAGTACATAAGACAAAATAATCGAGTTGTGGTCTATTTCATTAGTTTAAGAAAAGTAATCATGAATGATCACATAACTATGTGGCTGAAAATATTGCAAAAATTGAAGCTAAAGAAACGGCATAAAACACTGCAAAGACTACTCAACTTAGTAGCCATTAATGGTACACTGATGACTAGCATTGCTGATATACAGTAGAATCCGCTTAAATGTGGACAAATAAGCAGAGTCCCAAATATATTTATTCGTTATATTATACATCGGTTTATTGGGTCAGTCGGATAATGGTGACAGATAGATTACCACCGCCCGATATGTCCCAATTAAGCGGATTTAACTGCAGTATAATAAACATATGATACCGTTAATTGTTACACTTCAATACAGATTTAAACAGTTTTATATTTTTGTAAAATCATATTTCAAGTAGGTATAATATTAATTAGAAAAAAGGTAACGACACACGTGGGGGACATACGAGTAGACGAGTTTTGAGTTAACGGATTGTTAAGTAAAATATTGATACAAATATAATATGTAAAATATAAAATATATTATATACACATTGATATTAATATATACATTAAACACATATTAGAGCCGATATAATATATTATTATGTTTTTATAATAGGTTTGAGGGAGAGTAAGAGAGAGAGAGAGGGGGACGGACGTTTAACATCGTTTTTTTCTCGTACTTTTTGTTCAATTTTATCTTAACGTCATGTCCTTTTATACGACTCAAGTCCTCCGCGTAAGAACGCCAATTTTTTTTTCGCTTTCCGCTCGCGGCCAACGCTCGAATAATTCATGTACTAAATTATATATATATATATATATTACATACACGTACACACGATTTGCGTCCCTCTAAATGCGCTCTCGGCTCCTATATCTCGCGCGCACAAATGGCTCTTGGATATAATTAGATAATCTCGCGACGAATATGGGCGTGGGACAAGTGTATGGGTATAAACATTTTTTTTCTTAATATTATTCGCCATGCAGACACGATTTATGACGTCTGATGTATCACACAACCACATGCGTGTATATATAGATACAATATATAATATTGTATAGATAGAGTTTGTAAACGTATATTATTGCGAGCGCGACCGTTTATCCGCACACATACAATCCGCGCATATGTGTTTCCCATGAATATTTACAAAAAATTTTTACTTGCGGTCGTGGAATAAAAAACCCATTTTTTTCATACATCTCTATACAGTGTACAAAATTTAGCCCGGGGCCACGAACTCCGCCCCTTTCCGCGCACTACACACGCACGTACACACGACACACACATGCCGTGGTTTGGAGGGCTTGGCTCGTGTAGGAAGCTATCACGATAGTGCATATCATAATAACATTATATATATATATATACATCATGCGTGCGGCATCACTGTGGATATAGCCACGAAAGTCGGCAAAAACTATATAGTAATATGGCTCGGCCGATGTTTAAGTACAATATTTAAGTCGACGAATAAGCGTATTACCATTATTATTATTGTTATTGTTGTTGTTATTATTATTATTATTATTATTATCATTATTATGCCGTCTATAACTAACTTCCCACGTGGACTCACGACGATGACGACGACGACCGCAGTCTGACAACGAAACCGCTAAGTGATGCCTATATATTGCCTATGGGGTAGAACGGGTGAGTCTGTAATATAAATTGTACATCGGTATTACTGCATCGCGGGTGACTTTAATGCACGCCATGCGTAATCCAAGGTTTTTAAAAATTTCACGTCGTTTTAATAATATTAAATCGTAAATTATATCTTATAAGTACCTTAGTCCTTAAGCTGCTGCTACGGTTATAGCAAGTTCCTGCATAATATATATATATTATGTATCGAACTGTTGAATATTGCCGCCTTCACGATAATATCATATAATTTCACGTAAATAAATATTAAATAAATTTATATCAAACTATATATAAATTTATCATGCAAACCGTGGTATAGGTATATGAAATAATACGATTACGTCTATATTTATGAATTAGGGCTTGGAAGCTCAATACATAAATGTTGGAAGTTAAATATTTTTCAAAAAATGTCGAAAACATTACAAATAATTAACTTATGTATATTATTTTTTATTTATAGGCATTGAACAGTTTTATGAATGTGCGAAGAAGTGACGACAAATTCACAAATTGCGTTAAGTCAAATTATGTGAGCATTAACAAAAAAATCTATTTATTTTAAATATTACATATTTATATTGTAATATGTGCACATTCGATTTATGATCTGCACTTTAATGTAATCTGCAACTTATATAAATAACTATAAACTATTTATATCATGTATTAAAAATCCGAACTTATTCGTTGTAAAAAAAATATCTTGTTAAGTATTTTAATAATAATAATTGTATGGTTATTAATAACACGTTTCGGTGTAAATATTGACGTATAAATAAGTTTCATAATTGGGTTTTTTTAGCATGATAATTGATAAGTATAATAATTACGATTGAAAATGATAATTAATGCTTAATAGCAGTACCTTTATATATTTACACCATTCTAGGAAAACGTGTCAACCGGGAAAATATCATTATTATAGTTTCATTACTGACAGTTTTTTTTATAAATAGTTTCTTACGCATAGCGCATTAGAATTATTTTTATGGAGTGGTCAAGTACTATTTTAGGTAAAAAAAATATTATAATTTCATAATAATATAAGTATATAATATCAAGAATATATTAATCATTTTATATTTATTTGTGAGTCATACGTGGACTAATATATTCAATACAAATTAAACAATTTACTTTTTATAAAATTTTCATAAAATATGTAAAAATATTAGGTAATATATTAATAGTATGAAAAACCCCAAAATATTCAAACTTTGAACAACTTATTCAATATTTTCTTAGACATTTTTTTTAAAAGTTAGTACAGAATTAATGTTTTAGAAAAAGATTTTAAATTGTTTAAAACAGTTTAAAAAAGATTTTGTTAAAAAATGGGAATAGTTCGATTAACTAAACTAAGAATAAATTCTATTCGTAAATGGAATAATTGCACATTCTAACACCTCTTAAAAGTCAATAGTCTCCTCAGAATTGCGTTATGTCAATTTGAAATTTGTATACTAAATGTTCTCAAGATTTTGTCGTCGTTTTGTTACAAAATGTATAATAACCATAATAATATAAAAAATCGTGTATATTTTCAATGTTTTTGAGAAATATGAAGATATTCCGTTATCAGTGTATTATAGATAATGTTTGATAATTTTCATAATAAAATATTATGATTAATATTTTAGACCATCTATCACACATATTAGAAATAAAATAAAAAATAAACCTATGTCAGAAATATTAAAATTTATGATTGATAAAATGGTCAATGACCATTGTCTTCTAAAAATACGTCTTCTAGGCCAACAACTGTTAAATAATTTTAGGCCAATCCTATATAAATGTTTTTCCAAGAATATTACGTCTGAGTTCACTCTCTAACATCTGCGAGAAAACAAACAGAACAAAATAATAAACGAAACAGGTGTAAGTACAATTATTATCTTTTAACCTTCAATAACACGTAAAAATCGTATTTTATTGCAGGTGTACGCCGCAAGTTTTCGTAATGTTGTGACCAAATTCGTTCATGTTCTTCATATTCTAATAAAACAAATTAACATTTTACATAATAGTTTTTTATATTCCACGCGTACCTACTTACTAATCCTCTAATGGTTTTCCAGTAAATCATGTTTATAATATGTTTCGCCATATATACCTAGACGTGCGGTGTATATTGTTGACCGTCAAAACGTCAGTTTAAAACAAAACAATATTATATCGTTTATTCGAATTTATTGGTAAAAGGCAAATATATTTCATAATAATAATAAAGGCCCTTAGTGAGGACTAGATGAATAATTCGCGTGTGGACTAAATTTTAAATCGTCGCGGACGTTTGCGCTAACGGTTTTAGGCGAAATTTTGCACGAGATACCTAAAATATTAAGCACGTTTTTTTAATAAGGTCTATTCACATTGGGTGAATGCTTACGCGCGTTTCCGAAAATATTTTATTTTAAATACCTATTAATAATAATAAATAAATAAATAAACGAATAAATAAATACAATATACAACTATTGATATTAATTTTAGCGGTCAGTGATGCACAGTGGTCCGTCCCTGTTGGTAGGAACCTAGTATAAACTTATATTATTTTAAATTGTAAATTAAAATTTTTTCTATTTGAGTTCAGCTAGTTTTGGACTGGAATCTTTTATTATTGAGATATCTCAAGAAAACTCTATCTGGAATTTAGATAGGTATTTTTTCATCACTCAGAGGTGTTTTTTGACTATTACTTTTTATTCTATCAATATCGAATAATATATTTTCTAATACTCTATTAAATTATGAAAACTTATAGAGATACCTAATATCTTACCTTCTACAATAATTTAATGTACCTACCTACTATGTTTATTATTAATATATTTTATAGTACTAATCTTATCAATTTAATTGTTTTCAGGAGATGAAATTGGACAATGAAAAATCTCTTGCTGAAATCAATAAAATTATGTTAAAAATACAAGATAGTTTCCATAGTAGGCTATGTATATATAATCCAATTTTTTTATTTGTTGCCAAAAATAATGAAATATCTGGTAAATAATTTATGTATTTGTAATAATTGTAAATTTTATTTAATATTAATAATGAAAATGAATGGTATTAGTTTACGGAGATGGTTCGTCAAAAAAAAAAGCAAATATAAATGCTTTTTTTGGATAAATTGGATAACAATGATGGAAACAACACCATAACACCTGTTACTTCAAGTCAAATATAGTTTATAAAAGTACAGGTATACACTTTTACAAAGATTGTATTTAACTAATCAGATTGAATAGTTTACGTTTTGTTTGTTTTTAGCGATGCAAAAATTGTATAGGTATGAAATATCAAAAGTAAACCTTATTGGTATGCTGCAAGAGTCGTGCATGGCTGATCATTATTGGGAGTTACCTATAATTATGGATTTTTCTGTAATGAATATAATTAAACACATTATACTTGGTATTCCATGGTATGTTCCCTTGAGAACTTGGAGAGTAATTTAAACTGCGTTCGAAAACTTACCAAGTACTGTATCCAACCCGTGTGAGGTGGTGTTATCTCTATCGAATAAGTTTACAAAACTAATTAAGTGCAATTGAACCCGATTTTCTAGTGAATCAGTGAACCAAAGCACACTAAAACCGAAATACCTACACCTATATTAAAGCGCGGTATTTTATTACTTTCATTTTTCACGGGCGAATTCGGTTTATAGAATCAGTTAATAGTTAAACATATATCAATTTTTATATTTTAACCATTTTATAATCGTAGTTCGTAAATAATCGATCCTTGTTCGTATCATTTTATAGCGTTATTGAGATTAATAATTGAAAAGCAAAATAAATGCAATTACATATAAAATCATGTTAAAATCAGGTATTCTCACCTTTTAGGTACCACTAAATATTTGTGTTGTTATTCAATGTTGAGCAAAATAATGCTTATATTTTCATTATTAAAAATGGTTTCGGGTAGAAAATTGGATCTAGTTTGTATTTATGATAGGACAATTAGAAAAAATTTCCAGTATTTATCATATTAATCAGGAAAAAAAAACTAAAAATTAATTAAAATCGATGTTTTTTTTTTTAGTGTAGCTAACTTAAAAACAAATAACCTTAAGTATTTGAGATTTCCACAAATTATTTATGATACCATTTCCTATACGTAGTATTACTTTCAAAATATTTTGACTAATTCATTTTTATTTTATTTTTACTCATGACATAAAAAATGTATTGCCAGGTCAAATTTCTTGAAAATGTAATATACTTTTACATAAATTGTCATTATATCTGTATAAAAAATATTAAATTATTTAATCACAAAATTATTTTTATAGACATTTACGACGAAGTGAAAATTTGAACAAAATCGCGTATTATAATAGTTAATAACAATATTAATTATTTTTTATAATTTAAAACATTATTCGCAAACATTAAAAACTTTAACGTAAATGATGAATTTCACTATAAGTACACGATGGTATTTTCAATATAAAATGTAGGTTAATTTTAAAATATTACCTATTTATACTATAAATCTATTCATACTGTTTTATACAGACTACAAAGGCGTTATTAACAACTCAAAATTTAATAATAATAATAATATAATAGTAGTAGAAATATGTATAATTATGATAATAAATTACTAAATACTTATAATACAATAAATGCAATGTTTCCGGTAAAAATTAAATCAATCTACCGTAATACTAATTGTAAAAATAATACTAATAGTTTATAGGTATATCAAAAAAACCATATCATGAAATATACTTAGTGATAAAAGTTGACAGACCGCCTGTGCTTTGAATCGCTTTACGTAGGTATACAATGATAATATTTTATTATTTAAAACACATGTACACAGCAAAAGGATACTTACTTATCGTGACAGTTACCTATATTTATTTTAAAAATATTACAAAATTAAGTATAATATCAAAATTCATTTTATCTAACCATGTATAGATTTATTATAAGTCATTTCTAGTAGGTATATGTTGACCGACTTCAAACATCGATTTTTAATTTTTTTTATATGTCTACTTTTATTATTATCTATATTTGTAAAAAAAAAAAGTAATATATAAATATAATTCAACAAAAAGTGTAAAATATTAGTAAATTATTTGCTAATTATTAACATATAAGTGTTGTGGGTAGGTCATACATAGTAATTATGGATATCATGCTTAATTCATGGACATAGCTACTTATACTTGTAAACACGTGTTGACGTGACGTGTGTGTGTGTATATGTATGAGGGAGTTTGTGTTTTTCTATTGCTTTTTCTAATATCCATTTTGATCAAACAACAACGCGTGTACATTGTATAAAAAAACAATATTATTCTTTACCAATTACGTACTTATGATATAAGTACGTTTAATTTTATGCACTAAGATAATTTCGACATCATCTTAATTATATTATTTGCGATGTCGTCAAAGTTGTTATGACAAACTACGGATCCTAGGATCTCACTCGAATATACTATAATATGCTTAAATTTGAATATCTGTTTAATAGGTATGATGTTGGAAAAAATTCAATTACAATCTACTCAACCATATGCATGACGAATGGTGATGATGATAAATTAATATAAATTCATATTTGAAAAATATTTTAAGCGTGAATACTTTTCAGCCTTTATATAATAGTCATCGCCAACTGGTTAACTGGCTATCCTATATTTGGAATTTTATTGACTTACTATTGTCTTGTTAGGATAATATAATATCTTCTATTTTATATTCTGGTTAAATGTTGGTATAATTTTTTTTTCTAAATCATCTATAGATGATAATCAAACGACTGATCGGACAATAGCAAGATTACAGGATCATTAAAAAGAACAAGAAACGTAAAAAAAATGAAACGCACAATATTATCATTATCTAAACCATACGAAATTATCAGAAGGGACGAAGTTATAATTGGCTGATTCCCGGCCTCCGTATAGACCACACCCGTATTTATACGTATAGTCGACACATAGAGTCATAGATAAAAAAACCGTTAGGAGTTTTTGCGAAATTTTCATCAAGCGCGAATATCCATGCGGTCAAACATATTAAACTTCTTAAATGTTGTCAGCAAACCCAAATAGGTACGCATCACACAGCAATATTGCACATGCGTGAAGTTACTAGAAACTCGTAATTCAACTAACTATAACAACAATTTTTGTACAATTGAGTCTTAATAAACAAAAAAAATACATAGCGATCGATTTTGACGATCAGATTTTGTATCGATAGACGTACAGTCAAATAATAATAGCTCTACAGTAATATTTAGTAATAACAATCATATTTTAATTGTTTAATCGTCTTCTAGAATCGAGTTTGTCACAACACGTGTGTTCTTTACGCTAATGTTTATAATACCTATTAAAATTATGATTATTTTGCTTTTATTTTTATTTTTTTTTTTTATTTGCAATGGTATCATTGTCGGTATTATGTTTTTTATTTTATACCTATACACCTATATTTTTATTTGTGTTAATAATTACGACCCATCGCCGTCTATTCCACACAATTATATGTATACGATGTGATGCATTCATAAATCAATTATGCACAAAATCTGTAGTTGTACAAAGACATATAATTCTAAGGCATTTATCAGATTGGTTTTTATTTATAAATCACTAATAAATGTTATTATGTTATTAGAATATTACTAAAACAATTATTTAGATTTTGTATTATACAATACATATCTTTTTATAATATAATTTTAAACTATTACGCGTTCTTCGGAATTGATTTTATAAACAAAAAGTTTCAAAAATGTAATTTTTATTGAATTTCATCAGAAACGGCAAATTTTCTGTATAATTATATATTTTACCCTGTAAAGTCGTTGCTTCACCTGACTACCTATAATTACTTAAATTTTTATTTTTACTAAACAAAGAGGAGTATCATTATACCGCATACTACATAACTAGTTTTACGTTATCTTGATAACATAAATCTTATGCATACATGCATATCCCTAAGAAGGTGACCTACCCAAAAATATGGCTACCCACGTACAAGGATAGTATCAACTCATTTAATATTGTCGTTACAATCGTTAATTGCGAATTTAATGTAATAATATACCTGTCGTACGTGAACATCATCATTGAAAAACGTAGCAAAGAAAAATATCATAAAATCCTAAGTAGGCGCAATATCTGGAATAGATATAAACATACAATTTGGAAATGTAATATTATATATTTCCATCTTCCACCTTCTACTTTAAACGACTGGTAACCAAATAAGCGATAATTAAATATGTTGTTCACGAATATTATAATATACAAACTAAATATATATTATTAAATAAATGAAAATACGCGTTGCACCTACGATTTAAAACCGCAACCATAAATAAAAATGATTTAGTAAGGTAATAAAATAGTAATAGAAGATTTAAAAAAAATGTTTCAGAGATACCAGAAGTAGGTACTTCAAAGTGTATTCCAACGGACAACCGCTCAAATAAAAAAAATAAACATACTTGTTTGTATCATAATTGGCCCCCATTTATATTATTCTATTGCGGAGGAGAGAGAGGTGGGTTTTATCATATAACTTGTAAATTCTTTAATTCTATTATAAATTATAATATAATAATATATTATATAGTTTATAGCCATAATGTATCTAATGACAATAATTTGTTTTCTACATTATAATATACGACTAAATTGTATTATTTTGTTGTATTAATAGAATGAGTGGTCGTGAACAGTGGTGCTACTAGTCAAATTGGAACCTCAGTGTTACTTTTAATGAAATAACCATAACTTAAGTTTTTTTTGAACTTTTTACGCTTATCTTATTCTTGTAAAGAAAAATTGTGGTCGATAAGTTGTAGAACAACAGATGTTTAACATACTTCATAATATAAAATTAATATAGATTTACAATATTAAAATTTGAAAAAATAAAAAAACATAATAATTATGCCATTTTATAGAATTGTTGTGTATTTTTAAGGTTTTTTTTATGGAGTTATTGACGAGTTTTATGGATTTTTATGAAATAATTGAGGAGTTTTATGAATTTTAATGATTTTTACTGCTGTTTTAAGGTATTATTGACGAATATTTATAAAATTCCTCAATTATTCTATAAAGAACTAGTGAAAATCATAAAAATTCACTAAAACTCTTTATAAATCCTCAAAACTCCTCAATACCTCCACGAAGAGCGGTAAAAATCAATAAAAGCTCTTTAAATTCTTATTTAAATAAGATTATTACTTATAATGATTCCACTAATGAAAGAAAAAAAAGTCACATTACAAACTTATGGAATTTAATTATTTTATAAATATACTATTTAAGATAAAAAATTGAGAAAATTTTTCATGTATCTGTACTGTACAATATAAATTGCCACTTTGTATAAACCTCACACTTTTTTTACCGTGTACATTTTTACAGAGAATAACCGTTAAATCAGGGCACAACACATATTAATAGATGCCTATAATACTCTATTCTAATATAATATAATCGCGAATAATACGAATACATAGTTGTCAACTCGTACATTTTTATCTTCTTTACCTAATGGGGAAAATAAGCAGGCATTGTGTACTATTTTTTCATTGGACCCAGGAGAATAAAAAATGTGTTTACGTCGATTACATCCGTTTGGGTATCGGATTGTTCATATAAACTAATATAGTTTATTTTAAGCTTAAAAAGTAATTTTTATCCCAAAAAAGAATAAGATAAAAACTTACGTAAGCGTCAACTCTTCCCGGGAAACCGATTTGTGTCAATCTATTCAGTCTATACATAGTGGTGCATCGCCGCCGAAGAAACTGCAAATTTTCTTCATATCGATCTTCATCGTGATTCTAAATGGCAGTATAAAGATATTTTATGAAAATAAACTGCACGAAATGTATATGAGAGTACATGTCATGTACTGAAGACTGTTGTTTAAAGACTATTATAGAATTGTTAATTGTTTCCGACGAATGTCGTAGATTGTCGTATGCCACGGATGACGAATATTATAATATGATAAATCTATGTTTTTTTTATAGAACTCTTTGTTATATTATACGATCTATTTTTCCATTTTAGCCGTTTGACATACGTAAAATTGAAACATACACGCTAGACCAAATCTTTATAGATATTGCAAAGTATTAATATTTTATTCTTATGTAGATGATTACAAATTATTTAATTTAATTCATGAAAATAGTAAACTAAATAAAAATAATTATATTATTAAATATTAAAAAAAAAAAGAATTATGATTAATAACGTTATATTTCTGAGTTATTATTTCTGCGTTATTTTGATTCTAATCACACAGTGTTTTAACTTAACATTACATATTAATACATTAGATGCAATTGCCTCTGTTTGTAGATTGTCTGAAAACACCTATCATAATAGAAACAAATTCATACATTTCTTTTATTATGGTTTCATGTAACAAATAGTACCTTGTCATTGCTTTGGGGGAATCAATTTTTAGTACACAGTATCATTTTACAAAACAATTAAAAATTACATTAAACTAAAGGTAAAGAAGTGATTACAACTGCTTTATACATTAGTTATTAAGTGTATTACTGTAATTACAGTGTTAAATTTGAATTTGAAAGAGACAGTCAGTCAAACTTCATTAATAAGTATAATTTTGATGTATTATGACTCATAATATTATATGTTGATTGATATTGCTAAGTCATTAATTTTTTTTTCTTAAGTTTGACAGGGTACATTTTTCCGAAAACATTGCATTTATCATAATTATTACTATAATATTGTATACATAAAATATAATGTTTACCGTATTATATTTTTGTTGTATACTTTTGAGTCAATAGGTACCCTTTCGTAAAATAATGTGAATAAATAATATCTTAAGATTAATCAACGTATGTCAAAAATGTCATTGTATATAGTATAACAAACAAAAAAAAACTTTTATGCCCCTACAAATAATGTTTTAAATAATAACAAAATATATAATACCGTAAATATACATAATTTTAAAATATTTTGAAAAGATACTATGTAAATACTCTCATAAGAATTTAATTAAAGTTGTAAGTATCTAAGATTATTCGTTTTTTAATTATAACAAAACATAAAAATTTTTTGAGAAAAAATATTTATTTTTAGGGTGCATAATTAATACTTGATAAGTTATCGGTATAATACTAAACTTCAAATAGTCATAAAAAATAATGTGACTTTCCAGTAATCATATTATTTTGTTTTAGGTTAAAAAAGACTAATAAGAATTCCTATAGAATATTTTTAAATTTTAGATATAAAAAGAAAATATTTATATGAATATCTAATGAAAAAAATAATTTGAACATCTTATAAATTTAATTCAATTTAATCAAAATTTTAATTTTAAACGTTTATAAAAATATACCGTGATTATACATTTTTTATTACAGTAAATTAGTGAACGATTGATGAAGAAGCCTGTATTCAATTTGTAATCATATTTGCATATCTATAATATTTTTCGGCATAATAAAAAAAAAAAAAAAATAATTGTTTTAAATAGTGAAAATGCTTTTAAAATTATAACAATTTACCTATAGAGAAATTATAATGTAGATAGTTGGTAAATTTTTCAACATTCTATAATTAGCCATTTTTTAATTAAAACTAAATTAATAAATGAATTTTGTTGATATTAGATATACAAGTATATACTATATAGCGTAATAATCCATTTGTTTTTTCGATATTATGACAAGATTCAACATTTTTAATTTTATTTGACTTTTAACCACCCAAAGTACTAAATAGATCATATTTGCTACAAGAATTTATGACAGAAAAGAAACTATATAATTTTCAAATCGATATACATTCATTGCTATGTCCAGGATCCAAGGCATACTTGACGATTTAATTTTGGCTATTTTATACATTGGACCAGTGGTCGGTAACCTTTTTGAACTCTCGGCCCACATTCCCAAATTAAAAACTGTTTGCGGGCCAGAAAAAAACAAAAATTTTATATCCTTAAATTATTTACTATGCAAAAAAATATTGCTTAAAACTTTAAAATAAAAAAAAAATTCGTCTTTTCAGAATTTTAAGGGCCGTATACAATAGCCCCCCACTGGTTGCCGACCATTGCATGGGATGATCGAAAATAAAATATGTCTGTCATCCGAGTATAGTAGCTTGTACACGTCAATATATATTTATTTTAAGTATAAAAGATAAATTTAATATTCCAAAATGATGGCAAAATAAACTTAGGTACGTAATTATTCTCCGACGCTGTTCGGCGAAATTGAGTTGTACCATATTTACAGTTCGAACGTGCAACACCGCCGAAGAAACAGCTAGCTCTTGTTTCTTCATTCGTTTTCTTTGCGCTTCAGAATGGAATTATTAAAATACTCTATAAAAATGAGAGCACTTGTTTGTCGTACACTATAAAGGCTGTTGTTTAACGACTGTTCGATAAAACTATTAGAATTATTAACAGTCTTCTACGAATGACGACGATTGTCGCGTTTGCCACGGATGATAAATATTGTAATAATGTGATAGACCATACGATTTTTTATAGAACTCTTTGTGATATTATAGGATTTATTTTTATATTGCAGCTGTCTTGCATACGAAACTTTTGGTATCTAATTAATTTCTTAAGTAAAATCATAATAATCGTATATCCTGCATTTTTTTTTTTAATCATAATGTTATTATTTCAATAGTAAGTATTAAAAAATAAGATCATCTTCGACCAGCATAATTTTACATTGTACACAATGCTGATACATTCGATTCGACTTGTACAAATTCGTCATCATACGCGATGTATCGTACGCGCGCGTTTTTAGTTTACATCGATTGAGTTCATACGCCATCGTCGGAGCGGCGCGTATGTATTTAACCAATATGTAACCGAAAACGCGCGCGTACGATACGTCGCGTGTAATACGCGCCCGTGTAAAACGAGCCTACATGTAGTCATCTACTATAGTAGCTATACAGCAGTTTACGGTTTGGCTGAACAAAATGAATAATAATTTTAATAATATTTAAAAGTTTAATCATTAAATTAATATTACATACTAAATGGTTAATAGATTACGATCTACGTATAATAAAGAAGGACTTACAAAATCAATAAAGTTAATTTCTGAATAGGTGGGTACAGGCAGTTATTCACATTCGACTCGTTATACACATGTGACTATACCATTCCCGTTTCGATACCGTCCTGTTCAGGAATAATACATATTCATATACTATTTTCTACTGATTTTAAAATTAATCGATAGGTACTAGTTAATATGCTTAGATTTTTTGCGATACTAATATATATAATAAATACATCTATTTATGCGATTATGCTATGTATATTATTATATTATATCCTATTATAGGTGTATAGTCAAAATATTTTGAAAATTTTAATATGTGTAAAGAAAATGCTAAAATTAATATTTGGTCAAGTTTTCAAATAACTACAGTTATCTGTTTTTAAATTAATGCAAAAAACAAAAATCGGTTTAGGAGAAATAGTTATCAAAGAAATGTGAAATGAATATCCAATGTTATAAAAATGCAAACAATTATTAAAAAACGTTAATGTGATTTGTTGGAAAACATTTTATTTTTGTTAGGGATAAAAAAAAAAAACTTATGAGAAAACTTATATTAGTCCGGTACTCGACCGGTTAAAAATTTACATTGTTATTTATACAATTAATATAAATATAAATTATTATCCTACAAAATGGGCCAAGTATGATGAAGATTACGTATTTTCGGTTTCACGTATTTTACGCATCGTGCGTTTGGAAATAAAATATGCATAAACGTCACTCGGAGGGTAGCAGATTTTCCGGCGCAATAAGAATGTATTTATTTTATGTCTAAAAAAGTAAATCAGAGCTCCAAATGTATAGAAAATAAAAACTCACGTAAACATTGATTTTTTATGAAACTTAGTTGTTTCATATTTAATCTCCAAACGTGTAGTAACCACGCCACCGACGTAGGAACAGCTTTTCTCATCTACCTTTACCACGTTTCGAATTTAAATGATTAAAATATTGAAATATTTCATTATTTCAGCAACAAAAATAAGCTGAACGGAACGGCAACGCATGTAAAATAGTATATATATTAAAGTACGGTTTGACGGTTTGAACGTCTATTTCTTTTCTCCGTCGAAATTATTACAAACGTCAATCGTCTCCGACGAATAGCGATGATTGATGATAGCCATAGAAGACAGATTAATATGATTGATTCATAGACCACATACTGTATAATTATATTATATTATATTATTATTAGCCAGACATTTAGACATTTAGTCAACAACGAGTAACTAATTTATTTCAATAACAAATCGCATTTATTATTATCTAGTATAGTTATATTTTAATATTGATTCGTGTATTTTTACTAGCTGTTATTAACGTGAGAGTCGATGCCACCGATCGGTGTTGTATTAATAGGTTTATGGAATAAACAGTTTAAAACTAGTTTACATAATATCTTGAATAATTCTCTGTTGGTGTTAAATAATAATGATACACGAAATGTCGTCTTTAAGTAATATTTTTGTAAAAACTTACAATAAAATAGATAACTATTAATTATTAACTATAATCCTTATTTTTCGTTAAAATATCCAGTTTTGTTAATATTTAAATGTAGTATTTACCAATATCTTGTACACGTGTATTGTGTGATAAAAAGTTATGCAAATATAATTTTTCAATTTCCAATTTGTAATAAAAACAACTGATGAGGAAAATTTTTCAATAATGAAATATTTAAGAATTGTATAACAAATACTATTTATAAATAATTTGAAATTTAAAAAATATAAAATCTATAAATAATTCTTATTATAATTTAAAATATCGTAGACAGATATTTTGCAGAAATTTTTAATTGTTATCCACATTTTTAAACACCTAGAAAAAAGTATGTTTTTAGAAGTAAAGTTTGTAACTATACTCTTTTACAACTCCTTAGTTCATTTGTCTTAATTAGTCTAACATCGACTCTTTGACCTTAATATCGACAAATTTATATTAAAGTTTATTATTATACATTATAATCGAAAATAATACAAAAGATATATGATTGTAAAATACAATTGACTAAGTCGTTGTTTATTGTAATATGTGGATCATAATCTATTAAATATTAGGTATTAATTTAAAGGTCCGTTTCGCCAGCACTGTCACTTTCGAGTTTTTATATCAAACCTCGTCAGTATTACGTACTCTTTTTTGTACAATTTTGAAACAAAAACAAAATTTTGTACACCCCCCTCCCACAAAACACGACCAAAACCGTTTTTCCTATGTGCGAGGAAAATGCAAATAAGTTTGACACGTAGCACGATTGTAAATCGTCTATCATATATAAATTACCTGTAATTCAGTGTGTAATAAAAATACTTTATTAATCTCATTATATCCCTAACTATAATCAATACATTAAATTTTATTATTACGCTACGTTTATAGAAGCATCGTGAATTCGCGAATACGCTTCTATCTTAAATATTTGTATAATTAGTTTTTTAGGTGAAAAGCGGCAAAAATTGAACTAGGGCCGTGGCCAGCTGTAATGTGAAATCAAAATTTCGATTATTTCGTGATTTTTGCGCAAAAACTGTTTCAGCAACTCGTCTTACGATGCGTGTAAAGTTTCAGAGTTGAAAAATAAATCCTTTATCCCGAAAACTTGCATACGAGTTTTTTTTCAAAAAGTGATTTTTGCCGTACTCAGGTGGTTAATATTTGGATTTTCGACATTTTTTTGATATAGAAAGAAAGTCCGACGGCGCCTTATGCACGTTTCAACGTTTTTAGAAACATCGCGAGTACGCTAACATTTTAAAAATACGTATATTTAGTATTTTTGAATGCAAAACCTGTAACCCCCTAACATTTTTACCCGGTTTTGAATGCAAGACCCGTAATGAAATCAAATCCCATAACCTGTTATATTGTATTTTATTTTGTTTTAATTCATTTTTTTAATTATTCTCATTACATGGAATGATTATGATTATCAATTTGTTTGTACGTAGTATGTATGATACAGACATCGAATATATCGAAAAATCGATACAAATTTCAAATACTGAGTGTATAAAATGTGAATATTTAAAAAAATGTATTATTTTACATAGAAATAATTAAGGACTCATGCATTTAGTAATGCCCGGGCGAAGTGTTTAGGCAAATTGTGTACATCACTGCAATGTTGTAGGTTGTCGATATTTACGTATTCGCATTTTGTATTCATTGTAGTGTACACACATTCATTAATTCTCATATTATGTGTAGACCAATATGTTGTATTACCATTGCTATTTATATAAATTTTATGTTAATTCTCTGTATGTGTAATCGTATTTCACAGAGGAAATTCTATAGCGGAAAAAGTTTTTCAGTATGAACTCCAGCGTTTGAAACGTTGAAAAGGTTGAAATTCGTAAGTGTTTGGTTTGGTGCGGTATGTTGTTTAACCGCGGTTAAAATTTTTTGTTATAGTTCAAAAGTTATACACATAATCTTCCATGTGAAGTTATAGTAGTACAGTAAAATCTTGTTTATAATAATAGTGTTTATTTATTGCTAGTAGAAGAAATTTGTGCATAGTATAATGGACGAATACGAAGTTACTAGCTTTGCTCTACACTGAGGTAAACTTCTTATCGCAGAGCAAGGTTACTTATCTAGATGTTATTTTAAATATAAGGAAAAAAAAATAAAAGAAGAAAATATAAGTATTACAAATAAACTAAAAAGTAAATTTAAAATAAAGAATACAATTTAAACAGAAAAAATTCACAATTACATATTGGTATAAAAGGGGTACAATACGAACTTAATAGTATAGTAACAATCATAATTACATAAAATATCGTCAAGTAATTGAATATTTAGTATTTTTAGTTAAATATTTAGTAAGCTATTTTATAAATATCTTTCAGTATGACTTCTCATAAACAATAGTTTTGAACTATAAAATAATTTTTACAGATTACCATAAAACCAATTTTTTAGTTTGTATTTAAATTGCGAATAATTTGAACACTCTCTTATTTCATTTGGGATGATCTCTAATATCCTTAGACCAGTTTGAATGAATGTACCAGATGCTTTGTTGGTGTTAGTATATGAAATTTCGAATTATCTTTTCCAAAGATTATGAGGATTGTTTTTAATTTTAAATGCTTTATTAGTTTTATTAATAAAACATATCGCTTGCGTTTTGTATAGTTTTTCAATTTATTGTACTCGTAATAGTTTGAGTAGCTCCTTTGAAGGGAAAGTTTTTGGTTTACTTAAGATAATTTTTATTATATTCTTTTGTTTTACCAAAAAAAATTTTTTTAGTGTTGTGCTGCAACCTCCCCAAGCAATTATTCCGTATTGTAATAAAGATTGAATCATTGCAAAGTATGTTATTCTTAGATAATTTTTGTTTAGTATTTGTTTAGCTGTTAAGAAAAAGTATGTTAGTTGTATCAATTTATTTATTAGATTTTCCGTGTAAATAATCCATTTTAAATTTTGATCAATTAATATTCCAAGATATTTAACATAGATAAACAGAATACAAATGACCATACAGTACAGTGCAGGATTATTTATAAAACAATAGATATTCAAATAGAAATCGGATAAACAATAGAATTTATTTATTTTTATTACAACCGTTGTTTTGATAGTGGTTCAAAGTATTGTTCTCTCGAGTAATTTACATGAATTCCAAGTTTCACGAAATACACGCATGTGGTCGTGAGTTCATACAAGTCAAAGCTTTTCGGTAAAGCATTTTTTTTGTTGTACTCGAATCTGTTAATTTTCTGATTTGTCTACCCGTCAGACCTCATTTTATGACGAATATTTAAAAAAAAAAACAAACGAGTCTAGTCAGTCCATAGTTTTTCGAGTTATGTGCTTGTCAACGAACAGCATATCATTCACATTATATAGTTGAGAACGTGTCGTGGACATAAAATAACATAATGTACATCCTGTCAACAAAATACTTCGTATCGGCATCTACACTTACCACCCTACCGACCGAATTTAAATGTGTGTTGCTTGACCAGCAATGGTCGAAATAGCCCGGCAAAAACTGAGTTAAGTGTATACGCCATACCACGAATGCATGTATAAGTGAATGTGTATACTTCTAACTATGTGGACGTAAAGCCCATGAAGGTAAGTGTCTAAAATATTATGTAAAGTATACGAGGTCTTTGGCGATCGATTAATGCACTATAATCAATAGTGTACTTTCCGACTCGATAAGGAGTAATATGAGATTTATAATACGCCTACGACACAGAAGAGCACAGCAGCTGGAAACAATGATAGTTAATACTGCAGCCTCTTTTTTGGCTCGACATTAACGATGAATAATATTAATAAAATAACATTAATATAATATAAAACAAAGTTACTCGGTTTTTATGGAGTGCTTTAGCTAAGCAGCTACTACTTGTATCTATATCATTTAAATAATTCATAATTTGTCAATATAGCCGTTCCCTTATTGGTTATTGATAATAGATTAATAGATACGTAAAATCGTTAGTTTAAGTAACCATTCTTGGCCTATTCTCAAATTCAACAACGTGTATAAATTAAATCTAATAGTAACCAAATTTACTTAAAATAATTTATAATTGGAGTGTGTGTTAAAAAAAAGAAGTATATTGAAAATTATTTGCATTTTTATCAAAAATAGACAGAAATACAGAATACACCAAAATGCTCAAATTGAACGGATTATGAAATTTTTTGATTTCCAATCACCAATAACTATAATGTGAATTAAAAATTTAAAAAATATTATTCTTTAATGATAAAAAAGTACTACATTGTAATATTTATATGTACAGGGTTAAAATCTCTCTAACCGGTATGCTATTTCGATATTAATGTATAAATATTTATATTTTATTGGTAAAATAAAATGTTCAACATATTACAATATATAATAATCAAAATTCAAATAACTCTGTATTATCAGATATTAGATCACATTGAATTTAAAAATATAAACATAATTTACCTATATCAAATAATTTCATGACAAAATTAATATTAAAAATGTTGTTCCAGAGCACAACCAAAATATTGCAAACAATCAATATTACTATATGTGGTGGAATAATAAATAAAAAAATGATATACTAATAAAAAAACTTATGAATTTTGTTTGGACTATACCTATACCAAAAATTTAAAAAATAAAATAAACAGTAAGGATTTCTAAGAGAATCACTTTTCAATAAACCAACTCCGTTCTTTTCTATTTCACTCAATTTCAGGATATTACATGTTTAGCATAGTTTGGTAGAAAAAAAGTATACAATAATTCGGGTTTAATGATTTTCTTTAATTTTAAATTCAAAAGAGAAAATAATAATCATAATCATAAGATAAAATGAGAATACTTAAAACAATGAATTTAAACAAAAATATAACATAACATTATGCATACATATTTTTTGTTTAAAAAAATCTTATTTTGACTAGCTTTACACAAATTTTAATAAGAACAAATTTGTATTTAATTAATATTTAATACAAAACGTATAAAAGTTAACTTACATTGGCTTATATATTTATACAATATACATAAAAAAAAAAAAGTCTATGTATTATAATGATAAGTGATAATACATATTTTATCTAAATTTAATTTTGAATTTTGCTAGATTCAATGTACATATACAAAAAAATAAAATAAAAACAAAAACGTCCATATAAATAAATTGGTTGCTTTGTTCAAGATAAATCAATGTATTTTTTTTTTCAAATAACAAACGTTAGAGTTTTATGTTTTGAGCAATTTATCACATTTTCTCACATAATAATCATTATTCATTTGGAATTATAAATTATTACACACACAAATATACATATACATAAGCATATATATGTATAGAGTATAGATATATATTATTATAAAGAGTAGTTAATTAAATTAAAAAAAAAAATTACAAGGAAAAAAACATTTATATGTGCAGATAGTTTTCAAAAATCAGTTCATATTATAAACATAATGCTGACAATATCATAAATCATAATTTGAGTTCGAAAAAAATTTAAAAAAAAAATATAAATATATTAATATTAATTATAATAAACACGTTTATATAAGATATGAAGATAGGGAAGAGAATATATTATAAAATGTCTTGGGGGGGGGAGGAGGAGGAATAAATAAATAGACGAAGAATCGCATATATTATAATACATCTCATACAAACGTATTACGTTCAACATTTCGTTACAAGTATCATATGATATTTTAATAGTTAACGGGTAGGCTAAAACGCGTATAATTATCGGGTTTCGAGCACGACGTGGGACGAGAGTCGAAACGAATTCGCAGCTCACCGCCACCGCCGCCGTCCGCCGACGAAGAGAAAGAGAAAGACGATGGCGACGACGAAAAGGATGATAACAGTAATAATATTAGTAAAATAATAAGAAAAATAACCGTGTGATAATAGTAATAATAATAATAATAATAACAATAAGGCTGTTGCTGCGGACTAGATGCGGCGGCGGCGGCGGCGGGCCGTCAGAACAGGTCCGACGTCGACAGCGGCGACGACGACTTGTCCAGCACCGTTCGGGCGGCGGGCACGGCGCGGTGCACTTGGAGTTTGCGTATCCGCGACTGGACCGTCTCGCACTTGAGTTCGCTGCACCGGGCGTATCGGCCGCTGCCGCCGTTGGCCTTTATTTCGCGTATCACCACCACGTTGCCGTTTCGCTCGCGCATCAGTTCCAGGCCTACGCACCGGTTGTCCCGCGGTCCGGGCGGGGACACGCTACCGGACTTGTCATCGAACACCCTGAGTCGGGCGGCCGGCCGACAGTCGCCGCATCCGTTGGCGAACTGCGACATGGCCCGGGCCACGGCACCGCTGCACTCCTTTGGCCATTTTCTGCGATCGCCGCCGGAAGTGTCCCAGACGTTGAAGCACGACGCAGACATTTTGCCCAGCCTCCGAGACTGCTGCAACAGGTCGGCAGACGTCGATCGACACCAAGACGACGACGACGACGACGACGACGACGAGGAAGATGAAGACGATGACGAAGGATGGTCCAGCGAGTCTTCCAGCGATATGATGCTGGACCGGTCGCTGCTCGAATCGATAGAGAACTCGCTGACGGTGTCGCTGCTGCAGTCGCTCACGGACGAGGTGTCGGCGCTGCTGCTGTTCGGCGTCGACGACGTGGACGGCGCCCGCGGCCGGTGGTGGTATTCCGGGTGGTTGAGCAGCTGAGACGACGGCGACGACGGCGGTGACGGTTCGTCCACCACGTACACCCTGCGGAATGTGAACGGCACCATGTCGCGGCCGTTGACGCGCGCCAGCCCTCCGACGGGCATCGTCTGCGTGCCGTTGGCCCGACTCAGCGTCCGACACGACGGGGCGGCGGCGGCGGCGTGTGGAGGTGACGGATTCGATTCCGTCCGTTGACAGGTGTCGACAAGTTCGCGATCTAACCGCCGGACCAGCGACTCCATGTTGTCCTTAAACGACTTGCGCCGAGATGCGCTCATCGCCGGCACGGGCGTGTTGTCGCAGCTCTTGGACAGGGCGGCAAACTTTTTCTGTTGCTGAGGTTGTTGGTGTAAGTGGTGTGGTTTTTGTTGGTGTTGCTGGTGATTTTGTTGATGTTGCTGGTGCTTAATAGCTGTCGTCACGGGGGTGGTGTTACCGGTCGTGACACGGTCTACGACGTCTGAGAGGGTGTTGGTTACTACCGCACAAATCGACGAGTCGGACGCGTTGCTGCTGCTGCTTCCGCCGCCGTCTTGTCCGTTGAATATTCTCGAGGGCGTAGTGCACGCCGCCGACGTCATCGTCTGCGTCCTATGAAACCAACCGTGTTCCAAACAGTCCTTGGCAGTGAGGCGATCCCTGTGAATCATAACAATATTATAATTAGGCGTTGCGTTACATTGTAGGATTTGAGTTGTTATATGGAATTTATGAGCATGTGAGTTTCACGAAAATTAGTTTTACGGTTTTTTTTCGAAATGTTATTCCCTCTAATGTGCACCGACTGGCTTACATAATATATATTATATTGTAAGCCATCGGTGTTGTTATACGCTATAGACAAAAATATACTGAAGTAAAATAAAATACGGCTGACGCGCTGTTCGAGAAACAATATGATATATTAGAGGGACAATTTTTAAAACCTCCAAGAGTTATGTTAACTATAAAAAATTACAATAATATAAAAGAAATTGATATACACATTAACGATAGATATTACATTTAATAATCTAACGATTTTCTACGAGTTAATTTAAGAAATCAAGTAAAAACGATTCGAAATATTAATTTACTTTTGTGAAAAAAAGTAAAATATAATAATATGTGTGTTTGACTTCTGTGAGGCCATAACATATTATTATATCGAATAATGTAAAGTAAGAACAAAAATTGGAATGTAGTAATATTAATTTTTTTAAAACCAATTACGATGTCATTTCCAAAGCCAATTTTGACAACTCTCCTACAAAAACAAAATTAATAACTCGCGTATGTCATGTCAAGTCGATTCTAAATATTGAGAGAAAATCCTGTCGGAACAAATCGATGACTGCATTGTGTTCCGTAACGTATTATTTTATTCCAATTAAATGTTTTTTTAATCGGTCAATTAGCTATAACATTGCATTGCTGTTGCAATTAGGTTAAACCGCTTTTACATGAAATATTATCTGTACAGAACAAAGTGTACCTATTCCAAATCGTATTTAAAGAAATAAAAATTTTCAATTAAAACATTGCACGTATCGATAGTTACATAACCCCTCAGAGTAAACTATACGTATAATATATTATAACCGAATACACGTGAATGGATACTAATAATTACGTGTATCTATCTGCTTCAAATATTATATTAGGTCGAGTGTATATCGTCGAAATGATGGACGAGTATCTGTATGTATGTGTGTTATGGAAGAGTTCGTCGCGGGTTAATAATGTTAATATATAATAATATTATGGGCGTGTTATAGTATGTATACCTACGGGAGACGACTAAAATGTTTTTTCTCCTCGAATCGACAATATTATTGCTTAGGTATACACCATATGTTATTATCTATTTTTTTTTTACTTTCTAGGCACATCATGTTAATCCACACAACAATTATATTGATCACAACAACACACTTATATTTTGTACATGCACCCCAGACAACTCACCTTGGGTTTTTCACCATCAGCTTCTTCATGAGATCAATAGCATCCTCAGATATATCCTGAAATAGATCTTCAGGAAAATCGAGTTTGCATTGTGATATGTTGCAGAACGTCTCCTGTTTGGTGTCGCCGCCGAACGGCGAGCACCCGGTCAACAGTACGTACAGTAGGACTCCAATGGACCTGTGATGAAAACCAATACATTATAGCGGACAGCACTCAGTGGAGTATAAAGTTTTCATAACATTATAGCTTCCAAATATTAAATAATATTGTGATAAATGCTATCGCATGTATTCCTTACCACATGTCGGTTTGAACGTCAATTGGTTCATAGTTAAGCACTTCGGGGGCAACGTAGTCGGGTGTGCCGAGTATTTCTCGCACATCGGCTCCTTCGCTCAGGTACCTGGATATGCCAAAGTCACATAGTTTTACATCACAGTTTGGGAAGTCGGCAGTCAATACAAGATTTTGTGGCTGCAACACATAATTACATTTTTAAAAGAATAATACATAACTAAAATCATCTGGGCGAAGTAACCTACTTAAAAAAAAAGATTATAACATAAAAGATGGTTACAGTAGTTGATAAATACAATTTATTTGAAACTTTAATCATCAAAAAACATACAAACATAGATATTTTCTAATTCCTAGAGTGGAGGTCCTGCACACATTTTCACGCTTCATCAATCGCATAAAATTCATTTTCATAATTGACAGTTAATAATTATTTCTACAGATTATATCCAGCGATATACGTAAAATACGAAACTAAGAAAAATGGTTACATTTTCCAGCAAACATTGTATACTAGGAGAATAATGGTAAACATCATAATATGCGAAAACGGCAGATTTACACGAGCGCGGCAAAAACCACGTTGTGCAATACCGATGACGATTAAAATATAAATTATATAATCCACGTGTGTGCGATTTCTACGATACGAATCGTTCAACAATTTAAATTTACACACATGAAAGCTATGTTTAAAATAGACTCGTTTATTATATATAGCAAAAGGGCAAACTTATCGGGTGCGAGAAAAATACAAACTGTCGACACGTTAATCGTCCGAAGATGAACGTCGTTCGATTTATCTTGTCAGAAAACGCGACTCCTACACGGGCCACGTTAGCAACGGTCGTTGTTTTTATTATTGCTCATTATTATTATATTCTAGCGGTAGCGTGGTTATATTGATTTCCGTAATATATTTACGATGTATTATTATGTTGGTTACTTTATATACGCCGACAAAAACAAATCGAACGAGTTTTTAAACAATTTATTTTTGAAGCAATTTACTGCATGTAGTAAAATACACGATAACCTTAAAGTACCTTCAATCTTCATTTTTATTTCTTGCGTGAACGTCGCAAGTAGAGGGTACCTATTCGCGTTTTGAAACGCATTATGCACAGATGAACAGAGTCATCTACCGACGCCATCTTTACTCGCGTGTACCTATCCGACCGAACGAGGAAATCGACGATAAGAGCTGACTGTAAACGTAATATAAAATTGATGAACATTCTGCGGACAGGAAATTGCGGTTATCAAGATAATTACGGCATTACATATTTGACTGCATAGGATCACAGGTGTCAGTTCTTTTGGTCGTACAAGAATACGATAGTTCGAAATCATTTTTATTTCGTAGTCATGACGAGTGGTCGGAAGGCCAACGGCGGTTTTTGATGACAGTTTGAACGATAAAAAGAAATAGAGCGAGAATCAGCAAATATTTTTATTATAATATAATATACTGTTGTGGTATAACAATTATTATTTAACAGCAGACGTCCTAGACGAAAATAATAATAGATATAATGTATTGAAGAGCCAGGTATAGTAATCACAACTACATAACAGCTGATCTGATTTGTAATAATTAAAAACCAATGATAATAATCAAAATGTTGTCATTGTTCATTGTTATAAGATTATGTTACAAAGCTATTGTCCATAGTTTGAAAGTAATAAGTCCCATCGTAGTGTTACTATACTGGGCGATTATTTTAACAGTAAATCAATATCTTAAAATTGTGTTTTTTTAATACAGGTATATATTTTATATTTTATATACTGATAATTAATATGACTAATATTTTCCTGAAATTTTTATTTATAAAAATTTAATTTTAAGTTCCAATGTTAAATGTATTTACAGTTTATATTCAAGTGAATAGTCCACATCACTCCGCTCAAAAAAACTTTATATACCTACTTAAATTTCTAAAAAATAGAATTCAAAAAACATTGTCTGCTTAGGATAAACCAAATAAAAATAGATGTTGTATTCGAATAACTAAAAAGCTCAAAAAATTATAACGACAAAAAATATAATTTATACAATTTTGTTTTGTAATAACAATAATATAAACCTTAATAAAAAGTTAACACTTTGGAAAATAATGAGTGTTAAATTTTAGAATAATCACTATACTATAAGGTAATGTACACTAGCTGTATATTTATTTAAATGATGACCGACTAAAATTCAACGATGTGTAGTCTATAATTATAAAATTGCAATAATTTGAATTTTTTAGCATAGATTTCAGACATCTGTCCAAAATTATATAAAAAAAATAGTGCGAGCTGTTAATACTAATACAGTAGCGTCGCGGTATCCGAAAGACGAGGTAATCCGAACAGCTTAATCGCCATCGTTCTATGTGTATAATTTAAAATAACAATAATAATTTTAATTAATTTAAAATCATCAATTATTATATTTATTGTACTCAAATAGTTTATATACAAATTAATAAAAACATTTTTAAAAGTTTTTGTGAGACAATTTTCTACCCCTTTCCTCAATTTCCTTTGGATTACCACGACGCTACTGTAGTATTTTTCCTAAGTGTGCGTATTTATACTTTAAACTAAAGACAGTTTAAAAACGAAATTAATTTCATCAATCGAATCAAAAAAGCCTATAATAATGAACTAAACAAAGCCACTTACTGGCAATAACAAAAAAAAAAGTTGTTTTAATGAAAATATAAAATACACATTTTATAGCTTAATCCGATATGTGTTTGAATGGTGTAAGCCGTGATTTAAACATGTTGAAACCTAAAACGTCAAGATTTCCACGTGTTATGATATCTGAATATGTTCTCGAATACTTAAATATATTTAGAAATGGTCCGAGGATATCAAAGAAAGTTTACATATAAGGATGAAGACGCCGTTATACAGACTATATAATATTATATTGCTGTATTGTACTACCTAGTGACACTACAGCAGTTCTCTAGCGATCCAGTCCGAATTCCAGACACACAGCGCAAACCTGTCGTCGGCACTCGAGTTATTGTTTTAATTGCTTTCTCGGACGAAAAAACCCATCGGAGCGTGAATATTAAAACATGAGAACCAGGATGCATCATTAATGGGTAGTAGGTACTTCCATCATTGCACATATGTATATTCTAACCCCGACAACAATGCCTATAATATACCAATCGTTTGCCAGAACATTAAATTATTATATTAACATAGTTGCATCGTAGAACCGACGAGCTCACATCCTGCCACAGTTCTCACCGGTACTGTAGGTATATAACAGGTATATAGGTATAAAGAAGGAATAGGAGAAAATGCATCGCTCCGGTCTTCAACTAATTTTTTTCCACTAAAATAATATGTCCTAGTACGTAGTTTAATAAAAGCACAGAAACTGTGATTATGTAATGAATTGGGATTTATTTTTTTCTGTAACTATGCCTATTATATCAAAACTAATTTGTTTACGCCGTTTATTGCTTTGGTCGTCCCGAATAATCACCAGTCTTATTTCAATCAAATAAAAACTATACATCTTTCGTAAACACAATCACATCTATTGAGTGAGAACATGAACACAAACTGTCCACTACCTGTGAAGATACGGTGAACGATTTTTTTATGTTGATGTGCGACATAATGATAATTTATTTATGTTAAAATAATGTTGTGTGGAAGGGGGGGAATTAATTTACAGCGGCATAGATCTCTAGCGTGCGGTTAATTAACGAAACAAATAACGGGCGACAAACGCGACTTGACAACTAAAACGTCGACCTAACCAGCTTCATTGCAGACGTTAAACTATACAAGTAATTTTTATCATCTATAGCGGAACGAGAAAAACTGTATGATGAGAAAAATAATTTTAAAAAAGATAACTAAAAAAATAGTGTATTATTGTATTAAGCTGTTACGTATATAATACATTAATTATTACGGTATTCGGACAATTAAAAAAACATAACAATTGATACCTATTTAATCGATCAAAAGGAGATTATATAGAAGTTTAAAAGTTGTTGTAAGTCAGATAGGCGCTAATTAAAGCATAATGGTCTTGGGAATATAAACGTGTGTAATTAATGACTATTAAAATTATAAGTATTATCTCGATATAAATTTCCCAGGAAATACTAATTGATTTGTTGTGTTCATTTGAAAGGCATTAGAAACGAATAGTTTCCCATACGAATCATCCGATAATATAATAATTGTATCAAACAAAAAGCGTAAAATATAAGAACAATTAAAAGACAAGTCTTATACACACATTCTTTCCATTTCTTTTCGATAAGTTAATTATACATATGATAGGTATACATTTAATATCGCATTTATTCAAAACTAAGATGTAGCAGCAGTTATTTGTACACGTGAGATAATTCGATATGATCAAATAATGTCCACCAGTTTTTTACTCGTTTCCGGTAATAATAATATTTTTAGTGAAAAATCAAGTTTTATATGTATAAATGCATGTTATTTAAAACACCGCATTGTCTCTTGCTGCGAGGTTTATGGATGTCATTTATTGTACACTTATACAATACGCATTTCAACATCCTCATTCATCACCAGTCCCACACATATTGTAATACGAATATTACATTAATAAATACAAAAGAGAAGGGTGGGGAATAATATTATTTATCAGCTGACAAGACGTCCGGTTGCGATGTAGTTGTAGAGGGAGAAGAAGATGGACGCACTAGAGTTTTACAACCGTTTGTCCCGTTTTAAGTCTAACGGATCCTGCGGTGGTTTAACGATTTTAGTATGGTAAAATAAAAATAAAAACAAACCAACATGCATAAACAACCTATACAGCAAATCTATATACGATATATTTAAATAATATCGATATTAATAGCTATTATGTTGCGAGAAATTATATATGTGTACAACGAACGGCAATGGTGGGTGCGTGTTAGTATATTGTTATTAGAAAATGTTCCTGCAAGAAAATAATATCATCGTCTTATTATTATATTGATTTATAGTCGACTTTACCTTGATGTCAAGATGCGCCACGTTTATGGTGTGCAAGTAATGCAACCCGTCAAGTATTTGTCGCATAAGTCGGGCTACCTCTGGTTCAGACGGTACTTCGTCCCTGTCTAGGACCATTTGAAGCTCACCACCAGGTGCTCTGGAAAATAAACGGAAAAAATTATTAATAACTAGGATATGGAAAATAATCATTTTGGATATATAAAATCTAATATATATATATATCGTTCCATAAACTAGGCAGTTCAAATTTAATGTTATATTCAAATTACATTCTTATGTTGAGAACATAATATGTTCCTCAATATTTCGGAAAAATAAAGTTATCTTTAATACTAGGTTTTATGATATAACCTGACGTATTTAATAAAAAGTCTACATCGTAATTGTTGTAAATTACATTTAAATATCTACATATTTTAAAACGAATTTATAATTAGCGGTTGAACGAGTTCGGATATTATATTTTTAATAGTAATCTTGTAAGACAATTTTAACAACTATTCACACACTAAACCTCACTTTATTAAAAACACCCAGTTTTCAGATGTTGACTAACCTACTTAATCATATTTTTTAAAAATATATAATACCTATGCATAATATATGCTGTGAGTATATACTATGTGCATACATAAAATATACAACACAGAACAGACAATAAGTGCAATTAAAAAGTAAACCGACGTGGTTGTTTTGAAAAAAAACATACGTATTGTATCGTTCGTTTTCTCTAAAGAATTTAAAAAAATATATTATCTGAAATAATAATTACTTTGTATCATTAGATAATAATATTATGTCGTATAATGATCATATGTGTTGTGACTTTTATCTTTGCAGAAATACTGCGGCGCGGAATAAGCAATATATATTTGAAAATTATGATCATATTATATTTAATGATCAATATAAATATATATATATAATAACAATGAAGCGATAATATAATGTAAAGGACAAATAATAATGCCATAATATTAGCATCGACGCCTTAGAAAATAACAATTATAATAGTACGAAAAAATGATGTGCCAAAGTCTGAACCAAACAATACAACAGACGCGTATATAGGTAGTTTATATTATGAATATAGTATAGGTACGAATCACGTAAGTATAATATAATATACTTCACAGCAATATTCGAAAATCTTTCGGTATTCAGTCAGTAGTTTGTGTTTATATGATAGATCGGCTATAATTAGATTTCTTATATAGGCAAACATAAGAATTTGAGTTTCAACGACTTAATAAGTTAAATTTTTGTTTTTAACATCATTTTTTAAGATTTATACAGATAAACTTTCTTAAAATTGGGAATATTTAATATGCAGAACTACTTTAGGTTTAAATTTTGAGCTACAGGACAGTGCGAATTATTCTGTGTATTAATAAATAAATGGTCTTTAATATTATTACATTATTACATTAGCGTGTGTACTTACAGTTCTAGTAGCAATATCATTTCGGTGCTGGTTTCGAACACTTTGTACAGGTTGACGATGCGGCTGTTGTATGTGCACGCTTCCAGCACGGCCACCTCGTGTAGGATTTCGGGTCGCAGGTCGGCGTTCCGCCGGCGTTTCCGCAGGAACTTAGCCGCATACTGTTTACCGGTCTGTTTGTCTCGACACCTCCTGACCGTCGCATATTTGCCCCTGAGATACGAAAAAAAAAACCAAGAACGTTAGTTTACAGTATAAATAATATATTATTTTACATAGATATGCACATAACATGCTGCTGAATAATAATAGGTTTATACTGCAATATATGGGACGCTTTGAGAAAACGTATATTTTACAACGATTTATACATAATATACTACAATAAAAAATTTATGATATAATAATTATTATATTACTGTTAACAATGCGAATAATTTCTCTCTAAACGATTAATCAAAATCCCCAAATTAACAAAGTAATACCAATATTATACAGCTATAGCTAAGCATATTTATAGTTTTAGGTAATTGTGTATTTTTTCAGCAAAGGGAAACACAGTTTATAAACTTATAACCTACAGCACTTTGATCATAATAATATATAATGTTGTTATATACTCTATTCGTAAATAATAGTTATCTTAAAAATATATACCGAATGTTCACGCCCAATGGTTATCGGGCGCCCGCAACCGGACGTCGATTTCGTCATTATTGCTTAACTTTGAAATAATATAAACTGTAATATAGTATTCAAAGATAGCAAGCAATTTGCACAAGTCACAACGACAACGCGATTCGGACGAGAGATATACATAATATATATTATATATTATAATATAGTCGCGACGACAGGAAGTTTTCGCGTGGAGCATAATGAAGGGGCCGTAGACATCTATAATAATATATAATAATGTGGCACACACACCTTTTTAAAACAATGACGATTGCTGGAGAAAACGCGCGCGAATTTAAATTGGACGTTTCGATTGCAAACCTCGGACGCGCCTAGCCCAGATGCTCGGCATTATTTATACCGCCTACACCTCGCAAACGTATACAATAATATTATGATATTACGAATCGTACATTCGTACGACATTCGAAGATTGCATAGGTATAAGTAGTATACATGTACCTATATATAGATCTCTTCGGAGACGTTACTTTACGTTAATTAGGCGCATATAGTGAGCAGATACGACGGCGCAATGGATCAAAACGGGAAAACTCGTATACAAAGAAACGCCACTCACGCGCGAGTCAATCCGATTTCCGCGGACGTGCGTATACGACCAGTTCTTATGTTTTGTCACCATCCTACTCGTCCCATTTAGTCTTTTGAAACTCACACACATCGATCGTAATACACAGTGGTGGTTTGTGTGCAACGGTGACCATATAATAATAATGAAAAAATAAGTAAATCGGAATTTGCGAAATTTCTCGCGGCGAGTACGGCAAAACGACCGCGGCATTGCGACACGTATCACCGCGCCGATGGCGCCAATCAAGGACGCTTTACGAACATCCTACTATACTTACACAAACACACACACATATATGCATGTGATACATTAAGTAATATAATATATATATATATGTAAGAACAGGATATGAGTACACACGACGACGATAAAAGTTGGCCACTTCGTCATACACACACACACACACACATAGATACTTGCCGCTTTTGGAAAAATGCCAGGCACAAATTTTACGTCGAAACGTAATAATTAACGATACACCAGTATGTTAAATGTAACATAGTTTTTAAATCATATATGTACATAATACTAGATAGTGCGGTGGAATAATTTTACCGAAATTGTAGATTGGTATTTTGAGTGAAATTTACTTAAAATCATTCCTGACTGTATGCATGTGATTTTTGGTCAATTTATGTCTTACTTAAATCTGCAATAAGATAATCGTTTAACGCGTATATAATGGTTTGTAATTACACAATTTAGAAATATTTTTTATTTAAAAAAAAAAAAAATTTCTACGCAAAATAAATATATGCCACTGGCCGTTCAGTCTCTTCCCCAGAATCAAAATCTTAGATATTACTGCAAGTATACGCAGTTGTTGTCAAATCGCCCCAGACGATCGGTTGTGGTAAATACATCATAAAAGTAGAAATGTATACATGATATATAATATAAACAAAGACGCTGTGATAACCGTCACTGCTCGTCCAGACATAGTTTGTATATTATTTTGTTATCGCAAATCGTGATTTTTATTTTTTTCCGCACGACGTTGAAACGGTATATCGACGAACGGATTCTCAGAAAATTCTTATTGCTAGTATGTAAGGAGGTACGTGTCAACATAATATATACATATATACTGTGTGGTGTATACGAATACGCGTAATTGTCAGCGATATAAAGTTGAAATATGGACTTTTTCACACGTCGGAGTATAGGTATAGATACTAACTACTCGTCGTCATTTCGTCACGCGTTAACCCCATTTTACCAGCGGAACGAAGTCTTCAATTTATATATATATATATATATATGTGCATATATATTCATAGATAGTGTATCATTTTGCTTCAGACACAAACACGGCACATGGAAAACGAATATAATACATTAGGTGTATATACTACCTATAGGCTATAGGTATATATAATAATAATAATAATAATAATAATAATATGGAATTACTTATCCGCACTAAAGACACGATTGGACAATGACCCGACGATATTAAACATATAAGATCGACGAGATGAGAAGAAATCTCGTCGCGAATTCGCGATTTATAACCTTCGCGGTGTCGGTACAAACGCGCTTGAAAGTCGTAAAACGATCGATGAGACAAATTTATTTTTCACCTCGTCACGTGTCAAGGTTGAATTTGTTGTTAAGTACACCGCCGTCGTATATACGTTGTATACTAGCATCCATTACCATTATTTTATTTATATTAAATATGATATTCAATAGGTTAACGAAGCTTATAACTGCAAATACAAGCGAAAAGGCACATGAGAGAAATTGAACATCAAGCATTTTATGGCTCAGGTTTAAGAATTAATACATTTTTTTCTTATTTATTGACGCGGGAAACACGTACGTCGTTGCACTATACAGAGGATATTATAATTGTTGAAACTCACTGAATGCATTTGTTTTTCGATTAAATTTACAGTATATCGTTATGTACATGTTTGAATAATATTCGTTAATAATATTGAGAGGTGTCACTGCAGTGGTTACATTATTATATTATACATCATATATATATCAAAAATATACATATAACAATAGCTGGACCGCGTGCGCGTAGAAAAAATACTTTTGGTCTTCGGTTGAAAGTTGACTTGTATATATCGGTTTCAACTTTCTATTTGACCCGCAAGCATAATATATTATATACATAATTATGTTATTAACACCTCGGTGAACCAAACCGACCGTGTCACAGATTGATATCGCCTCCTATTATAAGACAATAAAATAATATGTGTTAATAATACGTACATATATATTATATGTTATTAGGCAGAAATGCAGAATAGTAAAATCGAAGGCGGTCGTATATGATATATACATAGGTATACAGTTATTCAAAAAGTATCATTGCCGAGAAAATAATATAATTATTATATACATATACTCATGCATTAAGCACTCACAAATCAAAAGCGTATTTTTTAACACCACGTATGTTATTATAAAAGATATGCGATGGAAACGATTGCTAACGAAAATACTTGGTTGCTTACACACTCACATATTACATATTATATACATAAATATATATAGATGTACCTGCAGTATATAATAGCTGCGGCTCAAGCACTGCAGTGAAGATCAGCCGCACAAAACATATTTATGATGACCGAATAATAATAATAACACGTACCCGCCAAACTTCTATAGAACACACATAATATTATAAACGCGTACGTATGTCATATAGAAAACGGTTTATTGTGCAACGTTACATTGTCACCGGATTTTCAACTGTATATGTACACTTTCACTGATTCATAACGTTGCGTTGATAACAGCATACAAATATGTATTTATTATCAACATTTATACACGCATATTGTTAGGTGAGATATAATACTATATTAAGTACAGTGTATTCCTACATCATAATATTATACAGTTTTATTTTAATTGCTAAGTCAAAATTATTTTTGCGCTCGTCATTATAATACAAGCACAGACGTTTTTGCGTATCGTAACGAAAAAAAAGAGTAATTTCAACGCAATTGTAAACGCGACATGTTTTTAACAACGCTACCCGGCTAAACATTTTTCACTTAATTTATAATTATTATAATATTTCGATTGGAACATAATGAATAAAATAACCATTTCGTCCCGGACACACCGAGTAGAAACGACGCAGTTAATTACGACGACCATTGGGCGTACAAAAACAACATTAAACCGTATAATACATTAAAAGTAATTTTTAAGCACATACTATTTATAAGAATGTAACGGGCATGATCATAATGCATGTATATATAGGTAAGGTTTACGTAATCTTTACGATTCATGATTTATTTTTTATTTTTAACAATATAAAATCATGATTGGTTTTACGCGTTTCTCTGTGCATATATCTATCATAATCAATTATGCAAAAACGAAGACGTGATATTAATAGAGAAAAAAACTGATTTGACGTGTTAATACTATTGTGTACATGTCATATTCATGCACAATATTTTATAATATACAGTGTGTCTAAACTAATCATCGGACTACTGCAGACGACGACTTAATCGATCGTACTGATCGACACACTGCGTCGCCCGTGTCTACATTAATAATAATATAACCGGGTTAACTATACAATCGAAAACTTTGACGGACAAGCTACAGCGTACACGTCCGCCTATGCGATGTGGAATTAGGTCTCGTCCGTATGGTTTTTATCGCTTCGTATATATACTTTCTAGACGAGAATGTCTCGACGGGGTCGATGACGGACAGAGAACGACATGATATATGGCTGCGATCGTGGTAGGTATTATAATATTTTACTTACTCAATAAAAACTACAAACAGAAGACGGCTTGAGCGATCAAATATTACTATTTGCGGGTTGAGCACGGAAAATCGGAGCGGTTGACATTACAATTTCGGTTATAATGCCTACATCATAGCCAAGCCTGGTTTAAAAAGGATGGACTTTATATTTTGTAACATTGTGTACCTAACATTTAATCTTAAAATTTAATGGTGGAAATACGATGGTTTACATCTACAGATAACCACCTAATCCAGTCTTGATATAGTTATAGTAATTTATCGTACATAATTTTTATCGTCCAGGAAGACTTTTGTTTTTGCGCGACCTGTTTTCGGATATCCTATATATCAAATAGCAGCTGTATCGTCTATGGTAATACCTATATATGTTGACTCATAGACCGCGAGTTCGTGACGGTAATCGTTAAAAAACGACCTTCCCCGAACGCGTGTACTATATATATATATTATTGCCATTGCTATTGCAGTGACCCTTTCCACTACCTTGTATATAGCAAACAGGAATACGCGCGACGACAAAACGGTATATGTTAGCGCGCGTCCCGCATACGCAAATAGGCGATGAGGTCATTCAGCGTTTAGGTCTGTCCGAGAGGGAAAGAACGATTTATTATTAATAATATTATTATTATTATAATATATTATATACACACACGGCTGTTGACCGCAGTTTCGTCCGGCAAATTGAGTCGTCCGATCATAACATTCACGTGGTATTTTACGCACACTGCTATTAATAATACTACTATAATATATAATATTATCGGCATTGTCCTTGCCAGGACGCAAAAAAAATTATTTTCGTTCAATTTTTTTTCTCTAGTTACTCGCAGCAACACCGATGGTTAATGGTAATACAATAATATTCTATCATTATATGCGACCGCCGACGCCAATCATTCCGTCGGATTGTGCAAACACACTGTCGCCGTCGTACATTTCGTTTCTTTTGTTGTTGTTATTATTATTTTAATCGCGACCGCCTACTCCTCCACGCAATAGTACTGACAGCCAGACAGGAAATGAGGCGGGGCGCAGGTTGCACAGGGACGCGAGTTACAAGTAGTTGTTGAAGTTCGGAGACTTAAACGCACTCGACTGCAGTGGTTTAGTGAAAAAAATAGAACAGCACGGTAAATTTGTAGCTCTTGAATATCGTAATGACTAGTGTGGTTAGGAGGGGAACTCGATGTGTGATCTGAATATTATAATACATGAAAGTCATCACTTTCAAAGTCGAACAATTGTATTAAATCTTCTAAAGCGATCATGGGTAATTATTAATTTAATTAATCGTTTTAGGTATACCTGCCTGTATTATATTATATTTTATACAGCATGATTTATATATTTATATATTAATATAATAATTAGTTTTATAAAATGTGTAACTCATGTATAAATATTATATACTAAGCTATTTCTTACACTGCTATAGAAAAAATAAATGTTATTTAAGCAACATGTCCATATATTGAGGCACCGAGAATAAATAAAATAATATGTATTCAAATTTGTTATCCGATTAAGAATTTAGTTTATAATTAGTCATATACATTGAATAAATAATAAAAAGTAAACGCAAATATGTACGACCGTCGAACCTACAACAAATTAAATTTGAAATCTGCATCACTGCATTAATCAGCAACAAGCCTTAATCAACCACTATGACTATGTCATCAAATAATATAGTTAAAATTATTGTAAACATAAATGCTTAAAATGATGTAGAAACACCAGTACATTCCAATTTAATATTAACTGTTTTTACAATACAAAAACGTTATGTAATATTATGATAGTATACAAAAACACGAGAATTACCCACATAAAGAGGTTACAATAGGAATTCTACAAGATATTAGAATTCTACAAGACCATCTCGAGGCTACTATATTATAGTACTGAAGGGGTACCCACGATCCGGATGCTTTGTTGTGCTACATAATCCAAAGTTGAAATCAGATTAGACACCTTAAATAGGTTGATATTATCATTAAACGTGGCATATCCAGTGCATATATTATATAGTATATACAGTCAGGACTACAAGGTAAATTTACATGTTATTAGTTTATTACATAGTTTTACTATTACACGGGTGTACGTTGTACTTACAGCGCATGTCTTATAATTATTTTAGTTCCATATCGAACACCGCCTTACAAAAAAGAATTGATTTTTGTTTTTAGTGTTTGTAGGATATATTACAATTTATACACGAAAAATACAAATGTACCTTATTATACACGTATATATGTAATGTAAAAAAATTAAGTTATTAAGGAATTCTGCACATATAGTCTCGGCTTGTCAGGTACGTTTTTGTATTACAACACTATAATACTTATACGCAGTCTTAAAATAATTCTATATTTAATTATTTAAACTCTATTCTTCGAACACGGAATATCATTAGGTTGAACGATAATTATTAGATAATAAATGTTAAATTTACCATTACGATTTTGAATTTAGCAGAGAAATAATAATTGTGTTTATTCACACGACATGGCGATAACGGGAAACGGCAACGGCGAAAACCAAGCGAGCCAATTTTAATAACAATAATTTGAGTGTTCATAATTTATATCACACAATATAATAATAATATATATAATAATAATTGGTAACAATTATATAGTTTCTCGCGAGTGGACACAGCAGAACTTGTCTGAGACAAGATAGGATAACAATCAGCACGAAGGGTCAGTGGGGTATATTTGAAGCAAAAACGCACAATTTATATTTATCTTTCAATTTTAAGTCACTGTAGTGAAAATTTGTGCCCACACACACACATTTATATATATAAATATATTTATTTGCATTTACGTAAAATAATGTGTTCGATTCCATGATTGTCAAATGTTAGATTCATGTGTATATATATTATGTATATACTCACGTACTTTGTGAGAAAGAGAAAGAGAGAGAGATATGACAGTTATTGTTCAATCATTCTGCACGCACACACACACACACGAAGACTCTAGTTTGTACACGTAGATCGCAAATATGTATATATATACGTGTGTTTAAGAAAGAGACTTGCACGTCCGAAAGGACATCGGACCGTCTGTTGTCGGGTCAAGGACACTATATGCTACTGCCGTTGCCGATGCGGTTTCCAATGGTCGCACATCGCCGCCGTCGCCACCAGGACGTTGACTTTACCCCCTGCTCCGCTACCACCACCACAGCAGCCACCGTCACACTTAAACTTAAAATACCCTCCCACTACCACTACCTGCCATTATTATTATTATTATAACGATTCTCGATCACAAACAATAATAATAATAACATAGTTTATTAAATTATAAATAGTCCTACACAGTTCATAATACAATCATAAATAATAATACATATGTGATATAGGTACTAGAAATATCAATAAAGTAGAAATCAGTTATTAATCTATTATATTGATAATGTGTTTTCGGGTTCACAATTCATGAGATGTAGCTGAATGACAGAGAAAAATCGTCAGGTTTTTGCTTCCATGGGCTACAAACATATACAGTTGGGATGTTTAGAACACTATATTCATAAATTACGAAGATAAGATTTCAGCCATGCGCGCGTGCCGTATAGTCTAATTGAAATTAGTTGCGAACGCCGCCGCGGGATAAAGCGAGGAGATGCGCTGCAGTCCGGAAACGGCAGCGGCGCGCATCCAAAAAATTCCCGGTCGCTGACATCACCCACACTCTTTATATTATGCGTAAGCATCAATATTACCATAACAATATAATACATATAAGATATCCCCCCACACTACGCCGTAATCATCAAACTCCGCACGAGTCATAATGTTTTAATTGCATCCTATAATTATACGCTATTTTATCTCATTTGTTTCGCCAAAACAGAAATGTTTTTTTGATATTGAAATATTTGTGTCGATCATTAAAATATAACACTAATTTGTCAAGTTTAAGGTGTAAATGAAGATAGCAAATAACTTGATGGAAATTATCGATTTTGTTGTAAACTATAATAAATTTCAAAGAATTGTTTATATACAGGTAAGCTGTAGTAATTTTGGTTGATTTTGGTTGATCAACACTTTTATTTTAGTAATCTTTAACAAGAAGTTCAGCGTTTACGTGTGAATAATATGTCAAGTTAGAACGCACAGTAAGATTATTAAATTTCCATCACATTACATACCTACTGGTTACTACTACTGGTCTTTTACTATAAATATGTATTACATAATACAATATTCGTTGATCTAATCTCCCTTTTATTAATGACCAATGGGTATACTAACTAAGACATATGCGTGGGTTGTGAAGTGTTCTATTAGTGAAAAGTGGGTCATGTCTAATATGAAAATTTGTGAACCACTAATAAGTGATGTATGATATTTATTTAATTAAAATAGATTACAACATCGTAAACAAAATCGTTTAAATAATTTATGGTTTTCCATACAATTTGTAATAGGTTACCTATAATACATATAATAGTATATATCTAAATTATATAATAGCTATAGATGATGTATAAAATAAACAAGTGCACATTTCTTCCACCCAGATGATAAATTATGGTATTAAAAAAAATATATTATATTTGGTTATATATCGCATATAGGCGTATTATTTCATATTTGTCACTTGAATATTATAATTGAATAAAATAATAATTGGATGTAACAATTCAATTACGGAATTATTTAAATGTAGAAAAAATGGTACGGCGTAAAATGTGATGCACTCGTTTTGCTTGCTCTCAACAAATATTATCATAACTCGTAGATAACCAAATAACAAATGTAATACAGTGTTTATTGAAAGACAAATGCAGTTTGTCTAATAAATAATATATACACGTCACATATATATACATATATATATCCAGTGTGCGTATCTGCATAACCCGTATATTCACCGCTGTTTAGCATAATGGATAACAACGACAATTATTACATTATCTTTCAGTAATCGCAATCACATAATTGTATTGCATAGGTATTACGTATTACCATATTGTAAAAAGCACATCATCATAGAATCATATATTGTTATTTTGTTTCATACCTCGCAACAATGTATATTTTTTTTTTTTTATCGAGATCTCGATCACATACACACACTGCACATAGTATTATGTATAGGTACGTCTAGTGTATACAATATACATATAAATAAGCACACATATGCTGCACGTACCTATATACTCATACACAAGGGCATGGGATCATTTTCCATAAGAACGCTGCAATTTTTAATGTTTCAAATATATACTCGTACAATTTATTTAACGAACCAATTACGTAATGTAGATCTTACGCGAATGTACGTGTTCAAAATATTAATAAAAATAATAAAAACAATTCTGAAAAAACATTTCAAAACTTGGTTGTTGGAAGAAAGTCTGCAACGTATACTATACGTAACAAAAACAAATCGAAGTGTAATGAAAATGCTACTCTAGCAGAGAATTCCACTGTTCAATAAAACATGGATAATATATTAACTATATATGTATAGTTCCTGTAATTTTCTTATATTCTAATAATTGTTGTGTGATTCCTTAAACCTAAAAGCAAAAAAGCAACGTATCTTTTTACCACACGTATAAAACTAAAACATAATATCTGAATTTTACGAGTATATACTGCAAACAAAATAATGTATAATAACATTATTTTTATAGCTATATGCATAATATAAAGAGTATATTATCAATAATTATCATTTAAAGATTATCTGAAATATTATTAATATTATAATTCGATATTTTCCTGATAATCATGAAATAACACGGATACTCAATCACCCCATACAAATACATGCGATTAGGAGGTGTGTTTCACATAATAATTATATACTAATTTAATTTACTATTTTCTACACATTAAACTCAATATATGATATATTAAGCTTTCTCATCGAAAACATTATAAGTATAGCACTATATATTTAAATCGTTAAACCATCAATTGAACTTATAATATTTATGCACGTAAATAAATAACTAACAACAAAACCGAATATTTTTATGATAAAAAGTCGTAGTTATTATAGAAAAACAGACTATATTATAGTCTCGATAGGGGTTTTCTCTAAAATGATCATTACACTGCAGGGCTTCCGAGTATTAAGCTAAAAAACGAACGTTATTATTATTTTATCTCACTTCGAATCCCATGGCAGACTGTGGTGGTAAAAAATAACCCTCCAACACGCGCGACTGTTACAGCATCGTGTAATAGATACGTATATACAACAATATACATAGCGACAGTAACATTTCCACGGACAAGAGATGGCTGTAGCGTTGAACCAGTTGGCGTGGGTGACAGTGTGACGCACACACACAAGGTGCATATATACGTGTTTAATGAATAATTAATAGCACATACAATCGTCGTCCGTGTTTGCAATGGATATATATATTTTTTTTAAATACACATAATATAATATATTTCTTCCCCTCGTTCGGTGTTATCGTAAAACACGAGCGACCGCCGAGACCCACAACTCACGCACGCATACATACATAGAGGTGTTATTAATAGATCCGGGGCGCAAATGGACCGCGGAGGGGAACGGAGAAAAACAACGAGACACTGTAATATAAAATTATAATGTCACGGCCGGACAACGAACGGCCGTAGGTAAATTAATAATAATAATAATAATGTGCTATAGAGAAGAAAATAAACCTGTTCTGGGCTCAGGGTATCGACAGCGGGCAGAAGGCAAAATGAAAACTTTTCCGCCGAAGTCAGAAATAATAATAATGTTACGGCTGTACCACGGATACATTATCATCCAAGATAGATAATTAGACAAATATAATTTTTTTTTTTATGGAAATTGAAATTTAGTGCAGACCTACGGGCTTGAATCAAGATTCTAACAGCCCAAACGACGTCGGATGGCCTTACGATTTCCTGCGGGAAACTATCGATGTTGTAGCGATGATATGTATACATGAAATTACGTAATAATTTAAGGAGGCGACGTCCAAGATAAACCTGTCCAACGGCGTGTACTTGAATTTCGATTGCCAGTTAAACGCCAATACGATTTACCAATTACATCTATAATATTTTGGATTACGTAAAATCCTTTCCAAAAACTAAGAATTTTTTTAGAACATCGCCCATTGCTATATAATAAACCTATAGGTACTATGATTTTTACCACTTTATCAGTCCTATGACTAGCTTTTAAAAACAATATATTAGTCCTTTTTTACATGAACATAATACAAACATATTAATCGTATTATACGCATATACGTCTAAGTATAAGGTAAAAAATATGGGAAATAATGCGTTTTCTTCGTTTTTGAAAGTGCAATGTTAAAAGATAATTGTATTATTATTTATTATAGGTATACTACTCGCATAGCAACAAGCGACATGTAGAAACAATTCATTGCCGACATAACTAATATATTATACGGATTATATTATACTATATAAGCTTAAACGATAATGAAGATAATAGTACTGACAGCGGTAGGTGTGATAATCACACAATAAATATCGCATAAGTAAATGACTAATTCTATAAAGAAGGTTACCTATCTAAGTATGGCGGACCAACAAAAAATACCTATTGCTTTCATCGCGTTGTAGGTACTTTGTTTGAAAAATAATTTGAATTATAAACCATGTATATTTGAAGTTGTTATATCAAATAGAGTCAAATTATGGAAAGAATTCGATAAAATAAAAAAAAAAAAAAAAATATTTTTTATTCGATTATATTTACACATATGCCTTTATGTTATGTATACAAATACTTAAAAATCATACATAACTACATACAATCAAAATAGGTCAATAAATATTTTGTTTGTGTGTTATATATGTTATTATTATACGTATAATATATTATACCAATTTCTTTGAACAAAAGATAAATTAAAAAAGAAACTGACGCTAAAGAGAAATTGTAGGCATTTTGCATTGATTATAGAAACAAAGTAAACGTATTTACGTATAATAATCGGCTACTGGTCATTTCAATACTTGTATATTAATGTTTGCAAGCAACGTAAACAGTGACCCAGCGGAAAATAACTAACAATTTCATTGATACAAACAAGTTTAAACTTTCTAATTATTTTTATGGATACATATTATATTAATATTATTATAAACGTATTTGTAGTTTTTAACGCGTAACGTATACATTATTTCTGTACATTACATAAAAATATAAAAACGAAAAACATCGATTCAAAAATAAAAAACACTATAAAGATAAGTACTAAAGTACGATCAAATATGAAAAAAATAAATAAATTAAACTTATAATTTTATAAAATTAATACTCATAGTGATAAAACAAAAAAAAATAGTAGTTGAATCAATATACAATAATTGAACATAATACCTAATTATATTATATAACAAAGGGAAAAAGATAAAATTAAAAATGATAAATATATAAGACGTGTTGTCATACAGCGTACATATTATGTATACACTATATTATACAGGTATATATAGTTTACGGCCGCATATTATTGACTCTCGTAAGCAATTTATTAAAAAAATATACATAATTTTTAAAGAAAACATAGTTTTGTGAATTGCATCAAAAACAATAGAGCCTATATTTTATGTATATATGTGTATAAATATAATATATAATAATGATATTGTTGACTAAGCAAGGTCGTTCCGGCTGTGTGTGATCCAACGTTTTCGCAATGTCGTCTGGCTAACCGTATAAGGTGTCAGTAGCAACAACCGGGAATTACGACCGGTTGACCGATACGCAAAAAAATTAATAAATAATCATCATGTTAATAATATTACAATAATATGATCGACAACAATATAATACACGCGCAGTATTATAATAGAGGTGTTATTTGTTGGTACACGCCGTTTTTGTTTATAGTTCGTCATTTGAATAATAATTAAGTTTTAATTTATTATTTTTAAAAATACGAATACCGGTTGATATATGTGCAAGCTGCAATATGTATTATAACAATATACCTACGGTATTATCTTATATTTTGAGTTAGTATAAAACAGACGGTCTGCTGCTTGTTACACATCTGTGGACTCACACCTGCGACAGATGGGCTGATTGATGAAGGAACACGACTATACCCTGTGATGTTTGCGGTGTTTGACTTAACGGTTTTGAAAATTAACTTAACAAATACACAACGATCCCGTTTTTTTTTTATTTAAATATTATTCTAATGATTAATTATCTATTTTCATGAGCACTACATTAATTACAATGTATTTTAGTGTATATATTCCAGCAACATTTGTTATGCACAAAATTAGTACTCACAAATTTATTTTCAATATATACATATTAATTTACTGCATATAAGTTGGAATAACGATTTATTTAGTCCCTAGGTAGGAAATGACAATCAACAGTATTTAAATATTGGATAGAAGTTTATTCACTTTTGAAATTTTTAAGACGATGAGGCATTTATAACTAAAATCTGAATAACAGAAAACGAAAAATTATTAAACGTTATTGTCCTAACAAAGAATGTGTACGAGAATTTATGCAGGTGCATTAGCGCGTAGACGATGACATATTAGAAATAGTACGATTTTCGCGTGGGACCTGCAGCCCACGTGGAACGTGGAATGTCGAATTTCATAGTTTTGTTGGTTATGAATTTATGAAACAACGTGGTCGTCACACACTTTGACGATATACGTGCAACTTAAAGTTGGAAAAAAGTAACAAGTTTCGAAGAATAAAATATAACTTCTGTATGTTTTAAACGTCTAACTGAAAATTTTATAAATAGATAATTCAATTCATTACGATGATTTACGAGGTAATATTTCAGTCGTTAAATAACTAGATACTGTATTATATAGATGAATATCGTTATTCTTAAGAAATACGAATGATCGCAAATTATTCGATAAAACAATCGCGGTTTTCATTCATTATCGAACTGTTTTTACTGGTATTTTGAAGACATAACATGACAAAGGCGTCTCACAGTCATCCTAAACAAATATTTAACATGACCCACATATGTATAGTGCAGTAAACCGATAAGTATAGCGTTTTTTCTATTTTGAGGCCGAACGTTTATGTAACCTTTAAACTATATAATATTACATCTAAATAATAACGATTAATAATACAACTGGAACAAACTATTGTGGCATTGTTATTTATATATATATATTTTTTTTTTTAGTATAATCTCACAGTCACATTATTATTAAGTAATTTTTTCAATTTTGAAAGAACCGTACCAACATCGCAATGGTCCACACCAAACGGATAATTGTATTTTCTCAAAGAGGGTTTGCTACAGCTGAATACTGAATAATATATAACTTAAACACCGTAGTAAATGTTCCTTTGAATCGATTTATCTCGGTACCTATGTTCATTTTTGGCAAGCTTCCTTCTATCTATACAGCTAAAGTTTGGACATTTCGAGCAAAACTTACAAAATTAGTTTTTAAACTTATCTGTTTAAACTAACTTTAACTATTTCAAGAAGTTTAATATTACGAAATGCAACGTGATTTTATACAAAGTTATCCTGACACAAAACTGTTAAGTTAAATAATATTATTAATTAAAATTTTATCAGAAAACTGGAACGTTTAATAAAATTGTTTAAATATGGGTTTAAATATTACAAAGTAATATGCCAATAGATTTATTTTAAAATCCATTATAGGCTCTCTGCAGATTGACACGATGACATAATATCCAAGGATTTAATATTTAATTATGGTACACGAGGAAGATGAGATTTTTCTACACTGTTAGCCGGAATACATATGTTTCTGCCCACGGTTCCATTATAAACTAACTGTTTAGGTAAAACTGTTACACACGTCTTCTACGCCAATAACAAACTTGCTTGATGTTAGTTATTAGACGCGATAACCGATTGAGGTACTCCATCACACGACTGTATATGTATATATATATACACACACACTCATGGCTGGCCACATCTCTGCTGCCGTTTCCGATTTCTCCGCAGTTCAGTGACTTTCTTTCCCCTTCCCGTCTGTCACCCTATTTCCAGATGAGCAAATCTGGTTTTTGCTGAAGGTCATATAATTTTATCGGATCACTAGGACACGATACGAATACAATAAAAAAAATCTACGATAATTTTCGAAAAAAAAAATGACAACAGAAACTATATTAGCTATGTACACTTGTTTAGGTAACTAGTATAAATGAGAAGTTTGTGCTGGTGATAACTAATTACAATTATAAATCTAAAAATAATTAACGTGTGCAAACAGTACCAAGTGTTAAATTTCTACTATAAAGTAGAAAAAAACATTACATTATAGTTTGTGAATACAATTAGTCTTAAAAAACCAAAATGCAATTTATAAAACGTCTTAGTTGAGAAATGTTATTTATTTCAGTTCAAACTTATTTGGTGTTAAGTATTAAATTGCAATAGTATTATAATTATGTGACATGGAAATTTATTCAATAAATACAAACTACGTGGGATACAATGAAAATTAAACATATATGTGTTATTCATTATGAAATTAAATTTGTTTAGAAGTAACAGCAAACTTATTGTATTAATTATAATAATAAATATATTTTACATATGATTAATGGTAAAATAGTTTACTATATAATGTTATAGCTGTAAAAAATATGAGTATAAGTGTTTAAATAATGAAAATCTCTTCACATAAATAAAAATATAAATATTTGGTTTTTAGAAATAAATCCATTACTATTATTATAAAAACATTAGCAAGGCATATATCGGTTATATGCTGAACATTGATATATTAACATTAAAAATTTAATGGCATGTGTTTTAAATTTAAGATATGAGAAGTATTTATTATATATTTATACTTTGAACTTTTTATAAATAAACTTAATAATAATTATGCAAAAAGTTAATGTTGGATTACGATAGTAATATATAGTGAACTTGTATAAGAGTTTATAGATCACTTGAAACGTATATCGTATATGTCTTCTTAAGGATAACTATTTAGACATATAAATAAATAAACTTAAGGTACTAACATAATGTAATATTGTCGTTATAATTATTATAAACAACCCTCACAAATTTAGAAGAATCATTACAATTTTTCTTAATATGATTAAGTTAATGTCACTATGAAGAAGAACGGAGTTTTCTGATTCAAATGAAAAAGATTTCGCAATAAGAATATTCATGCTTTATATAAATTATTACTATTACTATTATACCATTATAAAACTATTCACTAGTTCGAATTGATCGATTTCGTGTAGGCTCAATGCAACAATAAATACACACATTACGTCATCCGAGGTCGGTATCGTGACCTGTCATCGTTTTAGAGAAACGTAGCTCATCTTTATGAGTCCTACATAATATAAATCATAGTAAGAGTTTGTGATCTACTGATCTGTTTTTAAGCTAAAAAAAATCACAACGATTATATAAAAATAAAATTTTGTTTAAATGTAATTTAACTTTGCGATGCAGTTATGCAACAATAATATAGTAACACATGTACCGTGCTATATAATATAAGCATGTGCGCTAAAAAATAAATAAATAAAAGAAGACCTTCGACCCCTGTGCCGATGCAAACTGCACACTTCGTCATAATACCTATTATCTATACATTATGCAGTAATACCAATGCCAAAACGACAATGTATTTACTATTTAGGTATAATTGTCGTGACAACAAAAACACCAACAAAATTTACGTTGTACTTATTTAAGCGGTAGACCATATAGGTAACCCGTGATATGTTGTTCTTATAAAATAGTACACGATATAAGAGTTATGTAATCCCGGTATGTGTATACAAATTGTGTATAAAATATTTATACATAATATCACTCGCGTAACCTAGTAATGATGATTTATCTCTCTATAGCGCGGTTTTTGCTAAAGTGTTATACATTATACACGTACACAGTGTGTAAATGTGGCCATTGCGACATAATCACCTCATCTAATACAGCTCCAACACAAATATCAGTTCAGATTTTATAAACAACTGTAGGTTTTATAATATATATTTAAATTAAAAACCTATATTAAAACTTAATTTAAAATTATAGAAAAAAATTTTAATCCTTAAAACAATAATGAGCCTTTTATATATAAAAAAAAATAATTCTTTGATAATAATACATGTTTAATATACTTATTGTAAGAGTATTATTAGGTATGCAGACTTGCCAATTCGGTTGTGAATTCTTTTCAACTTAAAAGGAAATCTAAAACTTACAATAAAAGCTAAAACTTATAGTTCGAGCTATGATAAGGTATGAATATCGAACGATTACTCTTCAATTATATTAATACTTATAGGTATATAAGTATACGATATTACAATATTATATTGTATGGTAAGAGAATATTATATTATTTTTATTTTTTATACTTTACGATACGGGTGTTGGAGTACATCAAAGAAGAAAATGCCGAATCACGATTTTAGCACATATATATTATATTTAACTATAGCTGATCGAGTCAAGGTCTAATTCCGAGCAATGAAGATTTCGTCACTGTTTTCTAAAGCATTAAACGATTAACTGACAGTTCAACGACAAGGAAACAGTACATTTGAAGATATTATACACGGAACATGCGCATAATATGAAGTTTCAAGCGAAAGACAATAGCGTACAAGTAAATTATTAGATAATATAGATTTCATCATATTATAGACAATTCGTAATATAGCCATGTATACAAGTTCACGTATGCACGAGTAATGAAAGAGCTAACATAATATAGATTGAATAAACTATAGAAAGAGCTACCATATTGTTTCAGTATAAATTTATACTAAAAATTCTAGGTCAAAATTTACCTCAGTGCGTTCATCTGATAAAGTACTCAATTTTTAAATTTTAAATTCTCAATAGAAACAACACGTTATTATATCGTGACTTCATCGATACACACGATCGGAATGAAAATCTCAATTTTATATAGATTTATTAACATAGTATTTTACATAAACACAGAACAACACGCATAACATTAGCTATAGAACCGGTAGTTCTATAACTTTATAAGTTCAACTTATAAAAACAAAGCGCAAAATATACGCATACAATTACGATTTCACTACAGACTTGACTAAAAACTTTGTTAAACATACTAAAACAAATTAAAAATCAAAATAAGTTTTTCAATTACAAGATGTGTTTATATTACATAGATGATATGTATACAATATTCTATATTACTACTTAATTCAAGTTACTTTTTACCCACACATTGTTATATTTTCTCACGGATAGTTTTCAATTATAGTTTAATTATTCAGTTATGTCGATACCGCTGCAGTTGTACACTTGTACATACATGTTCATATATGTATGTACTGGTAAAAAAGGCAAAATTGTATACATGGAGAATATGCATACATTATTGTGTGTATTTTATGAATTACTTATATTATTATCACTATCCATAGAATTAACGACGACAATGGAATAATATATAAATTGTATAATCAGAAATTTCACAACAAAGTTATACTACAAACACATTCAAACAGAATAAAGTTTTAAGTAAATCTAAACTATTTATAAAAAAATACACGTGATAATATAATATATACCAAATAATTGAAAAATTACAAATATTATAATAATTTTACCAAAAAAAAATGTTAACCGTTGTCCATTAAATATATTTAATCTATGCCTACATTTATTTTATATAACAGAAAGTTTTCCAAATTTAACAAAAAAAATCGACTATAAGAATTAGCCGGGTGCGCGTGAAGCTTTACAGGTTTTTCAACTTTGGGTGCGACGGCGTTCACGCCCAGAACAAACGGGTAAAATTCTGGATAAGACTATAATACAAGGCATACTATAATATCTATGTAATATCATCATGTACGTCTATAAACGGGATCCGGAAATGGGCTGTCGATCGGGATGGTTGTAGAAACACTATATATTATTTTATACCTACACTACAATGGGCCGTTTATACCGTTAGCGGCACTGCAGATTAGGGCCATACGATAGAATATTATTATAACCGCCGCCGGAAGCCAATCCGCAGCTAATGCTTCTCCTTAACTGAGCGGGCAAACGGGACCCGAAATTATTATCAATGTTTTCCGCAAAGTGGCACACACAACCGTACATAATATTATAGGTAGGTATACACATCCGGACACGAAGAGCGCAACGCGGTCAAACGACGGTGTGATAGATCTCTAATGCAGCATCACTGCGGTAGCTCTCCCCTACTCGGACAAGTCATCGGCATCATCGGTATTATATTATTTCTCTCGTTATCCGACTTGCATTTTCATAGTTCATTCGACAAACAATTTGCTTTAAATATTATGTATAGGTAGTTATTTTGTTCACACACAAATGTCGAAGGAAATAATATTTATTAAAAATGATATAGATAAATGCCATTTATATTCAAACACACTCGGACCCTGATACAGCTACACAATGTATACGCCATACATATTATATAGACACCACATTCAAATAAATAGATACTATATCTAAATTAAACAAGGACTACATGATCATACTTGAATAAATCGAGCGTCTTAGATCACTTTAAATTTCTCTTCATTGTATTTAAAAACGATTAGGTACTCCAATACAAGTACATGCCTACAGTTCTTCATCGTATGATAGATTACCTCATTTATGCAATTTAATCACAATGATCGTCAGATTTAACATAAATTATTACTCATTCGTGTAAAGCTACAGTAATAAAACGAAACATTTATATGTTAATTTGTTTTATCTTAAATACAGGATAGGTGGTAAACAAAAAAAAATTGATTTAAAGACTTCATAACGACTTTATGATATTATTACGGAATATTATCTAAATTGTTAGCAAGATAAATTTTGTAGTAGTAATTTGAAAGGCAATCGAAATGTGTAATATACAATATAGATGGACATTAACATTAGCTCAATGAATAATTTTCAAAACAGTTACGCACATTGTTAGTTGACAATGACTATTTATCGTCAGATTTATAACGGTCGAATTTCTGAACAAATTTTAATCTAAAGTGAATTGTTTTCGGCAAAAGGTGACTAAACTAATTTTTGACAAAGAGACTTGTTTAATATAGATAATTAGATGGTCGTTAAATATATGGGTAGCATCTACATGTGATAATATAATTTGTAATATTTTTCGAAAGTCAACGACCCGTGTAAACGTTATCTTACTTTGTTTGCTGTTTCCAGGTGTTCACCGTTTATACAAGATTATAATATTTAATATTATTGTACTCACTCGCTGAAGTCGTACTCAACTTGTAAAACTTAACATAATATATCTGACACATGAACAATTTTAATTACCTGTAACAAACCAAACAATACAAATATATTAGAAAACACACAGATATATATATATATCTAAAACTATATGGAATATTTTTAAATAATGCATTTACGATATGTACACACAAATTAGGACACGTGTGTCCCTTTAGAGCGATTAGTAACAACTGATATTACATAGGAAATACTGAAATGTATGAATAAGTGGAAATGTATAGTATATATTTCTACTATACTGTCTATAAGTGATTATTTGAAGAATTCTAGAATGCATACGTGACACTCGTAAGTAATTCACGTTACAAATACGAAAGGATAAAATTATAATACAGTTTCTTATCCATGAAAAATCGATGGTGGGGCGCTGTATATTTAAAATTTTAGTAGTTAAAAATTGGTAACGTAACGACGAAGATATAACTAATTATTACATCCCATTTATATTACACTTTAAAATAATTCTTAAGTTCAAATTCCAGATAATACAGTTTATCAAAATGTAATTAAAAAAGTTTAATTATAACTATACTCACCATCTATGTTGTATATCTAGTGAAAAATATTTTATTAACCATTAATTTATTACCCATGTATTACTTATTTTAATGTAAGATAATATTTTAGTATTAAGGAGACTTATAAAGTACCTCGTATAAGGTACTTGTAAAGAAGTTAAAGTAACTCTTTTTTTAAGAGGTCATTGCAATTGAAAGCAAACAATAAAATGTAAGGTACCTATAGTATTATCCTTATGATGTATTATATAATTCAGTTATTTTAGTTATCTATAATAGACATCGATGTTTACTTGATTTTGTTATTATTATTTAAATTAATAGATGGTTATTATGATTTGTGTATTGGTATTTTACACAAGTGGGTGACGTACTGCCCGGGGTTGAAAAAATACGGTAGTCACGATGTATTGCAGACCTGCCGCAATAAAACGAGATAATGTTTGCAACAGCCCTCTCCGCATATGCACAAACATTATATTATAGTACATAAACGAAGTAAGTGAATAGCAAAAATCTGGGTCAACTCGCCGGGAAGCCGTTTCAAAATTAATTGCTCTAACACAATTATTATAATATATATATATAAGTACATACCAATATAAAATATAATACAATGAAAAACTACAAATTTATGTGTATCGGTTACATACCACTAACATGTTATTAATACATAAGAGAACAATAAGTAAGAAAGAAAATATTAATCTGTACCCTCAGGTGTAATATATATATTATGTGTGTGTGTGTGGGGGGGGGGGGTATCATAGAGTTTTCGTGTGATGGCGTGCGCAAACATTTAGTAACATTTGCTGCAACTTGATGCAAACTCGCAAATTATACATATTTTGTTGTTTTACCATAAATTTGAGCTTCCTTCCATTGACCTCTTTCATTTATGAACACACATTACTATGGATTCTTTCGCGGTGTCAGAATTCAATGACGTTAATATATTCCGATGGCTTCAAGATAATCTTATATACACATAATATATATCTATTGTATTTTTCAGAATAGAAATATCATGGGGATTCAAACCATAAAAGTTAGGCAAAACGTACTAACACACGAAAGCTCTTACGTCAGTAATCAAACTCATACTCAAAACATTGATAGATTCATTACTACTTATAAAATAGATGTTTTAATATTAAAAAAAAAAAATAATGGGCATTCAATTTAAACAATAAAAAAGCAAAATCGATATCGCAAATTAATCATACACTCAGATTTGAATATTAATGCATTCAATAAAGGGTTTACATATCAAAAAAAAAAAAAAATTATACGAAAACTATAACATTAAAAAAATACAATTATGTATTAATGATCATATTGTATATACAATCAAAACCTCATAATGTGTGTGTATGAAAACATTTGTTATTAGAATTGACAATATTAATTATTAATTAATAATGAATTATTTTAGGTTAGTAAACAGATATTATATTAAATTAATGAAATTGTAAATTTCAGTTAACTGTTTTATATTTTACTTTTTTTTATAAATTTCTTGTCTTCGTGATTATAACATCCGTGAGAATTACCGACGATTTATGGTCCAGCCGATGTGTTATTATGATCAGGCAAACTTACATATACATATATTCTTTATGAATCCTATATCTGCGAGTCGGCTGTTGTCAAATGAGGAAAGAAAAAAAGAAGTATACAGATAAACCGGACACACATCGCTAAGGGCAATAGTTCAGGGCCGGCGTAGCATTCATCACAATTTTGCGGGTCACGGGTATATTGACGCGTCTACAGGGAATGCAGAAAATTAAAAGTAATAAAAAATGCATTAGAATTTTTTAATGAGAGTATTCATTTTTGTAGCAGAAAACAAAACCTTGGATTATAATAAATACCGTTGGTCGAGGTGAACACACTTCGAATACACTAAAATACATATTATACATTTCGTCAGTATTTCTTATGAATGCGTTACAATATAATGTACATTATACATACACCATATGTACTTAAGGTACCTGTACGTGTAGGATGATTTATATACACTCTACTTGTAAATATTATAGTTACATAAAAGTATACTAATTGAAAAGTTAAAATATTTTAATTAGTTAATCGAAAAATTATTTTTTCATGGAAATAATTTAGAATTTATGTTTTGAAATTAATTTTGACATTAGTTCACAAATATAACGGTTCACAGAGTGGTTTTTATTAGTGACTTGTAAAAAAACTATAAATAAATATTATATAATATTAATATACACTATACAATTAACCAACACAAAATACACACTCCACATTTTCGACTTATCCAGGTTATTATTTATTAATAATATGAAATACGACAGGTAGTTTGTCAATCACCATAATCACAATATAACTAAAATATACAATTATTAACAGCAATCTTACCATTAGATAAATAATACCGTCATTACTATTTAAAATATATAAATAATTATTAAAGATTTATAAATCAAAAGTATCTTATTATTGATAAAAAACTCTTGTTCAAGTAGTCAAACACTCAACTATACGAAAAAGTTTTTCATAAAGAATAAAAATATTTCCCTTAATAACTAATATCGTAATATGGTAACTTCACCACGTTACAGTACCTCTATAACGTATTATTATTAACGTATTTTTATAAAATCGACAGATAAATTTAAAATACATGAATCATGATTTAATACACCCGTCATATATATACATAAATAATATTTAAACATATTATGTAGTGTAAATTAATTTCCCTCAGAGTTAGGTTGTGATAGTCTATATATATTTATATATATATATATATAGAGAGAGAGAGAGAGAGAGAGTAGGATTTACATGAAATAACTCTCAATTTCCTACTAATAATTATATTATTAATATATTAAGACTCTAGTGATATAAGTTTAAAAAAAAAATATGTAAGTAACGATATACCTAAAACATAATAATAATAATAATAGTAAAAAAAAATCCGTGAAAAAAACGCTTTAATGCTTCGAGCGCATATGAATTCGTTATGCGATAGAACCACCTTGGCAAGGTCGTTGCCGCTGAGTAATCATTATACTGCCGTGTTATTAGGGTACCACCAAAATACTGTGAGCCACACATATACTGATGTTATTATGCCGTGATATATAACTATCCGCCAGGGCTGTTGGCGAACACACAAAAGAATTATGGATTCCAGCAGGCGTCTGCTGTGAGGCGTTCGTTGTACCTGTATAGGTATAAATATGTGATGTATAATATATAGTATATGTATAGTATTTATATATATATATGCAATATACGTAGAATCATTGACTTTTCTAGCTGTCCTCAGAACTTGACGGTTTAAAATAATGCGATAAAACTTAGCTCGAAATAGGCTAAAATTATTTAGAATGACATGTATAGGTGAACACCTATTTACAAGTATATATTTAACTATAAAGTGACACTTTTAAACTGGAAAAGAACGTGGGAATATAAGCGCATTTTTTGACCACCTAAAGACATATTTTCGACACTAAGAAATGCCAAGGTTGAGAGTATAATATATAAAAACAACAAAATGACCGACATATTACAATAGAAAATAAAATATATAAGACCTATTGCCTTATTGTTGATTGGTTTATTGTTAGCATGAAAAATATTCTCGAATATTATATATACTTTTTTAGGTTAATTATTTTAAGTTATATAATTTTAAGTAGTTAGGCACACTACTCTATTTCTCACGTTAGAATGTAAGTATGTAATTACAAGCACAAACAATTAATTTAACAAATGTTAACATTAATTACACATGCAGAAAAATAATATAATATATTATTATGTTCTTATTCTTCGTTATTTTGTATTTTTATTAACTTTTTACGTGAAAATGTCAAGATTCAAGACTCTTTTAAAATCGAACAATCGAATTTAATATAAGACAGAATTTAAATCTGTTTAATTTATAGTTTATATTTTACAAACGAAATAGACAATAAAATTAATTAATTTTATATTTTTCGAAATATCTTTTTGATTTCAATCGCCTATTAATATTAATTCATACAAAAAGATATTAACTTTCAAACATTTAAAATAATCCATAATCCTGCAAAACAATAAAATATACCTAAATAAAAAAAATACTTGTGCGTACCTGCATGCCTATAAAATAACTAAGATATCCGATAAATAATGAAACATTAACCAATGTGCATACTGAATATAATATAATGATAAAGAATAAAATTGATAATACAACTACCTTCTTGAGTGTGTCTAGATTAGACATGCATATATGGTAATCTTATAAGTTATAATGCTCATAATAACAAATATAAAGCAAATAAACCGATTATTGTTTCACCTTCATAAAACAATCGAATGAAATGAAAACTTAAATTGATCAAAAAATTAATAATAAATAAATAATAAAAAGCCAAAACCAACAAAACATTTTATGAGGTTTTGAATATATGAATGTGGTTTAAATAATACACAATAAAATTTACGGATCTGCAGTAAAAGAAAAATAAAATCAACAAACATCGATCGTCAATGATTTATTCCGTTCTAAATTTTTACGGAGAAAGGGACAAAACGGACAAACCACGCGTACCGACTGCGACAAAGAACAAAACATATTGTCTGGAAAAACGGACGGCTCTATACAGCAGTCGCATCGCAGTGTGGTGTGTCGTGTACTCGTGTGTATTTTAACTATTTTCCATAGGTCGACTGCCAACCACCCCGTGGGTGGTTATATAATATAGACAGTCGGCATGTTCCTATAATATACACGTATGTACAGAATCGAATCCCTTATTTATCAGAAAAACCCTATGCATTCAACAACAGAATTCCACAGCATCCCTTTATAAGCGGTGCGTCTACCCCCTGCAGCTACGATCAGACTGTGACTAGAATAGACCCGGCCGAGTCCCTGCGGGAGATTTGTTAGTTTCTGCCGACGACCACCGTTGTCATGAGACGTTCATATAATGCATACGTTTTATTTATATAATATATGTTTATGTATGACTTAAATGATTAACTTAATCCCGTATAACGGCCGAACAATATTATTGTGATATGTGAAGAGAAAATAAATCTATATTTATACGTTTAGAAATAGGCCTTCGTTTTGAAGTTATGGTTTTAGGTACATACAAAAAAAGATGGTTGGATATCAAACTAAAAATACGTACTTATTAACATTAAAATAAAATATCAGTAAATTATGGAAGCTTGCAATTTTAATAAAATATCGAAATCGTTCGAATAAATTAATTGACCAGAAAATTTTGCAAAACCTAGGATGTGATTTCGATCACAATTGATAAGTGTTGAATATAACACACAATCATTTAAAATCAAAATAACATATTTTAAAGTTTTTTGATAATTTTACTCGAATGGTGGTACACAATTTCCAATCTATGGTGATTTTCATTGGCAAACCATTTTTTTAAACAGATTATTTAAAACTTAAAAGTAGGTACTACGTATTTAGTACTATATTATATATTTATATTATTACACGTTGGTAATAAATATGAATCTAATTAGTTTCTTTTGGTTTGGTTGTTTGGTTGAGTCCAGCAGATGATTTGAGCTGTAATAATCTTATAGACACATCGCATGACAAGAATTAATAAATTTCACAACTAATGATGGATCACGCTATACTGGTTTACGTCAATCATAATTTTGGTCAGTGGTGTAGAATTTATCAATTCGTAAATTAAATTTTAAAATAACTAAAAAGTAATCTCGTTTAAAAGTAATCACTTGTAAAAAAAATAGTATTTATTTTGAGGCCTTTTGGTATATGCAAATTCACCGGCCTGTAACGTTATACCCACGATGAAACTACCAATTTCTGAATCAGATAACAACAATAATTCGTTAAATATGGCATTCGCTAGAAACTGGTTTGCTATACAACAATAGGTTTTAGTTAAACTTATGCTGACCCATAGAAAAGAGAGTGGTAAGTATAACATTCAATGAACTTAATCATCTCTAACACATGAAATCTTCCCAAAAACACTTATAATTATACATTAATATACTAAAAATAACACGAAACAGAGAGAAAATTTAATAAACCAAATGTAATCAATTAGTTTATGAATAACTATACTAAATTCTAACATTGACTTCTATCGCCATTAGTAATAGTAAATATACAAACTAAAATCGAGAAAATAATAGTATTATAGTATATTAAGTATTAAAATATCATAGATAATTATAGTTCTGGATATGAAAACTGCTAAATATAAGTTTATTTAATATATTATAACTACTGAATATCTACTACATATTATATGCTTGCAATACTATATTATAGGTATAAATATAAATACATATAATACATATAATTACACAAAAATGTACTACCTACCTCGTAAAATCATAATTTACAAAAAATATTATTATACTTAATAGGTATATTAGGTAGGTATTAAAATATTCAAAATTTAAAATTACTTTACTTGTCAAAGAACAGTAAACTCGTGCTTTTATAGTAATAAAAATATATTACTAAAATAGATTTTAATCCACTGAAAAAAACGAATGTGAAACAACTTCCGATAACCTACATGTAAGGTTAATGACATGAAAGGTGAGAATACATGAATTGCATAGTCGAAATTTAATGAGAAAGGATTTCATTTCCAATATTCATCTATAGCAAATTTTAGTCTGTGCCCTAAGGGCTGTAGGCATATGACCCATATTCTTTTGGTTAATCAGAAGTATCTGTGTCTATCACGATTCTTAACTGCCAAAAAAAAATAATATGTATATACGTAACTAATATATATCTATCATATAATATGATATATTAGGTGGGTGTAAATGCATACAGCGCTGCAAACGTACTTTGAAAGATTGATTAGTGACTACCAATGCCCTTAGGTTTATGGTCAGCGGAAAATAATACAAGAATTCAGTTTAAGCAGCTGCTTGTATGTATAAATGAAAATAGTTTCTAAAATAATTCGTGTCTTTACGTTTAGTCTGTGATATTTTACGATTAAAACGATGTTCAATTGGCAAAATTTTATTTTAAGCACAATGCATACAATTTGTGTACAGTATCGCCAAACAAACACCTTCATAACATAACAAGTGAATCATTAATCATAATTTTCAAGTGGGCTACCAAGTAAATTACGTATTTTGGACTTAACAGGAGCTACCTATTTAAAATATGATATTGTTTTTATCACCAAGGTCACGACCATTGTTTTTGCAAATTGAAGGTAACAATTTTAATGATCATTGCCTGGAAAGAAGTCGATAGAGTGGTAACAAAATTGAATGCGTTAAAAAAAGTTTTTGGTTTATAATTTTCATTAAACCTACTTCAATAAATCATAATTTACCTTTAAATCGAACTATAAACTATATATTTAAATAAACATTGAGTATATTATTTATAAAATTAATCTTTTGTAATTTATATTTATCGTATACAACTATACTTTAGCAGTCAAAACTATCGGACTGTCCTAACTTATTTCTAACTTATTAATACATACTTTTACTTGATTATATTATAAATAAATAATAACAAAACCAACATTGTTTTAAAACGCTAAATGCAAAATAATAATAATTAATATTATTCAATGTTTGTAACTACTCCATAAGAAATTGTTTAGAAACGTAATAAAATGATTCAAAAACAAGTTTCTTAAATTATACAAAAATTAATTAACACCATATATAATTCCTTTATAATATAATAATAATATATATATATATATATATATATATATATAGTAAATAGTAGAAAATCCTTTTATTTCCTATTTACAGTTATTGAGGTTAGCATTTACATTAACACCTCAATTTTATATTATACTCGATTGTAATTTAATAACATCATAGTAAACAGTAAACACAGCAGATTACTTACTATTTATGACACAACAAGTCCATAATAATTTATTTAATGGTAACGCGCGTATATTAAAAAAAAGTAAATCTGGAGCGTCTTTCCCACTTCTTATTGCAAGAAACGGTACAGTCGTTGTCGTCGTAATCACGCGGTATATTCCTCTACATTATGATTTTTTTTCTCATGCGCCATTGTTACCACGTCCGGTCCACACACAAGCGATACATAAATCACTTTGAACTGGCAGCATATATATACATACACAGATAACCATGTACGCCGTGACTGAAATTAGCTATACACGATAGTATAAGAAGTTTTTCTTTTCTCTTCATTTTTTTTTTTGCCCGTTGACCCCGCGACCATACATTTTACACTATATGCACCTAGCTCAACTTGTACACGCTCGTGACATATAACGGAATCTCTTCTCATAAAACGAATCTTAATGCGACGTATTTATTGATATAAGCCCGTCGAATTTACCCCCATAGAACACATAATATCTGCAGTTCCGGAAGGAGGATGGTACATTCATCAAATATTAATATGTATTATAATTATTATACACACATATGCAGCATACGTTATGAAATATAGTTTATTAATTAAACCCATCAGCAAAATAATGTACAGTTATTTTTAAGGTACAGACTAGTTGTTGCGCGATAACGAAAAAATCACGTCATTTATATACAAAATATAATTATCCTGAATATAATATGCAATGTATTATGTGTTTAAGATAGCGAAGAAGACAGAACCGCTCGAGATCGGTCGACCGTGTCACGCGGCCACGATGTTATTATTATACATAAGATTATTCCATAACAACGATAAAGAAGATTTAACCCATGAGTTTTATTTCCGATAGCGATTTCTAATTATTACGATACACGTTTACTATTAATTTTGTATAATAATAAGTGTGATAAAACGATCGTTCGTTTAGTGTAAACCGTTATTATATTATTGGTATTATTACCTACAGACATCATTGCTGTGTTGTTGTGTACGATATTACAATAGCAGAACCATGCTATAAAGTATATGTATAAATATTAAATACCTGTGGTCTTCAAAAGAGTTTTCAGATTTCTATAGTTTTAACAAAACAATAATAATAACAATATGATATATTTGTTTAAACGCGTATTATTTCAAAGGATAAGTTAAGTTAGAAAATGAAATGGGCAACATACAAGTAATTATTCGTATTAATCGTATCTATAAATTCCGTACCAAGAGAAATGCAGATTATCCAGTTTTCAAACCACGATTTTCATATTAAACAACGTTTAGTTGACGGTTTTTATACGAGCTAATTGCAAATCTAAACTAATATGTTTCTTTTATATTTCAGTGTATTGAACCGGTTACACAAATTAATGATAGACACAAGTACTCGTGAAAACGAGTCAAAACTCATCAATATAAATTCCCAATAATATATTATTAATGGAATAGTTGATAATTATTTTACTTAATGTAAAATCCATTAACTATTAATTTCAAACTTATAACGGTTGATATAGGTAAGCCGTATCATATATTCATGTCTCTGTGTATGGTTTTTATTTTAAAAATAAATGCTTTAATAGGTATTAAATACTTTCCTAAATATTTATTAGATTTTTACTATCTAAGTAAATCCATTACTTATACGTTTTCATTCATAATTGAAGGTTTTTCATTATTACGAATCATATATATATATATCGATTTTAATCAAATATAATTATCTACCAAATTATATATAAGAATATAAAAGTATATCTAGCATAACTAAGAGAAAGTTTTTTTTTAGTTAAGTTAAATAAATATACATGCGTATTGCTTACATATTTAACCCACTTCAACTTCAACAAAAATCAAGTATTCGTATCAAAGATAAAATACGTAGGTACTAAAAATTACATAATGGTGATTAGGAAGAAGTATGTGGAAGAACTGTCTATGAATTATAAGTAGCAGTTTTACATTTTCTCATGTAATAACTCAAGCATGAATTTCCGACGATTACGAGTTTTAAATTTTATGTTATACCACATGTCCTAACAACAAATGTATGTCAACTGATTTTTCGTGCATTTTGTTCTTTTTTTTTTTGGCAGCAACTATACCAGAGGCGGTACCGAAGTGAATGCGAAACGATTTTCAAAAGACCCGCGCAGTTGAAGAGAATATGAAATTAAATTCGACATATTATCTTCTATAGTGACTTATTTCACACACCTGTGCAATGATTTCTTTTTACATTATTAATTATCCAATAGTGATCCGAATAAATTATATTTCGTTTCGTACGTGATAAATACTGTCTAGATATCTAATAATATAGGTATTATAGTATGTATAGGTACTTTAACACCATATTTACATTTTTCATATTATTCAAAGACTCAAACGTATAGCTGTATATTATATTATGGTAGGATTTATTATGGCGATATTGTGGAGATCACGAGTTCCTATATGTTTTATTATATCTGTTACAACTTTGATGAGTATCATTGACGAAGCGATATGTTTATAATCCTATAGAGTATAGGAGGTCTTCGGCACATGAAAACCGGTTAGGTAAATTAATATCTTTTATTATTATTATTATTTCTATCGTGTGTTTTAAACACCCAGGTTATACGGTTTTTTTTTACCCGTTGAGTGGATAGACTGGTAGTGGTGGTCAAAGTGGTGGACTATTGGAGAAAAAACATAATTTGCGTCGGTACATCTTTGACCACACAGTTTGTAACCCGAATATGTATGTATTCGGGTTACACAGACCTTATATAGAGGTCATCGGTTATTATAATCATAACGTTCCCTTCGGTTCTTCTTGTAATCAGCAGGTGACCACCGACTCACCGTTACTACAGTAATAACAGTTATAGTAAAGTCCAAAACGATTTATGTGACAATCTATGGAACGTAGAAATATCTATAAACCTGCAAATACAACAAATTATTGTACAATTCCAGAACTCACTACAATGCATTTTTAATTTTAATCGTGCTACTAAAGTCACAATATTATATACTTTAAAATGTCCAATATTGGTAGATATATCTTTACAATATTTACCAACAAGCTATGCATACTTATATACTATTATATATAATTTCAATTTTCAGCTAATTTTAAGGACATAAAAATCAAAATTTGCCAAAACAGAGAATTAAACATTTTTTTATTCGAAATAATATAATATTTAATGATGAATTCCTTAAGGCGTCACGATACAATATTAATAGCGTAGTTAATAAAATTCGAGAGTTGTGTCTGGATATTTATCTAATCAACAATAATTAACAAATAAATAAATAATAATTACAAATAAAGCAATTTAGACTTATTTTTAGTAAATACCCTAAGGTTTATGTTTTGGTTTTCATCAACGCCGAAGTTATTACAAAACGTGTTGGAGGTTGCGCTCTGTGAAATTACAATTCATAAGTTTTAAGAAAAACTTATTACAATAATCTCTATACAAAAATATTAAAAATTACAATTGACATTGTCGTTTGAAAACTTCACAATCGTTTAATTTCCAGATATACTATACTATTTCTTTTATTCACGAATAATAGTTCGCAATAGTGTTATAAAAAACGTAAAACATTCAGAATCGTGTAGCATTTGTTTCTTCCAATCATAATACTTGTACTAATAAAAAGCGTATATACAATTTAGTTTATATTCAATGTTCATTTATAAACTGTTAGCAACAAAAATTAATGAACTCTTACTAATCCCATCACACACAATTCTTGATAGCGTAATTATTTCAAAATGTCAACATTATAATAACAATAATTAATGATAACAATTTTATTGAGGTTTTAAATTGGCACAAAACGAATCATCCACTTTTTTCTGAATATTATTTTTCCACTCAATCCTTAACCATATATTGTTGATGTCATCAATAACAATAACGATGATAACCAGAAAAAATTATTACTTATTATAAGAATATAATTTATACAGAGATAAAACAATAAAACGAAACAGTTAATATTGTGGTTTTGCGATATTTGTAATTGGTGTTACAATTTTGAATAAGATAAGATAAACAGTTATTATTCCAGAATACTTACCAAAAAGTATACCTATGACCTAAGTGTAGAATATTTAAAAGTTTAAATCCAAGAGGAGGAAATAGGGCTGTTTTGTACGATTAAAACAAATAAGTTTAGACGGATTTGTCGACACACGTGTTTAACACAGTCCACAACTATTATGTATTATTACTATTATATTATACTACTGTCTACTTTAACTACTACAACTATAAGTGTCAATTTAAATAACACGAATTATTTATATGTGGTATAAGCGGATTTTAAAACGTAACTCCTAACTACTACTTAATCCAATTTTTTCAGAGCATTAAAAATGTATTTATATATATATCATGTATACATATGCAGCACAGTGACGTACTTATTGTACAACAAATATTTTATGAAATTTCTCTACAATATTTAAGGTTATAAAAAGTCATGTCTCTTTCAATGAACAACATTTGCCCTCCTTCTTCATTACATCAATTTAATATTAGCTTAATATCCCTAAATTAATAATCATATAAAAAGAAAACACTGGTGCTAAGACGGGGATAAGGACAAGTTGAAAATTGACTAATTTGAATTTTGAATTATGAAACTCGGCAATTATAGACACATACACATTTACACGCGACTATCGATGAGTATAGAAAACATATCTATTTCGATTTTAATTGAATTATTATTATTATTGTTAATATCATTATTATGATATGTGTTGTAAACTCAACATACAATTTGTAAAAAAAAAAACTGAGACAGATACCTTCATATTATAGTAGTAGACCTTATACTAAATAATTAACAGTATTATCTAATTGTATTATTTAATTTTATATACACAAACGAAATCGACATTGACGTTATATTATTTGGTTTACAAATCACAAATGTAAGTATAGATACAAAATAAGAAAAAAAATGTATTCTATTATTCTACGCTATCACATGTGTAGGTTATAAAACTATACATTAGTACTAAATATCTATATTAACAATAGGTTAAATATTTGTCATTCAAAATTATTACAGTACTTGTACGGACACTAGTTGCGTAGGCGGAAAACTATAAGTTCGTAGAATAAGGAACAGTTCTCCAGTGACCTCTTCTCTTTATACGTATACTCGTCTAAGAGGTGTGGGATAATGACCGTTACGGTCGAAAATACACTGGATTCCTTGGCACGATTCACGAATTTTTCTACCGTCCATCAACGATAGCGGGGCGAAGGCACATGGGATTTTAACTGTTTTTAAACACAATTTAACATGTGTAAGTAAAAAATAATATAATATGTACCTAATATACTACGTGTGATATACTATTATATACACAATATATATACATGTAAACACTAAACATAAGAGTCACTTGGTTTTGAATTTGAATTATTGTTTTTATTTTCAATTCAGTGTTGTTTTACCTAAAAATTATTGGCACGACTAACTCTACTAAATGATATCATAAAAAAGTGCCTAAGTTTTGTTTAATAAACTATTCATAGTATATATTTGCCTCTATATTTGCATTTCGTTATGTAGTACATTAAAAAATGTTATATGATGTAAGTAGGTACATCATATTTTTACACAAAATTATAAAGAAATTCATTGTTCAACAGCAACTCGATAATTTATTTCAATTATAGATGCTTGTAATCAAATTAAAAATCTTTAATTTACTAACTATATTAGACGATATAATGAACTAAACAGAATATACTTTATTCTTATTAAAAAAAAACATATATATATATATTAATAAGAATTTTTTGTTTTATACCTTAGGTATTGATTGAAATATAAAAATTATATTATGATAACTGAGTAGGTATATATAATATGTATTTAAATTCAAAGACCTCGGAAAGTTTTGATTTTCAGATATTACATTCATTACACACACCTTTAGGTATTCTATTAACAACAGAAACGCTCGCCAAATACTCGAGCAAATACTTTTCTTTAAATTTAAAAAAATATATTAATTTATTATCTTCAAAATAAAAAGTAAAATTTAAATATTTTCAATCAAATTTTCAACACTAATGTAAACTAAACATCCGTACGTTTTAATAGTAATTTAATAACAATCATTCGTTTGTAATTGATAAAAACTGACTTTCACAAAAGCATCTTTGTTAATATCTTGTTTTTAATATTCTATGTATAAATTAGTATTTTTTTTTTTTAATTATTACAATAAAATTTAACCTTTTATCTTTGTTTTAAAAATATATTAACTATCCGGTATGACAGCATGCTACTAAAGGTATATTATTCTTGGGTGTTCTTAATTGCTATCACCGTTTCCAGACAAAAGAACTATAAGAAAATGGCAATTCGATAGGCCAGCGAACGGTATTCTTTTCCACGCGGACGCACACACAATTATCAGACAAATGATCGGATAATGATTGTTGATCGACGAGTTTAAATAGTGATATAAACACGAGCGAATATATATTAGCAAGGCCGTTGCATTGAGAAAAGGATAAAAACGCTTAAGCATGAACCCAAAACCTGTTCTAAAAAAATTAGACGAAAAATATTTTATTTAACTATATATATATACATCTCGGTATACACCGTAAGGATCAATAGATAAACAATTTTAGACAATACAGCAAAACATATTAATAAAACAATCCTTCTCGGGGCTATTTTAACAGTTAGAAAAATGTGTAGGACGAACAAAACGTAATGAATAATATTATACAAATGGTAATGGATGGATTAGGACTTACACTGCAAGTTTCAACATAATTTTATTTTGCAACTCTATATACCTTTTAAATGCGTATGATAAGTAACCTAACTAGGTAAATGTTATTTTCATGCAATATTTCTATGGATATTTTAAATAATTACCATCTAAAGAGCTCATGGTAACTTGTGGTTTTCGTTGAAATTTAAATTATACTAGAACAACAAACATTATATAATATTTCACACAGTATTGTGATCAAAAATTAAACGTAATTTGAAGAACATTACATTATTATGAACTGTGATCACTATAAAACCGTACTTTAACGTATAATACATATTTTAATGTATATAAATTTAAATTAATTTACAACGCCCTTATTTCAAATCTGAGTAATTTGTTTAATAGTATTCATAAGTAGTAACTATGTAGAAACTTTACGTATATGCGTAAAAATGTGAAATTATAAAAACTAAACAGTTAAAAGTAATCTCTGAATAATCATACAAAGTTAATTCCACTAACAAATTACATAGGTACCTAATTACTTAAATATTTTAGCATAGCTTAAGAAATACGATATACAAATAAACATCGTTCAACATTAATACAGTTTTATACGTTATTGTTTAAACGATGGAATTTTCATATTGGTAGACTAATTATTTTTAAATATAAACTAAGCATCAAAAACTCATAACAGAATAGTAAAAATCAAAATAACTAGTTACACTTATAAGTAAATGTGAAGCCTCGTCAGTTTTAAAAATTGTAAACCTTCGTTTTTTCTATATCTTATTATATATAATGTATAAAAATGCATATATTATTTTAGGATATAGAAATGGTTATTTAAGCAGCATATTTGATTTTACGAATTTATACGTAACTTATAAATACTACGTATAATAATATGTACGTAACTGTTATAGTCAAAATGATTGTTAATATCTTTGTTAGTTTTGTACAATTAATCGATAACAAAAATGGCCTTATTCTACGACGATACCGCATTACTCAAATATACACAGATTATACCAGATTTCCTTTAGCCGCATCTTATTGTCTAATTGGATACAGACCCAAAATGGATTTATCATCTGTCGTCAACCGTATCAATTTAACGGGGACGCGACTGATTTGCGTGGAAAAAAACTCGTGTACATAGAATTATAAAAATAATGTACAAAACTGGGACACTAAGGTTAACACACGATTAAGTACGTTTAATATATCCGTTATCTAAACTTTAAAAAGATAGCAATAGTGATTACATTAATGATATAATACCAAGAACGGCTAATTAATAAATTTAAACAATAAAATTCCTAAATACAATACTACAGCTTTGCAGAATTATTATATTCACAGAGCCATCATATTAATATTTAATAATCTACCTAAAGAAGTCAAATCAATTACAGACAAAAAACTATTTGAGTCTAAGGTTAAACAAATTATATTTCATAAACGCAATTACTGATTATTATTACCAAATGTTTGTTAATTTTTTTTCTCTTCCTTTTTTCTTTTTTTTAATAAACTAATTAATTATAATGTCTTGTTATCATGTTGTTATTCTTAGTTTTTGTATTAATTATATAAGCGAATTTGTTTCTGTTATAATATTTAAGTTAAGAGATCCCCTCATCACCAGCTTGCTTAAAGAGAAGGGATATCAGCTCTTATATATACTGTAAGTTTAAATTATATATTTTATTAACTTTGTTGAGTTGAATTGAATAAATAAATAAATAAATAAATAATAATATAATAATGCACGTGTACAATAATATTATATTCAACCATTTCTGGGAACTTAAGAAATAAAATATACCAATATATTATACAAAGGATTAAACTATACGTATACAACAGTATTTACTTCATATAAACGCAACATACACATGGAGAATATTAATGCTCATTAACTAAAAAATGTATTTATGCAAACGTTAGCGTTCAATTATTCTATTAGGCCATCCAATAAAAACTTGGGAATTCGATGATAAGTGACTTAAATAAAAATAAGCTATTGTTTTAAATACATTATTATTCTTTTTCTATTTGTCTTGTGACGATTCGCATAATAATATGTTAATATCTATACATGTCATATGGGGATGAGAGTCATTGGTTAAAAAAATTCCAAGCGAACAGAACATCTGCTGAATTTCCGTTTACCGGAAATGCCGTGAGGGGGAGTCAACAAGGTCATGAATGAATTGCCTACATCGTCACTGGATTTTCTGGTATAGACACACTAAAATACATACTGCGGGCACACATTCAAAATTGATACTTATTATAGTTTAAGATATAATAATGTTTACAATATGTAAAATATTAGTCTATCAAAGGAAATTTTATATAATTATCACTTATCAGCATAAAAAACGAGTTTAATACAAGATAAAAGTGCACGCTGCTGCACAGGTTGCTGTTTGTCCTGGCTAACTGCGCTGGCCGGCGGCCCCAAACGTTGACCGGAAGTTGTGGTTTTTGAAAGCTGGTTTCTGTATTATTCAAGTACACCGCGGGCCTATACATAATTTTACAATAACGTTTCGTTACATATAACTGTACAGTTTAATTTGAACGAAAATACTAAGGAAATTTACCGACAGTACAAATTCAAAAGTATTATAGGTAATAGTTACTATTATATCCGGCAAAAAGAAAATATACTTCCATAAAACACAAGTATAATGAATAATTAACGAAACTACTAGCTGACCTCTAGACACAGTTGACGGCAAAAGAATTTATAGAATATGGGTTTCTTCATATAATGATATACCAGTAACATTTTATTAGATAGGTACTCGAGTAAATAACTTTGACAAATTTTATTTCATCCAAGTTATAAAAGTTTAACCTCTCCAGAGTTCAACTAACAAGGAATGAAAAGCATTTAAATACGATAATATTATTATGGGATGATGGTAGATTTTAACGATTTTGTTATTATTTATAGAAGATAATATGTATTACCTCGTTTAAGACTTCGATCAAAGGAAAAATTGTTTTCTATTCCAATACAGTTATTTGTCTAGTAAAAACCTAAATTACCTAAAAATTAATTTTATATAACTAATACAATTGATGGGCCTTTTAATTATTAATATTATTATTGGCGGGAATAAAGTATAATAATACATATTATTAAAGATATCTTAAATCAAGATAATAACAGCGAATAATCAAAGAATAGATATAATAACCAACCACCAAGTGATATAATATGGTTATTTACTATTTTTTATAAAGCGAAACACTTAAATGTAAAAAGGTTAACTAGACATATCCTATTTTTCATAAAATAGAACATATGTAAAAAGAGTTAACTTGACTTATCTCATTTTAAACAAACTGATATTGTATTATTTCCTATAAATTATACCGATGGTCAAAAGAGGGTAACTCAACTAACCTTCTTTTACACAATAATATTTGTGTTATCTCATAATTCTCTTTCTAATAATAACATCGCCTATATTAATGATATAAGATAACCCCTTATACCCATTAGATAAGAATTACAACTTGAATTATACGGTGACATAACCCCATTTTCGACAAAAATAGACTTAACCCCTTTTACTCGGAGGTCGTCAAATTGTTGAGCTGTATTAATTTAGTTATTGGAAATTATAAAAAAAATATATGGATTACCTATAAAATGTCAGAACTATAATATAGCCTATAGCTATTATTTACCCTATTAGTGTTTTTAATTTATCTCACTATGACACTATACCTAATGTTTAAAACTATATATATATATATAGACTATTTTAAATATAATTAAATAAAGTACATATTTTGATTCCATGCTTCACTTTATAATATAAATTAAACTCCTAAAAGAATAATATAATATAATTATATTTACAAGATCGATAAAAGGAACTCTGCGGCCACAAAATTTGTTAACACGTGGAAATTGATAAAAAAAACAAACAGAATGCGGTCGAAGAGAGTTTAGAAAGTCACACTGATTTTAGTATTATCAATTGCAGCGGAGGCAGTGCGACGTTTTTATTTAATCAAAGACACGACCAGAATTGGGAATCTTCCAAAAGCGCGATAGATCGTATTATGCTATTCATAAGGAATGCGAATTATGCAACTCTAAGACCAAATAATAATATAATAATGTAAGCGTGTAAAATATAATAGCGCCGACAACTAGCTATAGATACCTTTTATACAATAAAAATGTGTTATAACTGTTATAAGGCAACTAGTTAAATGTTTTATATGACACCACAATAATTGCATAACGTTTGTTTTGGAACTACTCGTAATTCCGATCATCGTTGCAATATAAACTGCAATGCTTTTACCAGATATATTAATGTGACATATAAGTTCACATATTTGACGAGTATTATAGTATAATTTATCTATAGGACTTTTCGTTGTCAATTCACAGTTTGTAGCTACAAACAATTGCTCTATGGATGACATATGACAGTTTCGAAAATCGCCGAAAGGATGATGATATTTATGTTAGATTTAAAATAGAAAAATAATAAATTTAAAAAAAAAATGATAAGCTAACTTATGTTTACATAGATACAATAGTTATAGATAGAATAGTTACTTATAATAATTTGCGAATACCTAAGGACGGATTCGAGGAGCTGATATAAGAGGAGGGTTCAAAGACGGTGAAACGAAGTCGTTATAGCATCCAGTTTTTTCTTCCCTTTTTTTTTTGTCTCCACGATACATATAATAATAATATATACGCGCGGCGCGTGTGCTTTCACCAAGCGGACCGCATTCCTTGTGTTGCTAAGTCGATCTGCGCGTAGGAAACACGCACACGCAAACAAATATACCCGTACACACACACACACATAGCACAAATATACGAATAGACACGCACAAATAAATACACACGACGACGGATGGCATTCCGTCGTACACATCTCTCCCACCAACGGCGACACGAGAGTTGGCAGAAAATAATATGCAATGCGGCTATAGCTGCTGTGGCGGCGTCTTTCGGGGGGATCGAACGGCATCAGTGGCGGAGTGCGCTCGCGCCGGGGTGTCCTCCTCTAACTCGGTGTGCACAGCGGCGACCTTGCCAAGGACGGACACTATGCGACGCGAGATGCACGCCGCACGAATCCAATCGATACCATTATTGTTTGAAAAAAAATACTAGTCTGCTCATGTGGTACCTATACAATATAATGTGCACACGATGGCTCATACAGAGTAAAAACAAGTGTTTTTATAACACGAATACGGGTGCGTTAAATAATAAGATAATATAATCATTAATAGTATAATTCCTGCGGAGGTAAACGTAAGTACCAATATGAAATAAAATAAAATAACAAAGCTCATATGTTCAAAAAACTACCTCATGAACGATCAACGTCTAAATACACCGAACCTTCTTGCACTGACCGTACTTATTTTTATTCCCGCGTAGATAACAAACAGTAAGAAACAAAAATTACTTATAAGCTGATTTTGATGCAGGCATGCATGTTCATGTGGTTTCCAACTAGAAGGCGAATAAAATTATTTTAAAAAACAAAACCAATAACTATTATATACGTATATATATAACTATCTAGTTACAACGAATGTCCATGAATAATAATGTACTTGCTGCAATCAGTTTTAGTCAATAATTTGTTTTAATGCTTTAAACTAATTAAACTTAAATGTCGATTCAAAATGACTGTTAATGAAATAGAAAACATTTTATGAACTCACAAACGAATGAAAAAGTTTTACAAGTGGTATTTAGAAATTTATTGAAATGACTTATAGATATTGTACATATTAACTATTTATACATAGAGGTCAAAACATTAATAAATAAAATTGAATAATTAAATAAAAATATATATTTATAAATATGTGTGACTTTTAAATACATCTAGACGTCATTTTTAAAATATGAAAACTATTGGAACACTCGTGCATATTGCATTACCTTTAGGTAATATAGTTAACACGAACAACTAATTAATTTTTTTATGTAAAAAGTAGGTATGCTTTGGAAGCTTAGTATAAAATATATTTTTATGCATAGTAAATAATTAAAAATTCGTGATAAAATTCAAGTAAACACATTAAGTGTAGATTTTATTCAAATATAATTTAAATAAGTACCCATTCAAAAAGTTCAAAATCGTGATAATATAAAATAACCAGAACAATGACTATATTCAGACAAATTTTCAACCCAAAGTCATGACGCTATACAAATATATTTATTATGTTAACGTCAGAAAATAATCGCTTAATAAATTACTAATTGTTTTATTTTATTTTTTAAAACTACACATCATATTTTACCTTTTTATACAATATAAACTAAGATTAATATATATACTATATATATATATATATATATATATATATATATATACCTAAATATATTATAGTTACCTATTACAATTAACATTTCTGATATTATTGTACTTATTATTGTAAATGCATTTATGACACTCTGGTAAAATACAAATGAATAGTTATGTACAATTATTTTATAAAAAGTAATTTTGATTTCATCAATTTGAATTTTAATCAAATTTCCTAATATGCATCATCGTTGTATTAAAACAAAATACATTTTATTCCATAACATGTAAAGCATATAGATATTGTCATGGACATGTATCTGATAGCTGTTTTGCAGTAAACTCTATGTAGAATTCTTATTACTCACAGATCACACACGTGTCACGCACTATAATCGTTTTGATACCTACACGAGCACACTGGTCAAGAATAACCAATAGCATCATACTCTTAATTCGGAACTTATAACACCAAATCTTATATCATGTATTATACTACTATTATATACACTCTTTTACGATCACACGCCGGCCACCCACCCTTTTATTCATTTTTTTTTTGTAATGGCGGTTATACAGAAATTCCAAAGAAGATTTACGAGTACCAATTATAGGGGCCGCTTGATATACGAGTACACACAATATAACATAATGTATTCAATGAAATAAAATATAAATGCCAACGGAAAAAACAAACAAGTTTAACATAAATTGAATTCAAAAATGTATTAACCGTATTTAAATATATACCTATATAAATGTAGGTATGTGTGTACATATAAGTATTGTGTGTAACTATTACCTATATAAAATTCGAATTCTGAGGTTTTAATTAACCACCCCAAAGACGCGTAGGTAGGACACGCATGCGACGATAAAATGTGCAACGTTTCATCGTCAGAATAACCGTTTTTTCTCCCCTCCTACATAAATAACACTGAAGGTAGTAATACCTACACTATTATATTATTATCCCAAACGCGATAAAGACACGCCGCCGCCGCACTGTACCTGCCGGACCAGTGTGTGAGTAAATCGGCATGAGTCATAAAGCATAACGTACAACAGCAGTTGTAGTGTTGCAGTAGGTATATATAGGTACGGTACAGCAGAATGAATGGGCTAAACCTCATCAATTTTATTACATAGGTGTAGTATGCGTGTGTTTCGAATCCTCTCACGCGATATTATAATAATAAAAAAAATAATAAAAATTGGCATTAATCTTACAAAAAAAAAACGTTATATTCAAGGCTATAATATTATGTATATTGTGCAGATATTATATCATTGAAAAAGTACCCCACACTATGATACAAAGCGTAATGCACACGGAAAAAATATTATAATATGTACCGATCCGGTATACATTGGTATCTGGTCATAATATAGTAATCATTCCAAGTCACCGGAAACGACAGTTACCTATTATTGTTATTGCATTTTGATATGTGTGGCGACGCGCACGTGCACAAAAAAAAAAACGGTTTCTCATCCAATTGACGGCGGTAAGTAGATACAAAAGAACCTATATAAAATATAGTACCTAAAAGTATAGGATTTTTAGTTGGTACTATTTAAAAGTATTATATGAAATACGATCCACAGATAAAATAGGCTAACAATTGACATTATATTGTATTAGGTTGTTTCATTTGGTGAGTTTCTTTTCTACAGGTTTTTCGCAGCATTTTTAAAAACTCAAATGGGCAATAATAAGTTATTGAATATTAAAATATAATTCACATCTTACCTGGCAAATGGTTCAGTTTCTACGTCGTAATCCTTATCGATGGGATCCTTGCTGATGAGTCTGTCTATCTGTTCGGCCGTCAGGTCCAAGTATCCTGGTTGTTTGGCCCTTATCAGCTGCGGCTGGGGCGGCGGCGGCGACGGGTTAACGGACACCACCTCCTTCATGCCGACACACGGTTGTGGGAAACGCGCACAATGCGGGTGCGGGTGACGCCACCCGTGAGATAAGTAAAAATAAAATTTTTTAAAAAAAAATAACTCGCACACAAATTACTACGACCCGTCGACGGTTTCAACCGAAAACAAAAAAAATATGCGTTAACACCAGCCACAAATCGAAACGGGTTATTAAACGTTACTGTAAATTTTATTTTCCGTTATCAATTTTAATAAAATACAAAAATAAAATTTCGAGAATCGCATAATATACCTTTATGGGGTGACAACAACGATAACGATGATTACAATGAACGGATATAATATTATAGATTGTTGTCGACCGAAGAACGGGTAACAGTACGGATGAGAAAAACGGACGGTACAACAAATTAACCAGGGCGATGAAATCAAAAATCTTCCGCGTTATCAAAAACGAATGATAATATCATTTATATCGACACAAAAATAATAATATTATTATTACGAATATTCGCGTCGCACTCGATGAGGACTGTACACGCACGTACACACAACGACACGAACAACCGGTACCGCCGACTACACATCCGCAAATGGCCGCCGCGACTGGTCTGGGCCCCGTGGAGCGGTGTAGAACTCGGTCCTCGCGCCGGTCCGCTCGAGAACGTCCGCCGCGAACCACGCGGTGTCGGTGTTGCCAGCAGTGGGGTTTTGATGTCAGCGATGGTGGGGGGACCGCCGCACAGCTGGCGCCCGCAACGGTTTTTTCCTTGTTTCCCCCGCCGCTCACCAACCACGAAAGCGGACGGTACAATATTATTATCGTCGCGCCATAATTATTGTACGTAAGCAGTAAAAAATAAAAATTTTCCCCTTACGTCTCACTCATTCACGCCCTTGATGTAATGTTGCTCCAGCTTCCCACAACAACCACATTCTGTTATAATTTTTACTTTTTAGTAGCACAATATTATTATCACCACACCGTAATTATTGTAGTAGTAAAAATACATTTTCCCCTTACTTACGTAGTTGTCACGCTCATTCGAGCCCTCGTCCCTTCGATTGTCCTCTACACACATACATTTTGATATTTTCCCCCTTTTTAATAGCACCAATCCCAAGCTATCTATCTACAGATTAATTCAAAGTTCAACACCTACACTGCAATTAAATAAATGCAAATTAAACTTAAAAATATTATAACTCATAATAATATAGTATTATATAACTGTAATATTTATTTATTTGAACTCAAAAGTGCGTATTTTGTATTCAAAACAAATAATAAATCAATAACTAACATTTAGTAATAATCTGTATGGTTGTATTTACAGTTTAATTATTTTTTGTCCTCATCAGTATATATAAATCGGTATCTTCTCATGTTACAGCTTTATTTTTTTTCTATTAAGTCTCTTGGTAACGAAATGTTTAACAAAGTTGATAAATATATTTTTAAATGTATAATTATATATAAGTGTATACTTAGTATAATAAGACATTAGTCAAGAATAATTTGATAGACAATTTTGAGACAGAAATTCCAGATAATTTAAACAAATTTACAGTAATACAGTAAGTTACCGTTGTAATACTGAGATACTAAAAAATAATAAATTATTATCATTTTTAAGATTTATAATAATTTTATTTATGACGTATGACTTTAACATAAGAAAACACTGAACAAGTGAACTACATATAAACCAAATAATGGATAACTATAAAATAAACATCAACATTTTATGTAAAGTGTTTTTTTTAATTTTACAAAGTAACAAAAATATAGTTATGTATAAACGTATATATATATATTTATTTATTTATTTATTTATACATATGTATATATATATTTATATATATGTATATTAAATAAATGTGTGTGTGTACTGTGTATGTTATTCTTTTTTATTACCAATGATGATCCCTTATAACTTATAATTTTATATTTACTGCCAGTGAAAAGAAAATATTATTTCATAATAATATGAATTATTTTGATAATAATTAATCATTAAACCCAATCAAAAATATAATATATATAAACAATTTTTTAAAGTTTTTTTTAAGTATTCTGAATAAATTTTAGAAATATTTTTAACAAAATGTAAATACTTGTACTTAAATATTATAAAGAAATCAGTTATATCAATTTCTTATAAAAAATAAATAGTAAAATGTTAAATATTAAAAAAAAAGTTCAGATAAAAATTTCGAAAAAAATTGACTTTATAAAAGGACATATTTTAAATGTTTTGGGCCAACATGGTACTATCTCTAAGAATCTTCAGAGAATTGATTGCAAAATGTTTAAAATGTACAGTGTTAGGTACGGTTTAGGCATGTAGATTTGTAAAAATTAAAAAAATACTTTGAGAGTGTTCGTAAAATACATTATTTTATAAATATTTTAAAAGTATTTTTAATACTTTTACATGCGAATACACTAATATTACAGTAGTATTTTAATACTTTTTTACAAGACTGCAGAAAGAGCATACTATATAAGTAAAAAAATAAATCACAATTTCTTAAGATATATCTAACAGTTTTCATATTTTATTTTCAATAGATAACTCTATAAGTCAAAAACTTCAAACGATAATATATTAATATTATTCTGATATTCGACGAGCTACATACCAAACTGTCCCGAAAAACTTTTTTACTTTTATTTTTACATCTTATCGATAAAATGTCTATTACAATTAACAATTCCCCCCAATTTCTTGAACGATAGACCGATAAAGTGCAACATTTCCCCTACTCTTCTTAATACCATCATAAATGATGTTACAGGTTTTAGTGATTTAACTTTATTACCAAAAACCATGATGAAAACAAGATGTACAAGTCATCTTCATGTAATATTAATTAATACCTGCATAATATTGTTAATCAACTATAAATTATTAATCAATAATACAATTTTTAATCTTTTCGAAAATGTATGTATTGTTTTTATTGTAATATTGAAACTGGTTTTCAACTAACCACTTTCTCTACACGAATTTATTGAAGAACATATTATACACATGTCATTTGATTTAAAATTTTTTAAATTTATAATACAATTTAAAATATATCTATACACATATGTACCAATATATTACATTAGTACAATAGTGAATAAGACGTATACAGGTAATCATAATAGCATCTAGCTATTATCTATACACCAGCAGGTAAAGTGCTTTGACTGTTATAGTATTATTTTATTAGCAAAAAAAATGTTTTTGAAAATTTTATTAAAAACTGTTAAAAAATAAAAATAACCTAACATATTTTTTTTCAATTTATAAAAATATAAATAGCTATTTAAAAAGTTATATAATAGGTTTATAGATTACAGAAATATACTTATATCTACCATCAATCTCGTGATATCTCATTTATTGTTCAACTGTTAAATGCTGTAAGCCTGTAAATATTAAAAAGTAAATAAATAAATAATATTTAAGTTGGTATAAATATGAATAACGTGTTTAAATTTTTGGAATAACATTGATATTTTGTAGTTGGTTGTTGGTATCTATAGTCTATACCAATATTTAATATGTCTTATTTATGTATTTATATTGTTTTATCGTATTTACGATATAATTAAAAAATGTATAAAACATATATTTAAGATTGTGGTTTTTCACTGATAACTACGCGATAATATGGTAAGGGCGCGAAATAAATATGATTAATATTACACACTTTGGCTTTACTATTATTTTTGTCTTTTTATCAATATATACTCTCTTAATATAATATATTTTATGTACTGTATTATAGTCTTCAATATGTAAAATACGTTTAAAATGACTTACATTATATAGTATATATTTTTATATGATATAGCATTCTATATATAGTATATAACACTCAATAGATTGACATTGGATATAATTTGATGAGTGATGAATAAATATGACATTGTCTGTGAAGTACAGGCAGCACACATGTGTTGTTGTGAAAAAAACAAATAAAAAAAAAAAAATAACAAAAGTAATAACTAAAATAATTTTCGGTTCTCACAAAATATATTAAATATAATATGCATCTTCATTTTGTATATAGACTCTCTCAACAGTTGTAAGTATTCCATAAAAATTCGCTCGTCTATACTGTATATTTCAAGAAAACTGTACCAATATATTTTTTTTACAACAATTAAATTATTATTTTATAGTACCTAATGTAAGTTCAATCTATAGAATATTTATCATCAAAATATTTTTTTTGGGGTATTAAAATATGATAGCGAATATTATATAATATTTATTATTGTATTGAAGACAATATATATATATGTAAAATGTTTTTTGGAAAAAGTGTTATAGGTTTTATTAAAACGTATAACTGATATTATAATAGTCTTTTAAGTAACACTATAGACTAAATTACATTTAACTACACTAAGAATACACTTAACTTAATTTTTTAAGTTAAGCTGCAGTCACTGTTTTACTATCAGCATAATATTGTTATAGTATTAATAACACTTGACACAGAATGTTTATCAAATAGTATCATTAAACGAATAAAATTACGTTCTAAAATGATTACTGATAATTATTGTCAATAAGGTGGATACGTTTTTTTTTTTTTTTTTAGTGACATTCCTCTTTTTTTGTAATTCTTATAAATAATCTATTTATTTAGTATTTACATAGCTAAGCTAAGCTCCACTATTAAATGTAATGGGGTTTTAAAATTCCTGTATAGTATGGTATAGACTATAGATAATTAAACATAATATGATATATGAAATTAAAATATTTGATATTCTTATAATTTAAATTCGAATTACAAAATTGTAATGGAAAATATATGTTTATAACCTATCGAGTTATTTGCTAACGAAACGAACTTAATCCAAATGATGACTACGTATTATTTAGTGTATTTTTTTAAATTTAAATGCAGACGTCTGGTTACTTAATATATTATATTCTTCTTACTAGTTTGTTTCTTAACAAGATCGTTTCTTCCGGCAGTGTATGAATTTTCTCTGTTGGATACTATACTATTGGCACATTAAAGATTTTAACCACATTAGCAAAACTAGAGAAAACCACAAAAAATATTTATAAATATACCTATTACATATTATATTTCGTGTGTATTAAACAAAATTGCGATCAGACATTTCACTTTCAGTAATAATATTGAACTAACTATAGAGTCTAATTTAGATAATTTAAATTATTTTATTATTATTAATATCAGCTACCTATCTTATTTAGGTAATATGTATTATTAGGTAGCCAGGTAGGTATATATTGTATGATATTAAAAATTTTCTATTTTGTTCATTTATAAATTTAATATTTATTTTATACAATATACATAATCATTACATTGCACATGCATAATATTGTATCAATTTATAACGGTTGCATATTGCATTAGTATATAGATCGATTTAATAATTTATAATAAATTAAATAAAAATAATCAATATATATGTAGGTATTTATATAAATTAGAGGTTCAAACCCCACCCGAAATGTATGGTTGGTACGAGCATTGATTTTGATTGTATAATTAATTGGGATTTAAGAATGGAAATTTTGTTTTAAACCCCCCTGAAATTAATTTCTATGTACACCGCTGTATATAAGCATACTTATTACTTATAGTATTTATCTAGACCTGTTTGAGTTTTAAATTTTAATAACCATGTTAATAATATTGGTTAGGGGTGAAACAACTAATTTTTTACTACATACAATATTTTTATTTTTATTACAACACAGTATATACCTAAATTAATACTAGATATTAAATACATTTACAAAATATTAAATAATTCTATTAATAGAGCTGATGGATCCTTATTTGCTATTCTCATCATTCTATTTATAATGGTTGATTTTTATGATTCAATTAGCTTTACATATAGGCGAAGAAAACAAGTACCTAATAATATAATATAATATTTTATATCATATAATCCATAAGTTTATTATGTACATTAAAGGCGACGTATACGTATAAAATATATAGGTACCTACAATTTATTTTCTGTCAAGTACTACCCGTATGTGTATATAGTATATGGTATTTTATTGGCTGTCTGCAATATGGAAACTCTGGCGTGACAGTCAAGTCAAACTTTCCAAGCCTGATGTACACTTACATTTAAAATAATCATGATAATAATATAATTAATAATACTTATAATATAACCAGGCGGACCTCACTGTGCAGGCGGTCGACTCGTGCATAGGGCGGAATTCACCCCCAAAATAATAATAGATACACGCGAGTGCAACCCTTTCGTTATACTCGAGTCACGTGCTAGAATTGCACGTTGTTAATAACATTTTAATATGTGCGCACGCTGAAGACGGTAGTAAAATTCTAAAACACTCCACTCGATCCTTCGGTGCAAATGTTTAGTTTATATAGCCATAATATAGGTATACAATATATGATAATACACAGTAGCTACATAATATTAAAACCATTGCAAAGTTTAAATGATATATTAGTTTATATTGTATAAACGGGCGTAACACGTGAATAACAAAATAATAATATAAAATAAAAAATAATTGTTCGGAAATCCATATTATAATATAATTATATAAATGATGGTGCGCGTAGTGTTGTTCGAACGACGATGGGATGTGTGCCAAACGTATAGATTGATTTTATTTAATAACTTCTAGTGAAGTAGATAGAATATAATAATACACAATGTATATTATGTTATTATACTTATTGCACGTTTTGTTGCAATTAAGTGTTAATTTTTGTTTTCCCCGTCATGATCATTTGTCTTCTATCATCAGATTTCCAGGTACCTACCCAAAAGTTTACTATCGCATGACCTTATTCACATCAAATGGAAACATTTTTATATATTGTGTACCTATATTTTACCAATACTATTTATAGAAGTATTTTTTTAATTGCATCATAATTTATTTTCCCGTGTCCTAATGACAATGTAAGGAAAAACTAACGACGATTGCAAAAAATATCAACTCATTTACGGTTTATATTGTTTAGTTTCCGTAATCAGTTTTACTATTATTTTGTTTTAATTTAAGTTTTAACACATACACATCCTACATAATATAATAATATAATCCATTGTATTATAGTATCAAAAATTATCCATTTGGATTCGGATATCGTATAAAAACAAAATGTGTTAATAATACTTCTTTTTTTTGCTCTTTTAAATGTGTGATTGACAGAATTGTAATAACAATAACTACAAAATGAAATTATGTTTTAATGTCCTGTTAAATACAAAAAATATATAGTACAAATATACAGTATTTAATTGAAAATAATTATATTATTATATTATACTGTCTACACACGTGTGTTATATAGTAAAATGTCAATATATACAAGTATTTTCTTGAAACAAGTTACTTTTTGTTATTAGATATTTACTTATAAAGTTTAATGCATGTTATGTGGGCTTTTTTTTTAAGTATATTATATTATGTTCATATATTGCGTGGGGTGTACTGCTGAAACCTTTTTTGTCGATAAGTCATTAAGTTCAAATCAAAATAAATGCATTCTGCACCTATTATTTTCCATTATATATTCTTAATAACACCCATTAACATATTTATTTTTAGAATAGCTATCCAAAGAATAGCGAAGACCAATATATTGTAATGGTTTAATTTTTACAATAATACGCAGGCGCCTAAATTAAAAAAATGTCAATAAGTAGAATATAGACTTCCGTGTGGGATACTGTGGGTATATTATTTCATACTCAGGCTAATTATAATGACTGATTGATTGCTTAAGAACAATTTATCATACTGTGTTTTAAAAAGATAATATAGTCATTGACAACAAGTCATGGAGAATAAGTAAAATAAGAATTTAAAAACTAATTTTTGTTTGATGATCAAAACGCATATAATTACTGACTTACTTTTACTAGCAAATATTTGGTATGCATAATAAGTGGTTATGGTTATGTAGTCGTTACCCCATAGTATTTAAACTATATTGTTTTATTCAACGGTTTTACAATTTATCACAGTTTTTTACATAACCTATGTTTTTTAAGTGCAGCAATAATGAGCAGCAGAAGTAAAAGATGTTTATGGTGCAAGAAATGCACATTCTGTGTAATATGTAAATTCAATACGTATAGTGTTGGAACAAAAACAATAAAATGTAATGTATTTATGTATTATATTAGTTTTAACTTTTAACTCTTGTTTTTTAGCATAGGTATATACATAATAATGGTAAACTAAAACACTTTCTTAATAGGTAAACGATAATAACATTATACAGGTGTATTAAGATCATGATGAATGCACTTTTTGTTTACGGAAAACAATCACATGTGTAGGTATAAATACTATTGTCTATTACAGTATAATATAATATGCATAATAAAATATATTATATGTAAAACATTATTCATTAAACAACTTGCACTTAACTTAAGCTGTGGTTTGTGATAAGACTAGAAGGTTATTTTGTTTAAATTTTCTTTGCATAGGTTATATTATATTTAATGAATAATGACTATAAAATGAGTCGATTTATTATTTTTTTAGATCAATAAAAACACTTGCCTATTACAACACCAAAATATTACTATTGTAAATTTATTTAAATATAATACACCATAAAATGTATAATTCCAAAATATAACTATAACATTATATTGTACGTATAACTGTGCAATAAGTCTACCGCAAATAATCTTTGCATTTTTGGCAAATAATCCATAAGGACGTGATTAAATTTCATGATAATCGAAACATATATAATATTATAATAGCGCCGACCCCATAATCTATTATAAATTTACGTTCATGATGGTATATCCGTGTTTTACTATATGGGTGCCAATCCCTATTATTAAGCATAGCAGCCGCAACATCTTTTAAAATATAAAATTAAATATATGTACATATACGTAGAGTTGTAAATATATTCGAAGGGAAAATGTGGACCGTTATTGTGATAGTTATATCAATATAGGTGGGTGAGTCAAAAAAAAAATCCTATTGCTACAACATTTAATTTAAACTTATGTACCAAAGCATTTGACAATTATTATATTCGTGATATAGAATATATAGTTTGTACGTTATATGACTACCAAAGGATTGGAAGACATAAATTTACTGGAAACATTAAACTTGATACTTCTCCCATTCAAACATTAATCGATACATTCCTGAATCCCGAAAAACATTATATATCGATACTCATTTACTACCCACTCGTGAGTAGTTCATGATAACCAGTATGGCATAATATGTTATTAAGTATTTATTATTAAAATGGATCCTGAGGTTATTACATAGGTTTTTTTTTATAAAATTAAAAACTAGTTTTTTTCTTTACAACACGTTTAACTTAAGTCATATCAAACGCACATATATGTTTATTATATAATTTTTTTAAACAAAATTAATTAAAGAAATAAAAATAACCATTTGATACAGATTCAAATCAGTGGCGTCTAGCGGAGAACATACAAACTTATTTCGACACCTATCAACTTCCTCTGTATAGTGTTACCTACATTACACGCACCTGTCCTTTCGGTTACCCCGGTTAACCCCACATAGCAAAGAAACTTTCATAGTGACTCTTTCTGATCATATTTTAAACTCTGTTTTTACACGAATGATGTTAAAATCTTTTAAACAGATAAACGATAAACTATAAATAATTATTTATTTTTATTCTTATTATGTTTTAGATAAACATTTTCACGTTTTTATATTCGTCTTAAACATATTTTTTTCGGATTACCTTCTTGATGATATTCATACACAAGACTATATTAAGCATATAATATAGTTTAATACTTATATTATATTTATATATAAACACGTTTCTTTGGGTGGGTAACTTTTTTCTTTAATAAAAAAATTATGTACAACATACAAACAAAATGGATATTATAAATAAATGTTTTGATAATTACTATAATATATACCACTCATATAGTTAAGAAATAACAATCATAACAATTAAAATATAGTATAATTTTCGAAGATATTATACAGTAGTACAGTACCTCAATATATATATATATAATATGTATTATGTATAATGTATGTATTGTATACATTTTATGTGTATGACTATGATTCATGATTTATGGAAATTATGAAAATTCATGTCACGCATAAATACAGCTTCACATGTTTAGTTCTGTTAATACTTTCTTTGTCTATATAACTGTATGGACTGATCACAATAATTATAATGACAAATTAGAAATAAGTTGAATCGATGTAGTTTATTTTCTTAGTAAAAATGTTATTTGAATGATAATATAGAAAAAGACCCATACGATGGTATAGATATTGCACAATGAATATCTGTACCAACGGCAACTTTCTGTGTTGTTTTTATGTTATCATTAATACTTATAACGTAATTGTTGTTCTACAGATTTTAAATTAATATTTATATACACGAAATTTGTTGTCATATTTCGTTTCATTAAAATATAATTATAATAATTATAGGAACCTAAAAGTAATTTTAAAAGTGGATTTTTACTATATTTGAGGCATGAACAATAATCAATAAAAAGAAATAACTTGTATTATACATTTATAAAATGGTGTTACAATAACTGCTTTAAGCAGTATATTTCAATATTAAAGTACGCATTAATTCACTTTTTTAATCAAAACCTCTAATTATATATTGTATATTATATAATATACCAATATTTTTAGATAAATGTTTATTTGAAAAAAAATATTCACTGCAATGTACTTTATCTTCTTGTTTATTTCCACAAGTAGATATACCAGTAAATAATGTTTTATTTTCGAATGTCGCAGTGTTTGACGAACAGGAACAATCGGTAATAAAAATGAAAGAATAATATATATATATATATATATAGTGTACACATGGGTATACACTATACACACGCATAATGAAGTCATAATGTTAAACAATTTAATGCTGAGGAGTTATTAATTTTTAAATACTAAAGTTTACGAAGGGTTTTATCACCTCACATGGGTTTAAAATACATTATGGAACTTATAGTTGTTTTCTAAATTTAATCTATACACAACTTACTAGTATTATATGGTTTTTATTTTTATTACTTTTTAGTTATCGCTTTCTGCAATCAGGACATGCCTATAATAAATTATTGTAAACTACTCTTATTATTATTATAACCTCAAATAAAAACAATTACTAATATTGAGCTATATATAAACCCATATTAATATATTATACTGAACCCGATCTATTATCGTAATAATAGTATAATATACGCACTATTCCACTTGTCAGTTTGTTTGCTTCGTTTCGGAGTCTAAATCGTTCATATGTGCACCGTTTAATACAACCAATATTATGACATACCGGCAATGTTTTGGTCAGCGCACCCTTAAATCTGTCAGTGAAAATCGGTGTGTACGAAATTGGACTGTTACCAATTTAATTGACTGCGCGTTAGACGTGTTAGACGTGCGCCCACGACTACCGTAAATGACGACGACGAACGGTCCGAAAGCAGACTTTCAAAATTCCGAGCATATTTCACACCACAATGACTTTTCGAAAGGAACTCGCGGAAACAAATACCTATATACGAAGCATTGCCCTCGTCAAATGTACGCGCCTAATATAATATATTCGTATACTGTATACATTGTATAAATGTATAATATACGAAATTAATCGATTAAACCGATCTATATATATATATAGGTACCTACAAGTGGCTTTATTTTTGTGAACAGCTCGTGACTCACGATTCGCTTACATTTTTCAGCAGACATATGGGCACGCGAGAGCGGCGTATTATTATTATTTTTCAATAAATCATTATATGTTGCACTGTTGCAGACCATCACACCTCATAAGATTTCAGTTAGGACACGTTTTTTCACTGCAAAGACGAATCATATATAGAATTTATAGTATATATAAAAAAAGGGAATATCTATGCTGCATCAGCTGTATGTGTACGTATTTTGGGTATCTACTATAGTATGCATATATGGTATAGATATTTGCTTTACATTGCCGTGGACAACCTCGGGAATTATGGCAAGGGACCCGCCCACCAGTGTGAGAATATAATAAAATATTATTATTATTATAGTTCAATGAGAACGGCATTATAGTGTAATATTTATAATAATGACGAAGTTATTAGATTAGCCCATTGCGGAATGTGCACTGTGGCGGCAGAGAAGCAGACATGGTTTGCAAAACAATTATTTGACATTTGCATATTATTACGCTCGCTGCGAGGCTCTAATTATCCGGTTATACATTACAACTGTTTTAAATTCTTTTCATAATGGAATTTTTTCGTCCCCCTTTCCAAAGCGCCCTATTTTTATTTACGTTTTTATGCTTTACCTTCGCCCGCAATCCAAACCGTCGTTTACCGCCACTGCTGCAATGCCTGTCCGGATTGATATTATGGTGTCGTCGTAAATCCATCAGCATCCCGGTTCGCGTACCTTATTATTATTTCATAGATGGACATCACTCGAGGTCAATAGGCTTTAGCCGGCCGGTCATCTTGGTATACTCGGTGGGCAACGGTGGTGAGGCGAAAATAATATAATAGAAACGCTAAGTATATACCTAGTACATTATAAGCACAATGATGCGGTGGAATTTCATCGACGACGTGCGACGAAGACCGATTGTCATCGTGTAATTTGTTTTCATTCTCAGAGATCGTTTATATTAGCCATGTAATATCCACAGCACATTATCTCTGTGAACGTATACGAATTATTATTATAGGTTTTATCGATTAATATATAATAAGCTACTGTTATAATGCTAGGTATTTGTTACAAATACAGAATCAAATTAGGTACTGTTTGATATATATATTTTTTTTTATATATATTTTGTTGACCCAGTTGAAAAATTTGTGAAAGATAAAGTACAAGTACAGGACATAGTGTTATTGCTGCTGTAGTATGATTATTTTAATAACACTATTTAATATTAACTTTGACCATGAGGTTTGTGAAAAAGAAAATAATTTATAATATTTGTATTTAAAAATGTTATTTCAGTTTTTGTTCCTCCAAACAATAATATAATTAAGTATGTATTTCAGTATTTTAAATAATCAATAAAATAAAAATACGAATAAACTATTTACAATACAACGATAATATGAAAATATTTTTAATCGCAGTTACAGTGATTCAATGTTTACAAAAGCTAAAAATTTATTACTGCATGCCAACTGTTTCGATTTCCACGTCGTGGAAAATTGTATGTCCTTTCAAACTCCTCGTTATCGATACAATCAATGCCGCATAATAATTTCATAATGTGTAAAGTATATAATGTATAATGAGACCTCTGGCTATCACAGTTAAATGTAAATACATTTTTGAAAAAATTACAGTTTTTTTATTTATTAATTCGAATTATATATTATCTTAAAACATATAAGTATAACCCTCGTCTAATAACCTTGAATAAAATTGTAGGTTAATAGATTTTATAGGTGTGTAATTTAAATTTAATATTTATCGGTGAATATTTAATAAATAATAATAATATTTTTAATAATATTTACAATAGAACACTCAGCACATCATATATAGGTATAGTATTATAGTGATAAGTCAATTCGATAAAAAATAATTGAAAAGCTAATATTTTGTAAAATATTGGCATATTGATTATATCAAACAATATAATTTTCTGTGGAAAAGCATATAATAAAACGCACAATCATGCATCTCTACACAAGAAGAAAAAATGTATGGATTATAGATAAATCGTTCTATATGCGTTTTAAAAAAATAGTTCTATATATTGTTTGTTTATTACTTTACATATTATGTATTTATAATATTTTTACCAAAAATGTAATAGAAACAACAATTAATCATTTTATAGATGACAGTATAAAATTACTCATAAACGAAAAAAAAATTGTTATAAAATTGATCATTATTTATTAAATGTCATTGAAAGGAAAAGGAAACATACTTTTAAATTAATTTTGCACAACATCCGGTCTTTATTTATGTGTTAAAGTAAATTAATTTTTTGTTTTGCTTGTTTATTGTTTTTATTTTTTTTAAACATCTGTAAAATTTCTACGAATAACTTAATAAACTGCATCAGCGGCATAACTGCATTTGATTTTCATTGCAATAATTATGTCCCTATATATACCTTAGTGTTGTTATTGTTTTAAATAAATTATTCAACATTCATAGTTAAGGTTTAATAAGACTCAAAATAGAACTCTGAAAAATAATGACAAAAATAAATTTCCTTTCTCCTCATTCCTAGTGCCTATACCTATTATTATCTTATGATTAGGTCGGTAAACCTATATGATTTAGGTAGGTACATTTTATTTAAAAAAATATATAATTAATTAAATAACTACAAATTCAAAAAATAAATTAGGTAATTAATACAATTAAGTACTAGAATTTCTCTTTAATTTCAATATTTGGTTTTTTTTACTTGTTCTTCTTTGTTACTAACCAAATAGATAAATAATTTGTATAAAACTCCATTTATGTATATAGCAACACATCCGTACAAGGTATAAATCCTTTAGCAAACAACGCCAATAATATTATTTTATTAACTAATGGCCTTTGCAGCCGATGTTTCAAGAAATCAATAAAAAAAAAAAAATTTAAATATTATTCGATACAATCTATTCTTGTAATGAACAATAATCATATGGTTCATTAAGTATATTATCTTAATCACCTGCACGGATCTTAAATTATTGATAACAGCACGAAGGAAAAATTATGATTGAAAGTATAACCGTATATTTATCTTCACTCGTTTTTTTTTTTTTTTAGGGAAGTAGGCTAAGCCCTCGATCTCCTGCAAGTCACATATGTGTAAAGGTAAAATATAATATGTAGGTACTTAATTCATTTACGTATTTTATCAGTGTACTTACGTATAAACAATAATAAAAATCCGACTTTAATGTAAATACAAAGTCCGGAAACTTAAACACGGAACATTTTCCCTCGGTAAACATAATAATTGAATTTAGCCAGTCAAGGTTTAAGTCTTTATCATGTGGAGTTTCCTGGTGTTCTAAACTTAAAATACCTATTGGAACTGATTAACGTTCAAAATGACTCACCTAATCTAGCTCACCAAGTATACCACGGCGTGCGTGAAATAAAATAATAAAATTTTTTATTTTTGGTACTTATGAATTACATATATCCTCGCGCACTTGAATTCACGATCCTTTAAATGAGTATTTTAATTTTTAATAATATATATTATGTATTACACGAGCGCGTGGTCATGAAGACGAGACCCTCAAATGATTATCACTTATACGATTAAAGTTATATTATTGTAATAATTATACTATTATTATTATTACTATCATTATAACGTGTCAAGGAAATATGGCAGAAAGATTACCAATAAACCGTAAATTTTTCGCCATAACGCTTTGGAAAACGACGAATTTTTCGGGATGATTTTTTTCCAGTCTCTCTTCATCCTACACTCTTTCTCTCTCTCTCTCTCTCTTCACTACTCCACGTAAGAATATATATATTATAGATACCATTCGAGTACTGTTTTCGTCAAAAACCACGATTCCTGAATACACACATATATATAATAATAAATAATATATATAGTATATACATGTACATACAATGAACATGTCGTGCGTAACGAGTAAACGAACCAATACACATTTGAAACATGAATATCCGAATGCGGTCGTGACTGTCAACCGTGCCCGGGCTGCCTCGCGCTATTACAGGTACCTACGATGCAGTCGTCGATGTCTTTGACCTTGCCAATTGTGTCGTGCCCGCTTCGGCAAACACCCGCGTTGGTTTTGGCCCGAGGAGGCTGCAGATAACACTGACACCCGCTAGGAGTTATACATAAGAAAATTCGAAAAACGAAAAATCAATTACGTTCCTAATAGATATAACTAGTATAATATAGTACTATACACTATAATAGTAAATCAACCGTTTCACGGGCGACAGTTTTATCAGAGGCTTATATTATAATTGTATGGTCATGATGTTTCTACTAGAGGCAAAATCAGATTATAACTTTCGTATGATATTATATAAATATGTTTTCATTTCATCCTTTCAAACCTCAAACAGATTTAATAACGATTTTTAATTGAATATCATAATCTGATTTATACATCAATTATGGTACAAATACATATCTTGTACTTGATAGTCGATTCGGCGTAGTAGAAATTCGATTTAAGATTTCGGAAATAGAAATCACTAATACACATCTGTGTTTTTAATATTTATATCATCCACAATAATACAAATCAATTAATACAGTTCAATAGAAGGGCACTTATAAATTATTAAAAGGTCTCTATTAAACACAACAGTAGGTCGTAAATATTTAAAACTACGTAAAAATTTACGTTTATTTTCACGTAAAAAATTTTGAATTTTAATTTAAAGTATTAAATAAAAATATTCATAATTATGGACTGTGGTAACTGTAAATTACATACCTATAGTTGAAATATAATATATTGTGAAGCTAAAAAAAAAACAGAAAATGATGCATATTGATGCATCCAGAAACATTAATAGACGTAACTGTTTCTTGTTTATTAATTTATGATCGTATTTCATAATAAAATGTACTTTATACTAGAGAAGTAAAAAGAGTTATGTTAATAATTTATAATAACTTTATAATATTAAATATGAAACATTATGTACCTATACAAAAACAAAACAAAAGAAAATGATATCAGTACAAATTATTATTAACAATTTGTGCTTTTTCATAACTTGAAATAACTATTTCATTTTTCATAAAAAGGTTTAAAAATTAAAAGTTTAGACAAAATAAATATTCATTGTATAGACAATCTTATGCGTGAAATTCTGTGTGTACAATAAATATTTTTATGTGCGTAAGAAATTGACAGTCAAACACTATGTCCTATTTGACCTATACACCTCTTAAAAAAAAAGTGGCGAGAGTCTACACCACACTTTTTGAGAATTATTATTATATTGCGTTACATAGTAAAATAAATAGCTTTAGGTGGAACATTCCACTTTGAACATGAAAAATTTCCCTGAAAAAAGGTGCTGTGAATATACAATTAAATACTACTGGACGATTGTCGGTTCTATAATACAAAACATTAAAATACAAACCAAATTGATCAAAGTAAAAAAAGTAAAAAATTAAAACATATTAATTATCTAATTCGATAATCTAACATAAGATATTTTATAAAATATAAAATTAATGTAAAAATCATAACCTATAAAAACATACACTGAATCAATATTTGATATTTTTCAGTATATACAAAATAAATTATGTATACTAAATACATCATTGTATCATTATTAATTTAATATTTTTACTTAGACTGTAAAAAATAGTAAAAAAATCGGGGACCGAAGGTTGGATGAGATATAAAAAATGTACCAGTAAATCGGCTTTCATGATACAAATAATTAAAATATTCTAAATTGGTTCATATAATTCAAAAATGTTTTTCTTTTCTTATTAAATGTACTTTATTAGGCATATTCTAAGTACGCGAAGATTAATTATTTTATTTATATATAATGTGCCTAAGTATGTAATGCATGATGCATTAAATACTTAATCTAAACCATTTTCAAAACTATAAATTCATTTAATTGAATGCAATATAATAATATAATGTTTTCACTTCTTAAAATATTTAACTAGACCATACTATTTATTATAACTATTATTATTGTATTGATATGCGTATCAGATAATATTATAGTGAAGTTACTGCAGGTAGCATTTTAGATGTGCGACTAAATAGACAATTTACAAATTAAACGATAACGTATTTAATATAGGTAGGTATATTTTGTTTTCTTAATATTACTATTTACTATTATGATTTAATACACAATTTGTTATGAATGGTGTCGTTGGAGAAAAACAAGTAGGTTTGTTAACAGTAGTAACATTGATTTTGATTTTTATGAGAATCAGTCATTGTTCATGTTGATTATTTCGACTTTGCGATTCTCTCCAAAACACTCATATCATATAACGTCCACCGATAGAAATAAATCACAATACGCTATATTATGTTACACAGCACATATACGTACAATGTATACCTAAAATATAAATCGAACAGTGTAATATAATGCGATATGGTTATTTTATTTTAAATTAAATTAATATTATACATTTGTACTCATTAAATGATAAGTTATACACATACGATTTACGTCAGTGATGTATTATACTATAATAATATGATGGTATAGTATAAATTTAATGTAATAATTTTATAAAAAATCGATAACATTTTTATAGTGAAACGATGATGTAGGTATACTTATATTTCTGTATATTATACTAGCAGTATAAACAGAATTTACCTGGGAAATAATGTTAGCATAGTTATATTACTAATAATATTGAATAAATTGTGGGTAATTTAGTTAACATTATTACCTGATTATATCGAAAATGTTAATTATGATAATTATTTTTGACTTTGCCTGGGAAATATAACATTACCCAAAAGAGATTGGTTGATGTTAAACAATTTAAATATTGTTAATACATTTTGTACCTAGCTATATTATTGTATATCCTAATCGAATCTATATGTATCTACACCGTAATAAGTAATAACAATATGGTAACCCTGCTCGACGTTTCGTGGTCTAAACTCGAAAATTATAAGCCTGTGTGTAGCTGCAGTGCAATGTCATTAGCATGAATAGGTTTCAGCACGCGTTTCATCGGATACCGGAAATGGCGGAATCGGTTTTGTTCTTGTTTACTATGGATTGGTGTTGAAGGGGGTGCGAATAGAAGCGAATTTCGTGATTTTTATTATTGAACTCTTCTGGTTGACAGCGTCAGAGCCGACAACAAAGTGAACGTATCGTGATTTTATTATTATAATATTCGTATTGTTTCTGAACTACAGTAAATGCATATATAAATATATAATATTTAACATAAGAACTGTAAACAATAGCGCATGTCTCCCGTTTTAACAAAGTCAAAATAATGTTATGTGATTTTTGATCCTTCATTGACGTGTGTGGTATATTTTATAAGCAGGCTGTCCGCATATTGCATATTAAACATACAAATTGAATTTTAATAATGTATTATTTATTATTATATAGATTCGACCGACTGAACTTAAAATGTTTACCAAATCAGTTGCGGGCGTTGCAGTATAAATATTCTGTAGCATTTATGAACGCTTTAACTTGTAATAACATGTAATATGTTGACACATTAAAAATATAATAAATAAAAAAACATTTTACAGTAACAAATCAATAGGATTACTAAATCTAACCAAAGTTAATGAAATTACCAGTTATCTAAGTAAAGAATGTAACACTTTAATCATCCAATCCCGTATCTTAGGAAAAATAATAATTTTATTTATTCATCATAATAATAATAATTGTTTATTATAAATTGTCTGATAGTACAGATAATATATACGTTTTTAAAATTAATTAATACTTATAAATATATAACATAAAAGTTCTCAATATTAATTATAAACTAGAACAATATAGACCAAATACCTACTCAAGGATAATAAAAGTCAAATATTACATAATATTGTCAATTAAGTATATTTTATGGATTGTGACTAACGGAGAAGAAAAAAAATAAAATTCATAAAAATAATTTTAAATAAAAAAAATATTTAATTTAGGTGTATTTACGTTTACAAAGCGATATTGAAGATCAAAAAATTATAATGTACATGAAGTACAAATAACCGGTGCAACTAATCACAAAAGTTTAATACATTTTTATAATCAGCAATTATTATCGCATGTGCTTCAGCGAAGGCTGAAGAGTGCTGTTTATTCCGAAGACAGGCGAGTGTGCGACTGACGGAACAAGCAATTCGTTCAAAATTTGCAAAAAACGGATCAATTTTCGTAGACACTATGTTAGGCATGGGTAATCAATCAATAGAGGCACTTGCAGCTCGTTAATATATAATAATCACAATATTGTAGAATACAATATTATTATATTGCCATCATTAGTCTCAAAATTAGAATGTGAAACTAGGTTTTACATATTTTTTCCGACCATTGTCACATGTGTGTATTTTCTGTACCTATATTATGATGGTACACGCGAATTATAAAATTGCACCAAGAAATGGACGTCTTGAAATACATAAAGTCTTGAAGCTGTAAGTATTATAACGCACACGCTGTAAAAATTCTTAATGAACTTATACAATGTACCTATTATTGGTACAATGCGTACCTTCGCGTCACACTTAATTATATTCAAACTGACGATTTACGTTTAAACGGTCTGTTGAAACTCGTGTGAGATTTTTAAATGGGTACTAAGTAAAAAGTATAGCACTGCTTATAATTTCCTCGCAATCATATTATTATACTAACAAAATATTTGAAAACAATTATAGTTTTAACATTTCTATTTTAAAAATAATAAAATAAAATACAAGTGAAAAAATTAATTTAAGTCGTTATCGGCTATGTGAATAATTTTAGCAATACACGTAATAACAATATTATGTTTCAATTGTATTCTTACATTGACTAGGCAATATCTAAAATGATTAGTAATTTCACAGAACGTTTACAATAGTTATACAATATACAGTATAATTATACATTCTTTATAATTAATATTTTTTGAAATACGGATGAGAGGAATGACACTTAAAATTTCATTTTTAATTATTTTTGAAATAAGTGCACTTTTTAGTTTGGCATTTTTCAGATGAATGCATTTAAAAAAATAAAAACCCATTGTCTTGCAGTCAACCAGTTGATTGTTAATCATCCAAAGTCCTCAATATAAGTTTTTTGTTTTGAACTTTTTCAACAATTAACTATAATTTGTTCGGTAGGCCATCATGCATTAATTTCTACCATTTAGTGGTCTCAAAACGTCATCTATAATATCTAGATCATAATAGCCATCATTGCTGTTATTTAAAATTAAAAATATATTTTTATTTTAAAAACATCTAATCATTCTTATAATTTATGCATATTTTCTGGTATTGTTTTGCATTATGCATCATACCAATAAGCATTACGAAGTGCAAAGTTGTTTGACAATACATATTTATAAAACTTTGCACTTAATGAGACAGGCTTCTCGAAGGAGTCGAAATTGAAAAACCTATATAATATAGTAACAATTCCCTATTTGAAAAAAAATACAAAAAGTTTTACAACTGTAAATTCTAATTTGAGCTCTCTTCGAAAATAATATTATTATTATAATATTATTATTATGGACAACCTTGTTGTTGTTTTTTTAGAACATACGGAAGGCGCCAATACGAATTCTCGGAAATCGAAAAAAAAAATGCTACAGGCCATAAATGGTTTATTATATTATTAATATACAATTGTCAATATTATATTATATTATTAACTACCGACTGAAGTTAAATATAGAAAAACAAACGGAAATAAAAGCATTATAGTTTTCGTGGGTTTTGGCAGCGATGTAGCGATAAATATTCAAGTATATTATGCATTTTTATCTACAATATATAGGTAATATAAAATTTGTGCGCAGTTGCTCGTCAACAGGGTTGGCCAATTAAATGTTTGCGAAATTCAAAATTTAAATGCATAATATATAACAATAATAACGGCCACGCTTTAAGCTGGTTTCTATATTATCTTGTAAAACGTGTTAAAGCCGTTCTATAGTTACGGAAAAGAGAAAAAAACTACAATATAATATATATACGAGTACATGAATCTAGAGAAAAATATAACCGATATTATACGTGACTTAAAACCGGTAAGACGTGTGCATTCCAAGATATGTCACAATTTTTTGACATACCTATATTATAGATACATATACTTTTAATTTGTAAATAAATATTGTACGAGAAATTTTTTTCTGTTCATTCAATCATTCACCAATTTATTATTTTCCGACTTCATAGTTCATATTATTATTTTTGCTAATAATAGAAATGAAATGAATATCATTTTTAAAAATGTTTAATAGTGTTTGATCAATGAATCATTATTTATACATATTTATATCATCCCGAGATTCGTTCGCTGTTGAATTATTTGTTTTTTATTAAAAAATGTTTATTATAAAATTATACTGCTAAAAAATTAGAGAAATGCATTTATGATGAATACTCCGCTTGTATCGAATACAATAACAATAATTACATTTTTATAAAATATACATGATAAAACAATATAATAAATTACTTTATTATGCACTAGTTATCTCCGTTTCAGCCAGCGCGGTGTCTTTAATTATTTAGCATAGGCTTTGACTGTAAAAGTGCAGATGAAAAACATCATAATTTACTAGTTTATTAAATTTATTTTTTCAACACATTCACACACGAATAAAATATCACATTAAAGTTGTACTCAGACATGCATATTTATGTAATCGAAAATGATCAAAACATATAGTATTGCATATTTATTTTGTCCAACAGTTTAGACTTGAAAATACAACGAGTGCGTAATGATCTGTATACCCACTGAATACCTATATTCCCGTCCGACTAGACATAATAATATTCGTATATTTCATAAGTCATTATGTACACGCGAAACGTGACATTATATTTAGGTAGGTAGCGTAATGGCTTAATGTAATACGGATAGGTAGGTACGATTGCCACAGCTAATATAAATATGGTGGAGCGATGATCTTCTTTTTTTTTGATTTTTGTTATTCGGGTGGTTTGAAATTAGTAAAACCTTCGTCACGACGATGGAAAACGAACGGTGTATAACTCGCCAAGTCAATAATATATAATATATAATATACTATTATTATTCATTATCGTTGCTTGGACACGTTCTGTTATTATTATTATCGGATCGTTTTTTACCGTACGCGCGATATAGATATTATCATAAGTTTTATTTTTCGACGTGTCATCCTCGTTTTGAAGCGTATTATAGGTACCTACACGTATTATTATGTATATTGTATATACAATACCTATATATATATAATCAAACGGAGATGACTCTATCAGGTTGATGTATCAATAATTCAGATTTTACCCGTTGGTTTGCGATAGTAATATAACTAATAGTAATAACGTTCACGACCACAAAACTGGTGTATAACATAATGATTACGTTTGATATACATGTTATTATCATTCTTATAGGTATATAATATTTACAGCGATCACTGTTGTTAGGATACGACGAATTGATGCTTAAAATTACTATAATATTATTGTACTTTACCGCCCGCACATTTCGCCACCATCCACAGGATTTGTCAACTACTTCGAATTCGCATTGTCTTAGGTGTCAAATTGACAAGAAAAGAAATTATGAAAATTATACATTATATAAGTACACATAATGCATTTACAAGACCAATTTTAACCATCTGATGCTAAAATATATAGATAGGTATAGCTTGAAATTTTCACTCATATTGTCTGTAACATTGATATGATATAGATATTTTTTAGATTGATACAAATAAATAATTTTTATTATAATCGAGATAATATAAATTTAAATTTAAAATTATAAAAATATAAATATATTTTTAGACTCCTTTTAGAGACTTACTTAAATTAATATTGGGTATAAATAGATACTCATTACTTTTTAACATACACTGTATATAAATCAAAATAACAAATCTTTAAAATTTGAAATTTAAATATAAAATATAAATGAAAATCTAAGTACTAATAATATTAGTTATTAATGGTAAAGACCTATATAAATTCTAAGATGTGTATTATAATAAATAAAATATACGAATACCTAACAACAGAAAATTAAAAATTAACACCGATATTATATTATTTATTTTTTTTAATTTAAAATAAACTAATATATTTTATTTGATATCATGAAGTATGTTAAAATCTCTTATCAATCAACAATTTATCGACCTCAGATTTTATTTATAATGATAATATTAAGAAAAGTAAATACTTAAATAATGAGTTATGACTGCTTTATTAAAATAATCCTCAGTTTGTCTAGTTTGACTACATGTGTGCATATATTATAATCATGTATAAAAATACATTGTATTGCAGAGTGTGTTATAATTTACAATTTTTCAGTTAAGTTATTTTGTTTGTATGACTGATCGAACCGTTGTAAGCTGTAAAATAATGCCGTTTTAAAAAACCGCAAATTAAAAACGAATGAAAAATAAATAAAAAAAAGTACCATATATATTATTTAGTGTTATATTCCGCGTGTCTATTCCCATGTCGATCCGATATTTTTCTTCGCGTGTATAAATTATTATTACAAGTCCTTGCCATACTTTCGTTGTGGCGTATAATACATATAATACACGAATATAATATCGTCGCCATCATCCGTATCCTGTCGTTCCGTTCAGTAGCTGTGGTGTTATGTGATTAAAATAAATTAAACGAATCAAAATCAATTTCATTTCAAGTGTATACGATAAAAAATTGTCGGTTTCGTAATCTTGATCAAACAATATTATAATAATATTTTAGTCTTTGACGTTTTGTTCTTCGTATCAAAGCGGTGCATCTTGCGGATAAACTTATAAATAAATATATATGATATATTATTATCTTATTATATTATAATTAAATTAAATTGTATTCTTTATCAACGGGATTATATAATAAAATACAATAAATAAATCTTCTTTGTGCTACAAATTACAACTGATAAAAAAAAATGCTTTCGTTATTTGAAATGTCGTTGTACAGTTTTTAATTTAAAGTTCATATCATTTTTTTTTATCTATTATAGTGCATACTATACTTACTGATTAATACTATATATTGCAACATTTCCGTCCGTCCAAGTCATAATTGATATATTATAATTTTAATAACATTGTATGCGCCCAATACATATTTTCGACTTCTAATAACTTTTAATACGTGGGTAGTTCACGAAGTTCTGCTAAAATAATATTATATTTATACATATTTACATTAATATTAAAATTCTTGAAACTGTATATTGTTTAAAATTAAAATAAAATGAATTGTATAATATAAGTTATTTTAACCTACTCGTATATTGAATTTTATAATTATTTTTTAAGTTTATTCATATAATGTATTGTTTTTACTTGTTATTGATCGGTTTGTATAAAATAATATTTGAAACGACAAAGTTATAAACTAAAAAATACGCATGTAAGATGTAACCACTATTGAACGCCGTGATAGTCGTTACTATAAAACATACTGTGTACAACTATATAGTACCTACATAAAATATGTAAAATATACATATTGTTACATACCTATATTAAACATGCTAAGTTTGTGGAGTGAATAAACAAGTTATTTTAAAATAACTAATAAGATATTTTATTATATATATATATATATATATATTGTTTAAAATTTAAAAAAAATAAAATAAAATACAATTGTATTTACTTGTAAAGTTGCAAATGATTAAAACGACACTTTATCAAGATTTATTACCTTTGTCTTATCACATTCTACTTTAATACGAGTATCAATCTACCTGTATGTGACATTACAAAACATTTCATACTATACTATATAGTATATATAGTATATACTTACATAAATCAACCACATATAACAGGGAAATTATTTCAGAATTTAAAAATAGATTGAGTGGTTGCATGTTATAAATTTATAACATTCACTTAACTATTTTTTTCAGAAAATATTTATATTTTTTAATTCAATAACAGATTTTTTCATTAACATACGACTTTAATAAAATATGCAGAAAATGACTCTGTATGTCGTGGCTATAGCGAATATATTATGCAGTCTTCTTTTTTTTTTCGTTTTATAATTGGTCATTAAGCGGCGACATAACTTTAAAATAACTTCTTGATCAAATTATTAATATACAAAAAAAATCTGCGTGAAAGCGTTATCTTGCAATTATATATTCACATGTCCGAAATAAGTACAAGAAGATACAAAATCTTTTTGCGGCGTATTTTTAAGAAATTTCATAAATGGTAATTTCATAAACTATAATTTATTAATACTTTTTTTTTCGAATAACGCATTAGGTTGATTTTTATTTTACATAAAAAAATTATGACTGTTTGAACGACTGGGTGTATTGTTTGGATCCATATTTTTTACACTTTACTCCTACGTATCTAATACTCTTCGTCCGGTGTATTATAATATTGGCATTATACTGCTATTACGATATTTAATGAAAACAAATAAAATATAATATTATGTAAATCTGACAGAAAATAAAAACAGGTTTCTTTAAATGAGCTGTTTGTGTTTCAGGTGCTCGCATATTATATTATTAAAATATAGGTATCCAGTACCTCGAATAAAACAATATATCACCGACAGGTATAATTGAAATTAATTATCGAAATAATATTCAAGTAGTGTGTAATTAAAGGCTTTAATTGTACGAATAACGCATAATATTTATTATTTTATCCGATAAATTCAGTAATGTCGTCGCGCAATAATCAAATCAGCGTTACGCTATTTATTTAACGTAGCAGAGTGCAAAACACTGCATTATTTTACACAATTATTATGTATGTCAGTACATAACAGAAATGACTCACCTACACATTCTGTACATTATACATTACATAATGCAATAGTAGGTAAACAAAACTCGATAGTTTTTTAATAGCGCACTTTAAAATTTGCAAAAGTGTGACGTATATTATTATATGGATACTAAAACTGTTTTGTCGACAAAAATATTTTTATTAGTTACGGTGATCTCATGTCAAACGATTCGATTTTTTTTTTACAGTAATTATAGCACTCGTTGTTACGCTCAATATGTTTTTGTTTCTTTAAGATTCGAGATTGTTATTTATTATTAGTTATGAACCTATAAATTATAACACCTAATTTTCAAATGGTATATAGAATATTATGTATATTAGATATAGACATAGTACCATTAAAACGAAAAATTTATATTTATCAATATATAAATGGTTTAGGATTTAAAGAAATAAAGACCAAAATATATAAGTAGGTAAGTACTAACTTACAACTAATAACTTATTGGTAACATATAAAGTGATTATCATTTTGATGGTAGTTATGGAGTTACTTAAAAACTTTCAAAAACTTATAGAAAAAATTGGTGAAAATCCTCAAACACCGAGTATCTTTAGTATAATCACTGATTGTACGAATATATAAATACTATTTATCAATGGTATAACATAGTTCGTAGATTAAAATTTACATTGAAAATAGACTATTTAGTTTTAGAAATTGCTCATTAGATATGTTCTACTTAATTATATTCTGTACATTATAGGCTGATCGGCGATGGTTACAATGCTATATTAAGTAAATGTTCAATATCACGAGTAAGTGTGTTTTATTTTTAAAATTAATGAGTTTTATTATGATTTGAATTTAAAATTAAAAATATTATTTCCATTTGAAATGATTTTGCTATAGACTGTAGATGTGGCTACTAATATATTATAATATAGGCTATACGTAATTTAGCTACTACTGGTACAGCCGAATTTAAGTATATTAAATAATAAGATAAGTCAGAAATACTATACGAAAGTAAGTAAACACATTATAGTTATTTTGTTAAATGTAATAAGTACCTATAATGTGTAGGCCTTTAGCATATGGAAAATAAAAAGTTCTGGAATCGGAATATCAATGGAAACCTCGTTTAAACATAAAATATTTTTGAAACTGATAATAGTCGACACTTTGAGAGTAGTTACCAAAGATATTTTTTCATGTAATGTCTGTGATCGTTTCTCTTCGTTATCATCTGTGTCAATTTATACATGAATTGTATTGAAATTAACATCCACTGCTTGAAAATTCGTTTTTAGTAAGAACACTAAGAACCAAACCGAGACCTGAACCAACAGGTTCTTCACAGTTCCTGTGTAATCCTGCAAAATATGAACACGTCGTCGTCTACAGTAAGTTATCGTCACGTTTTGAAACAATTATCACTCGATCACCCGAATATTGGAACGGTGGCGGAGACGAGCAGTTATAGTGATCGTAATTCCACGACAATTATTATATTGTGTTTTATTGAAAAGGAATAATATTATCACATTACCGAACACTGCACGTCGCTAAGTACAACGCACTCGGGTCCTCACTCCTCGCGCGTGTCACCCAAATGTTTTCGTGATATCATAATACATAATTTTATGTATTTTATTAATTATATATAAATATATGATAATACGTATATAATAAAATATTTTCTGCGGCAGTCGTCGTCATTAGCATTGAATGGACGTCGCGCTTCCGATTGTCCAAAAACGACCGGCCGTCGATCGTGCCGGCCCCGCTTTTTAAACCCACCGCCTTTCGTATTATTCGGTGGGTCGTGCAGCGGTCGGTCGGTTGCGCGTGCGGAAGGACGAATTTTCGCGTCCAAATTAATATCGTTGTCGATCGCTTCCGACCGGAAGACCGGCGTATAGCGCTATTGCTGACGACCTGTGCGTGTGTGCTGCCGAGTGCGATGACACTATTGACGTACCCACTGGCATATTTTATATGCGTACTTATACTTATGTATTATAACAGTAGTACGGCAGAGAAAAACGTCGGTAGAATATTATTATCTGTCACGTGATTTTTTTTTTTGTGTTTCTTCCCGGTTTCGTCATTTTTGGTAATTTATAATAAGTCTGCAGCTGTACTACGCGTCGACGACATAATACTGTAGTATTGTCCGCACGAAAACAGCGTCCGCGTTCGACCTCGTCCGGAGCTCGTCCTACGATCTTATATCCTTATAAATGGCATTTCGTACGCGGAAAAAAAACAATTGGCGATTATGACGACGACTGACCTGCGCCGCGCCAAAAGTCTGATGGCTGTGCGATCCGTGTAGGTTCTCAATGCCGAAAAACAAAAATGTATTTGACCGTCGTCCATAACGCATCGGCCGGGGACGATGATTTTTTCGGATGTTGTTTACCAATATTTTCTTCTCCAATTTCAATAATAATATTATGCGTCTGCGTGTGGTCTGTCTATGGTTGTTATGTTATTACTATAAACTGATAAGGCTAAACGCTTATTGCGCGCGCATTTTGTATTAATACGCGTACGGCGATCGTAGATTATTCAGTTTATACAACGTGCAACACAAAAGATGTTTTCCGTAAGGTCATGATTTTACTATTATTTGTTTTCTACAGTCTTATCTGCGTGTATTTAAACGCAATTATATATTAAATTGTTACAGTGTTAATTCGACAATAATTAATAAGTGCATATTTTGTCATTGCAAATTGCAATCATTAAAAATGGAATAAAAAATGTATCAAGCTTTTGTTATAATAAATGTTTTAACACATTATACGGTTTTTTAACGTCTCGATTAATAAAAAAATACCCATTTATAGATCTTATAATGTAATGATGATGTGTATATTATGCTGAATAGATACTATTATATATATATATATATTATTCAGTTTTTTTGACAAATATTTTTAACGCGTATCTATGTAAGTATTGTAAGTACCATTAATATACAGAATGATTCACTGAATATGCGCACCACCTACGTCTTTTTATTTAATAATTAATTATTAAGTATACTTTACGGCCATAAATTATACTATTTTTGTATCGTTTAAGAAATGTCTTACAATAGTTCAAATTTATTTTTTCAAAAAGAACCAATAACTTTCTTTATTGTACATTTTTAATCAGAGAATTTTGTTAAAAAAAAAAAGACATATCTAAATCATAATTCTGACGAATAGTTTCAGAGTTATTGAAGTGTAAAATATAAAAATAATAATATTCCTTAAAAATTGGAAAAATATAAAATATATGTAATACTGGTTATAATATTTATTATACTCAGACAATTGCTACAAATTATAAAATATTGATAGATGGATTTTAATTAATATTACTAACATTTTCAAATCATCATAGATCTCATCTCATATCTCCCAATTGGCAATTTTCTAAACTCGTTTTTAATGATTAAGTTTAATATATGAAATTATAGGTATAACTTAAAAACTACTCAATCGTCGAATTTTGATTTAAGTACATCAACATTTTCAAAAAAAATCATCCGATTAGTAATTTACAGGAAAAAAAGTTAGCACTGCTACAGGATACTTCTTAAATGGTATTAAAATCAAAGAATTGAACATTTCATATAGGTATACTTATATGTTCCAAAAATCAGAATTTGAATAATTTAATTATTAAAGGAAATAACTGGGGTAAATTTGCTTGGTGAATCATCCTGTATAATAACATATATACTATATAAACATAGGAAAAAATATGTACAACTGTTGAGCATAATTAAAAACACATGTGTTAAAACCGTTAACAAAGTCAAAATTAATTATTAGTTTTAATGTGATATGTTTCAAGTTCAAGTCATAAACAATTTATTATAGTAAGTATAAATTATAGGTACTTAAACTACAATAAAATTAAAACATAATATATCAAACGTAATAAATTTAACTAATGTTTAATATAGAAATTATATTGTATCGTTGTTAAAATTAAATCATAATAATATGTATTATTTTCAAATGATATCCACTGTTTTACAGAGGTCAGCGAATACAAATTATAGTCTGAAGCCAATGAAGAATATACTATTAATAATTTAATATATTATTAAGATACCAATTTTTAAAAAATCCTTGAAAAATGCATATGATTAAAGTTGACATATTATACTTAATAATATATCATTATGAATTATGATTAGGTTTAGTATTTAAATTTTTTTCACAATATTTAATCACATCTATGTTTTTTGAATTTTGTAAATGGTTGTGTAGAATTATTCTGCATAAAACTGCTTATGAAGATGAACCATTTTTAATTGTCATTATTTATTTTATAAGTACATATTATTATATATGTATTATATCAATGGTAATATATAATTATAATTATATATTTAATTTTACTAACAATAATATTCAGACAAAACTATAATGAAGTTAAAAATAACTTTTTAATTATTATTATCTAGCAGGTATAGGATTTTTTTATTTTACTGTATATAAAATTGATTAATATTTTTATATAATAAAAAAAAAACGGTTAAACTAATTAAAAACCAAGTATTATAAATATTAATACACGTACGCCCTTGCCTATATACATTTATGCTGTAATGACTAAGCGAATACAACTTGTGGTTATTGATGTAGTAGAAAAAACGATTTATTGAAAACATTTTTAAAAAAATATACACAAGTAGGTATGCTTTATTTATTTTTAGTATAATACTCAATTTATAGTAGAATAATAAATTGTAGTATATATGTTAAAATGGGAAAATCTAAAAATGATAAATGTGATTTTAACGTAGGTACACAGGAATAATAAGAACAAAATTCCGTCTATTAAAATGAATCATTACAATATAAAAAAAAAAAAAATGAAACTTTTTTGTTATTATTATTTTAAAAGATTTCATCAACATTGGTTATTTACCTAATTTTTATTAAATTTAAATATGAATACAGGTTATATCAGATAAGTATATCTGAAATAAATGACAATTTATATAGTTTAGAAATGTTGCTTAGTTTATTTTTTGAAACATATTTATTATATTGGTTCGAGTTAATTTTTTTTTTTTTGAGTGATTGATAGTTATTGTAATGAAGATAGATTGTTGTGGATTTTTCATGATTTAATGTGTTCTGTATAGTTAGTGCAATTGCAAACACTAAATATGTGCTTGATTTTATTAAGTTTTCTTTGGATAGTATATTATTTCACACGTTGTTGTTGTTTGTTAATGCTTGTATCATATTACATTTTTAGCGTCAAATTTTTGGAAAACAATATTATGTCTTATTATTTTTATTTTGTGAAATTAAGGGTGTAAAGAGTAAAACGTTCAAGGATGTCCCACAGATCTGTTATACGGAGAGAAGAACCAACACAGTGCCTTACCTGCGGAGAACTCCTTACAGTCAAATACCTCCTTGTGCACCGTCGAAACCATATGGAAACCAGAAGTAGCTTAGAGATACCAGACATACTCTTCGAAGCTCTAATCCCAATGAAGATAACAGCAAAAAGATTATTTTTATTTCTAAAACTTATTGATTTGTATAACTCAATCTAATATATTTACTTATATGTAGTAACGTATTATTTTAATTTTTTGTAAGATAATAACCAAAGTTGTTGATGGTGTACCAAGAAAAAAAATAAAAGTAAAATTATGCTTACGGACAAAACAAGCCAAATTCATTAATGAAAAACTCGTCTTGTTATATTTTATAGCATTGTAATACATTTTAGATTAAGATTATAAAAGTACCGACACAACTACAATAATTATACAACTTACTCATTTTGACATCAAATTGATCGCGTTGATTTGAACCTTGGAAATAGAAACATAATTGTTTCCAAAATATATCACGAGTATTATATTAATATAATACGTATTGCGTGAATAGAATAGTAGACATTTTGTTTTGAATTCATACTGTTTCTGTATTTAGACCATCTTAAGCGTGAACTACTGCACTCTTCTGGGGAAAAAAAAATGCAGGATAATTTCGTTTTAATAAGAAAACCTTGTACACTGTTTCACAATTTCTTATTATAAGCGTGCACGATATATATAATATACACATTTTGCCATTAGGACAATTGCGCGATTCGGCGCAGGACCGTGTGTTAATTTGTTGGATATTTACGACAAACGAATTGAACAAACTCTGTTTAATGTCAATAATTACAATCAATGCGAATCTCGTTATTCAAAAATAGCTACATTAAGGGGCAGCAAACCTTGAATTCAATTGAAGAACGTAATGAATTGATAGCATCAATCTATTTTAACGTGATTTTATATTGTCTAGTGTCTACGCGTAATTTGGTCTAGACTGAACTTTCGACGGCCGGTTGTTAAGTATAATGGATATTTGTTTATTATTATACGACGTGATTTAATTCGGGGCCAGTGCAGGAATACTACAATAAAAGTGCGTGAATTAAAATTATTACACTGCAAGAATGCCATAAATATTTAAAAATAAGCCTACAGACTTATAACTATATTATTAATTGATTAATGTGATTCAAGTTTTCAAGTACGACCAGTTATATATTTTGAATATAATTGTTTAAAAAAAAAAAAAAAACTATTAATTGTACACTCCGTTGTGTAGTTTCTGTATAGTACTTGTCCAAAGAATCAATTATGATTGAACATTATTTCGTGTTCTGTATAAAGTTTATTGTTATTTTTTTTTATAGATATTTTTTTATACAAATATCAAACATAATTTTTTAGATCGTTAAGATCATAGGGTTTGAATGACCAGAAAGTCCTTCGGTAGATATATCTAATAATAACAAAGTATAATAACTATTATAGTTTGAGTTATGGATAATATACCAACACTTAATCACACCAAATGAGTGGAACAGATAATAAATAGCATATTATCTACATAAAATATATTACAATATTATATTCTGCACAATTATTATATTTAATATTTTAATATTGGCACATTGCACAATTGCATTATTTTTACAGTTGGTGAATTGTATTACAATATCAAAAACGTGATTAATTTTATAAACTTAAGACGTGATACACGAAGAATCGAATAAGTTTTGTGGGCTTGTAGCCCCTTGTCCTTGTGGTTTTTGTATATCAACATTTTTTGGATTATAATATTTTATCATATTATATTTACTATTATTTCACGGATATTTTAAAAATTTGAACAATATCCGATTTGTTCCATTTTATATTATTTAATTTAACTAAAAATATTTGCATTTTGTTATGTTTTAATAGAATAATATTATTAAGTGAGTAATAACACACATTACTCAATATAATCGGTATGTAATTTAACATTTAACAATTTTTTTTTATTTTTTTTTAAGTCAGAAAAACACATAAATAATCAAAACTGAAGTATAAATTGTACAATATACAACACTCAGCACTATAAATAACGTTGAATCAAAGGTCTAGCAAAACAAGTTTGATTATTTTGTATATTAAAATGTTATTAGCGCCGTTTTCCAAATCATTTATTCCGTACTCCTAGAGGAATGAACAATAAATATTGAATGATTTTTAAATTTATATAATATAATTTAAAAAACATTATATAACATGTCTGTACTTAAAATTAATTTGACAGTTTTCACTTTTGAAATACGAACAAAATTACAGTGAATTATACATTTTATTAAAATAAAAAATATTTTTTTATTCCACATTCGCTTAATCATTTAAAGCATGTTTCGTGGATAATTTATTACAATTCGTATATTATCATCATCCACGTAACCACTGACATAAAATGACAAGATGTATACAGTAACACAAATAAGTTTTTTTTTTATCAAAACCGTAAACAACGAATAATAAATTGTGGAATTTATTTATACATCGCACATATGCTACAGTACACCAGGCGAAACATTTACGACGAGTTATGTTTTCTAAACAAATTATAATCGAATTATTCGACCTCCCATACCATTTTTGTTTATTTTCGTTATTATACATACAGTACGAGTGTATAATGTTTTATAGTAAATCAACCGTTTCACATGCTCGTTTAAATCGCATGTTAGCTTCCCCTAATATCATAAACATATTATATTATAACTTTCAATACAGCGTAGTTAATTTTTAATAACATGGGTTCATACAACTATTGTTATTGTTATCACAACAATTAAGATAATTTGAATTTCATTATCGGACTAATAATTTTGATTTATACCAGTATTGTGTATACTTTTCAGACTTACAGTAATTACTTTATGAAAAATAATTTGCCATATTCGTATAAACCATTTGTTTATATTTGAATACTGTTTTGTTATTAACACGTCATTTTAGAATAGTATAATATGTATAGTAGTAAAAAAAAATATATAACATGACGTGAAAATTAACATATTACTCGTATAAATTACTGTACTTAGGTTTTAAAAAATATCGAGTACCTATACACTATATAGTATATATAGGTGATAAACGATTGATATTGTACCGAGTTTTCATTTTATTGTATATTAGTTTTCGTTAAGTTTATTATTTATGATTATTTATTATTCAAAATAGTTATTTCTGTACTCTTCTGACCGTCCATCAGTAATCCATTGTAAATTTAACAACACGCTAATGTTCTGTCATAAATCAAATACTTCTAATAATAAGTATATGACACTAATAACAAATTCTAAATTTAAAAATAATATATGTTAACAATTATTCCTAACTTTTTTTTACGACGACGTACAATCAGGATATTGAAAAATATATTAATAACAGGAACATATGCCTTTAATAAATTGGTGTTTTTCATCGAGTCAATTTCGCACTGATAAAAATAAAGACTGTAGTTTATCATATTATAAATTATAACACATAAACTGATCGAATTTTTGTTTGTATAGTATTAATATTATAAATTGTAATAGTATACAGATTATGACTACGATCAGTTTAGTGTTTCGGGTTCAACAAACGATTTTCCACGGACATCTGGCAACAAGTGCACATCGCTAAAGTCCCCGCTGCAAGTGCGCGCTTGTCCGCGGTCGAATGAGGGTGAACTTTTTCACCCCACGTGCATGATGCATACGGTAATATAATACGCGGCCACGTAATGATGTCGTGCGGGGGATAGTCGAAAAAGGATTGTCTTTTTTTTTGACTGGATTATCGCGTAATAATTCGATACGTCAGAGGGTTATTCGCAAGCGGTTGATTTATGATAAGCGTCATGGTAAATGGTAAACGCGCATTCGTTTCGAACGAAACGGACGTGCACTTTATAATAATATTATTGAATCGATGGACACTTTGGTACGCAAGTCATTTCGTAAATCCCGATTAAAAATACGTTTGGTTGAGCACGCAGGGCCTGTCGCCGCTAAATTAAATTCCTACAACAGTAATCGTTGCTGTAGCTATAAATAATATAATGTATATACTTATATATATGTATATGCACCTGCTATAATTTCACCGTGTGCGAAACACTACGGACGTGGTATACACATGGCATGTTCGCTCGTGTTATTGACACACGAAACTTAACACGTGCAACGTTCGACTTCGATTACGCGTACTCAATTTAGAATTAATTCGTTGTTATTAGGCTCCCCTCGATCTGAAACGAAGCCGTTGAAATAATAGCCTTTGATATAATATTATAACACATCATTATACAATATACCTACTGGTATGTACGAGTGCGTAAAGGTTATAAAAGCACTGGACGCCTGTGACATAAATTTTCATTGTACGTACAACGTTTAAACTGCAGTCGAACGATTTCTTGGTAAACTAACACACGCGTTTTCGTCTCGAAATGTGAAATAACGCCACTGATTGTAAGTACTAATGCAATATAATAGGTAGGTATAAATAATATTTATGCTATATGAATTACCCGTAAAATCATAAATTTTCGTTTTTCAATTTTTCCCTTTACTCAAATGTAAAAAATTGACTCGACTGTATGTCAATATTCACCACCTCCGCACTACAAAAATCCCAATCGCAACTGAATTATATTTTGTTATACTATGGGATTTGACCGCATTAACTGCTTTCCAAGGTCAATACTGTGGAACTTACACCTTATATAAATTCCTACATAGTATAACAGCGTACCAAAGAGCATAATATATGCGAATTATTTCCGAGAACACGAACCTCGGAAATATAAGATTAACATTGACAGTAATCAAATGCTGAAATACTCGGTATTGAATATTGATAATCATTAGCACACTTACCGTTTAATCTGTGATTAGCACATTTTCATAAAGAGCTTACAATCATATTGTATCATATACAAATATGTGATTATACAATGGTGTTTCTAACTGATACGGAACATGGATACAAAAGGTCAGTCTACTAATGTTTAACAATATGACAACATAGATCGTTCGTTTAAGACGTGTTGTGTTATTAAATTGATTCAATATGATAAATCGAGAAAGATCACTATCTAATTGATCTTTAATCCCACGATGCCCGACTATATAAACGGATATCTGATCTATACGTAACAACGTAACCTACTCGAATGTGCAAAAATGAACGGTCGAAATTTATGTTAATGGACATCCTTGCGAATAATTGCACGAGTGAGTGAACAAGACGGAATAATTTAAATACAAATGAGTACAAATCTCTCGTCGTTCGATGCATTTTAAAGTTCTATGTGTATACCAGTAAAAATCAGAAAATCAAAATATACAGAAAAGTTTAACTGTTCTTTGGTTAAGTAGGTCAGGTTAAAAACATAATGAACATCATATTTGATTATCGGTTCTTGCCGTTCTTGGAACTTCGAAGAAAAAATATTTTTTATTATACATACATACAGCGTTGTATTAGGTCGTGCTGAAAGTTCAACTGCAATAAAATTAATGCGAAAAACTATAATGTTTTTTTACAAACGACACATAATTATTGACCGTTTTCAACTACATGACTCTTCTGTTTGTTAATTTTATTTTTCGTAGTTTTTCGTCTACCTTCTCGGATTATTTTCAAAAAGTTGTAAGACTTATTTAGTTATTTCAAATTGTTTGTAACAAAGTTTGATAGGCGATTGCGTCGTCAACCGCGGGCTTGTACCGCACTGGCGGAAAGCGAACACGTCGTGACGTGCATACACGGGGGGCTGGCGATTGTGTCAATATGATATAGCGGTGATGTGTGCGAAACAGTTTGGGACCGACGACCGGACGCGCCGGCGGGTGTTCTCGTGCTGGCGCCGGGACAGTCGGCAGTGCGTCGCTGGATCATCGTGCGCGGTCGACAGGGCCACGACAGCGGCGGCGAAGGGCGAAAACGTTTCGAACGCGCGAGATCTGATCGTCGACGAGTAACGTTCTATAGGCACACGCACGGCCGGTCCCGGTGACCGGTGCAGCTAAAGTACCGCCGCAGCCGGAAAACCGCGCCGGGCTGTCGTCTCGGTCGAGCTGCGACAGGCTGCTCCGTAGTAGTGTGCGTTCGCAAACTCGCGTCCGACATGATGTGTCGGTGTCGCGTGTCCAGCCGTCGGCCGATCGATCACGGCGGCCGCGGTGGCCAACGGCGTCCACGCGCGTATTCCAACCCGGACAGGAGACCATCGCGTGTGCGTGACGCTCGGGTTTCTGGTCGCCCCCGTGAATACGGTAGTGCGACAGCCCTGCAAGTGCAGTGCCTACCGTCGGTCGTCCCGCACGTGCGTCGTGGCCGCAAGGCGTGTCGGTGGACGGTGTGCGTGTGTGTGTATTATAACGAACATACCGTCACCGCCGACCACCCGAACTGCCACTTTACACTGTGCGGCCGCCATCGAATATCGTGATTTTACTATTTTCAATTTTTGTTACGCGACGGCTTATATACGATAACGTATTAGAAATACGTTTTAACTCAAATTATGAGTATATTTCTTATAATTATTTGAACGTCGGTTGATTTGTGTCATTCTATAATGATATATCACATACTATATAATATGCTATATACACGCGTTGCAACGATGATAGTTTACGCGTTTATTTGAATTCGTTTGTTGTCTGCAAGTTTAGACACGAATATAATATTTTGGTACAGCCATATTGATATACCGAATTAATAGGACTTTATATTCATAAAAAATGTATTTTCTATTTACCCGTATTGACTTAAATAATGTATTATTATTAAGATTGACAGCGGTTTGACTGATTGCGCAAGCTGCCGAATGCTGGTTAATACATATATATATATATGATGTGTGTCGTATGGGTTGACCTGAATTAATCAACAAAACTAAATATTTAAACGCTAATGACGATTTACTTGATAACAATTTTTAGGCGACAGCGATGTGTTAACTAGCTAATTTAAAATAATATTTATATTTTTTTAATTGTACCTATATTGAAAGTGAATTATTCAACTTAATACGGTATACTATAAGGGATTTTAGAATCGTTAAATATTAGTTCTACATCCTGGTATATAGGCACCTATATAAAAGTGTTAAAAAAGATAATAAATATATATATATATATATATATAAACCAAAATTAATGAATTTTTATGATTGAAAATTTAGATAAATTTATAATTATAGTTATTTTAATTAAAATGTTTTATGAATTTACTAAACTTTAAATGACTATAATATAGTCAATGAAATAGTAAGCGGAAATTGATGATTTGGCCGTCGACATTAAAAAAAAAATAATCACTAATTACCGGAATCTATTGAGAAAAATAGCCGCTACTATTTAGAATAATAAAGTTGATTTTGTCGTTTGTAGGTACAATATATAAGATGGTAATCATCAGAAAGTAACGCTTACGACAACATAGGATGCGCCTGTACATAATTAACAGTGTCGAAAGGTTGACTGCAGGATAACTACTATACCTTCCAATCATCATATTAATATAAAGGTATATACGATCAATCGAGTTCGATTATATTATAATGTTTACTATCGGCCAGATCTCGGGCATTGCTAATTTATAAGAATCATTTAAATAGGTTTGTCTATTATCCATACATAATGGCCGCTTGGCCTGCACAGACAAGGGTAAATAAAGAATCACCTCGTTATATCATAAACACCGTGTATATATTATATTGTTTATTAGGAACAATACATCATTGCGGACGAACACTACACAGCGGTATGATATTATACGGTCGACTGCGAACGTTTATACACGTCATAACACGCGCAACACACGATTTATCCGAATAAAAATGTTTGTTTTGCCTAGGGTGAACTCGAGTAGGCTATATAGTAACCTAGCCGCGTACGTATAGCGTAAAGTAGGTTTAGACGTATTACATAGTAGCCGACCGACCACGCCTAGACAATGTTATTATCATAGTAATAATATAATAAAAAATTTAACGGGCGTTTACCTGGCTATATTTTGTATGCGGCGTATTGAAAACAACCGAAAGCAGCGGTACGCGTTATCCTTTTTGAATGAATGTTATAAACCTTGTGTGGGTTTTGCTGATATTACGGGCACTCTGGGCGTGTGAAAACGACTCGTCAAAGAATCGTATAATTAGAATAATATGTAGAATACAAAAATTCGACAGACGATTATAACTATGAATTATTATGATGAATATAAATGTAATCGAAGAACGCGATGCGAGTGTAAATAGCATAACGATTTCGATATAGTATATACCGTAGCACAATCAAATTAAAAAGGCAATTTTTGTTTTAGTTGTGGGTAGGGAGGAGTTGAGTGACAATACTCGGTAGATACGACTAAGTATAGGTAACTCTGGTCGAAAACATAGTTGTTTTTTTGTCTGTTATCATTCAATTTTGGATTCCGAAGAAAGAATGTTTTATCAAGACATATGAGTATTCCGTTCACGTTTACGATGTTATTAAAAACATTTATTACATTCAGAATATTTCTAAACGCCATAAATTACAATGTTTTGATAGAAAATCTAGCATATTATTGATAATTTGATATATTTTGTTTAAATTTATTTATTTACCAAGAATTAATACAAAAAAAGTGTCGAAAATATTGAGACGTTTATAGCTAAATACTGATTGAATCGATAGTTTCAATTATAATTGTTTACAATATTATTTAGTATCAAAGTACAAAATAATACACTCAATTCATTATACAGTTCATTTCTTCTGAGTTATTTTTGATGTACTTACCAATAATTTACTGCCTTATGCAGAACTTACAAACATTTATAAATTGCAGCGTATTTATAGTGACGATTGCCAATTGGTATTTAATTATTTAACTATTTAAGTACAATAAATTATTTATCAAAATCATATGCAAGTTTTTGACTGTATAGCTCAAGTAGGTACTTAAAACATGAATTTCAATATGTATCTCAATGAATTAAATTATATAATAAATATAATTTAAATCGGATAATTGACGCATTTGAATCGAATACACGAATTATTTAATTAGTCTAACCCAAGTATGTCATATCACTATAATCGAGTATTGACTTTTCTCCGAACAAAATAATATAATAATTAATCATGACACAAATGATTTTCAAGAAAAAACATCATCATTACCTACGATTAGTATAGATGGTTACTATAATTAGTGGTAATTGTATAATATGTAAAAATAACTACTTTCGTTTGGGTAATCATACGTGTTAATGATTAATAATGTTAAGTCGGCTTTCTGAATATTCTGTCCATACTTTCGTAAATATGGTGTGTGCGAGTAGTAGTGTAGTACCCCAGTGTTCGAGTACTAACTTAGAACGATGGCCTCAACAAAATGTGTATAACGCGCACGTTATTTGCATCAACCCGTAATGTGTCGCTGCAGACTGTACAGCGCATCAGAGAGTATAAACCAAAATCATTATCATTGTCCATTGATTTATTTTCGAAGACCGATTCGGCACAACATTTATTGCGGTTTAGAACAATTAGAACTAGAAAATATTTTAAAAGTAGCCGTTGCCACGTAAGTACTTAGTATAAGTGTAGTAGATAACGTCGCACCAATATGGACGTACATACAGCATAACTGTATTGATAGAAAATCGAAATTTCGAAATGCACACCGATTTTAAATGCGCGATCGACCGGTTTTGTTGCGAGTCCGATAGGTATTAAAGAAATGGGTTATTATATTATTATTATTATATATTTTATATATTACCTATATTCGATATGTTTATCGCTTGTGGTCACGAAAGAGAACGGACACATCGCGGCGGTCGTGTTTATTAATTCTGGTTGCCACTAGTCGACCGACTGTAAATAATTAATATACCTACTTAATGAATGTATAGCTAATATAAATATCATTATAAACATAAAATGTATTACATATTATAGGAAAAGAAAATATCAGTTCTAAAATTTGTATATAACAATATAATATTATAATCAGTTAATACCAGAGTATATATTATTATTATTCGGTTATACTCCTGCATTATGCGGTGTGTAGGTAAATAATAAATATTATATACTATTGTATATGATAGAAATAATCATTATTACTATCGTGATTACAATATGTTTATTTTTATCATGATATTAACCGAAACCAAAATTTGTTTATACAGTTCCTATAAATTGGTAAGTAGTTAGTCTATGTATTTGTATTATATATTTATATTGTATATTAGATAGGTACTCATCAGAATTGTTTTATGTTTATCAGTTATCACTAATAATAACAATAATAATATTTTAGAATTGCCGATATTTTCACTTTGTAAATTATACGGACCACATTGAAAAAAAATCATTACCTATTCTACAATGTACGAGTAAAATGAAAATATTTGACATATAAAAAAAAACAAACGAACAGCTCGATTATATTATTTATAATAGGATTTGTTGACCACTAGGACTAGACTCTAATAGATATTGTTTTTTTTTCCATTTTAAGAAGAAAAAAATATTCGGGTCAAGTTTAAAATTGAATTTAGAAAAGTATTAAAGCATTCATTTTAAGCATATAATTTAACATGCATCATCGTCGTGTACTTAATACTTTAAGACGGTAAAATTCAATTATAGATTCATTTTTGGTCGATTATAGAATTATTAGCATACTTTGATAATTAATTATTAAAATGTATATACAATTTATAATTTGAGAAATTTGCTGTACCGAACAAATAATGTACATACTTCCAGTCGCATATTGCTATAATGGCGAACAGTTTATTTTAATTAAAATAAATCATTAATATCAACATATTGTATAGGTTTAGCAACATGTTTCACTTTTTCCTAAACTTTTTTCCCAATGACTTCACATAAATATGCTACCTGAGTTTAAACACGTTTACCTCGAAACGACCGTCTACCTGTCAACCGTGTAATAATTTATGTCCCACGCAGCTCTCGTGTTTAGGCGTGAAAAAAAAAAAACAAAAACTAAAGTCATACACATTTATTCGCTGTCCCCTGAATATTACGAAGTGTTGTGCGATTCTTCCGTAGGACGAGCAATTTATCTCGGCCGCGTATCTGTACCTGCGGTGCTCTAAATTTAGGTCGACTAGTTGCTAAATTCAAATGCCAACCAAGCTCAATGCGTACAATATCATATAGTATGACGCACACCTAAACCCGCTGCGCACAAAGTTCGTGCAATGAGCGCGTGAAATATAATAATTATTAATTGACATCGGTAGAGTACGACGGGACGACGATTGAATAATGTGTCAAACAAAACAACTGTTACATACAGTGCAGTGTATAATATTGTTCATTGGAAAACCGAAAGTGTGAGGTGAAACAAATCGTAATGTGTAAAAAAAAAAAAAAATTATCGATAAATCACAGGCATTCTTACCGTGAGTATATAATTTTCGATAATTATTTACCGATAAACAAATTGATACGTGGTATAATAATTTCTTCGAACGCGTGTATTATAATAAAATGTATAATCAGCATTATCATGGCATTGATAGTGCGTTATTATGATAAATATTTACGCTTGAAGGTCGAAATTGAATTTGTGTGTACAGTTGTATTCGTTACTTAACGTATGTCCGTATTAACACAGTACCGTATAGGTGGTACACATCATGCAGTAACTGCATAGGTTTGGTATTTTGTGATTAATGAAAAAAAAAATCAAATTAATCGCGAGAAATTTCATTATAAGCGTTCAAAATGTACTAAAATGGAGCTTCGTGCTGTGCTATTATATAATATTATTCATAAATTACAATTATAATTATTATTGTTAATTTATAGAAATAAAAATAATCGTATGACTGTAGATGAGGCATAACTATAATAATAAATTAATGAGTTTATCGAGAAAAAATAAACGTGTCATAAGAAATCTAAATTTAATATAATCAGTATGTGTCCTCCTGGGACTGAGCCTGGTGACCGTTGTACGTACCGTTTTTCTGCGTTTGCGGAAAAAACGCGACGAGACACTATGGCCGCGTTATGTATAATATATAATAAATGTTTTATGCGACAGTACAATACGCATATAGATTATGGGTAAATCGAGACAGTGCAAACGTTTTCGTTGTGACAGATCGGAAGTGCATCGACGACAGCGTAAGACTTTTTAGGCTATGGAACGACGTGCGAGAAAAATAAAAATCAGTTTCGTGAGGACACGTATTATAATCTGTCACACAGCCGACATTATGCGGAACGCCGACAAAATATTACATAAAACTCCATGTAGATCTGCACCGAGCTAGCGCCACATGTCCGCATTTTCTGTGTATCGTGACATTCGTGTTTTAATACTGTCATTTATACTACACACAGTATGCGACCGGACTGAGTATTAGATCTTTCTAAATTTTTGTTCATACGTTGTGACGTCCGCGTGGATATGTAAACATGAAATCGAATTTTTCTCTTCTTTTTACAGCCCGGGACTACGATAATACGGTTGTTTATAAATATATATACCTGCTACGCAGTGATAATTGATCATAAATTACATTTTAGTATAATTTATATTGATTTTGTCATAAAAAAATATTTTTCATATGTTTTGAAAATTTGTGCTTTGATATAGTACCTCTCTATGTAATAAATTATGATAAAGTGGGCTTAGGTAATAATTTGATTTGACTATTCCACGAGTTTGTTAGCATAATACTTAATGTGCATCATGATAATTGTATTGTATGCATAGTTATCTATTGAATAAAATAATCATAAAAATTAACTGACTTATATTAATTAAATTAATATTCATTTATAGTAATTAACCGTTGCATTAAAAATTGCTTCCTTATCACTTAAACAATAAAATATATTAACACGTAGTAGCGTTGGTACAAGTGTTCACTTTTCAACATTAACTATGGAATTTATGCAAATTATTATAGTTAAGTTTCCGTATTTACAAGTGCTAAATACCAACTTAGAGAGTTTTAAAAACTGGTTTTATAGATTATTACATTTAAAAAAATGTATGATATTAGGTATTTTATACATTTATTTACAAAATCAAGAAGTTTAAATATTCCACATGCAAGGAAACAGTTTTATTTTATACACTGATTGCATTTATTGGAAAAAAATATTTGATTTATTATCAATTATTTATATGTAATTTTTAAACCTCGCGTTTTTATATCATAATGACTAACATAAGATCCCTTAAAATGTATCATTGTTAAATAATATTCATATTTCAGAAAAAAATCATTATTGATAATAATCTGTATTCAATGAAAATTAACATACTTATACAGTTATACGTACTATTGAATGCCATATTAATTATGATGAGTATTGATAATATACCTAATATCATTATATATTTTATATAATTCTTCTAAATCGGTCTGTTGTGGTAGTGTTATTTCTGAACGACTTTATCGTGTTAAATAAAAATTATTTCTACATATTCCCTGAGACTTAGAGTGTTTATATAGTTTAATTTTCTACCCCAAGCTATATAGGATAGTTTTTGTTTTTAACAATTCATAACCACGGTATTCTTTCACAGTGCAGGTACATTAAGTAAAATTTAAAATCTTTGATTGCTTTGATAGTAAAACACAATATATGTATTTGGTGAAACGCGCTACTGGATGTACTCCGTTAAATGGTAAAAACTAAAAATTAGGTTTCTTAGGTACGTGTACATATTTTAAATTGGTTAATTAATTGAAAAAATAAGACCAGAAGAAATTGATAACATAATTTCTGCAGAAATAGCAGATATCTATAAACTGTTAGATTCTTTAAAATACAAAGAGTGTTTATCGCTAATTTTTTCAACCCCTATACGTTAGATTAGGTCATAGGTGGATCACACATTAATTTAATTTTGACTCACGAAAATTAAACATATATATATATATTTTTTATTATTATTTAATAGTTTATTATAAGTTGTTATAGATTTACTATGTTGTTATTACAATTAGTAGAAATATGGCATATGAAAATTATTCCAAATATATTTAAAAAAAACAAATCGTAAAATCAAATAATTATTATGAACACAATTTTATCATAGTGATTACTTTAATGATTTGCTTTTCTTATTTTGAACTTAGAATTTATGTAAACACGCATACAAAAATGAATACCGATCTGAACAATATTGGATTGACGTCGGCTTCAGAGAATTTGTTGAATCTATCTACAGTTTTTTGTGTTTACATAAAAAATAAGTACCGAATATTAAAGTGGTAAGTCATAAAATTAATTATTGTAATGTAATTATTATACATTTTAACTGAAACAAAACGAAAAACGATAGAAAAATAGATTGATTTTTACTAGTACCACACGATTGCATACGTTTTTCATAAAACAATTAACTTCAAAATGTATCCCAAAAAGTCAAACGATTGCATATGATTTGTTATTCAAAGCTAGCACATTTAAGATTTTCACTTAAAATAAATAACATATATTTAAACGCTTATTTTTTATTTAATATTATACTATTTATATTATTAAAAAAATACAATAATTAAAAACAATAGAGTGTAATGACGAATTTTGAATTATCTATATAAAATGTATTCAATTTAAAATTGTATACCTTATTAGTACCTTAAATTATTAGTTTTTGACAAATATGCTACAAATTTTTATGAATTTGCAAATAAAAATCATACGTCATAGCATGTACATCAAATAATGTTCACTATTGCAGTATGCGTACATTAAAGACCATACGCAATCGTGTTTTACCAATTTTTATCCAAGCGAGATAGAATGTTACAGCTAATAATATTAAATAATATTAAAAATTATTCCATAATGATTAATCATGTGTAAAACTAAAATCATCACTTCTTAACTTTTTAATATTATATAGCACTCTATGTAATAAATAATGGTCGCTTTAAAGAAATTTACAATTTTCCCAGGTAGATTATTTTATTTATGATATCAATATTAAAAACACCAACATTTGGAAATTAATTCATTATTTTTATAATTATTTTGTTATAAAATTCTTTGGGAAAATTATACTGACGAAAAATAATAGAAATATGATTATAATAATTTTTAAGTCTGAACCATTATTTAAATTACAGTTTTTTTTTTTTATTCATGATAATATCCTAATTCTGGTGATAAATTAATGTAATACAATTCATTTTTAAATGTATTTTTTCAACAACACCATATTTTTTGTACGAACTTTGTTGACATCAAAATATTTTAGGTCAAATAATGCTAGTTTAAAAATAAAATAAAATTTAGTCGAGTAACATTTTAAGTATTGAAATCGTGTTTATTATACTATATTTTATAGGAATAATACTATTCAAGCAGAATAGATAAATATAGTGGGCGGGAAACAGGAAATTTTAAAAACCGATCACATTGCATTCTTTATTACTTGTTGCGTTAGCATATTTCTGAAATTATTGCAAAATCTATACTTTTAATGTAATGTACACTTATTACCTATGTTATTCCGAAAATAAATTTCTTCTCTAAAATTTGAGGCGGGTGATGCGGGAATAACTGATTAGAAAGTCTTTAGATAGTTAACTGCCAAACAAACAAATAATGTTTACGATTTTCATCTTGAATTACAAACACGTATCCGTGTAATTGTCAAACACGTAAATACCTCACTGTATTTGACCGGTTCAATCGATAAGCCACAGCTGATCAATAACCAATTCAACGACGGTATAACGACTAGCGATTGCAGTAATAGTATTTTTATAATAATAGTGTTTCGATCGCATCCTCGTTAATATAATATAATGGATGACTAGAATTCTAATTACTCGTCCGCATTATTCCAACTGCGATGATTTCGATTTTTGCGTGAAATTAATACGTCTGTACTAACCTAACCTAACCTCACCTGGAATATGTAAATCATTAGTACGTGCTAGTTTACACTCTCAAAATGTTTATGCATAGATATCTGTGAATCATTGTGATTATTGCGAGTATGAAAAAGAAAAATCTCAAGATTTTGGTTATCTCATACATAATATGACGTTTTAGTGACGTTAATAGTTAACACATGCCTATCACTTATAAGACTTTTATACAAAATGTTGTTTTTAACAGCAAGCACATCGTTTTGAAATATACTTCAACATTCGTAAATATTTTAAATATTTGATTTTATACATTTAGCTGATAAGAGGAGTAAATAATAGTAGTTGCAAGTGTGGAAATTCTGCGAAATATATAATGTGAACTGTTATGATCATTTAAAAATCAAAAATGATGAAATAATTATTTTAAAAATGTTGGAACCACATACATAGCTTTCCTCTTGTAAACCTCGGATTTAAAAAAAAATTAAAGTGCAGATTCACTACAGCTGAAAGAATTATTGCGCTGTATATTATATTTTTTACAGATAGATTCATATAATATTTTGTGGACCGGTTCAAGCCGGCCGTTTGAGCAACAATATATAATATTATAATTGAATATAAAAATAATGTTTACTACAATTTATGTCGTTTATGAGCAAATTTTGGTATATAAAAATAACAATGTACTATCAATTATTTCTATATTTTATTATTTTATTTGACAAATACTGTTGGCGTTACGACGTGTCAGAATACAACATCGAGTATAGGTTCATTATATAAATATGCGATCTAATATATTACTTAATATTGAAATATACTTGTCATCGTCACGAGTGAAATTGCCTACTCAAACATCACCCGTTAATTACCGTATGGATTACCAAATATAACTTGGGTATCAATATAATATAAATTATTAAAATATTATCATTGTGCTTAATCACATACATACGGTACAAACTACAGAGCGTAATCATTGAAGGACAACTATCACAGGATAACACAGGTATGTTTTCCTCGAAACAGCTATAACAGTGCAGACATGATATTATAAATGTATTAGTATTGTAGGTTATATATGGGTATGAAGTTTAAGGTAATATTATTATGCACGATTCCATTCGTTCTCAACGAAGAATTAATACGACGTGTGAACTAAACGAGAAGAAAAAATGCTTTATGCATTTTAACAAGATAAAATATTATTCGTTTCACTAGGATTTATCAAGGACGGGTAGTTGAGAAAACTCACGTTCTCTCCAATGTTGTATTTATCATATACTATATACATCTATTTGTAGTGATCTATTTAATGTAGCAATCACTATTTAAAAAAAAAAATATTCATGTTTTTGAGAATTTTATTTTGCATATATTTAGCCGTTATTTCAAAACAACATTTTTATTATTATTCGAAAAATAATAATATTCCAAATAATATTTTATTTGGGTATTATTAATTTAAATATGTTTATGTTGTCATTCTAAACAATAAAGTTCTTAAAAAAAAAAAAATAGGAAAGTATTTTAGAAAAACGTTGAGTTTAACAACTTAAATGTTGTAAAAAATTTTTTCAATAATTAATCGTTAATAGTTTTTACACTATGACTCATAATATATATATATATATATATATTGTGCGTGTAAGAGTTAAGGGCGTATACAATATATAGCTTTTAAACAACGATAAAATATTATACTTTTATTATAATAACATAATAACGATCATTTTTCACCATTTTGTTATTTATTTATCAGTTTATCAGTTTATGACATAAGTATATATAAATAAATAAGCATAGAAACATATATCAATACAGGCTAAAAAAATGTTATTTGTAGAATACATAAGCATTGGCACAGTATTACATTAAGTATTATAGTTGGTATACATAATATAATATTATACATGATTCGTAACTTTTGTTGATATAATCATGGATTTGATATTTTGTGATTAATCAAATTAATCAAATAAATCGCAATAATTTCATTTTAAGCGTTCAAAATGTACAGCTACGTGTTGTGTTATTAAATTTAATAATATTGTTCATAAATTACAATTATAATTATTATTGATTTATAAAAATAAAAATAACCGTATGACTGTATATGATGCATGATTGCCGCGAATAATTATAATAATAAATTAATAAGTTTATTGTAAAAAAATAAACGTGTCATAAGAAATGTAAATATAACAATATTTTTATATAATCAGTGTGTGTCCTCCTGGAACTGAGCCTGGTGACCGTTGTACGTCGTTTTTCTGCGTTTGCGGAAAAAACGCGAAGAGTCACTACGGTCACATTATGTATACAATTAATGTTCTATGCGACAGTACAATACGCATATAGATTACGGGTATACCGAGACAGAGCACAGAGCAAACGTTTTCGTTACGACAGATCGTAATGGCACTGACGACAGCGTAAGATTTTTTAGGCTACAAAACGGCGCGCAGAAAAAATAAAAGTCAGTTTTGCGAGGACACATGTAAACAGTCGGACACTCTGTACGGGTCACCGACAAAATATTACATAAAACTCCATGCAGATCTGCACCGAGCGCCGCACGTGTGCATCCATCAGAGCTGTCGTGACGTTCGGCAAACTTCATTGGCGCTACGATACACGAAATCATAGGTTCATAATGTACAGTGGATTCCGCCTACATGGGCATCCGTTCAACATGGGCAATACGGTCTGGTCCCAATACCAAATAATTAATACGACTAATTTCGGTATTTATGGGCGACCGCTTGATGTGGGCAAACAGGGCTGGTCCCGACGTGTCCACATTAAGCGGAATCCACTGTATAAATATAATATGCTACTAATATATTATTGCATAATATTAAAATATACGCGCGTCACTATTGCGGGTGTAATGCCGCCTATATTGGATACGTTAAACACTGTAGAATACCATAAAGTACAATGCGGGAATCGGTATAAAATAATTATTTAGTAAATTATCATTGTACGCGTACTGCGGCCTATACATATATACTATGCGCGGTACTGCAGAGCATCATTATGTCCGGTATGCGAGAGGTTAAATCGTCCTTGTGTGTACACACCGATCACAGGATAACGTAGGTATGTTTTCCTCGAGACGGTTATAATAATGCAGCAGTACTGGAATAATACTATAAATATTGTGGATCGTAAATTGTACGGCGATTTCGTTCGTACTCAACGAAAATTTACAACGTGTGAACTTAAAATACTTGCCTCCGTGAGTCATTAAAAAGAAACAAGTATCTTTACCGCATGCAGGTACATAGGACATATTGTACATGTCTTATGGCTAATTTACTAATTTACAAATATTGGTTTTAAAGATAAAAATGCAATAGATTGAATAAGGTAAGGCGAACGCAATATATTAGTTAAAAATTCAAAAGCTATGCGTATATCACTGATATTTGTTAGACGGCAGTGTTGAGACTTGAACAATATTATTTGCTTTAAAACCGCCTGTATTGCTCACTCGTTGGATTGAACGTTTCGTTTGAAAACTTATGACTCGAACTTGGTTTGCACTCTCTTAAGTACATCCAGACGTAAATTCAATGAAATATCTTTTATTCGGGAAAGAATTTCGTAAATAGTAAAAAAAGTTGTCCTGAAATACTTGAAAAACTGGCATGTTCTTGTTTTAATATTATTTGTTCTATGCGCAATTACTTTTTATGTATCTTTCCGTTCGTATATTAAGGGGAATACAATAGCCTTGCTTTTTTAACTTTTATTTAGATAACGAATTTAAACTTCGCTGTTTCTGTCTAGGTTTTGAATAAATAACTGCAACGTAAGACTTAATTTTAATATTCTATAATAAATGTTCTATCCTGTTGTACGTTTTGTATTATTTCATGTTAATATATGCGTATTCCAAATAAACCATGAAAGATGAAAGATAATATAACGATCGATTAGAAAAACACACCAGCCTCGATGAGAACCAATTTGAAAAAATTTCAAAACGCTCAGACTGCAAAAGTTTTAAAAAGTTCAGAGTTCTCAAGTTTAATTACTAAACCGCATTTTAATTCGATGCCGAACATGTAATATTACGATGCGTTAATATATTATATATTTTAACAAAATAAAATATTATTCCTTTCGCTAGTATTTTTCAAGGGCGGAACTGCGAAAGCTTAGAAAACGCATGTTCTCTCCGAATGTGTTAATCATTTACGTGGCTTTATATTATGCGTATGAAAGGCAACATCGTGTAAAGGCACACCATGGTTTTTTAACAACGATTAATATACCATTATTATTATGACAATAGAACAATTGCAAATATGTAAATTCTACGCGTTTTAGAACAGGCTTATTTTAGTACAGCAAAATATATTATTTGTGCGTTATAAAATTAGTTTTTGTATACAAATCAAATGTGTAGCGAATTAATAATTATATATTTTTGTAATTTTATGATAATCGGTACCTATTAAAAATTGAACTTTTATGCTCTAAAAATATTAACTGTATACAATTATAGGTACTAAAGAAAAATACTATGATGTAGGTTTATCATAAAAATTTGAATAGTCATACATATAACATTATAGCCATATTATAAGTATAATACGAATTTAATGTTTCCAAAAGAACTACATCAATATGCCATAACAGCTCTTTGATAACTGAATTGCGATTATAAAAAAAAGGTTCTGCTATAAATACAAAATATGAAATATTTTCAAATTCTTAGAAAAGATATGGTTATTTACAAATTAAGTAGGTAATTATATAACATAATCAGACTTGTTTCCAATGTCATAAATTATATTAAATATTATTATCTTTATTATTCTCATTATTAATAATTTATTTGCATAACATTTATTATAATAAACATTATCTATTTTTATGATCTACATATTTTTGTATGTGTGTGTGTGTTTGTGTATATTTTAGAGATTTATCTAAAAAAGTAAAAACAAGGATATCTGGATATATTATTATCTAATATCTTCAAACGATGGCGGAGTAATCGTAATACAACATAAATTATATACATAACTATTACATTGTTTATATAAATGAATAATTATTATTTTTGATGTTTTAGATAATTAGGCCTAGTGGTTAAATCGTTCAAGGGTAAAAAAATGTATAATTATAAAATTCATAGCTTCCTTTCGTTCAGTTTATTATACGTATCTTTACTATATATCTATATTTAGCTACAGCATACATAACGGAGATATTACTGTTTCGCATAGGAAATATATATATATAAATAGGTACTATATAAAATTTCTATGATATGCATGCATAAATGTACCTATATAGAATCCAATGTACCTTTTACTATAAAAATTTTTTAACATTTATTTAAATATTCGTGCATTATATACCAATACAATCATTTACAGATATTTAATATAAATATACGTTTTTAATAATTTTTGGTTTTATAGTTTTAAAAATGTTTTAATATTTATTCATTATTCATAAATTATTTATGAATGTTGTGATAAATTATTTTGAATTTTTATAAATTTAATTATAATCTATAATTATTATTGTTTCTTAATGTAATTTATAGATTTCATACAGATTTGGTATAATAGTTATAATTTAAAATGGTTTTCTGTATTTTATATAACATGATGTATCATAATTTTTCGTTAAACATTTTGTCAATATAAAAAGTTTTTTTTTAAATATCATCACATAATTTATAAATAATAATAATATATTTTTAAAAAGAATAAACTACATATAGTATTCAAAATAAAAATAAAAATTCAAGTTTGAATTACTTTAAGAATTAATATAAATTGCATTATTTAATAATTGCTCTATACTTCATTATAAATATATATCGATTAAAATAATATTATATATATTTTGATCATATTATTTAAGTTTGACTTTTTGCATTTCTTATTAAAAAAATTATTAATGTATATTATATACGAAATAAAACTGATGACTGATGCGATAGTAAAATAAATATTCCCCAAGACAAAGGTAAAAAACAATTTATTTAAGTTTAGATTATGAAAATAACGGAATCACCATCAATTATGATAGCGAAAGCTTTGAATAATTACGTTTGTAATATAATTTTACATTATATATCAGTATACATGTAATTGTAATGTTTTCTTCATCTTTCAATCTAGTTTCTCGTTCATTAAAATTGACTATAATACATAACACGTAATATTTCAATAATATAAATGTACGTTTGTAATTTGATATTTAAAAATATTATTTATACTACATAGTACCTATACTCGACCACAGTAGTGCATGACAGAGACTGGAATGAATTCAATAAAACATAATGTAGATATTTACTGTTATTTTTTTAATTTTCATTATAAGATTAGATTAGATAAATTAATTATTTGCGTCGGTTTATTTTTTTAATTTTAAAAGAATAATATAACGCCTCCGCAGTCGTCATATTAATTTCTTAGAAACGTTATCTTTAATTGCAATCATAATAATTACATTAGAACGCAAAACTGTGATCGCATACACATATACATGCGTACATGCAGCAACATTCTTACAGAGGCCTTAACCTCGGACGACAGAACAGTTTTCCTCCAAACAGACCTCCCGCATAAAAATTCCACCCGGTGCTATTATATCATTATTATTGACTACCGCTCACGTTCCGTTCGATTTAATGACTATTTTACACCGAGATCTGAAATCATAAGTTTATTTGTAGGAGTAGATATCAGGTAGATAAAATAATATTATGATGTTGAATTGATGTGTATCATGAAAATAGATAACATTACTCTGTGCAATTTATACCTACATAGTTACCATGGTATGTAAGATAAGTAAAAAAAAATTAATTTAGTGCATTCTGTTATTGATAAAAGCAGAAATAGGTAGGTAGGTATACATTTTTTTAAAACTTACAAACGACGTATATTTACAGTTCTGCGATGACCGATTACCACGTTATATTATAATATTATGCTTAAAAATTACTTTCTTGAAATAAATGATTGAGGTACACAACTTTTGAGTATTTTCCCGATGGTAAAAACAATGGATTGCGAGCAGATATATTTGACAAAGTAATCGTGTAAAAAACGTAAATATAAATACTGTGATTTGCGCTATAACTGCAATATGTCCGTAGAATGTACCTTTTAAGTTTTATTATCATACTCTTAATCGCACGGATCATTGATTTGGTTGATGAGGTGGCGGTCGCCCACCGAAAATCGCGTGGCCCCCTCAAACGCCTACCCGAAGTTTAATAACATGATACTTACACCATTTATGAGCCTCGTTAACGCGCTTACGTATACGATCACCTGAATAATACCATGTTATAGTACCTAATATGTTGTGCAGTCGTTTGCAACAACAATAAGTCGATGTACCGGTCGGATCGGATCTTTGTACGGTGTTGGATCCAGTTTTACACGCGGTTTATCTACCCGCGAGATCCACGCGTTCGCTGCGAATTATCAAATCTTTTTTCTTCAATAATATTAGGATTATTCGTGTTTGTACTCCCTTTTTTATAACTAAAAACAATCGCGGTATATATAATATTGTGTATAATGTATACTATATAAGGATAACATAGACATGATTACACGATGTTATACAGTAGTCGTGCGATGTGAGTCGGCCGCGGAATCGATGGACTCACAATTAGTGGCGGGTTTACCGTGAAAGTAAAAGCATACATGTGTAACGCATTAACGCCGAAATTTAGAAATGCGTGCATATAGGATTACAAGAAAAAAATGGATATTCGAGTAAATCACGATCGAAAGTCCTCACCAACTATTTTGGTCCAATCCGACGTATAACCACTTAACAATTTTAATTACTTATAATGGTCTAGACGATTGTTTTATTATTGTAAACGGTCATAAAATGTATAATAAGAAATGACAAATCAATTTTAAGACCATAATATACATTGACTTGTGTCCGTCGACTATAAAATAATGGACGCATACACAAAAATCGTCGGAACGTCGATCGTAATACAGCACCTAAGGTTCTATTACTTATACATAAACGTAGGTATAAGTAAATTATACTATTATTTATTGTAAATTACGTCTCATTCTTTTCCATTATCGTTATCGGAGTTTTTGTTATACAAAATTTTAGGCATGGCATATCATAAATCATAATTTATCTACGCACACACGGGTTGATCGGGACCCCCGTCCCTTAATAAAGTAATAAAAACGTGATCATATTATAATAATAACACCTATGGTCTTATATTTTAGACGAATATCGTTTTTCATCCCGTGGGTACTGTTAATTAGTTTTGTGTATAGTTCGAGGTGTCCATTGTAATATATTATCGTACACATTGACGTGAGTACAAAATTATTATGTATTATGCTTTCAAAATTGTAATTTATCGTGTACTGAAATTTCAAAATCTCAAGTCGCTAATTGGAGGGCGTGGGGGTCACAAACCCTACCGCACAGTAACACGATATTATAATACGACGCGTACGCTGTATAAAATCTAACACAATAATACATAACATAGACTACCACCACCGATGGGCTGGGAAAGGGGTACGGGTACGGGGTTTACGGTGTACGGCCCACGTGCGTCGAGCGCGTGTGTACAAAATACGATCGCGGGGCTGTGCAGGCATCCACTGGCCATGGTTGCGGCGGCGGTGGTGGCGCGCATGTCCGGTCAGACGCAGACGACCTTGTAAGGTCGTGCGTGTACTCTCGCCGTGTGTGCGAGCTGTAGTGAGCGCATGCATGTGTGTGTACGTGTGACCTTGATGGCGATCGCCGGACGTTTACCTCGCCGCCGCCGCGGTTGTCAAGACCGGTTGCATCGTCCTCCTATTATATATAAATAATAATATTGTGTTATCTCTCTGCCGGAACGCGGATCACACTGATCGAGTGGCCGACGGGCACCCGAGCAAAACGCGCGTGTAGAAAACCCGAGAAAACGTCGTCTGTTAGCGATTATTTTAATACGCGAGCGCACAGAGCATGCGATCGACCCATCCGACCGTCCGTCGGCGCGAAATACTTCAAATATTTTGACCGAGTGGAAGTTCTGTCGCGGACGCGTCCGAAGACTCGCCGCATCGTTCACCGTTACGTCGTGCCAATGTATGATGACAGTATTATACGTGTTATACGTATTATGATGCACTTGACGGAACCGACGGAACCGCCTCGGTCCAACCCCCCCCCCTACCAACCAAAAGAAGAAAAAACGAGGGGTGAGGCTCTCGTGCAAGTCCCGACAGCGAGTATTTTTTCTCCGACGCGGAAATCTCCGCGTTTTCCCCGCGTAGTATCCGTGATGCGTGCGGGCGACGTGTCTTGTTTTTTCATCTCGTTTCGCACATTTCCGTTAGGACCGCGGTAATATACGCGTATACATATTATAACTACTACAATAACCGACCACCCAAACGGTCGTCAAAAAAATAGACGTCAACGCGACCGGGCTAAATTGATCGTAACTATTACTCTGCGACGCCAAAGCGTTTTATACAAACCACAATATAATATACGCGTATATAGCTGTATTTTATGTTGGCTGATGTGTAGGTACATCATAGTATATTGTAAACGTTTATTATGTTATACTATTATGCGGGGCCGGGCGGTCGTTTTCCGAAGGTCGCGATCTTTTCGAATCCAAAACATACTACATTACTTTCTTTTTATTATATGATTATGTATAATATTGTAATAAATATATATATTATATTTTATGATGTACCTACGGGAAATTCTTAATTGCATATTTCGACGAATCTATTGAATCTGTAAATTGACGTTGATTATGACGTGTTTACACGTATGTTTTTTTCGTCCGAAACGCGATAATTTTTTTAGAACCGTGAAAAAGTCAACGTGGAGTCGCAAATCGCAGCACTACACGTCGTCGATTACTGATAAGCGAATATACGAGTGCAGTTTTCTATGAAATAAAAATTATCTAACGCACTAATTCGTTAAAATAAGATGACACAGCCATCATTGACTGAATGGTAAATTATAACTGAGCAATTAACGGGCCTCGGACGTTTATCGATAACTACACCATTGTGTTATTATAACTTATAAGCATAATGTCAGACAGCAAATAATTCACTCACAAAATACATTTCTATATCACACATCATTTTACTAGCACGTTTTAAGTTTTGAATTAATCCTTAATATCAGTATAAATAATGTCAGTGGATGACGTCGATACCCACCTCAAGCACTTGAAACGCTCAAACGTAGGTATTACTAATAGGTATGAAGTGTCTTGAAACTTTTTCGAAATTGATTCTTTTTACATACAACTGTATACAAGCCATTCAGCAGAATATTTCTTTCCTATGAAAATATTATTTACCTGCGTGCATAGAGAATATCACGAGTATATTATTATGTACATATTATTTGTACGATTATTTTTACATTTGGTATCTTATTTAAACAAAATAAGCTATATCATAAATATATAACTCTATACTTTATAGTAAGTATTGTGGTGATATGATAGTAACGGTTTAAATCTCTTAAAAAAATAATGTCGATAAGATTGTATTATTTTAATATAACCTACTCTACATTTTTAAAGAGGATTATTAATACATAGGTAGATACTAATTTACAAGACAATAAAACAAATCATTGTTTGTATCTATTTCCTTAATGTCGATGTTACGTTTAAGCTCGAAATCGTCACACCCCCGTTAGATTAGTCCGGCCAGCTTCTCTTAGCAGTAGAAGGGATTAAAAATTGTATTGTATTACACAATATCATTATCGTTAATGCAGTGAAGCTAAAGCAATAGTAACGTATGATGCGTACATAATATACAAGTAGGTTTAATGTATTGTGATACTCAAATCGTTTTTTACATAAGATAATAATGGTTTACATTGTAACCATTCCACAACGTGATTAAAAATTTAAAATATAAACGAATTTAAAATGCTTTTATTCAGACATTAGTGATAATTTTTGTAGAAAGATAAACCCGATCTAGTTTCGACGTCCCCGTAATACGTAACAAGTGCCCGATTGAGTGGCCACATATATCTATATATATATACACTTGTATAGTTATATCCATGAATCATACACGATTATACGTAAAACATTAGTAACTAATATCCGTTTTACTCGCAATATTATTGATTTAAAATTCTGACGACAAAATGGTTTATACCTAATGCACGAAGTATATGTTAAATTCTACATCATTACACGTGATTTCGATTGCTAGCAAGACCATTATCGTTCATTGTCGTTTACTGGTGCAGGTTCTAGGATAACGTCCTCCACGCGCATATAATAATATTAAAATATTGTAGGTAACAGCCACTATAAGAGGTAACAATAACATGCGCCGTTCGCTTACTCGTTGCGACATGCATTGTATGTTATCAAACGTTTTTGTCTTATTTATTGTAATTACTATTACAACTATTACAAACATGCATTAAGCACAGATTTCTAGAAAATACACTACACAGTCAATATCGAGATTGGGAAATTAGATACTTTTGTATAGTACGACGATGTCGAAAACCGTAGTAGTAATATTGTGTATATATGCGACCGCGAGATTTCTTCACCGCCGGAGAATGCGGATAGACGCACGAAATTCATAAACAAACTCGGACGTCGGTGATATAACTGATAAGTGATAATCATACACGCGCATATATTATATTAAAACACACATCTTATCAGTCCGATGAATATGGCCGTATCGACTATCGAGGTCGTTGATTCTAATATTTCGGTTCGACTACACACACGAATGACTAACAAGACGCTATAGTTTTTTTTTGTTTTTTTTTTTTTATCGCATGCGTTGTCGTATAACATCGTACAATAGGAATAACAGACTAAATCAAATAAAAGTATTAATTTTCAAAACCATGTTCTTAAAGCTATCATATTGTATAGGTATTATGTAAATAAAAAACAAATTAACTGTGAATAATAAAATAATCCATGAGATCTTCAACAGTCATGTAGTAAACCAAATAATAAACACTACTCAAAGCGTTATTTATTTTCAATTATTTATTTATGGCTCTCAATATAATTTTATTGATAAATTTAATCGTATAAAATAAAATGAAATATTCAAATAGTTTTTTCATTTGTGACGAAATTACAAAAATGTATTGTTTAACGTATATCATGGGCAGTTATCTGGAAATAAATTTACTATTTAGACTTACCAAAAACAACTTTATACTATTATAGATTGCGAGGATATACAAAGAATATATTCTTTCTTTCGTCTCATTGTTATTTCTATTATAATATGTCATTATGTTAACCATTATGTATTATAAAAATAAATTTAAGTTCTAAGTACATCATATAATATTCAAAAATACATTGACTACATAAATACAAAATATTGGAAGAGGTTTTATGATAAATATAAAGTAGATCAATTCATCAATGTCTAACCAAAAATTGTATAATATCAATAGATGTGATGTAATTATATATTTGTAAATATAAAAAACTATAAAAACATCAATTATATATAAGAAAACTCGTTTTTAATTTAATTAAAATTATTTTTTAATTCGAAGTACCTACTATAGTAGCATTTAATATGCACGTACAATCATTAAAACTCATAAACCGAAAAAGCATTTACTATTAAACGTTTTTAATAGCTTATAAAACTTGTCTATGTATATATATCTATAATATATACGTTTGCAATAACAACTAAGTAATAATTGAAGATAATTTATGAACGTCGTAAAATTGCTTTTCTATGAAAATCACAGAAAAAATTATAAATACTTAATATCCATATCAACAAGGAAGCATTATAAAATAAAACTTTAGTTCTTTGTAAAATATTTTTGCACACAACAAGTGAATATTAGACAACTATATAGATAGCTAAACAAATGCGTATACATTTTCAAATAGTACAAAAAAAAGTCAAAATTATTATTATTATTTAATTGGTTTTATGAAATGCTAATAAAAAACTTGAGTTGTAGTTATTTAATGTTGTATGTGTAACGTGTATATTATAATATATTATATATACGCGTAGAATATTATAATAACGATAAACGATAACACAACTGCGTTGTTTTCTTTCTGTGTGAATAGATACTAAAAAAATCCATCAATCTCATCCGCGTGGACTATTGCAAAAGAATCGTGACCAAAGTGGAATTCGCGTACTTATAATAACTTTTGTTGATATTATATATATATAATATCTAAATGATTAAGTAACCATTGATTCATTTTTTTTTACAATTTAATATCCTGAAAAATATGCTGTTATAACATTAATATACCTATTATGTCGATTAAATAGTTTACCGATTGCATAAGTTTTTAAACTGTTTAAATTTTGTAATCGAGTAAAATGGTTGGATAATAAATGATAGGTAATAATAATATTATAATTTATTTGTTAATGTTTTAGTAGATTTCCACTTAATTCTTAAGTATAACGACTAGTGGTTTGGTAAACTTACATTAGAAAATTGACAACATTTCAAAGTTAAGTTGTCCATCTTAATTGAAGTGTTATTGATACGCGTAGTTAATATTTTTTAAGAAAACGCATACCTACATAGGGTAGTATGGGATGAACAGTAATAATAGTAAATGACACAATATCAACTTAAAATGTAATATACGTAGGTACATTTTTATTTGTATTTTAAGCAGTGCAGTTGAAAGGGTGTGAGTTATATATATCATTACGCTTATAAAATATTATTGGACATTATATAAACATTTTAATATTATGATCGATAGATCAAAACGAGATGGGACGGGAATCTGTTCAAATCAGGCCACATTTACATAATAATATACTAAATAGTTTTTATGGTAGGTACAAATATAATATTTTCGTTTTAAAACGCACCGTGTTGATTAATTTCACGGAACAGCATAGTTGATAAGGCACTTTGATAATAATTACTATATTATTATAATATACTCATATTATTTTAATAGGTATAGATGAATAATTAATATATATTATTTTATACATACTTATGACTATGTTAGAGTGTATAATTTTTTTTTAAATTAAATTCTCGAAATAGACTGCCTTGGTCTAGTACCCCGTAACCTATTTCCACGGATTCGTTGTTACACATCGTCAGTTTAGTCGAATAATTGCATGTTTTTTGTTGACATAATATTAGAAAACTGTACCTACTAATGTTTGTCACGTCTTCACCTAAATCAGCTTCATAGATGTTTTTCTGCTAGTCCTGTTCGTTTGTAACGAGTTCAATCGATTCGGTTTCTATACTTAGTGAAATTATATATCATTATATGCCCTGTGCTGCATGTAGTAGTAGTACTGGTCGGTTGTCGTGGACCTTATAATAGTAATAATAAAAATAACAATAATTAAGAGTGATTATTATGAAAACGATTAGCAACGTGTTATTTTGTCAGCAATTCACTTTTTCTATAGCCGTCTCACCTGTTATCTCGTATTTAGTTATATTTATTGTACGATCGGGATGTATTACTATTTGTAAAATTATATAAATATTATATTTAATTTGCTATTTGTTATAATGATGAATATTATAGTAAAATAGTAGAGGTAGGCACCTACGCAGTCTATATTATCGAAACCGTCGAGTTCTTCGCCAAATTATAATTCACGTGGACGTCATTATAGTTTAATCTAAATTTTCATGTTGATAATAAATAAGTGTTTTATTACTAGTTTAAAAACGTTTTTCTACGACCAATTGGACGAGTTGTATATCTAAGTAGTTGTAAAAATGTGTATGGCTTTCTTGGATTCCTATTGTTACATGTGTAAATTGAAAGTAAAACAATGCGTATAAAATATGTATAATATAATAATATAATATAATAAATACCATAAGGCTCATGTTTCCCTTTGAGGTCACGTCATAATTGTATATAATCCAAAATATTATATACCTATACCGCGGCTATACCTATAACAAAAGTTATTTGTGTACGATCATTCGCGTATTGTAATAATATAGTGTCTAGTTAATTAATAACAGCGAACCTACTACGTTTGTTTTACAAATCGTAGTTACAGTTAATAACCGCGTTTAAACGCATTACGTAACATTGAATATTTGTATAGGGAGGTACTTAAATAATTAAGAATCGACTTATTTACGTAACGATAGACGTTGAATGTTTTTGCGAACATATTCCAACAAATAATCCATATTTTAAGCTATCAAATAATGTAAACTGAAAACCTCGATCAAAATCATCATTGAAGATATAGTTAAGTCAAGGATGGGGGGTTGAAGTTTCTACATAATTGTTTAAGGCCTATATAAATAAGTGTATTGTGTATTGTATAATTTAAATTTATAGAAACATATTTTTTTTAATCAGCGACAGTATTAATTCCCGACTTAAATTTTTGGAAAACAACAGATTATTTTTGTAATAAAAATTAAAACATCAAAATAATATTATACTTGACAATCACTATTTATGTTAATTGTTGATTTATTTATGATTTGTTTTTTGTAAATACTAGTTTTATTTAAAGCAATTTTGAAAATTTCATAGAAATGTTAAAATAAATTGTTTTCACACCATGTTTTTTATGATTTATATAATTAATAGTTTTATAACTGAGTGAGGGGACTCTGTCCCTATACCTTATTTAGCTTCAATGTCAGAACTGCTTCATAGTTATAAGGCCTAGTTATGTCCATATAGTCTATGATCATACTTTGTCCACTTTGCCGTTTATAGTTAAATTAATATTACGTTTCAATACGTTATTGGTCGCTTGGTATACAACAACTATGTTGTAGATATAGAAGTAAGTTGTGGGAACGTGGGATTTTGAATTTAATATGAATATATTATTTTATTAATAACAAATCAGTCGAATGCCTGTTTCTATTTATCATCAATTGAATGCGTGTCAAGTAATGCATGGTTTTTTTTTTTTAATGTGGCATTTCCGAGTACGGCCACTGTTTTAATCTATGTGTGTACACGATAAAGCCATTATGGCATGCATTATTATTTATTAATTCGCTATAAATTGATCCGCGCCAATAAAGTATATTGTATCACGGCCGTATCATAGCGGCATATACGAGAAGTCACGTGAGCACTGATCTTTAAAGAGGTAGGCAAGACCTATAAATAAATTGTTACCAGCGTGGCAGTATACATCACCACGACAACTGTACACCCTAATAAAGGGACAACCCTATGTCTTATTTTCACTCTTTTTAAAACACGCCAAGTCGTCACTAAGAATATTAACAAGAAAATCAATATAGGTAGGATTCTACAAACGACACAAACCATAAATGTTATTTGATAGACTTCGTTAGTTATATTATATATCTACTACTTAGTATTAAATTTCTCATTTGATTATTGCAGATGGAAATAACGAAAATCGATTAAAAGTGGTATTGATTGTACGATGTTTGTAGATTATTAAAATATACGTATTATTATATAAACTAATATGCATTTTAGTTAAACTATATTTCTATTTTTAATTATAACAAGATATCAGAAAATATTTCCAAATATTTAAACCTACGTTTGATATTCCACCATTAGGTTACCTGAAATAAGTACAGCAATCAATAATTTTTTATAATATAATATATATATTTATATATTATATCATATTATAGTATACTCTAAACAAATATTTTGTCAAGATGTAAATTTATTTTTAATTTATTATTTGAGTTAAAAAATTACAAATATGGCCAGTGGTAGAAATTAATAGGTGATAGAATCACTAAAGGTTGTTTTAAGACTAATTGTGTATTGGAAAAATCGATTGATCTCATGCCTGAAGACGCCGCAGGTGGAGATTTTCCACCCTGGTTTTTGATGATGAGGGAAAGCGGGTGACCCCTATCGTCCGGTAGTAGCCCTTGGCGTAAAAATGGATATTATACCTAACCTAACCGTTTCACTGTAAAATATTATCGTTATTACTATAGCGAACTACCACGCGAAAGTGAAAGACTCGCGGTGACCCAAAAACCGGGGCGAGGGCACGACAGATGCATGCCGGCGGACAACCACGAACGCGTTTGTTTTCGTTGCCGCGTGGGCCCCGTGAACCACTATAAAGATACTATTATTATTATTCAGCGGATACCTAATACACGACAACAGACAGGTAAATCGGTAAGATCAAGGTGGAAACAAAAACGGTTAGAATATTGTCACGCATTTCTCTGCTCTTACCAATATTATGCACAATATTTAGTGTGACGATAGTTACATGAAGAAGTTTTCCGTTTAAATATTCAGAATGATATCAAATTATTCACCACATAGTCGTCGAACCCTGATGCAGAATTTGTCATAATTTTTGAAACTAGTTTTCTTAGTCATGAATCATGTTTCAGTCATGAACATTTGTTTTGGCCACGTGCAGTTTTGCATATATTATAGTTTTATTATTATTTTTTGTATATTTTATTACATATTTAACATTGTGCCGTGGGGTAAGTATCAAAACACGACGGATTTATATTTTTAATCGCGATAATTTGATACAATAGTTGTATAAAAGTAGTACACATAATACATTATTTAAAAATTGCTATGCCGTGACTTAGTCATGTTATCCTATATACATTTGAAAATAAAATAATAATTTTACATAATACACTAAAATAAAATTATAAATTTTATATCTACTTTGTTCTCATCATAGAAAAATGTCTAGCTGACTACTACTTTATCTTTGCGTTTTATATGAGCGTAAATCTGATGACTGCTTAAAGTTATCGCATCATCTATACAAAACAAAAGTACACAGGTATAGGTAATATAAAATGTATATAATTTTAAATTACAGTTATTTTGCAAGTATTTACCTACTATAACTACGTAAATCAGCGGTTCCCAAACTTTTTTTTCCGCGGTGCCTTATTTTGGACCCAATTTAGCCACGGTGCCCTGCTGTAAATAACACGAAAGACAGAACAAAAAAATAAAATACTCATTGATAACAAATTTTACGTAGACCAAAGTATCCTTAGAAAGTGCTCGTGGTGCACAGTTTGGGAACCGCTGATGTAAATGATATACTAATATAATGTACCTACTTGGTAATAATATTGGAAAATAAAATGAAACAGTTTTTTTTTTGCTTCGGTAGTTTTATACCAATGGTATCTGGTAAATGTTGTGTTCACATCTCTGCGCTGATATTATGCTCAACGTCTGTCATTGAGTGAGTGAGAAAAACTAATAGAATCCATATAAAAATAAAAATACAACACCTGCTGCAACGCTGCTACTAGACGCTCCCAAGTACTTAAAACAATGTTATTGGCCCTCAGACACGGTGCATACAAATAATATACATATAAATGTAAGTATATTATGTATAATGGATATCGATATCCTATTCGTCCACGTTATTGCAACATGCCCCTATAATTTATATACATATGCATGGATATATATATATATATATATATATATATACAGGATAATAATATATGTCCTGCACTTATTATATACTCTTTGTTTTTGTTTGAAAAAAAATGTCCGTCTCCTTTGCAGTTGGCCAGACTGATTTATATCGTTTGCGGTGGGGCCGGTAAATCACTGACACCCGCAACACTTTCTCGGGGACACGTAAAGACTAAAGATAATATGAGAGACGGAACGAGAAAGAGAAATAAAAAACGGTCGGAAAACGACGCCGTTGTAAGATATCCGTCGTCAAGGACGCGCGAGCGCAGGGCGTACGACGACGCGACGGGCAACAAACCGGATTTTACTTTTGCTTTGCGCGCCACTTGCTGGGGACCATGCTTTATCGGCACCGCCGAGTAAGTTAAGCTCTCCACAAACCGTACAGAGCATATTATTATAATTTATTGTCGTTATATTATTATTAGTAGGTACCTATATTGTATATGTTAGAGAACGCAAACTCTCTCGACCGTCAAATTTGTGGTATTGGTGGTGACGGTGGTGGTGGCGACGAGGGGGACAAGTAAACGGTAACGGATTTATTGTTTATAGGCTAACATCGTACTTATTTCTAACCTATATAAAATAAATAGCGAGAGAGATAGATAGATAGAGAGAGAGAAAGGAATATTCTATAATACTATAATTATTAAGCTCGCGCACGGCGGGCGAATTAAAATAGAAATAGCTCGTGTAATAATCTTGACCATATAGTCCGAATTTTGGTAATTTATTTAATTATTGTATTAAAGTTTTCGGATCCCATAATTATTGTACAATCTAAATAGGTAAGTACACGTTACATTATCATTGTTAAGTTGGGTTAGACTGTGGGAAATACGTACAATTAATATTAATATAAATATAATAATCGGTACAATGCATAATGTGTGTGCGAGTATACTGAGCAGCAGTAGTTCTGGTATTGCAGGTGAATATAATTAGGTCAATCCAATTTTTTTTTTTTTTTGCTCAAGTATCGCTTGATCATAATTATTATGATATTTTATGTGTTATAAATTATAATTCGACATCATTGCAGTCATTATATTGAATAAATGTATTCGAAAAACTTTAAACTTTATATCGTCCACGAAGACAAGCAGTTATTATGACTTATTGAATTGACGTTTCTACAATATGACAATTTGATATAGTATCGAGTTATTTATATTTTACCATAACATTATTATTTAATTTGTTTGGTCACGGTCAGGGCTGTCATATTATAGACACTTATATTGTATACACTATACATTTGTAGTAGGTGATACACCGATACCAATATATATACACACTCCTATGTATACAATTATTACAATACAAACGCTCGTTGCAACAAGCGTACATCGAAAAAATAATAATGTAATACCTAGGTGGCTGGGTGTACGGTTAATTTTTCCCTTTATTAATATTTTTTGTGTAGAATACAGAGTGATTTATCGAGTAAACTCGTCCTAATGTTTTTATATATATTTTTATAGTAATTTTTTTAAAATTTTAAAATATACTAAATACTTATATACTTTATCTATATTTTTAAATGATAGATTTTATATTTCATTTAATTAGTGTTCTGTGGTTTTAGTTTTAAACCGCTATTTTAATTTTTAACAATAAAAATTATTATTATTAGTATATGTTTTGTATTATACTATAAATATATAATTAAAGTGTATACATATTATGTGAGGTTATTATAACTAATAAACGATTTAAGATTCGATACATAATATGTCACACTTTGGATTAATATTAAGGACCGGAACCGAAAGACACTACCTACACCAACTCCATACATTTTTAAGTTTGTTAACAAATATGAAATAGCAATATATAATATTGTAAATTTTCCGTTTACACTAAGAAATATTTATGAAACAATATTTTTTAATCGTTTGTATCTACACAAAAAATTAGTGTAAGTATGAACAGTAGCGGATTATGATCATAATTTAAGAGGGGTAATTACTTTTGGTACGTTCCATTTACTCAAAACCATTCGGGTAAATTGAACACATTGTGGCCCCTGTCAACTTGCGGTTTGGGGCTATAGTACCCTAGCCCTCCTCCACTTGAATCAGCTCAGTCTATATGAGTAGAATAGTATAAAATAACATCTATGTATATTAAACGTTATGGTTATAAATTATAATAACATTAATTTAATTTAATATGTATAATCGTTGTTCATATCATGTTATAACAATAATATTGCCAATATTGGAGCATATACTTAACTCAGATTCGAGTTTTTACAACTCAATCGTATAACTTTTGCTATGGTGTGATATTTAATGGTAGACTGGCTCAATGGTCATTTGGAGAGAGAAAAATTGACATTAATGAATTCAATCGTTAAACACTGTAATCCGTGGACCGTGATGTTGATTATTATTAATACATATAACATTAACCGCTGCAACATCTAACGTCATTAGACGTTAATATTATATACTTATATATTCACACAATAATGCACAATATAATATAACACAATAATTTATATGCTATTTTAATTTTAAGCTCATTCTGTAAATTATCTGTAATCTCCAATTACCGTTGCTGCCAATGATATATATTTAAAAAAAATATAACTTATGTTGGACGTACAACACCACGATATGGCACTATAACGTGTATTCAAAAAGCAGTCAGTTATAGTAATATTATACTTCATAGGCAGTCGGTTTTGAATTTTGACTTGACTCTGTATTTTATACACGAGTTAAAAGATGAATAACCATTTTTGGTAATTTATATATTAACTATACAGGTTAAAAAGTCCAGAGGATTATAGGTATTTTTTCCTTAATGAAATTGTCTTATAATATTAATATTACGTTACAATCAAGCTGTCTGACGTTGAGAAGTTACAGGCGTGACTTCATGTACGTGATCGGATATTTTCAATTCAACTTTTGGGATGAATTTTAAGTCACGAGGTCAGACCAGATTAAGCCAATTGTATACGTATTAAATTACAATTGGAAAAGTCGTTTGCATTTATTGTTGGGCCGGTTCAATTATATACATAATGGTTATAATTTTTTATTTTAATGAACTATTATATGTATAGATAACTGCAGGCTTATTAAAATTTACTTTTACGAATAGTCACAGATATACCTATTTAATATGATATATTATTTTGACATTATGATACTGTCTTTGATGAACCTTTCCAGTAAATACGCCTACGGTCTGCGAGACGTGCGTGTAGAGTTGGGTTACATTTTTCTCGTCGTTGTTTATTACGAAAACGATATCATCCTTCAGATTTGTTCATCTACGACGCACGATGCTGTAGCAGTGATATTTTGTTATATTTTATCGTTACCTGCAAGTGGATTGTTGCGGTTGTGTACGTGTAAATTTCACGAAACTGTCGTCGCTATGCGGAGTATATAATTTTTGACAGAGGAGCAAATGGTGGAAAAAAAATTGTAAAAACAATAAGAAAATTCGCACATCCCGTTCGACAGGTCGTGTTCCGGACCCGGACGCGGAGTCTTTATGACCGCGACAGAAAGAGAAATCTGGTTGGATCGGTCGGAACGATAAACGGACTGGACTCAATGTCCTTGATACACTGACAAAGAACAATAATAATAAAAATCTCGTCGCTTGTACGAATACAGTACGTAAGCCGGACAGAAGTTGCGACTATACTTATACACGTATATATATATATGTATTAAAGCATTACAGGACTGCATGCAGTAATAATTGGATCGTGATCGAGTTTCGTTTCATTTTCATTTTAATCTTTAATTTTACAATAAAAGACATTGTTGTGTATGCATACCCCACCGACGTGTTATTATTATTATAATTATTGCTTTTTTCTTTTATCGCGTGCGTAGGAGCGTCACCCGCGGCTCACCGGTTACCACTCCGGAGCCACGGTGGTCTTCGATGACCAGCCGGTACAAACGTCGTCATAATATATACGACCGTAGTATGTTAACACCTAACTGCATCTGTCGTGTCGATATATAATATGATATTAGAAGGTTCATCGTGCGGTCTGCACAAGAGTCTTCCCGGGCGGGAGGTTATCGAAATCCGTACATCTCTCGTTTACGGTGTATAATATATTATAATGTCGTACGCATAAACGGTCGGCGTGCTGCTGTGTCCGAGAAGACCGTTACTGAAGAGTGAAGAGAGAGAGAGTGTGTGTGTAAGTACCTATGTGAAGTCCATTTCGAGTGTCGGAGCTCCAGTTCCGGGTACGCGTACTATACGGTTTGCTATTGTACCCGATCATTATAACCGATCGCTACCGTAGATTCGGCCGTCTTCGTGAAAAAAAAAAAACACTACTACAGCGCATGGCAATACTATAATATAATGTAATATTATTCTGTGACCTAAACGGGATGCTTTTAACGAGAGACGGAGATACGTTATTAAGAAGACAAAACGTCGTAAAACGACATAAAAGCGCGTTCTCTATACTATATGAAACCGATCTACGTTTTAGATAAGACCGATATACAGAAAAATAATATACTAATAATAGTATATTGTAGTGTATTACACGCGTAAAAACTCTTATATATATATATATATGCACTGGAAATATTTTTTTTTAATATTTTCGAATAGTACATTATAATATATATTAAAAATGTACGCGCCTTTGTGCTATTTAGACACGTCACTTTTCGGTTACGATATCTATTTTTTATTTTGTATTGTATTTCGTAAGTAAATTTCTTGTGAATTCAAAACGTATAATTTAAATCGTGGATCACATGTAAACGATAAAATCTTTAAACGCGCCTTTTACTTTCAGACTCGCGGGTATTATAATTATAACCTAATTTTAGGTTTATATGTACCTACATGCAACTCGTTAATTATCTTGGTCATTTTTTATAGACAATTATTTGGAATACATTATTCAATACTCGTTTCGTTATACTGTGTGTACACGATGTACGGGGTATAATGCGTATTTGGTATTTCTAAAACTTTATCTCAATCACAATAACAATATTATTATAATCTCCGCGTAAAGTCGCTTGAATAGAGAATATCGTGTGTATGTGTGTGTGTGTGTGTGTGTGTGTGTGTGTGTGTATACCTCTCTGATGGAATAAAATTGTAATCAGATACAACTATATGCGCACATAATATACTTTGTGCGCGTCTGTGTACGCGCGAGTATTATAAATTGAGTTTCGAATGCACACAATAAGTTCGCTTCTATTTATACGAAACCGATTAATCTTAAACGAAATCTATTATTTCACCGGACGGAGAGCTAAAGAAAGTTAATTAACTTTTCCACTGGCCTGGCGAGACTGACGGGGACGTCTATTATTGTGCAACGATTATTACGACTATAGGGACTACCGTATAATATTATACGAGTACGATATAATAAGTGTGTGGATAACGCATACATATTGTATAAATATATTGTATACACTATGGATTAGACTTGCCATACGTATACGAGCGCGCGTAAGCCAATAAATTACCCGGAAAACTCGTGAATTTATTTGCACTGGACTTTTAGACTTTCGAAATGTTTTGGACTTGGCTGTGTTCGTGGATGGATGCGGCGTCTGTCGTGAGCGTATAATGTTCACAATAACGACGATATAACGCGTGTTTACTCGTCCTATACATATTGTATATAGGTATATTTGTTACGGTTATGCAAATGATAATATCTACGATAATATTTCATATTTTTGTATATTTTAGTCGCGATTTCGTTTATCTGTCACGCGGTGGCTGTTTCGGTCGACGCGGATCGTGCTTGCATTATAAGCTTTGTCGTTTCCCGAACCCACGGAAGTCGCGACTGAACCGTACAGTATATAACATTATCGCGTTGTTATTGTCGTGCTGCAATAATAGTCATCGTATAATATGAGATCAAACCGAGCGCACGCGTTGTGTATTATTACGTATGCGCGATAGGTATACCTATCTATACTCATATACCACCGCCGCGGTAACATATTATAGACGAAATATGTAAAACAGTTAACAGATACGGCTGCAAAAGCGACACGAATGTACACGAGCACGCCCGTTGACACGACGGTTTGCAAAGATAGAGAGAAAGAGAATTTAATACACAGCGGATGAATATAACGAATACGCACTTTGCGTTTGGGGCCACCGAGTGTTCAACGTTTTATTTTAAATATATAAAAAACATACCCGAAAACGAGTAATCTGAACTAAATTAATGTACTGTTATGTAAAAGCTCAGACCAATGCTAGATTGTCTATAAATGCTATTAAGTCTTTGGACGAATGATCGTTGTAATATAATCATAATGCTTGATAATGCTATAACGTTTGTGTAACCGCGAGTGTGTGAAAATCGCCGGTGTGAATTATTGTTTATATCACAGCAGCAATTGAATACGCTAAATTATTGTGGTATAATCATTGGTCATGGACCTTTAGCTATGGTTATAATTGTTCTTAGCGTGCTCAAACTATATATTTTTCATTCGTGTGAATAATAAAGCTTTTAAAATATGAAGCCGGGACCTGAGTCCCTTCAAAAGAGAAAGTTTACCACGCTCCACTCGTGCAGTACCAAAGGTATATATGTTGAAGAGGACTTGAGGGCGAAACGGCCGAGACGATATGGTTTATATATAGTCGAACGACACAATACAGTTTTCAATAATATTTAGTGCGTTACGCGTATATGATTGGCCGTTATTTCGTAGACGTGCACGCATTGCGCTGTATTATAAGGTAACAATGATTCACGCACCATTACATTATAATATTAAACATAGCAATGCCGCCGGGTGCATTAAGCTAAATACATATACACACACGCGACCTTCTGGGGTCAATGATTATAATGTATGTGTGCACTACATGGAATTGTTGAGCAATCGCGCGCGCATAAAATAAAATTGTAACAGTGTGTACATATTATTATAAATAATATTCGTTTTTGCTCGTGTCCTGCAAAGCTCGTTCTGCCCGCAGTCCGTGCAGTATTTGATATTTTAATATATATATTTTATAATTTATACGATTCATAATAAGCGTATATATCGTGTCCGAAGCCTATACGCGTATATTGACGATATATTGTACATTATTTCATATTCACGCACGTGCAAATCGTATTATGAATTTATGAAGTTATATTATGAAGCTGTTGCGGTCGGACATTCACGTTTTTCCGACTTCTTCCGCAAGCGTGATGGGCGTGCATGGTGTATGTAGATTATAGGGTATACCTGAATGACTGAATAATTTGATAATTTTTCATTGAAATTACATTAACCCGGATACACCCTAAACATAATACAATATAATGTATACACATAATATTATAGTGTTTTGCATGTTTGGCATCTGGCAAAAAAAAAAAATTATATTTGCGATTGTGCAGCTTGTTGTAAATTGTTTGCTCTTATCGAATTCATCGTAATACTTAAGTACTATATAATAAAAAATGGATAATCTTGATTCTGGCAGTTGAGTTATTCTGTCCATGTAAAAAAAAAACATGTACACAAAATCGTAAATTAAGTAAATATTACTTATCTAAAATACATAAGACAATTATATTGTTATTGATCAAACAGTTTGAATCAGCATGTGCTGCACTGCGATTTTCGACTAAACTCTCTATAGTAACCGTAATAGTCGTACACCTTGTGTACGTAGGCAATAACATAATGAAAGTTCAAAGAAGAACTCAGCCGAAAATGTAAAAGTGGTGCTCAAAAACAAATAAAGCACATCAGCCATTTACGCAGTATGATACAGTAATCATTATACAGTATACGTATTATTATATTAATAATTTGAGAAAAGAGAAAAACAACATTAATTATATTTATTTATAGGTATAAGACATAAAGGTAGTATAGGTAAAACGAGTTGGCTTATTTGAACAGAGAGCTATTCAATTTTACCAAATTAAAATAAAACGCTGTTAGATGTTTTTAACGTTTAAGTATAAATTTCACTAATGTATAAAGTACACTATACAATATACGAGAATACTCAGATTGAACTATATTGCATTCTGTTTTTTATTTTATAAAGGATTTTAAAGCACTTATGATAAAACATAAAAAGCGGTCAACTATAAGAATTTTGATGTATTAATATAATGTGCAGTTCTGATATATTATAATATATCTTCAAAGTAGTGTTTTCGATAATATTGAACACACGGTTTCTCTGGTTAAGTACACGCATAACTCTATAAGTGAACCATCGAAATAGGAATGTATATTATATTATAACACGAGTTCTTCAAAAGCGTACCGATAACTAATAATGCATGTGATGATGATTTTTGTATACTTGGCTTTGATTCAGTTTTCGTTTAATATTTAAAAGATATATATTATATATTTTGAAACTATTTGCATTTACTACTTTCATATACATATGTCAAATACTTATTAAAGTCGTCAGTCGACACATTTTATAATAATATCATTATAATATGTGTATCAAGTACAACTTACTAATATAAAAAAAAACAAATACATAATATATAATATATAATATTGTATATATATTATATACTGTTGTTGGCGTTCTGTGGTATATATTATACGAATAATAATAATCGTAATATAAGGCATAAGCGACATAACAAAAATATAAAATATAAAACCGGGAAGGATAGTTTTGAGTGTACCTCGTAATTGATTTTGAAACAGTAAAAAATAGTAATAATACATGAAAAATTAATACGAGAGGAGACATTATGTCAAAGCCTATCTCTAAAAATATATTTTTTAACAACATTTGTATTAAAGTAATTGAAAATGTCAAAAATTTCAAATGTCTATAAACAGATATTGGTCGCGTAGGACAAAAATAACTGAAATATTTTGAAAATATTAGATTACGTCTATAAGAAATATTAATATTGTCAACCAACTATTTGTTGAACATTTCATGCGTCTATAGTATTCATTTTTGATTTACAACAAAAGAAAAAATATTGATTTTGTTAAAAACTTTATTTTACGTAAATAATATTACCATCTGCTTTTTCGTTTTTGATTTTCCTGGTTATATTGGAGAATAGTTTTAATTTTTACTTTTAATACTTCAAAGTACCAATTTTTTACTTGAAATCAATCTCTTGAGATTGAAGATTAAAGCATTTTTTTCTTCAATATCTCCTAAATAAAATAAATAATAATTAAATATCATTGTAAAATAAATATATTATTATATTATAGATCGATCAGAATCTAAATTTACGAAAAACCGAAATTGGTTATACAAAACTAGATTTAAAATTTAAAGAATTTTTATAACTACAGAAGTTGACGATAAAAAATTCAAAAAAAAAATTAATAAAATAAAGCATACACGAGAGAATCCGATCCTTCGAAATCTTCTATCTGTTTGAAAATTATGTTTAAGTGTTGTGAATTGTGTCACGTTAGTCAATACTATAATATTATATTATTTTGAAATACACTTGTAATTGCGCTGAAAATAATATGTCTAATTTGAATAATATCATAAATAATAAATGGTATAGAAGATTATATGTTATTTGGATATATTAGCGCTTATGATACAAGTGATTATATACCTTATGCTATTTGTTATAGTTCTATTTCCGATAATTTTAATAACAAGTATTTATAGATTAGGTTAGTTTATATTATTTAAAATTGATAAATACAATTTTGTTTTTAACTAATTTTAATTATTTTATAATATTTAATGAAAAATGAAAATTGTTTAGTGTGTTTGTTGTTTATATATTATTATTATGTAATTGAAATGTTTTTCGTATATCATTATAATAATAAAATAATTGAAATTATTGCTTATCAAAAAACTAGTTTTATCACAGAAAAAATAATATTTAAAGTGTGTTAAAATCTAAAAGGATAAACAAAAAAAAACAATAACAAAGTTAATGTCTTAAATATTTGAAAATTTGATGTTTATAATGGCTAACGAACTTGGCATACAACTTATACAACTTTTGACATATTTGTCATCAAGTATATAGACATCGATATAGTGGCGCAAGATTGTCAATGTGTTTTATACCATTTGGTTATCAGCATTGGAGCGATATAATGCACTAGATGATAGCATATTATAGAGATACGTACCTATAATACAATTATATTATGTACGCCTAATCAAAGACCGCGTAAAAAGGCGGTCCTCTACTTGCAAGTCCCATTCTCAATATCACCTACTCATTGCATGACTATACATTACTCCCGAAGTCCTGATCAATACCTGTATTTGGTTTGCCACTCTGGTAGATAAAAGAGTGGATGCCAATTTAAAAAAAAAAAAAATTCCTTTGACGGCACATATTATCATACACCTTCTTACCTATCCTGTAGCCTGTATAATATATGTTACGGAGTTCCTTGACATTCCACCCCGTCAGTTGTTCCATATTTGTCATCCCCCTACGTGACTCCAACTATGGTCGTGATCAGCAATCACACTATTGATCGGCTAACGAGTATGTCCAACTTGTACACAGCCTAAGTAGTTCATGGCCACCAATACTGCACTGACTGTTATTTATTGTCATTTTTTAAATTTTAACTGTCAAAAATTACTCAATCGGGACGTTAATTAGTTATGAATAAATAAATAATCATGACAGTACGACAAGGAGAAAATGCGCTTGGCATTCGCGTGTATCGATGTATTTATTCGGAGATCTTGGACATTTGTCAATCATTATAATATTGTATTGTAGTCGTAACGAATAGTGCGTGACTCAAAACACGGTTATAATTTATATATATATAATATCGTCAGTGACTATTATATTATACTTACTCTATTTATTATACAAGTACTTTGGATGACCTAAAATAATAGAAACATTTAACAATACGTACATTAATCAAATAATAGCTATTAGCTCCGTATTACTGCGCAGTCAAAAAACAATTCGAAAACGTGAAGTTTTCATAGGCTAATGACTGTATATACTATACTTGTATCGATAAACAACATCATTTTAGTCAAACAAACACTGCATTTCTAAATTATAAGAAAAATAGATATTGTATTATTCTCGACTTTTTTATTCGTATTTCACCATTTACCTATAGGAAATGTTGTACAGGCGTTGAAATCGTATCTGTTATCTATAAGTTATAAAAACAACTATGCGTTTAGTATAAAAGAAAATATAATAATATTATGTATAAAATTATTTAAACATTAAACAAAAAAAAAAATATTAACCGGATTTGTTTTTATCGTCAATCCTTTATTGATAAATGTATATCGTGTGATTATCGTCGGAGAAAACTAGTTTTGACGAAATAAATATGAAAAAAAGATCATTTATTATTTAAAATCATATTTGTAGGTTATCATTTGGAAGACAGCCCGTTCAACCCAGTTACTCAGCAGAGTTTTTGTCCACACTTTCTTTTGGCTATTATTATGTATATAATATAGGTACCTTTAGGCGTGCATCATTTTTTACATATGAATCGGAATGAGACATAAGTATTAACTGTTGAGTATATATCATAATAACTTAAGTACACAGTCTTTATTGTTTGGTCAGCCGATGACAGCTGCGGCTTATAATCAATCGCACCGGTGCAAAACAATTGACGAGACGCAATACTCACTACTATTATCGATTCGAAAAACCATCGTTATATCGTAATATTACGATGTCTCCGTTCTCCCAATATAATAATATACATTTTAATTCGCTGACACACCGTTTGCACTGTCTCACTGCGTGGGCGTTCACCTATTTGCCCCGTGACCAGAATACCAGATAAATGATAATAATATACCGTTTGTCATAATTTTGTGACTTGATCTTGGCATAAAATCGTTCGAGTCGAACGCGTTGCACATACCTACGCGAAATTCGCAAAAGCGAACGGTCGTAAAAAAATATTATAATCATCTGATCGACGTCCTCGGACGTGATTTGAAAAGTTAATATTAAAAATGATTATGTTGTCCTACCAGGCAAAACATCACAGGTATATAGGTATATACCGAACAGACCCCCGTCTGCTCTAATAATATATTAACATATAATAGTATTTCGATATTGTTAAATATTAAGTATAATATTCTGTAAATAGTAAATAACAATCGGTAAACTAAAATATACTTCTATTGCATTCTTCATGAAAACCACTTGTTCGTAATGCATAACGACTATAATGTGAAATAATATTATATATTGTATAATATTGTTTAATCTCTCTGCATTCCAATGTTTTAGCTAAGTATTATTTGCGCTGTATATTATAATAATTATTATTTATCACAATTAATAGTATATTATTATTATTATAACCGTTTGCCTCCTTGGCCTCTTAAATCACTGAACCCAATCATTGACATTGTTTATTTTCAATCATAATCTGTAGCAATTATAAATTATTATATTTTATAGATTATTTATATTTATGTTCAATTGGTACATACTTACATTTTTATTCTTACCGCCTTGGCGCCACAGCCATTGGATAACCATAAATTCTTTTATCAATTTCAGTCACGAATTTTGTCGTAAGTTTTGCTGAACAAACAAAATACAATTTTTCTATATATTTAAGTTAATTTCTCTAGAACAAGTTCTCGTTTAATAGCAAAATATTAAAATTATTACCTATACATATAATTTATTATGTAATATTGTAATGTAAAATATTATAAATTTTAAATTTTAATATTTGATATATTTATAGTACATATTATTTATCCAAGTTTACTGAATATTATACAATCATTCATAATATATATAATTTTAGTATTATAAAGTTATATGTATATTATATGGTTATTTTAATTTTAAATTAAAATTATTGATCATTATTATTGTACTTATTTAAAATCATTAAAGAAATTAATTGCCTACTTTAAATTATTATGTAATATATAAATATATAAATTATGTATTATAATAATATAACCGAAACTAAGCCTTAGGCACTACCCTTATACATTCCTGACGTAGGGTAGTTAAATATGTTGGGGGTCGACAAAACTTCTAACATTTAACGGTAAGCTATCCACTTGGAGTTTTCATCGGGGCGACAAATTCCCCAAGCCTCCTGCGCTATACGCTAACGGGACCGTATCTGAATTATAAACAAATGTATGTGTATTTTCTTATAAAAATCCTTCAAATACTTTTATAATGTTTGAAAATTAATAAAGTTCTTAACTCATGATAAAAATTTAAAGTATTCTAAAAAATAAAAGTATAAGTATCCTTGAACTTCTTAATTATATTGCAGTATTTTCTACATATAGTAATAGGTGATTGATTTTCGTAATTTTAAATTAATACAAAATACATAAATGAGCTATAATTAGGAATACTTTTTAATATTAAAAACATTTTAATGTTAAATTATCCTTGAATTAATGACCACAGCCTATCTAAAAAATAGACGTATAACACATGTATAAATACAATCGCTGTACCTTTCTTTTGATATTTGTCATAGGACATAGATTTACATAATTTCTAGATGATATTTTGTTAATTTATACTACCTATTAAAAAGATTAATATATTCAATTATTCATGTTCATACATGCATAATTGCGGACCATAAATAACACTGTGCAATAATAAAATGATACATCAGAGTATACAGGAGAATCATATATTTAGTAAACAACGTACTTAATAATATTCTTGGCCTGATTGTACTGTCTTCTTATTTCCATAAAAATTCAAAATGTATTTATTCATTAGCTTAGCATATTTTATTGATGTATATAATAATATAATATTCACACGTCGTTATACTTACATTGATAGTAACGTTGGACATATGGTATACGAAAACCGTTTTGGTGTCGGTGCTTATCGCCAACATACCTGTCTTATAATAGGTACAACGGTTTTAATTTGTTTCTCAATACGTTTTGACGGATACATCACATTTATATTTTGAACAGGCGTGTATTTCAATTCTTAGCTATTCCCTCGGTTCGCTAATCCATTAATGGACCTTCTCGTTACGATACAGAAAAAAAAATAATAAAATAGATGACAATAAAAGACCGACAACAGGTTATTACAATAATAATATTTTTGTACCAGATAATGTAAGCGTATTCCAAATAAAAGAAGCTTACCGTTATGGATTGACAATTTTTTTTTTTTTAAGAATAAAAACGATCATACTTCGCCTACTAAATCACCTTAAATATAATATATAGGTATGTAGAACGTATATTTACGCCAACGTTTTTATATTATACGCTTTTTATGAACGCTGCGTGTATAATAGAAGCCAGTAATCTTCGTGGTAGCTTTTCAAACCAACTGGCACGTCTCATCGCTGTAATGAGCTTAACGGTTATTATTACTATTTCGATAATTTCAAACCATCACGAAATGCGCACCTACATAATAATACTTCTCGGTCCGGGAATGTTGTTACCATTATTTTAAACATTGATTTTGGATTTTTTTTTTTCCCAAACTCGATGCTTAGGCATACATATGTTTTGTATAAGTTTTATATATCTTCGATTCAACCATGTGCACCAAAATACTCTGATTTATCCATTACGATCAAAGTATCCAAGATAATCCCAAGATATGTTTAAAATGAATTGGTGCCGTGACCTTCTAAATTACTTAAATCAACTCTATGCGGTTCTATAAATAGATGGTTCCTACACTCAAGACTCCAGCTGATTACTACTATTAGTACCTATAACCGCAACCATTTGTGTTTATTGTAAAATAATTATTCATAGCTTGTGTAATATATATGATTATTGAGATGTGTAGTTGTATAATTTATCTATCTATTATCTATAATAAAGTTTAAAAACCTTATTATCATATTTTGTGTTATTTTATTTATTTTTCTTAAACGATAATACACTTGAATCATATCGAGACAAGCACTGCACCACTGCACATTGTCATCTAAGGCAGTAGATATTAGTTTTTAAGAACCAATTCTACATTCCACGATATTATTTTAACTTGGTTAGCAACTTAATTGAAAAATATTTTGGTTTTCTTCTAGAAACGTATATTATATTTTTTCCATGCACACTGAATAAATCTTTATAAGTCACGTACTGCACCTTGCATGTTAATAAAATATCACAATATATCTATACATCTATATATTTAAGTATTATCGATTATATCCTTATTGCACTATTGTACATAAAATTGATCGTTTGTAATATATTACACGAAGAAAGAAAAAATCACGACTAAAATAATTGACTATGGCCGGAATTATATAGATTTTGTATAAATATTAATTTTTTTTCAATAAATCATAATACTAGAATGTTTGTTAAAATACATCAGCAACTTTAAATTAATCACCACCGTCGAGTTAACTGTACTTTACGTTATTATTTTATACTGTTATACAAAGTGTAGGTGCAAATATTATTTCCGTTATACTTTTGTTCGCTACTATAAGTGTATTATGTAAAATTGTTGTATACAAATATTCTTCTTTACATATTTTTCAAACAACAATGGATTTATAACGAAATAAGAATATATAATTATTATAACCTTAGTAATTAGTATAACTCAAGTTTATTTACCGAATACTTTACTGCAAGCATCAGTTTTACAAATGTCAAGGAATATACTTTTTATTTTATTTATTATTTTTTCAACAGAAATATGTTTTAATTATCATATTATATTTTTACCAATGATGTTCATAAATCATAACATATATACAACTATAGAAATAATGCACTTACAAAAATGATTATTGATTTGACGATTATTGTTTAAAAATATACAACTGATAAATTATTAATTATTTTCTTGTATTATATGCATTTATACGCGGCTTATGCGCATTAAACAAACAAATAAATACGTATAAATATACCTAGTACAAAGTACTATACACAATTTGTATCAGTATTTTTATTTTTTTAAGCTTGTTGACGTTTTATTTTTTTCCTTTCCTCTCTAAAAGGTCAGTAGGTAGTGCAAAAACGTGAGACGAATATTTCCCACCAACTGCATTTAGTATTTTTCTTTTGAAGGTCAGAAAATATGTCTAACATGATGTATTTAATGATTTTCCACGTTAATTACTCACCGATTATTATTTGTGTTAGTTCCACAGTATGCATTGTACATACATACTGATCCAAATATTGATTTAAAATTTACTCAACTGTCTCCGTGAGTTTGATGTAACAGTATTTTTACGATACTAATATATGAAATTTTCCTTTATATTTTTCCTATATAATGTGAAGTATACATTATATTATTATTTACTACCATTTTGGAAACAATGTGTAATGACAATATTGGACAATATTGGATTTAAAATAACTGATAAGTATCTATTTTTCTCTTTGTGAAATTATACGTAAAACAATCTTTGAGTAAAAAAAAAATAAACAATTTCATAAGATCGGTAGAGTATTCCTTTTTTATTTATATAATAATATAAACATAATTTTGATGTTGAATATCTTATAGGTTGCTAACTTGAGTAGAGACCAGAAACTACCCAAAAAAGACTATTCTAGTCGAAATATCTGTAAATTTGAAATCAAGCACAGATCATAATACAGTTATTAGAGATAGACTGAACATTCTTCATTAAAAATACATCAGAGAGATTAAGAGAGATACCTATAGCTTCTTGAGAAAATATCGAACGTCCCCAAAATAACATTACGACGAAAATACCAAATTACAATATCATGGACGTCCGTTTCTAACTAAAAACCGTGACGGTTTTTTGCATTTTTGGTTAATGGTTGGTAATACTAATACAAAAATGTCGTTATCGATATTATGATGATATTCCGTTTGGTAACCGATGACCACATCCACGACGATGACGACAATTCAATATAATATGCTGTATAAATTTGCAAATAAAAAGGTATCTTCGACTACCGTCTTGCAAACCGCAACGATATATATAATAACGATTATACGGAGGAAAACCGGTTACCGCTCGCGTAATACACGTCTTTTGTCCAACGCTTACCACATACCGCGCGTATACCACGTGTATATTATTATATTATTTACCAATTTGCCGTACCTCTGCCGCGTATATCCAAGTACTACGCGCTCGTATTATTATACGAACCCGCAGAAGTATGTACCTGCAGCTATTAACTTTACTATAGGTAGGTAATGTTATCTACGCCGACGGAACTCTATTGCCGCGAGAGAACTATATAGCTAGCTGTAGTCGGCTGCAGCATATTATTATATTATTGTATATTATTTTTATAAAACCGTATTATTCCACGGGGGCAACGGTCGCGCGAAGAACGTTGTTATAAAATATTATAGTGCCGCAGACGTAGCTAATAAACCCTGTATTGTTTTACTCGGTTTTTACGAGAAAAAAAAAACAGATATTTTCAGCGAGAACAAACTTTCCCGCGACACTCCTCCGCGTTTAACGCCGTCACGAGTTGATGACAATATTTGTGACTACCGTAGTGTAATATCTGCTCATAAGCCGTTCGTGCATATTGTATACACATAACTATAATTGTAAAAATATGTATAATATATTATATTATAACTTCCGTGCGAAAAAAAAATCTGCACTTTTGACGAGAACCGGCCTCGCGCGGTGAGACAGTTTTGTCGTGTAGTCATTGTATATCGGTACGAGTAATATATATTGTTGTAACGCATTTGTTTCGAGGAAATGGGAAACGACGTGGTTTCTAGTATTAAAACATAGCATAGTAATACGTATAACGACTATAATACCATTTCTGTTGTTTTATCGTATTTTGTATTGTTTAAAAAAAAAATTTCGCGATGGCAATACAGTCTATTATATAATATACAATATTACAACTGTGTTCATATCGTCGTATACAATATAGGCACTGCGCCTATTTAGTGGGGACGATTCTATTCACTCCAAACGCGTTGTTCGAAAACGGCAAATAACAACGAATACCACAATATAATAATATTGACTATTGTACACAATATTGTGACGAATAGAGTATAATAATAAAAAAAGTTTTTTTTTTTTTTGTTGTGCGCGTACAAAATGATAGCATATTCTCACAAATCATCACAATATACTCATGGCCCGTGGATAATGATCAGTCGACTTACAGTACCTTTACTACATAGACGCATTGGTACCTAACTTAGTTTATTTAACATTTTTCTCAAAATTATGTTGTTTATTTTTTTATACCAATTTATAGGTATTTTGTGTCTTATATACTATTAGGTAGAAGTTGTTTGAACCATTAAGTTTAATTTCACGTTTGTACAATTACATTACTTGTATAATATGGGTATAATACATACGAATTTCGTGGTTAAATATGAGTAACAAACTTCGTGTATCATTGGTGATAATAATACGTATATGGCTAAAAGTTATAAAAAATGTAATTCATATTCTCTCGTATATGTATAAATTCAAGTATTTCAGTCTATCGATTAGACAAAAAGACACTTTTTTTTATGTAAGAGCTTTGAAATGTTTGGATTTGTTATTTTTATTATTTTTTTATTTACCAGTCACGTAATAAAATAATAATATTGGAACTGATTAAGATTAATATTATTTTTTGATATTGTATGGTTTTGAACAAAGTTGTGATATTACATTCTATCACTCATCATTAAGATTCTAATAAAACCCATATGAATAGTAAAAATGACGAACATTGTCTCATAAAATGTTTCATTACAATGCTAATGTGATAAATGAATTCGTCCACTGTTAATATCCAATGATCGTATAATAATTAATGATATTAATTTATTATTAATTATTAATTATTATGTTTAGGTATCATTAACATTGATGATACAAAGAAAATTAAACCATTTACAACTATCATATTATAGTATGCGCATACGCTCGTGTTTCACGGAAATGGATTGTTCTTCGAAGTTTCTATCACCATACAACCCCCGCCCCCACTATATAATATTAATTATTCACACGACAACACACACACACACACATATATATATATATATATACGAGTATACAACATACGCCATAATATTATATACGTCGTCACGTAATAACAGCTGACGCGTGTCTGCTGCAGTATAGTCTCTTTGTCGAACGGAGACAAAAAAAAAAAAAAAAAAAAAACAAATACAAAAAATACACAGCTCGATGTACTTTCTGCGATCACGCGACTAAGCGATTTTGTCCACGTCGTCATAATAGTAAAATATTATATTATTATAATAATGTGTGCAGCTGTGTGATTTTTATTTTATTTAATAGGAAACGTTCGAGCGGACGCGCACAACGCAGTAAGTACATACACGATATAATATAATGTTACGAGATTGCGCTTGGAAGGGTGTTTCCGCGAAAGAGACGGAACGCGTAGCCGTATAGGTGCCTATTATGTGTAGTATGGTCGAATAAAATTAGCGAAAAAAAATAAATAACATTAATAATGATAATAGAAAACGGCGATGAAATTGCGACGAGTGTCACGACTGGAAAAATAAAATGCACGTTAATCGGGCACGCGAACCTATTTATAATATATATTATTATTATATAGGTACTGGTTCATATGACTCGACAACACGGAAGTTAATAACAATATTATTATTATATCGTCGTCCACACTATTTACACACACACACACATACGATTCCCGGACAAATCGTGGTAAACGCGCCGCTTATTAAACCGCCCACCTGGGCTTGAGCTGCAGCTTACTGTGCCGCATGATGATCGTGAACACGTCGAGCTAATAATATTTTGTCCGTCGCGAATAATAACTGTAAAACGGAAATAAAGAAAAATTATAATAAAAACCTCTAACCACCAATGGACGGTATTTTTAAGCGCGTGCCGTGACCGTTATCGTATTATTATTATTTATTATATAACGTAATATTATTATTATTTTTTCATAATGCGAAGATAATAGGTACATATTATTATTTACAAATCGTCTATTACGCGCCGTGCACTACGCGTGCGACTTAAACGCGACGACCGCAGACCGTAAACGGTCTGACGTGCGTAAATCTTTATTTGCAAACTCGGCAGCTATATTATATATATACAATATTACAAATATTATGTTATAGTATAGTGTGCACGTATTTATTATTATAATAAATATGATAATATTCGTTCATTGTGTGTTCACTCATTCCTCAGGTATACATATTTCCATTATATTATAAACGCTACGCTATCACTCCTACGTGCACGTTTTTGGTATCGTCACAAATCGTAATAATATTTTGTGGACCTATATTATTATCATTATTATCACCACACACTTCTAAAATAAACATTGCGCAGACCTTTATACAAACCGTTTTCAGATGTCTTCAACGGCATGTGGTATACGAAAAAAGTCAATGGGTGGTTTACCCCCGTCCACCTTGAGAGTTGTATTTTTTTTATAATCGTATATGTACTAATAAAACTGTCGATTTAGCACTAAATAGAATTTAAAAATTATTGTGAAAGTTTAAAAAAAAAACAGATGTTGATTTATCTGGAACGTAGAAGGAATACCTACGTAGTATTAAAAAAAAAAAATTTAAATCGTCACCACCACATTGATTGAGCTTTAGAGATACCACGAATATATCACTTGTTTCAAGTGTCTTGCATATCAAGATAATCATATTTTCTGATAAAATATTCTAAGTGAAAAAAAGACACTTCTGCTGTCAATTGTATATTCGTGTTGATTAGACTTAGGTGGTTAAAATTAGCAATCGTAACAATGAGATTTCGCGATTGAAGATCAAACAACTTGAGCAAATAGTTTGAAATGTTTAAATATCCCTCACCGTCGAAGTTATTCGTCGTGGTGTCGACTGCTGATGATGATAATGGCTATAATAATAATATGACGTTTAGCTTTAGCGAATAACGTACCTATGTACTAGGTATACCTATGTACTTATAAATATAATACTGTATAACAAGGATCGGGCGTGCCAAATAATCGTCTCGACATCACGTATAGGTATCATTATAGTGCAATCATTATTATTGTCGACGTAAGTACGTAAACGACGACAATTATATAGGCCCACGTGTCCAAGGACGGTACACAAGAGCCACTTATACGTAAACGAATATATAGGTGGTAATACATAGAGCCGGTATTACTATTATACTGCCGGTTTTATATGGCGATCCAGTCAAGTGTGTGATTTCTATAGTTGCCAAAACGTAATAATGTCATCGTCCGTCGATCCTCAGCACTCATGACAGTGATGTACAGAGTGATTCACTAAACATAGGCATGTTCACTCTATTGGCTATTTTTTCTCCAATAATGCTGCAGCTATCCAAAAATTTGATTTTTAAATAAATATATAAGTACTATTAAAGACCGCTTTTTAAAATTCTTGAGATATATTTTACTATACTTCAAATTGAGCGTCCTGTAGAGATATAAATTTATATCTTTTAAATAACATCCTCCTTTATATATTGTAGATGACAATTAAATAAAATGTACAATTATTATACAATAAACATAAATTATTTATCAGATATTTCATCATTTTTCGATAATTCCACTCTATCTGTTTTACTGGCATCAACCATATTTCTGGAGACATTCTCAACTTTAGTATTCGTAACTTTGTAAGTACGCGTAAGTAACCGGACATCTTCTGCACAGATATGTAATATAAGCTAACTGAAATCGAGGGCCGTAGCAGGCACTGACAAGAAGGAATTTTTCAGGGGCACAATTTCATCGAGTGCCATTCTTGATTCAAATATGATAATTTACAAAAATAAAAATCTGTCGTAATCACAACGCACTTCTCTGCGCAATCGCATATTGGAAACCATGCTATGGTATTTATTCATATAGAACTGCCTTTTTTAGTTTGTTATTATTATTTAACTATAACACTACATAATAAAGCAATTTTTATAGTTAATAATAAAATAAAGATACACTTGTGCTACAATCATCAGAGAGTTTATTTTTTTTTAAATAATGAGCGTTTTATATTTTTATGGTAGTAAAAAAAAAATTGGATGAGGAGATGCAGATTTGGTATTCTTCTTGAGGCACTACTGTTTTTTCGCTACGGCTCTGCTGCAATCTGCAATGGTGCGCTTAAGCCATATATGTAGTAAAAAGCAAGTGATTGAGTTGAGGTACTTGGAAATGGATATAGTTATCGATGAGTGGTAGGGAGAAGGCACACTTACACGAGACAAATGTTGCATTCCAGCGACAAGGTATGGTAATGCGAAATAACGTAACGTAAGAATTTGTACAAAGTAGCAATCACAAGATCTGTTTATATTGTTTCAGAATAATAGTTGTGCTATACATATTTGATATGATATTCGAAAAGTAGTGAATAATGATATCGGGGCACAGCGAAAATATCAGGATAATACATTTATATCAATATTCAATATTATAAGATAATAAGAAAATACTCTTGTTAACTTTTTACCTGGTTATTTATGTTTATAATTTTCGCTGTCGAACGACCAGTTTAGGCGATGACAGCTAGGGTATTTTTATTATAATAGATAATGTATTACGTTTTATGTAAGGGGCAAGGGCCATGTAGGACAATCGTAGGCTATTCATGATAGATTAGATACTATTCAATAATGCACAATATAGGAATAAATAATATATTTAGTGTACAAATATTACAAAATGATTACAAAATTATATATATATGACGTTACATTATCACGCTAAGTGATAATAATAATTTTGAAAAGTGATCAGCATAATTATTATTAAATATAAAATAAAGATATAAGTTTTAAGATAACTATTAAATGATTATCAACCGTCATCGCGGTAATTTGTCACGATAAAATACCAATACGATACGAATATACGATAATTATAATTTATAATATTAAACAATTTTAAACTGAAACTTATAGTGAACGGGTACAACTTTGTATCACCAAGTAATGCAATTTATTTTTGCATTTTTATCCTACTACTAACCCAATTTCTGTTTAAATGTCTAATTTATTGATAATCTAGCAGACTATGGACTTATTTGTATCAATCTATAAAGAAGACTCTACTGTACTCAGTACTCACACAAGTCAGTTTTGTGAGTATCGGTCCAATTTTATGTTACTAAATATTTAAATCATATCGTACTAAATTAGTTAAAATGTATGTTATTTAAATTCAACGAAATTCAATGATACATTATTCTACATTTCTACAGCGAATTTGAATTTATCATAGGTTCACGGCGGCGACGGTGCAATCTGTGGCATTGAACCACATACTATAATAATAATAATAATAATAATTATTATTATTATTATTATTATTATTATTATTACCGTTTGATTGGACATTGTACTACGACCCGGCCTGAGGCGTTTGTGAAACAATATTGTATACCGTCTACACGTGTCGTATTATATAATGTTGTTATATATATACTCTAAAAAATATCATGTTTGCTAATAATATTATTGATTCGATCGAAAAATCAGCACCGCCCGCACATATATGCAGCAGTTGACCATGGCAATGAATTATGAAATCGCGAACTATTTTTTAGATTGTCTATTCGCAAAGATCATAGGCACAATGTCATGAAAGTACATAATATTATTATTATTTGCGTTTGTGTACCTATTGTCTATAATATAAAGGTCATTTAGTGAAAATCAAAGCGACTTTAGTTTGTCTGCAAAAACATAATGCCTGTGGTCTATCAGTAAGCATAAAATAATTTAAAACTCGTTTTAACGAAATTCAGAAAACCCGCATATGAATATACGAAGTTCTTTACGACCGAAACACTGTAATAACTTCCTGTTAGTATAATATAAACGCGTATGTCATCACACCACACATTTAAACGAATAAACAAAAAGATATGCATATGTGAATCCAAAACGACATCACGCTGTATACGATATGCGGGACAATAAACTTGCAACGTTCGTAAAAATGATCAAAATAATCATATTCGTGTGACCCATAAAAAAATAACAAGATATACAAACATAATATGCAATAATATGCATTTCATTTTGACAAACACAAAACAGCGGGAAATACGCGTAAATAAAATATCTCGTTAAAAGTCTGAAGATAGCCACACGATCTATTAGAAGTACGTGTTTATATAATCGTGAGTATTATAATAAAAAGTTCAAAGATATTTCAAAACTCTTCTTATTATTATTCGAAAAAAACCCCATAAAATAAAATTACATAAATTTAAAATATTATTATTTTACTATGTATTACTACGTATTGAGTATATGTTTGAAATAATATTTTTGACAAAATAGATATGTTTAGAGTTAATATTTTTTCGTTCAAAAAACTTCAAAGTGATTGTAGTTGCACACAACTATTTATTTTCGTATTTATATATCCATATATACATATATATATATATATACTATTATATTATTTTCTAGATACATATTATTATGAAACTGCAACAAGAAAATATTAACATTTATTAAAAGAGTTTTTGGTGTTATTGCATACTATACAGTTGTTATACTTGTGTAGTTATAGTAATTTAAATAATTAATATAATATTACATGAGTCATCTTCAGAACGCTACACCACAATTTGTCCCCGAATAAGTGTCACGAATACGTTGGAGGTCGACTGGTTGTCAAATTCTTATAAATTACAAGATTATGGGCCATATATTGATATATATAGGTGACCGGCAAATTATAATGTACCGAACAATTTCGATTATACAAATAGTGATTGACGTTTGAAGTGCGCTCCGGCACCTTTAACACCTAATAATTTACTCTTATAACTCATTCCACACACCGTAACGAAGTGATATAATCGATTTGAAATTTTTTTTTTTTAAATCATATATGAACCACCCTGGTATCAGTATAGGTACTCCGAAAAAATTACCGTCAGGGCCACGTGAACGTGTTATACCGGAACTAAAAGTAAACAATAACTACAACGATAACGGTATTGCTTATCTAGCGGTAGAATTTTGTGTTTTAGAAAATAATAGTACAATATATGCACTGAATATCATGTTTTAATTACTTTATAATATGTTTTACACGGTTCGATTTTAATACCTAGTGCAATAGATTTTTCTCCAGCGTGTAGTGTGTACACTTTATACCCATTATATCCACTATATGTAAACACCGCGCGTATGGTGTATGGGCATGGTATGGTTCGTCTATGCGAACTCCCACGAAAAAAGGGTACCGACGACTGCTCTAAATTAGCTCCAAATTCGTGTTTTCAAAAATAACTCGAAGCGGCAGCAACATCAGACTGCGATTCGGATGAACTTTACGAGTTCACCACGTGCAAGTCTTCGTAATAATACGAATAATAATAATAACACGTGCATCGCGCCATCCCCGGCCGACTAGTATATTAAAAAAAAAAAAATATAAAAAATACGATATATACATATTTTACGATCGCATGTGCTGTGTGTAATACGGCTGCGAGCTATATAGTACGCTCTTATGTATATTATATATTTATGTGTGTGTGCGTGTAATATAACGATATGACTAATGCATTAGTGTACACATAGTAAATAGTAATAATACGACGATGAGAAGGAACCGAAGACGTTGGGTCGTTTATGCGAGCAGTATTTATAATATATTAATTTTATAAACGCGCGGTCTTATGGTCACTGCGGCATGAGGATATAGCTAGGTGTATACGCGTATGCTGCAGGAATGATATAAACTGGACGGCGCTATATAATATAATATACGTATATGTCCGTTCGCGCCCGGTAGCCGCGGCTACCCGGTTAGGTAACCCGGAATAATTTATTACACCGCGCCGGGTTGAGGGACGGTGGGTCCCCCGGGGGTCTCGGGCGATAAATCAGAATACGCGCGCTCGGGGAAAACGACGAAGATGGAAAAAAATCATTACCGGAAGATAATAAAACCTTGTAGAGGTATGCGCGAACAAAGATACGCGCCATACCATCATATTGCATACGGACTACAGCAGTGCATTCGTATAGTATGCATACATTACAACGAATATAATGTATATTTACAGGATCGCCGCTGCCCCGGCTTTCTCTCCCGAGTGATATATCTGTACAAAATATTATAATATTATGTCGCGGCACCTATACCTACCCGGAGCGCGTACACGCGTAATATTTTCGACGCGTGCACGTTTCGGGTGGTGTGCTGTACACAAGTGGATTCCGTTTAATGTGCACACGTCGGGACCAGCCCCGTTTGCCCACGTTAAGCGGTTGCCCACAAAAAAAAAACGAAATTAGTTGTATTCATTGTTTGGTATTGGGACCAGACCGTTTTGCCCATTTCGCCCATATTAAGCGGATGCCCACATTGATCGGTGCCCGCAACGGGCGGAATCCACTGTATATATATATTATTACCCCGCGCGCGACCGTCGACGGCGGTGACTCGCGTCGTGTTTTCCGTTTACCCAGTCCGGACAATATGTCCTGTATATCATAAAACTCGGCTCTCGGATTTTCCTTCGCGCCATGCGATGACCCGACGAGTTCGGGTTGCGTAAACGATTTTTGGTATCGTTCGGAAAAAATTCCGATGACGGCCTCTCACCCAAACTCTTCATAATTTATTCACGTATCATATATTATACGTGGTGAACGTCATTACTCGCAGAGATATTATTTCGTGTATTATATTATATAAATCATCGACGGTCCCTCCGATGTTGTGTTTTCCACGCAACACGCTGCGTGGTTTTGCGTATTACACTTTTAGATAGGTATATATATATATGTATGACAGGTTCTTTCGGGTGTGAAAAGTCAAATCTTTTAAGGCCAGCATCGTGTGATAAACTTATATAATATGTTATGTTTATGTGGTGCAGCGGTTTTGTGATTTGCCGCGTTAATGGCGTTACTGGGCTTAAGGTACGCATCGTTCACTATATGTTATATATACATATGTAAGTACGTCACGCGCAGTTTTCGAGTTAAGAACGTTCCATGATCTGCATTACGTTGGTCGTGATACGCGTTCGTTATCCACACACATTCTACAATCACAATATCTATATATATATATATAGTGTATGAACATGCATATACACTATATTATAATATATTATATACCTACAAGGGGCTGGATAAACTTATTTTTTACGAAAGTATCCGCACCTGGTCGTGATTTGTTTACATTTTTTTTTATATCCGATTATTTCCATATTATTATTATTTCTTAAGCTAGTTGCTTATATCTTATCTAATAAATTATTCGAAATTGATGCAGTAATAGTTTAATCGTTTTTTGACAACCATCTGTATTACGCGGTGTACACGATAGATCATGGTTAGGTACCTATATCTTATGATGCTACGATGTTTTCATATAAAATAATAAAGGTAGGTACCAATAAAGTTACGTAAATTCGTAAATAGTATTATTAAATTTGTATAGTTACCTAAAGTTGTTATTGGACGCGAACTCTTAATTTTGGTTAATATTTTTATAATTGGACTTATTGTTTTCATAAACAATTTAGATCTTGTAAAATGGCTAGATACTATTAGGCATGGATTAAAATAAACAGGTACGACAGCTACGTGGCATGTTGTAAATGGAAATTGTCTATAAGATTGCGGATTGGCTTATAACCATCAGTTCTTGCAGACTTTTAAATTATTTATTTTTCGTTGAAACAACAATTGTAAAAATAACATTCGAGCTGATAGTATCGTAAAACTAGATTTACTACTTTTAGAGAAATTTAAATTATTTTGACGATCCATAAATGTATTATAAAAAATGATAAGCCGCGTCGCGCCGCATAATATATATAATATTATATTATACTGCGGCAACCAATATACTTCTGCAGCGGGCTTCCTATATGTTCTTTCTCCACAATTTCTACAAATTAAGAACGAGTGCAAGATAAACAACGGCTTCATTATATACCTATATATTTCATGTATATTGACTTGAGAGGTGTAAGACTCGTGTAAGATATTTAATTGGTTAAATCCGTTCACATGGATAATTTGGAGTGGTGACACACGTCTCAGACATATGCAGAATCATGTCCCGAGAAATTTTCTTATCGTATTTTCAATATTTTTATACATACACGCTTATTAAATCAACATATATTTTAGTGCATATACTTTAGTACTTCGATTTTTATTAAAGCTAATACGAGTAAACTCCAAAATATTGATTATTTATGTTTATATTTTGAAATATTTTGACTGGTGTAATAGCGATTGAATTGCATTAAAAAATAAAATTCAATTAAAACGATTTCAACGAATGATGATAATGCACTGCTTCCATGAATGTTGTGCTTAGTATATATAATATATAATTTATTATATTATAAATTATGATACAATAATACATACTATACATCTATATTGTGCACAAAGTTGCAACAACAATTTAACTATCGTAACATGTTAATATTATATATACATAAATAGATGTATTCACCTAATTAATTCGCATATACACACGTATAGTTAATTTGATTTTTAAATAATAATCAAGTCTAAAAAAAAAATAACTTTAGTATTTTTTATATATTAACAATTATAATATATAAAGGAATTTTAAATGTGTAACTCTACTAATATTTTACGATGATGGTAATAATAACTAAATACTTAATGCATAATAATATGCGCATTGTTTTTTACAATATTCAGTAAACAATTAATTAAAGAAGCGGAAACTACGAAATTCTTTGAATTTTTATATACATATAATGTAGACAGCAATTGCCTAATTTTATTTGAACTCGTGAAGATATCGTGTTGTTTGACTCATCTAAGACTTTAACGTCCGCTGCGCTATACCTATATATGTCACACCGATGCCCGCGTTGCAATATACTCCGTTGTAATATAATCTAGAACACAAAGATCAATAAAACTAGGTTCACGCTGTTTCTAAGCCGTATATAAATTACTAGTTTATACTTAAGCCTGAAAGAATAATGTTGTGTGTGTATATATAATACAATGGTGTAACGACGGGAAAAGAATTTCAATAAAATAATATCAGCTGCAGCGTATAATAATATTATAATAAACGTTGATGCGTCACCAGTGTGCCTATGGTAATGCGCCGGGTGCGCGTGTTATACGTACTATACACTACGGCGGTTATCCTGCAAGTATATTATACAACGACAACAATAATATATAACATGTTAAAATTCATATTTTAGTCTTGACAATATAATTGGACGCTTTAAAAATAATATAATAATATATAGGTTGAAAACAATGTTATTATAATTGTACGGTTTCGATATCGAAACGTTTTCGTCGACAGTATATTTTATAATCCCGCCAATTTTACACACACTATATTTTATGATATGCCTATATGCGTTACTATATTTATTGCTGTCTGCCGCTGACGGATGCAAATCGTTTTCGTATAATGTGTGCAATTAGTGCGGCGCATAATATTATTAAACGCATATCGTCATTATAATATATATATATATATAGGCGCCCGTACAGATTGCTTCCTCGAACATATTATATTGTACATCGTCCATCGCATGGACTCGGCACTGTTTCACGCGGTCATTAACGTTTCCATTAGAGCGACAGTTAAAACGCTAACCGATTTAAATAATAATAATATATACGCTATTTAGTCGTCATCGGAGATAATTCGTTATATATATATATATATATATGCTTGTACGTATAATACGCATACGTACCTATAACCTGTACCACAGTATATTATACTGTACATAAAACACACAGTAATACATAGCCTTATACGCGTATATGAGAAATACTTATCTATATACGATATACTCAGTAGGTACTAGGTATATACATTTACAATACGCATTTTCTAAAACCTACTTAATACACCAGACGACGGCCGTCGGTCGTCGGTGAGGGTAATCCATGTGGGTCGTGCACGGCGAGTTCGTCGTCGTCGTTGGAATAATGGCACCGTAATATCCTATACATAATAATGTCGAAAATCATCGCACGACACGGATGTGCAGCTCTTCCTAACCCGATGACACTAGGTTTTTTCAATATTTATCCATGGTATATGGACCGTAATCGGCATGTAACCCGCTTCCGCCGCGATATGACGACACGCGTGTATATAGTAATTATAATAAATAATCGACCGTTTTTACTCACTATTATTATCAACATATGATTAATGGTAAAATCCTTGTAGGCCATTCAATAATGAATCACGTATTGTGTATACGCATCGCGTGTGTACCTATGTTATATTTTATGGCAGTCACCCAAACAAGAATAACATGATTCACCCGGTCGTGGTTCAGTGTGCGCGAGTGATTTTAAGAAGGTCGCCAAATAATTGGAAGGTTAATATTATTAATATTGATGGGAATATCGATCGAGAAAGCTGCTATGGTCGTATGACGTGTACTTGTGGACAGTCATATAGCTACATTGCAACAGACTCGATCAGACCAAAAGAACTCGAAGCACAGACCTACAACACACATATACGACTATCAGACGATTTCCTTTATGACAATTGGTATATTCGGTTACCTATACACATACAAGCGTTGCAACATGTGATTTTGGTGACTTAAATAGTTCAAATATTTCACGAGTCACGAAATCATGCGGGTTTTGATTAAGTATATATAACTTAAGGACTTAGGGATAGCCGGCAATCGGTTATAAAACATACATTTTTGATTCTTTAAACGTATAGAATCTAGACGATGATTAGGATAAAGTTGAAAATAGCATACGAACGATTGAGTTATGCGGATATAGTGTGTTTATCACATAGGTATGAGTATTAATAAGTAATGACGTATAATCACTTTTTGTAATCACCTATTTAGAAAAATTTAATTACCGTTTTAAAAAAAAAAGAAAAAGAAATGTATTGCGTGAATAGGTATACTTAATTGTGTTTAATGTCGTTTTTGATATGACGTACATTGACGATGTGATTAAAATTGTATGATATATTATATTATGATACATTAATTAAGCTAATGTTTTTTTTTTAAATCTTCCTCGCCTTGAAAACTTCTTAGACTTGAATTTTTTTCTTCCTTAATAATATTCGAGATACGGAAGTGACACTATAAGCTACACCGTAAAATTTCCATTCACGCATACGTAATCACGAGTGTATATAGATAATAGGAACTAAGTAGATCCGTTCTGATTACACACGCCGGGATATTTAAGTTTCGTCAGCGATGAGCCGACATTTCTCCACCACATTTTCCACTAATCAAACAATAACAATCAATATAGATGTAATACGCTTATAATAATACCAGTTTCGCGAAGACATAATAATATAATACAATCAGCATGTGTCAGATTTGGTTAAGTTAAATTAACACATAACTATATTAGTATACACTATTTATTTCGTATTTACTATGAATTTTATCGGTGCTTTTGAGTACACTAAAAGCACTAAGCAGTGTTCATCTGCTTATTTGTGTAAATTTAATGTACAAAATACCTCAAGATGTAACACTCTATAATATGATACGTAATCTCTACACAAATAGCTATAGGTAATACTGCTTATTAGGTACAAAATTCAGAATATATTATAATACCACGCTTGTAGTTCGTTTAGCTATTAAGCTATTAATCATCGTTTTATCATAATACAAAAAATAAAAATAAAGAATCGTAAGATGAATTAAAATACAACCCATAAATTAAAAATATCGTATCATGGTGAGCGCGTATTAAACTTTATTTGGGCAGTCATTCGATGTGTATAGTAATCAATACTTTTAATTTTAATAAAACTCATGTGATACGATTGGTCATATTCAATGATTAAACCAGGAAAGTTATTAAGCGAGTAACTGAAAAATAAATTCTCTTTTTGTATAGATAGGCCCAATATTAATTAGGTTTTGTTCACTGCATTACGAGTAATCAATTTCAATGCAACTTGTCACTTATATAATATATTACACGATACATGATGACTAATAAATACCTAATAACATAATATTTATCGATGTTGTTTTCTTGCACCAAATTCAGTGGTGAGGTCATTTAAAAAATTACTCGTGTTATTTATTATACACGCATTAGGAGACTGCGATGTTTCGTAATATAATTACTTAGCATTAGTATACTTAGTGTAGTGCTATGTGATTAAACCATCGGGAACAATGTTTTTCTTTAATGTTTACAGTAAAATGTCATGATTTTGTTTATTTATTTTTTGTAGGTTGGGAACTTAAGAATTTAATTATAAAAAACCCATTCAGAAACCAAGGTAAAATCAAGTGATCTTTATAATTATACATTATATACCTGACATTTCGTTTTTTTTCAAAATCTCGGCCTGAAGTATCTATATAAATTAAAAAAAAACTCTCAATTAATAAGTATTGTTCTATATATTTAAACACAATAATATTGACCCCACTCATTTCACTTCTATTTTTTTTTTGTTGCGAAAACCATTTGGAAAAGTTGCCAGGTTATTTCAGTACTCCGGTCACCTCGGGGTGATAATGATAAATGTGTATTAATTACTTGAAAATATTTTATAATATTATACTACAATATATCACTGACTGCGTGTGAAACAATAGAACGGTTTTTATTTTTCGTAAGCCCAACACCGTTGTTCGACTCGCATATTATACAAAAATAACGTTAATAACAATACAATAACTCTATGCCCGCATATGCATAATATTACATAGGTACCTACTAAAACAATGTACAGTTATATTCGCATTCGTCTTTTCCATACACGCACGTTGAATAATCGTTTCCGTTTCGATCGGTTACCATACTATAATGTATAGGTACTTATAGCTACGATATGTGTACATGCATATATGTATTATTTGTATAAGTTTATACATATTATATAGTATATATATGTATAGAATCGAGTCTCGACCGGAACCCTGATATACGGTATGTTTTTGTTTTTGATGTTTTGTTTCGTAAAATATTTTTTAAAGTCCATTAGCCACTCACCGCCGCGCACCGTTGACCTAAAACCGGTAAACAACAAAAAAAAAAACCATTGACGTTTATGGTTTCATAACGCGAAAGTGCAATACATCTGTATAATATGTGAAGCGCGTGCACGTGGGAACGTATAGTATCTTACTATTTTATCCCTAATGCCATTATAACAATATTAGCATACAAATTAACCGAACGAACTAATGCATCGTGAACGAGTATTATAATTTATAATATTATATATGACTTAAATCAATAGCAATTATTGTCGAATTAACACATCCGAGAGGTGGTGTACTGTTGAATCCTAGTTTATTTATAGCTTATAATTATAATATTATCGTATGTAACGAACGTTTTAGTCTCGAAGTGATTTTTTTCATTTTTCATTTTTCACTCATAACGATATGGACTTATAATATAAAAACACGTTTGCAGAATTCGATTTGCTACGTTGTCGATGTTTTACTTTAAAAGGTGAATTATACATATTTTATATACATAAGTACGCATTATTATAATAATGTAAGAACTGTAATACAGTTAAATATATTATATTTAAATGAATGCACCTATACAGCGTATTATATATGTCATGATTGTTATTTAAGAAATAAAATGATTTACGCTAACTATACTAATGGCTGATACATGATATAAGCTGCATTAAAACCATACATATAGGTGCACAACAAATTCTTATAAAAATAAGTAGATATAACCAAAGAATTTATAGTTTATACATATGACGAGTTTCTATATGTACCTTCTTAATCCATTGTAATACAAAAATCGCTTGTAAGTAACTAAGGTGAAAAAAAACCATGTTATCATGTATATTAATAAAGAATTTCTTTTCTTCGTCGTGGCTGTTGTTTATATATAACGGTACGCAAACCGTAACTTGTAAAAAACAATAAGCCTAAAATGCGAACTGCAGTTGTCGAAATGATTTTTGTGTATAAAATATATTAATATTATATTGTATACGTACAGATGTACTATGCCGTTTTCACTCGATTTTAATTTCATCTAAACCAGTGGTGAAACGTAAAATTAAAAATATATATAAAAATGGAGACGTATATAATGTGAGTTGTGTTTAATTAAACACAATACGCGTATAATATTAACCGATGCAATAATTTGATTAGAAAAGATTAACAAACTAATTGTTATAGAATTTTTATTCAAACACAAGTTTTCGCACAGGATGAGCTTACCTGTTTTTCTCAGAAGGACAACAATATCGTGCATAATTTGTGGTGCGTTTGATAGTTTTAGTTTAACAATAATTATACATTTTAATTGGTCCGATTATTGAATTAAACTGCCGTTGTGTGACGAAAAATCACAATGTGATAATAAATAACTACTACTTTATAGAAATATATAGAATGATGTTGGTAAAGTGAAATTAGATTTAGAACTCTGTTCAGCATTTTTATTTTTAAAATCTAAATGCCCTATAATGAATAATCTGAATATAGGTCGACAAAAACAATATTAGTAATTTATAAAACATGTTTCTATACGTTATATTATGAATTTATAATTTTATCTTATTTGAAAATTTGTTTGATAGTAACTATTTATCTAAAACGATACTATGATTTTCATAAGTAAGATTTTATATTTATAATTTTAATAACAATCGTATCTAGTATTGCTTAATTTTATCGCAACCATTTTTCACGCAGTTAACATATAAATAGTAGTAGAAATCTGCATTGACCAACAATGTCAGATCCGTCATGGACAAGTACAGAAATTATCAGAAAATTTCTCAGGATAATCTTTGCTGGTATTTATATCCAAACTCCAAAGGATTTTCACTAGTTTTTGTTCAACAATTTTCTAATTTTAAGAATCCATGAAAGCCAAAAATATTATGTCTAACCCGGATTTATTTTTAAGACTTAGTCGTGATTTTTTGTCTTTATAAAAAAATTCAATGTAAATAATAATACATCATACATAATAGAAATGTTTATACAGTAATGTAATATCATAATTTATAAATAATTTTATTAGAAGTATTGAATAACAAACATCGTAAAACAATTAACATAATGTTACAGATGGTCGGTTGGAGCAATGCAACAATAACTATTTTGATAAATAAGTAGATAGAAATATGTAACCGTTGAGCTATTATAACTTTCAGTTAAAAGCTGATAATTTTTTTTTAAATTTAAGTTAAAAACAATCTAATTGAACAAAATATAATATATTGATAGTTTGATACAAACATAATTGAACACGAGTGAAATTATTGAAATCAAATACTTGCTGATAAATACATAACTTTTATTTTTAAAATATTAACAGTGAATATAACTCGAATACCTTATATTACATTATTCAGATTTTAAATAGGCCATCTGGGGCCTGATTTATAAGTAAAAATATTTCGGACCAACGAGTTCGCCACCTGCAAAAACTTTGCCTAATCCACTACGTGGTGATGTGTAGGAGTATAGATAGCATATCTAAATACACCACGAATAGATACAATATCGAATTAAAAGAATAATAAGAATGTATACATTTATAGCCGTAGCCCATGGGTAAGATAGATAAATCATTGCGTTATCAAAACATCATAATATTCATGATCGATATCGAAATCATTGACTTTTCCGCGGAAATGTTTGGCTGGACTTCTGGAACACGAATAAATTATACACACACATACACTGGCCATTATATTGTTATTGATAATAAAAATAATAGTAATAATAATAGACGCGTATAATTTGCGTATTAGCGTCGCGTCGAGCGAACTCGGGGCGAACTCGTCCTTGGCCGGTCGGTCGGTCGGTCGGCCAAGGAGTCAAATGGCGCGAACGCGCTCGCTCGAAATCGAATCGCGTAGCGTTTTCTTTGTTGTGCGCCTCACGACCTCGCGGCGGCGGTGGCGGCGGTTGCGGCAAACGGGTTGTGCGGCGAAATAATAACGATAAATAAGAGAGAAAAAAAACTAGGACGTCACGACTTGGGCCGCGATATTTCATAACACCTATCGCGCGCGTCGAGCCGGCGACAGACCGACGACGGCGGCGGGCGGCGAGTTTAAAAAAATATGCGCAAACATAATACATAATACATATAATATATGTATACACATTATAATATATTATTATTATTATTATTATTATGCATTATATGTACACATTTTTTGGACAAAACTCACGACAAAGACTAATTGGCGTCGTCGTCGCGTCGACTGTTGTCTGACGCGTGTACTTACATATTATTATTATCATTATTTACCTTTGCCGCGGTCACATAATATAATTATTAAAACCCGCGCACATAGGTAATGGTCCGAACATATTATGATAATATGATATGATATGTGTCTACGCAGCAGCAGCCGCCGCCGAGCTTATAATGTGTTTACGACGTTGAGACTTGCACTGCGCTGTAGTTATCTGTACAGTATAACATACATGTAGCTATATATTATCGTCGTTGTCGGGTGTCCTTTTCGTCTCACTTCTCCTCGTTTTCCCGTGTTTTCTTCCTCTCCTCTCCAGATAATATACAATATTATATTAACCGTTATGTGCGACGCAGTAATGGGTTTAGCGGATTTTAACGCGCCGTCGTCGTGCGACTGACATTATGTATTACATTATTACATTATATTACATAATTATTATTATTTGTTGAGCGAGAAAACTATTTTACTGCGCAAACACCACTTTTTTACATTGCGGCGTATATACCTGCTGCAGTTTAGATATATCATACGTTAAAATATACGTTTTATAAATAATTGATAAAAATCGGCGAGACGGTCGTCGCAAATACGAGTGGGTGGCTACTGCGGTTAGGTAAATAATAATAATAATATATGCTATGTGCCTGAGTGACCAAGATTGAATTGTTTTCAAAACGAAGTATAGTCAATAAAGTGTTTAATACTGTACAGTGTACAGCAAATTAAAAATTAAAAATTAATTTACATCGACATTATTGCAGCATATTATAATGAAGATAATAAATTTGATGACATTTTTCTTTCACGAAACAAAGAAAAATTAAGTTACAATTCATAATATTATACCTATGATATTATCAGCAAATTTATTTTTAAATATAATTATACTAAACTATTTTTTTTTTTTACTCAAAAATAAATTAAATTATTTTGCTATTTGTAAATCAATAACCGATGATTATAAACTACATATTGTTTATTTTAATATTTTATTATAAATTTCCAGAGAATGCTGAAAAAATTTTCTATTGTTTAATGTTATTTGTCATTAATCATTAGCATCAAACTGTAACTGGCATTAGTACCGGCATAGTATGATAGTACTAAAGAAATTTGTACATGTTATTAACGTTGATCATTTAATTTTTTTTTGTCTTAGTCGAGTCTGGTTTAAACATTTGCAGTCATTATTAACCAAAATATAAACGTTTAATAATAAAGAAACGGTACTGATAATTTTTTTTTATTATCAACATTTTTGTTCTTCTAATCGCACCAAAACTGAAAAAAACCATTAAGGGTTTAAGACGTTTAAGTCCATGTTCAGCTACTACAGAATAGCAATAGTGTATACTATACTGTTGTCATGAGTGTTTATATTATGATGTGATAAACATATTATAATAATAAACAACGTACAATAATGCTGTAAATCGTCACGTTTTATCGATACACTGAAACTTATAGCTGACCATTTAAAGCGAAAATACTCTTGAGCATTGCATAATAGTGTTTTGTTTATGTACTATTGTAAACCACTGCTCCGTGGCGTCGTGATAGTTATTATATTATATTGTTATTTTCAAACGAAGCTGGAAAAAAACTGTTTTGACGAGTTTTTCCCTTTCTCAATGTTTTACACGATTTTGTTGGTAATTGATATCATGATTTTAGATCATTAATGTAATAGAATATATAACAACACTAATATGCAGCTGATTATTATGACGTGTAACATTCTGTAAGTTCAAGTTAGTGTGTACTTAATGAAAATAAGTGAACTCGAGTATCCGGAAATCATCCAATGGCAGTTTTTCGATTAATTTCAGAAAGTTGAACACAACTTACTGTTATCTGTGATGTATACAGTTCTCTACTATTGAAGGACGCGAAATTATTTTAATCGTGTCTATACATTGATTGCTTTGGAGCTGTCGATTGTTTAAAGTGTTGCATCATACATAATATATACGCGATAACTAAATTGTAATGAATTTTAAACAATCGTGTTTAACGATAGTGGGTAAAGAGCGATAGGTACGTTTTACGGGTTGTCGTTGTCGAGTAGAGTTTTCTCGATAAATCTATAATATCCTGAAACAGTTTTGCGATTATGCATATCACCTATAATAGTTATACCGTTACACGCTTATGCACTATACGTCAGTACCTATACTATCGCGTAAACATATTATAATAGTATTATAACGGTCAATAAGTCGGTTTATCTCTATTGTAAGTTATACGTAGGTTTATTTGTATTAGCTTTGAATCAATAATGATTAACGAACAAGTCGAAATTGTGTGGTACTCACTACTCGCATAAAATTCATCGATATTGCGGACATGCGGACAATGGCAATAAATGACGCGTGTATTATATACAGTACATTTTACAAATGAAACTTTAACTGACCTGTTATTTTATATATTATTATAGTTAAGTACATTATTCTTTCTTTATGAAGATTGTGACATTTTATAAGGGAAATTTAACGGTTCAATATATAACGTTAATTATGTGATGCTGTGTTGTAAATAGTAATATATACCTACGTAAAATACATGTTGTAACACGCGTCCTGATTAGTAATGATAAAATAAATTGACCCCGTGATTTGGATTTGAAAGCGAATAATAACTGATGAAAAACAAGTATTAAATGTTACTAAAGTAGTATTTTGTCGAAAATTAAATAATAATTATTTCAAAAAAAATTAATCACTTGACTCTCTCCAGATTATATATCTAGGTATGTGTATGTAACAAGCCGATCGATCACGGTTGGCCATTATAATATCGTCGCCATCGCCGAACGAAAGAGACATTGACACATCGTCGTTGTCGACCGATCGTTGTAAAATCTCTTCAATATCAACCTTGACATTTTTTATTTTGCCTATAAGTATACGTAAAGATGTAAAAAAATATATACGATCCTGCGTGTAAAAGCGTCCATAAAACATAATCTATACACATTTCCATATAGGTACAGAAGAGCGTTCGTCTGTTGATTAATTGTAATGTTAACATAAAAAAAAATGTTATGGCAATTTTTATATTAGACAGAAGTATTAGCTATTACGGGTTACATTCTATCAATACCACACATCTGAAGGAGTTTTATCATACGTGTAGATTTTTTCTCCTTTGTACGCGTATCCGTGAAAATAAGTAAATACATTTTGGACAAAGGAGAAGAATATATAGCCACTTAAATTTTTTTTCCCTCTCGGCGTGTGTGAAGTCACACTGAACGTGTGTAATAGAATATCACGTGCGTACAGCGCTATGTACAAAACTGTCGTTAAAAAAAAAAAAAAACATACACACAAATAGTTCGTTATACATTATTGCCTTGTTAAATTAGAAATGCATTCCGTAACATAAAATCATTACATATATATGTCTATATTTTTTTTCAATTGGGCGTAAGAAAAAACGTGGCAAGTAAAGTAACGACTACAACAAAGTACAAATCATTGCGAACCACGGTTCGAATAGGACTGGTCGTCTGCCGCGTTATGCGATGAAATAAATAATAATAATAATAAATCAACATGTTTAAACCGATTTATCCTACAACTGCACCATACTACTTCATGTAAGATCGGCTATGATGTATGGTTTTAACGTGCGCCTGCATGAGACGATAACCACCGCTGCCGCATAGAAGAATGATCTATAAATTTACTTTCGAAACACGATCGGATCTACTACAAATTATTCTGTATCTATATATACTATTAAATTATAAATACAGAGTGCAATTATTAAACGTAGAACGAAGAGAAAATATGTTATTTTCAGGGTGTAAACGATGTACAATAACAGTGTACGTTATAGTGTGTTATTAACACATTATCACGATTGCCATGTCAAATATAAAATTAAATCAATTTAAACGTTTGGCCTGTTGTATTGTTATTTGACACTCATCATCTCGTTTCGCTCTCAATGGGTATGTTAGTACTTAAATTATTTCCGGTAAACGTATTTTTAAAATGAAATTAAACTGTAAGACTTAAAACCATTATCAACATTTTGTTAACAAATCATAAATTTAAATCAATAATTTGGTTACCGCTCCTGATGTTATAATGGTAATCATTTATTGAAAATTTAAGGTAGAAACTATGCTAAAAATACTTCCATATAATTTTAGTTGTTGACAACCGCTTAAAAACCTGATCTCTAAACAAATTTATATTTAAAAAAAAATGTTTGTGACTATGAATAAAAAAGCAGATAATATAGGAACATAGTGTACAGCAACCACAAAAACACAATAGATTATATTATTTGTTACAACCGTACTCAACATAATAATAAATAGATGAACAACCAAATAGTGATGTAATTTAAATTTTAAAACAGTAGGTAAGTACAAAATATTTCCATAGTGTTAACTACCAAAAATTAATTACATCACGATTTAACTATATGTCTAGATGTCTGTAGATGGTATAATATGTATAATGTATTATATTTTCGTCGCGGCTCTCTCGGATAAGACGTTTTCTTGTAAGTTAGTGTAATCGATCCTGCAGAGAGTCTCTCTCTCTCTCCAAGAAGTTATAATTTGTATTAATATAAAATAAACGATGTCGTGGCGTGCGTTCAGTTAAAAGTAACGTGAAAGCGTTTTCCATATTATAACGATTATACAATTTCTAAAAATATGTCCATATCAACAAAGTGCACGATAAATAATGAAATAAAAAATTATAAAATGTTATTCTTATCATACGAGGATTTTGTTTAATGTGTATGCTCTCTATTACTTTAATCAAATTAAAAACTGTACTCAGCAATTTATTTGTTCATATGAGTGTTGTAGCATTATTACTACACGTCTGCGCAGCAGGCGTACAGATACGACTCAGTAGTGTTGACAACGGGTGTTGTCTGACTGTTGCCACCGGGTACAGTTCTCAACTTGAATAGAGTAAAAACTTATTATTTTTAAATTATGCTTTGTGATAATGACTGTGATAATTATTGTCGCTTTAGGAATCCAGCTATTTATAGGTTATCTAATAAGTAATTATCAATTTTTCAATACAATATACGATTTCTGAAAAATGGCCTTATGTTTATTCTCCCCCAATAACACCATTTACTACCATAAATTGAATAGTGATAATAGAATAGCATGAAGATAAAAATGTAATTTATGATTTAAAAATAATATTATATATTATTATACAAAAAGTTAATATTATTTAAAAGCTAATAATGAAAGGCACAAACATACTGACTACTAAGAAGATAAAAATTAAAATTAAATGTTAAATTAATTATTTATATATGTATGTATATAAATTGAAACTTATTAGACTCGAAAAAAAGAATAGAATATCAATAACTTCAATACTTTTAAAAACTAACACTACCTTACTATTTTCCCATACCTCAATAAAATATTTTTATATTTTATATCATAGAGTTTTTACCTTCCTTAATACTGTCAGCATCGGAGTTTTTACTTCAATTTACATTAGAATTTAAAATATTTGTAAAATCGACATACAAATTATGCAGTTTTTCAGGAAATTTCATTTTTTCAACTTTAAAAAAAGTGTAAATGAATTATAAATATCAATATCTTAAATATATTGTGAAACCACTAAAGTTTTCATAAATGTGTATATAGGTATACATGATATTGGTTTAAATTTGTATTCTAAAATTATAATTGTTATCATATTAAAAAAAATGAAAAACAATTTTGTACGGAATTCAGTGAATACTCCAACTAGTGAGAGAACAGAGATTCTGCGCACTTCACGCGACATCCATTGAAACCGATTCCAGTTTGGTAGGGTATCAGTGTATCACACTATCACATGATGATACACCGAAGAACCGATTATCGTCGTGCCATGGCATGTTCGATCGCTAGACAGAGGATAGATAGTAATAATTATAATAACTATATTTGGGTTATTACTTAATAAAAAAATAAAATTCACTCATCCTTGATTTGTTTCTCCGTTGTTGTTTATATTTTTTTTTCATAATTTTCTTGAAAACTAGATAGGTAAATGGAAATACGAGAAATTAACTTTTTATAAATAATAGTCTTTATTCAATTTTCAATGTGTATTGATGACGCGTGAAATTCTAACTTTTCTGTGAAGTGGAAGAAAAAAATGAAACCGTGTACTGTGTATAATCTATTGTTTAATTATTACGTATTATGAATAATTCGTAGAAAAGAAATTTGAGAGAGGGAGGCCATAACCTCTAAACCCCCCCCATTTTTAATCACGTCTATGATGAAATACCAACTCTACGATTCTTATCACTAAAATTATTTTGGATGATTTCTCTACGAACGGCATATCGGCATCATGCGAATACCTGTAGTCTATTTTGAAATCTATTATTCAAATAATTATTCAACAAGACATTATATTACATGTATAGCTGTATTACGAACATTTCGTATCTATTGTCTTTTGATTTTAGTGTGTGTTTTTTGTATGAACTCCATTGCGTAATGGGTCAGTCTATTGAACTTATTTAATCTGCAAATTATCTATATACGTCTATAAGGCGCATAAATATATTTTTAGCTACAAATAACGCTACGTAATATGATTGATTATATAGGTATTTATATATAGTATATATAATCAATAATAATATTTATATTTATATATATATAGTTATGTACTTTTATGTATTATATATAAAATATATACAAGGGTTAGGTTAGTTAAAATCGCCATAAAAACAATTCAATAAATGAAATTATATAATAATTTCAATGTTAATTAATAATAATGTAATATGAAAACATAAATAAAAAAAATCATTATTGTTATATTATTTAATATACAAGATAAAAAAGAAGTGAGTATAGTAAATAATACTTAAATTGCAAGTGTTTTCAAATATTCTATTAAATTAATTTCATTGCTTATGATTTTTGGGATTTTAATTAGATAAGATAACTGGTGTGTAGTTCTGAACGAAAATGTGAATTTTGATAAATGTGTGCGTTATTAATTCATGTCAGTGCGGTATTGGATGATTTGATTTTGGAAAAACTCTGTGAAATCTATATATAAAAGTGTGCGGATTTGAATAACGATCTTTTTTGAAAGTGTGTGGTTATGACGACTACCGCCAAAAACCTCATTCAAAATACATCATTATATAAATGGTATATAATTATTATGTTTATTGTATATTTTATAATATAATATACCAATTTTTGAAAATTAAAAAAAAATGTCCATATACAAATTAATCTAAAAAGTATAACTACATAATAATATAATATTATAAATAATATGTATATGTTATACTTACATATTAATATATTATAACCGTATTATACATAAATTAAGATATATTTTTAGTATCGATAATCAAATTATACCAGTATTGCATTATCTATACCTCGATGTTTACCTAAATTGAAAACAACAATGGATACCAAAAGGTTTTTTTTTTTGATAATCGGTGAATAAGACCATAGTACTTAGATACAACTAATATATTTTATTACGCGTGTATACATCAAGAAACTAAAAATAAGAAATAAAATATAGAAGTACTAAATAAATGAGTTTTATTCATTACTTATTTGTAATATAAGACAAGTAGTAGGTATGTTATATAGTATTATCCATATTTATACACGCGTAGATTATTTTAATGAATCATTAAACGATAAGTATCATAAGTATCTGTTATAAAATTGAATCAGAATAAAAAAAAACCATTAACAGTTAAATATAATATCAAGTTTAACAGTGAATAGATTTTGAAAGGCTTATTGATTACAATTTACATTACCATTAGTGAGAAAATGATTAAATAACTAATCATCTAACCGCAACTAATAATTGTTCCAAACAAATGACCGGTAAAAAGATGAGTCTTTACTCTTTAATCATTATCTTGATCACAATATAATTGAACGTTTCAGTTAAACCTCCTTATATTTAATAGCTCCAAACGTGATATTTTTCTTCAAAGATATTATGACTAAAAAATTTAATTAATATAACTATGAACTGGCCATAGATAATTAAAAATATTTTACATTGTATGTATAACAAACAAACATCACTATAAACTGATAAATATTTTTACTGAATTGGCTTGAAACAATATCAGTCATCTAAATTATACATACGTTTATGTCTGGCATTACTTTTTCAATTTATATTTAAGTACGAGATTGAATTTATTGTTATTTGAATTGTATTATTAATTATGTTTGTAATTCGTATTCCCTATATACATTATACAAATAAAGTATTTAATATATACAAGTATATTTTACTGGTGGAACGATTAAGTTTAATCATGGCCATGTTTGTTAAGTGTATATTATATTAAGCGTATATATGTATAGCTAATAGTTTTTAGAGCGACTGCTACTCCACATATATGTATATATCTTCATAAATTAGTCAAACAAAAACCATTTGGACAAAAGACAATAAAAATAAATATAAGGATTTGTTCCCAATCGCGTTTACCACGCACATTACTCCAGTCATTATCTGGATATAAATTATCAGGTATTGGAAAGTTTAACAAAAGAAAAACGCCATTCACAAAGACGTAAAAAAAAAAAAAAATACTATAATATATCGCTATTAGATTTCGAGTTCTGCTAATATTTTCAGTACCTACGAGTCACAGATACATGACATAAAATAGATGGTATAGGTATTTATGAGTTATAAAGACACGGTCTCTCCTAGCGGCGGTCGATGGTTTATTTGGTTTTCTTAATCGATACACACTCACGCACGCACACGCACACACATAAACTGATGCAAATCTCGGTGTAGGCGCTTACGACAATATACAGACAGTAAAAGCTATGGTTATTGGTTATTATTACTTAAGCCTATTTTATTATATTATAGTGAACGTGTATTATGCATATAAAACTCACGTACTAAATACTACTATACACATCACTATATATTTATATAAATATATAATAATATTGCATATTATTACGTCTATAATCGCATAACTGTGATCTGCTCATTGTTCGGGCACGAGGTCGGCTCGAGATTGCAGGATCTATACGCGAATTTTCAAGACTTTTGTGAACCACCCGAGCTGTGCCCGGTGCATGTGCACGACTATGAGTCGCGGAGCTTGTGTACACGCGTACCTATACACAGCACAATATATAATATTATCATGCGCGCATGATGATAGTAACAAATAATAATAACATAATACGAATATTACCGTCCCGTGTTGCGTAATACGCGAAACAAAATAGCCGCACACCACCCCCGCTCACCGTTGTGGTCACATATTACGGGTACAATATTGTAACAGTACTCAACGTCGGCTTAGGTATAATATGTATGTGTACATATATATAGTAACTTATTATACGCGTGTGCGCGGTCGGTCGTCGAAACTTCGTCGACGTTCGTGCAACGGCTCCGAGCACGCTTTTGCACCACCAGCACACGTCCACCGCCGACCCAAAGTCGTGACCTTTGCGGGTCACCGACAAAAAAAAGAAAGAGAAAAAATGAGACAACACGTATTATTATTGTTATTATAATATACGTAGGACATACGCGACAAAGAGCTCTCATGTGTGCGTGTGTATGGTTCCCGCGCGGTCGTGCGGCGGAGTGGCGAAACCTCTTTCGGCCAAAAGGGTTGCTGCGTTTCGAGTGTGTGTCGTAGTGTATATAATATACGCATACACACAATACGTCTATTTAATAATGTATATTATATTTACAGCATATGATATAATAGAGTAGACGTTGTACGGCACTACGAAATACGATATATATATACTTACGATAGGTATACATGTATAGGAGGTATATACGTATATATAAATCATATACGCAATAACGCTATGTTTTAATAATATATATATATATATATATACAATGCAGCGTGTATTATAATACGACGGTCGACAGTGTGCGAGATCTATGTAACACTGAACAGATGGAGTAGTAGCTGCGCAGTCTTTATGTTATGTTTAAAACAATATTGTATACACATACACAGTATAATAATATATTATGTAGGTACACTCGACGAAAAAAACAATGGAATTTGCCATATATAATGTATATATATACATTTCAGTGTGTGTGTGTGTGTGTACAAACACTTTAAATCTAGTGTTGGCTTTTTAGCAAGTATATAGGCCGAACTATAATCGAGTGTATACAATGTGGTTGCATGTACTTAAATTTACTTTGATAATATTGTGTACGGGGCGATTGTTTTAACTCGAGGCGCTGTCGGATTTTGGCAACGAATCTCGTCATAATGTAAAATACTGTAGAAATGTGTTGACGTACAGATACTTCAAATATTATATCGGCCAATGAGATAATTGAGAATTTGTCTTGTGATGAGCGAATTAAATTTTTTAATAAAAAAAACTATAAACTTTCTGTCACTTCTTCTTCAAAAAAAAAACCTTAAACTCTATTAAAAGAACACAATTATTTAAAATATTATAGTTTGATAACTATAAATTATAAATATTAGTAAAATAAGGTTTTATGGGGATTTATCCCTTCATCCCCCTCCTTAATTACGCCCTTAAAATTGGTTGTATCGTATCAACAATTTTTGTTATGATCTAATATTTAATAACGAAACGCCGTACGATATTTTTTTCTGAAACACGATATTTGGTCCAGGTTCTTTAGGAGGATTCAGTGGTGTAATGTATATTTGAAAAAAAATCACTTTGTATAAAAACGTAAAAATAAAACAATAAAAAAAAGGAACTCTATAGTATTAAATAGGTACGCGTTGTTGTGAACGCGGTCAGTGTGCGTTCGCAATCATTAATAGATACACTCAATGTTACGAAAACATTAAAACGGAAACGATAGAAAAATTTCATCGTGCAGGGTACAATAATGTTGCGCTGTGCTGTCGCGGTAGACTTATAATATAGATATATTTTGTACGGAGGTGCTCTCGAAAATGAATACGTACAGCCACGTTACGTAAAATGTAAAATTGTGATCATTTTTTTTCTTTACAAAACAGTCGTCCGTGAAGAGATGGTCGAAATAAATAGATGAAATATAGGTTCTCATCACAAAACACTTCATCCACTTTAATAAATGGTTACCACCGGTACAGTAATTCCCACGTCTGTACCGCCGCCGCCGTCGTTGTCGTACATTCTTCTCTTGTGGTGCTCTTTTCTCACACAATCGTTGTTAACGTCGTGTACACAACTTAATCTTAATGGTACACAATTATTTTTTAGTGAACTTAAATCATTCATAATATATACCAACAACGCAGGGCACATCGTTATACGTTAATTACTTTGTTATTGAGTCATTACTAGATATACTCTATAATACGTTATTATATTGAATACTCCACATCGCAGTAAAGTGTCCATCCAGTAAAAGTCGTTAAGTTTCGTTTAAACTTCGTACATTGTACATTGTTTATTGTATTTACATTGGTTTTAACGGCAAATAAAAATGTAATAACTGCGTGGCTTGGTAACATATTATGACGGTAAAGCGAAATGTTAAAATTACATAATATCATTTCTTCCACTTGCCAGTTAAATTTATTAATATTCGTATGATGTGTTTTGACTAAATGCTACGCCGGACCGAATAATGAAGTCGTATAACAACATAAAATATCATCATAATAATAATAGTTAATACGTATATACATTAATATTTCATTTAGATTGTGAAAGAATTTAAATACTATTTTATCAAATCCAAAACATGCAATGTAAATTAAACGTTGTATTCGTTATTTATAAAGTAAAACCGTGATGTCCTGTATGTAACGGACCCTATAATACGAGAATACAACAATTGCTTAAATTTGTGTCAGCTTATTTCCATAAAATATGATAATGGCGTACCTAACAGTTGTATGTCGTGTAGATAATAGTTTATGAACACGTCGAACCAAAACTGCACGAGCGCGTTTGATATGTTATACTGCTTTTCAAAATTGTTGGAAAACCGCATAAAAAATTACAAAATTGTGTAGTAGGTACTACATCATAATAATGTAGACGTTGACGTTAAAAGTTAAAAAAAAAAATAAATATTTTAGTATTGTGTTGGCTAGTATACATCATTGTGTACCTAAATATATATATGTATATAATTTACCGCACGTAATAGTAATCAATTATTAATTCAATAAAATATTGCGGGGTATTATATTTCATGTTTGCGACATTATAATACCTTGACATTTAAATTCAATCAAATTAATCAAAACTCAGAGAAATAGGAATATAAACGTTTTTCTCGACATATAAATGAAGTAATACAAAAAACAAACAAATCTCATAAGACACATAAGATATATATTTATCACGTATACGCGGCTCGAGGTATGTATCTACCTATAAGAACAGTCTGTACATGTAATATTATCATTTATCTATTCATTTGTATTATTATAAATCTATTAAGTAACGACGGTCGACGAGTTAAAAACGAATCGGTTTTTCAAACGATATCATATCTGTCTCTCTCCCCTTTTCGACGACCAACGTCTGTGTCCAAGTTCCGAATGGGAATGGTACAGAGCACGTATTAACCTATAAGAGTACAAGACCTCGGTCCGACACTGCATGGGCCCTCCTGAAATCTCGAATAACGCTACTATAATAGTCATTAATTTCTTTTGTGAATGCGCAAGGCGGCGGCGTTTTCTCGTCTCGCGGAGCGCCTTACAAGTTACAACACGATAATATATATATATTAAATATATATGTATTAGTCTTATATAGGTACTCGTCTGCTGTCAGCTGATAACGCAGCGCTGGTTCGATTGAATCAGACGCGACGGTAACTATCGTGATACCTATACGAGTTACAACCGACCGATTATTCAATACCCGCGACCGTTAAACACCTGAATAAAATATTCACCTTGGCCAGATTAAAATATGTATTCATATTACCATCATTACTATTACCACGCGGCGCGTACCTATTATACATATTATTATTATTATTATTATTATTATACGTAACGTGGGCGGTAAAAACAAAAATTAATGTTTCTACTCGTGTATAATAATAATGGTAATAATATATAGGTGTACGTATTTACGGACGTTTCCAAATGCCTGGCATTCTTTCGTGAGTTTATTAAGTTTCTATTGGTACCCACACCGAAGTGGCAGTCGCGGGGATACCGCCTAATATAATATTATTATATATTTTATACGGTATATGTCGTGTGTATACAATATAGTATGCGTAAGTATATATATATCGCGTGTGTGTGCGCGCGCGCGTTTGTATAGCAAGTCACCGCAGCACACGTGTAATACCGTATAACATATTATATATTAGAACCTATCGAGTCATATTATTATAGGATGTGTATGCGCTGCAATGATATCACATCGTACCCTATAGGAGGCCTCGAATTTCGTTTTGAGTCGTACTTAAATGCACATAACGACCGCCACCGCGGCCTGTGTGCAGGCGAGTGTGTGTAGGCGCGAGTATACTGTGTGTGTGTGTGTGTGTGAGTGTCTATTTTTTATTGTAATCGAATGCATTCTTCGAGTGCTTTCCGTACGACGTTTGGTCTCGGCCGTACTACTGCGTCGAGAAGACGACGATGCACTGGCGCATGGTATAATAAATATACGATTGCATTATTAATAGGTAGGTAAAGTCCGAGAAAGGTATATTATAAACACGTACTTATAGCTGCGCCCGTTGAATTCCACAGCGGCCCACCGAAAAGGGTCGCGTGTGTCTTCCGCTGTATTGTCCGCATTAAATATATATATACGTATACAACGCATATTATACATATATTATGTAGGTATTATATTATTATATATTATATTATATAGAGGTGTTGGTGTTAAAAAAAAATACCAACCGACGGTGGAATATGTGGTTAAAAAGTACCTATACAATTCGTTCCACTCGATTTGTCCACATCACGATGTTAATTATATTGTATAATATATTCAGTTCGGACGCCTCTCGTATATAATAGTTAACAATCGCACCCATTTTATACGAGTGTGCGCCTGCTCGTATAATTTCGTGACATCCAGGGACGATCGCTCTAATAATATTTCCCGTATACGATTATTACGAAACGTCGCGTACCTATATACTTAGGTACATGTATAATGTACATTATTGAGTCGTATTTACGCTCGAAGCAGCTTAATGGTCCACGCCGGCCGCGGCACCGTGTCCAGTCTTAACGATGTATATTATAAATGTTTTTTTTTTTCGTTAGTTTCATCCTGTATGACGGAAGAACGTGAATCGTTATCACGCGAAATCTATAGTAAAAATTTTATCGATCACTATTTCTTCACGGTTCAGAGAAGATCCGGCAAAAGAACTTCAAACTCGGCCATTTAATTTCTATTTTCTGATAATCACGTGGGTGTTGCCTAACGTTTACCTATAATTTCATAAGATTTCGTAAGTATTTTTTATAATATATTCCAACGTCTCGTTATCATACCTAGAATCTAGATAAATGGACCAAATTTTAATATAATATTATTTCAAAAAAGTGTATAAAATTTTAACCACATTAAGAATAATACATTATGAATCCTCAATCTTAAGTACAAAGTGGTTCATCGAGAAACTCGCCGGAATATTTTTCAGTGCTTAGATTTGTATATAACCTAAGGAGTGTCCTGCAGTGGATAAACAAACTTCAATCAACCGATTAACATTAATTGTTAAATTGAATTGGTTTGATAAAAAAATTTGATATAGTAACACATGAAAACACCTTTAATTATATAAAAATCTAAGGATTTAAATTAAAATCCTTAGATTTGTAATATAAGTAAATTTAAATCAAATACTTGCAGAATTTTATTAAAATGATTATTAAAAGAAAAATCGAAGGTTGTGCATGCTTTGTACTTTGTTTATCGTCCTACAGTATATTATTATATACGTATTCTATGTATGTCTGATTGTCTATCTAAGACCATCACGTATTCACGTGTGACACCACAAAAATACAAAATACGAATGGCGTTCGTTTGTGTATCAGCCCCCGGTATACTGCAGCCATAGTAGAATAATGAAATACCTATGTCCTATAGAACCTATATTTGGCACACGCATAAATATAAATAAAATACGATATACAAAGGCAAAATAGGTATACCTACTATAGATCGGAAATCGGAATAAAATGCGACCTAAATTTCTTTTCATAGTTATAATTTTTATATACGTTCGCGTATTGTATCAAATTATTTACGTGTTATCGATTTGTTGGATCATTTGCTTTTTTTACGCGCATTGTGACGACCGACGTGTACGGTACAAAATAATCTCCTACGATATAACAATATTATATACAGTTCGCCGATATTTTGTCGTGACACTTCGTGTACGGGACCGACACTTTCGACATTTCTACGTGTTCCCGTGCAAAAGAGTTCCATACGTCGTCAGACGCGCCCGACGTCCGAAGTACTGCAACTGTCAAAGTCGCATAAGATAAACGTGGTCTATATATAAATATGTGTGTGTGTGTGTGTGTGTGTGTGTGTGTGTGTGTGTGTGTGTGTGTGAATATATATGTGTAACTTCAGTCTCCAACATGCAGTGACGTGCATAAATTAAATTTAAGATCCCTCATGAGATTCACCTATGTAACACGCGCGGCTATAAACGACAAACGGCAAGCAAGGATAACGATTGCTATTCCTTTCATACATATACGTACATATTATATGTTATGTTATTATTTATTGTACACTTATAATATAACATTAATGTACATTGGTTCGAGGAATTTGGCCTGTACGGGTCACAGTTTTTTCACAATCGGTTTATATTGGTACAAATGGATGATTTTTATCGTCAAAAAACAGATAACTTTTCTGACGCACAACTCACGACTATTATACGAATTGGTTTTTATGTTCTATATAATATGACGTATACTATAATAATGTTATCCAGTATATCTTAGCTAGTAGCTAGTATACGGGACAAATTATATTACCGTCACTTCATTCGTCTCGACGTATCACGATGGTTATTACTTACAAATTAAAATATGGCTATGTTGTAATCATAGAAATGTTGCCTATTAAATGAAGCAATATTTTTTAACTTGTTCTATCAATTTTTATATACAATTTATTTTCTTACTAAAACGATTTACATAATAACAGAGAAAATAAATATTATATATTATTATTTGAAATATCTATATTTACAAGTATTATGTACCTATATATAAAATATTATTTTATTAAGTAACTACTAGTAGCATATTTATGCAGACTAACATTACAATAATTAATATAAAATTGCTTACTATTTATAGGTCATTATTTTTATAGATAACGCAGAGTAAAATTTTGAGTAATAAGTAAACTATAATATAGTTAATATTTTAACTTGAACTTAAAACAGTTGAGTTTATTAATATTGTTGTTCATTAATTTTTACTACGATAAAGAGCATTTGTTATATTTTTATTTATACATTTTAAATAAGTGTCTATAGGTTAGATTTAATTTCACAAATTCCATTTTTTTTTTCAAATGAAAAATATCAAAATTTAGTTTTTACAATTCCAGTCTTATTCTTATGCTGTGTCCAAGATGTGCAAAAGATATGTTAAATCTGTTGTGGTTGTTGGTATAATTCTGAGGACAGTTTTATAAGACACATTAACGTCAATGGGTCGTATACTCGTATCAGACGTTATTAATTTTTCTTATTTTCTATACTATGTTTTTTTTTTTTTTATATATATATCGGACTCAGAAATCACGAATAAAGAACCACGGACAACTATACCATATTTTATTACACGTTTGATTTAGCTAGTTTTAAATTAATTTTAATGTTACCTTCAACCTTTTGAGATACATTATTATTATTAGGTAATTTGTAAGTACATATACAATATTATACACTATATATAATATACTACATAACCTAGGAGCGAACGTGATGTACAGCACCGTGCGAAAGTGTGTCAAATAATGTCAAATAATCTTTCTCTAATTCTTTTGTTTGGCGCAGAGGAAGAGGTGTGTCTGTGTGCGTATACATATGTGTGTACACAATACGACCGGGCTAATTGAATCCCACGTACTAATTTTAATTACACGCGCATACATGTGCACAAGAGAGGTTTCACTATTACGATCTTTGCCGGGGTGACAACGGTATGATATATAGGTGTAAAATGTGAAAAAAAAAAAGAAGATTTTTACACCTACTCTGGTCCGGCGCGTAGGCATAATGTATACACTCGCGAGAAATTATATTTTGAGAAAATCGACGAATGACCGACCGAGTCGTTATAATGTTATGATACACGTTAACCGTACAGATCCCGGCGGACAGCTTGTAATGTGCATTATAAGCAATATGCGCACACTACTCGTCGACGATAGTTCTGCGCAATGATCGCGATGATTATTGTCGTACGAATAGTCCGTCAAGTGAACGCGACCTCGGGGGCCCGTCCCAGCGTCACTTGCACGCCCTTATACCACCGAGGCGTACCATAATAATAATATTATATTGTATTGTAATTCGTTATTTATGTATTATTTCTTCCATGTACGCGCAGCATCACATACATTGTACACCGCATACCGAGTACGTGTTAGGAGTTATTACTTATTAGCAAAACGTCGTAGCTATGTTATTATTGTTGTTGTTATTAACAAACCAATAGGTATATGATATCATACAAATGCATAATACGCGTACCACTCTGAGCTGATGGTGGCCAATAGCTTGTGTGTGTTTGTGTGTCGACTTATATCTCACCCGGGCAGACGCGTATTATGAATATATATCTATATATACACACACATGCTATATCTATACTATAACATGTTGTGGCGCCAACGGGTTACGCCATCGCGCGAGACGATAATATAAAAATATACGACTGTTTCGACGTGTGCGCAATTTGCATACAAACAATATTATTACTGTAAAAGCGATTGTAAGCATCGCGACGCCGTCCTTAACTTTTTAACTAACGTGGACGATCGCTTCGCTCCACGTCTATATACGCATATATATAATATATATATATAGTATAATATTAGTACCAGCATAGAAAGATAAGTACCTATATATATATATGTATACTTTAGAGTTTAGAACGACACGAATTTCAACGTGCATGTGTATTTGAACATACGTATGCCGACATTTTATAGTCTTAAATGCCATAACAATCGTGGTTAAAACTAAAAGAAAATATATTTTTTTAAACAACCACTTATTATTTGATATCCTAAAATATAAAATAAAGAGTTGACCAGCATCCCGTGGTTTTAAGGGACGCTCCACGAAATTTCCTTGACACCCTCACTCATTTATTATTATATTATTTTACTCATCCGTCGATCTATATAGTCAATATTACATAACATTATATTGTCATGGATTAAACACGTCAACTGTCGTCGACGAAATCGTCTTACCTAATATCGCGTCTACAGGAATAATTTCCGCAAATCGAGTCACGCAACGTCCGCTGCTGCAGCAGTATTATATACGTCCGCGACGACGCACATGAATTGCATACACACTACAACGCTTTGTATACGTATAATATATTAGTTTCCCTGTTTTAACGACAAACATTATCCGTGAATGATATTGCAATTATTTTCGGAATACACGACTCACGAATGTATAGGTAAATCATAATATCAATGGCGTAAACAATTGTTTCGTGTGGTGCAAATGTGCAACCGACTGTATTTACTTTCAGTATATAATATTATATTATTTACATAATAGGTACACGCGTACCTCTATCCGAATATCGTACATGAATACATGATGCATAATATATGCATAATGAACAGTGACAGTTTTCGTTTAGACGCTCGAGCCTAATTATATTGCCGGCTTTATACTGTACACAGCTTATCATCAGTCCGTTTGTTATTCAAATTTAAAACGTACTTATACCTATACACTACGCGTTACACAATGGCGGGTGGCTATTGTTTCACAGAGTATAATACTATTGGTATATTATTACGTAACAGGTACAATGAATATCGGAAGTGAATATCAGGATTTTTTGTCGAAAATAAAAACCAAAAACCGAACAGTAGCTATTACCACATTCATAATATACTCCTCCCGATGTTGCTTGCAATGTACAATGAAAATGTACTCTATAATTATTATAATATGTACAACGTGTACATGTATGTTATATCGATATGCATAATATTATGTCGGGACGCGTGAACCTATTCACTCATGTATTGAACGTCATCAGCATGACGACGATGGAAGTATCGTGGCTGGTGGCAAACTTGTTTTTCGGAAACGCAAGACATCAATTTTCTTTTCCATTTCAATATTATTGAATACTTGTATGCTTTGGTCTACACGATTTTGTTGTTCGCCGAATTCATTATTTATTATCTCTATATTTACCCAAGTACATATTATACTTTATAATATTATCATGTAGGAATTCACGGGAACGGGAAGAACTCATATATATATATATATATGTATAATATCTACTATTATTAGTGAAGTAACATATAATTACGGCTAAATTTAACAACGAGACTAGATTACGAACGTCACACAAACCGTGTTTGGGCTTAACATGAAGTAGAAATGAATGTATACAAAATAGTGAATTTAAGCTAAAATGAAAAAAAAATACTGAACGAATACATCTGAATTGAACCAAGTCTTGAGAAACATTTGTAAAATACTCGTAAATGTTTTTATTAATGCAATTTGTTGATTTCAAGCCGTGAGTGCATTAAATGCAAAAAAATCGAAAGTACATATTTACGATTTTCACACGCCATAAATTAATTTTACCATAACGTTTTGGAATTCGATATTAATATATCAAATAAAAACCAATTACATTACTTAATGAAAATATTTTTATACTTACGTTTTTAATATTTACATTAACCAATGTGATTGCAACCGCATGTATAACATACATAATAATAATAATCGGCTAGTATAATACATAGTGTGTATACTATACATATATTTTTAAACCGTAATTTGAAATTGTAACATTTTCGTATTTCATATTATTTTTGACGATTGTTTGCTTGATATAATTTAAATTTTACACCTCTGGCACACAATACAAAAACCTTAAACTATACGCCACAAGAAAGCATGCGCTTGATAAATCGTTTTGAACGATACCACAAAGATCGTCGTTTTCGATTGTCCGTTACAGCAAAACCGTGACTTTCAACATCAAGTTCTGCCATCTGCTTCGCTTTCGTTGTTACCATAATGGAACGCGGCGTCTTTATCCCGGATTTAAAGGACAACATAAATACCATTTTTGGTGCCAAACTACAACCTATATTCAGTAGATTTCCCAAATCACAACTTGCAGCCATATTCAGTCCAGGTAGGGTTTTTTTGACTTTGTATTATCTATCACCGCAGAGCACGGGGAATCGACACCGGAACACGAATCACAAATACAATGTATGGCATCGAGCTGTATCCTTTTTTCGAAATCGGTCAGAATCATCCCGGAAAGCAGTCAACACCATGATCTCAGTTCCAGGCGTCGATAAATCGGTATCGATGTGAAACCTTTGGCGAATGAATCAGTGCGAGGGTTAATTCATTAATTATATCGATGCAGTGTAAAGTCAAGAATACCAATGTTGAAATATTTGTCAGACAGAGATGAAATAAATATATTTTAACATCGGAAAATCATTTCCACAACAACAACATTACTATTCTTTTTATGTCAGATAACTTTATTTAATATTTAAATTAGAAAACAAAAACCGTGCCAAGGAATGCGAAACCTAGTAGATTATATAATTCAAATATATTATGTAAAAATTATATTAAATAATTTATTTTAGATTATAAAAGTTGTTATAGAATTTAATAATTTTATCTACCCATATTGGCTTTATATAATGAATACGTCATTTAATAATAAAATATATATAAAAAAAATGTCAAAAAAGGGTGAAAGTAGGTAAGTTCTTTATGTTTGTCCGTATACAATATAATAAATATACGTTCAAAGTTTCATATACGCAGGAATAATATTTTTAAAATACAAAAAATAACTAAAATTATATTCTGCGTTTAAATACCTAATTTCGTATAAATTTGAACATCAAATTAATAATAACGATTTGTACTACATTTCATAATCTTATCTAGGGAATTTTATGAGCTTAGAAATTATTTGTGAATATTCAAGATTTTGACAAATTCTGTTAAAAATCTAACTTTAATAACTTAAAAACGTGATATACACACATATATATATATATATATATATTGTAACTATATGTATTTTTACTATTTTTAATTGGCAAATAAATAGTATATGGAGAAATTTGTATTACATTTCCAATACTTATCGACATTTAAAGAAAAAACAATTATTGAAAACTTCAAATATCTATAAATAACTAAAATAAAGAGTCAATTAATTATTTTTAAAAATAACGTTTTACTATTTACTGAAAAGTTTAAACTACAGTTTAAAGTACAAACTAGTTCCAATTTGGTATCTAAACCCACTACCATTTTTGAGAATTAAAGCATTTTATCAACAACTTATCGCGTAGGTATTAATCCGACATCAACACAAATATAACCACATCGATATATAACCAATCGATCGCTCCGCTCAGAATTTAAAATTAAATTTTTTCCAATCTATGCTTTTGGCAAATTGTTTCATCTCTTCATCTTTTAAAAAACGTTTAGTATTCCTGAGACCTCGGAATTAAAAGGAAATTTGTAAAGGTAGTAAGAAAAATATTACTGTACCATACGTTTGTCGTTGATGTATAATAAAAGTTTATACTATACCTATACCGGATATAACTATCTGCAGTCTATATAACTTAAGTACTGGAAAGTACCTACTAGAAAAAGTATAAAATAATATTGTATTATAAAAACTGAAGTTTTACTTCACAGCTATCTTTGTGATCGTAGAACACTGAACAGTACATAATATATTATTGTATTGGATAAACGTATATATATATACGTGACATAACACAATATTGCTTATTATATTCTGTACTTTATGACGTATGAGATTGGTTTTTTAAACATATATTACAATAATATGCGATGTATAATATTTTAATGTGAACTGTTAGTTTTATATTGTTATACCCTGGACGCTCGACGAAAAACTCTCGGTTTCATTCGCAAACCGTCTCGATGTATACCGTCCGTGTTATTGGTAGAGCGATATGCATACGCACGGCCCGTGTACACTCGATTCATTATTATTGGAAATCTACTTTGCGCTCGCCTCGGGCCCCGTGACGCTTTTCTCTTATAATATCTACCAACAGCGTGCGCGCGTATATTAATTATAAAATATAAATATGCACATGCACATTGTACGAACCTCCTACGCAGTACGTAAGTACAACAGCGAGCACACTTACGCAAAACCAAATATTTATTCTACACTCGACCACCGCGCGCCGCCAGTAGAAACACAGTGTCGGAAACGAACGATGAGGCTGCGAGGACAATGGACGGCGACGCGACGCATGCAAGTCGGTTCAGCTGCAATCGTCCCGGTCGGGAGGCACACGCATATATAGGTATAATAATATTATATTATATACACGACGCCTTGGCAGCTGTGGTTAATTGAACTGTCACTTCGTTCTACGGGCAAATATAATAGTGCGGCGCGTGTACCGTCGCAATAAGTCCCCGCGCGCGCGGTAGTCGGCATCATGTATATATAATATATATATAGGCAGGGTACGTCTTATAATACGTAGTCATTTGATCGAATAATGTATATATATGTAGTTATATTTTACGAGCCGACGTTTGTATTTATTATTTCAATCTCGGGTTTCGAGTCTGATGGCACGATATGTTGACTATCTTGTATTCCATAAACATATAACTAATACACGGACCAACGTATATATAGTTGTTTGGCGCAATCGTTTCACGGTTTACGAAATAGTTACTCGAGGGAAAATAATACTGCACTAATAAATAATCGGTAATAATTGTTTTTAGAAAAGCTTAGTCTAGAAGTTAAAAAAAAAAAATTCTATTTGTATTATCGGTTGAAGTCATACTTATTGAATTGTTATCAGATCACGTGATGTTCTTTGACAATAGTTTATTCATTTTTCATAAATTTCTGTAGTCACACTTTAAAACCCGCTATTATTCATATAAAATTCGTTTTGTGACAGATATCCGCAAAAAAATACCCCCCGAATCAAACCCCGGAGCGGAACTTTTGTGATTTTATGTTTACTCGTATTAATTCACGATAAGAGAAAACAATACAATTACAAGCTTCCACATGATATTATTATGTTACAATATAATATTATAATATGCACACCGATGCAGAATTAATATGGTATTTGAATCATATACCCGGTTATCCACTGTTCGAGTTCCCTGTAGTTGCGGCATCTTTGACATACGAGTCGCGTAATATTATAGTCATCGCTGTACACGTATAAGACAGACGTCGTCACACGATTAGTTTCAGCGTTTCCGGCGTCATGTCGAGTCAAATTAATCGCGAAACGGACGCGTTCCAATTAATTTTTTTTTTATAAAAAAAAAAACCTATGCGTTACATTTCATGAAATGCGTCGATTCTCCGAACGCCTCGCGCCTGTTGCTTATCATTACGTTACACGGTCACCAAAAGGTGACAGCTAATAAGTATATATTATATTATTATTGTCGTCGGTATCTCAATAATGATATCCATTTCGCCGATCGTTTCTCCGCACCACATAACTAATAGTCCGGAAATTCTTCTATGCTATCGATGATAATAATCGTCGGCGTATCGTTTTTATCTGTTTTACGTGCTACTGCGGATTAATCATCAAAATATAACCGCACGTTCATCATCCGACTCGGACAAGTCGCAACGTTCCACGTCGATCTATAATATTGTTATTATTTCATGTCGAAAATCAGTGCAATAATAATATGACGAAGTTTAATAATTGCGATATCACGTTATATAATATTATTGCATGCGCCGATTATCATGGAAATATTCGCGTGCCAGTTTCTTAAAACCACTGTGAAAACACTAGTGTATTTGTGTGAACAAAATACCTATATATTATGTTTATATAACTAATTTATTGTTTACTTTTTTCAGATATTCATTTCGATTCTTGTTAGAAATAATAATACCTATTGCTACACAGTGCATTTACATTATCGGATTACCTATAACGGTATACTATGATATCATTTAATCCAAACAAATGTATGTTTTTCTTGCAAAATTATAACGAGTACCTTATCGACGAATGATTTATAAATATTTACATTATAATATGCATATTACGTGTACAATATTTACGAATCTTAGTTAAAAACATAGTTTCTCGAACTTTTAAAAATTTTACAATATAATAATACTAAAATATTAAAGTGCCATTCAGAAAATTCAACAAACTCTTCATAATAATAATAATATCAACTATTAAACTATTTAAACTTAAAATGGTCAGTGAGTTTCAATTTCGCAATTTCACTACAAAAACCGTGTACATACAAAATGGCAATTGTTGGTATCTTTTTATTAGGAATTTTAATTTTTGAGAAGGAGGGTTTTCTAAATAAAATATAATCAAATTCTTATGTTTCGGTTTATTCTTTATAATAATAAACTCGAGAACGAAATAATAGAAATATACAATTTTATACTCATCAATTTATTGAGAAAACATTTTCAATTACAAATTACTAATCGATTTATGTGTAGGTACATCGTATGTATATTGTGAAATACTACTTTGACGACGTATCTACCTACCTATAATTAATTTCGCGTCGTTTATTCTCTGATACGACCATTGTTATGATACGTATTAATGAAGAAACACGTCTGGTAAAAAGAAAAAAAAATGAAAAGTAAAAAAGGTGTGCACATTAACAATTTTGCGCCTACCCATAATTTAATAGATTTTTCTTTATCTTTTTCCTTTCAATTACAACAATAAATTATTATAATTACGCAATAATACAATAAACGTACACTGTAGTTCGTCGACTATAATAATAAAAGACATAACTATTTATTATTATTATTATTATACATGTATTCTAAAACTTGATAATTTTTTTTTCCAATCGGAATGTCAATCGGTTTTAGTTGCATTATAACTAATGATTTGTACATGTTTTTCTACCATATAGATATATGTTATAGTGTTATGCACCTATATACAAACGACGCAACTATAGTTGTTCCATGGCAATCATTATAATATTTTATATAAATAATAGGCATGTTAAATTTAAGGAGGCATGTATGATTCAATATAGTGATCAATAAACATTTTAAAAAGTATTCATCTGGGGGATGTATTTCTAAACGGCAAGAATAATGGACGTTGTAAAACTATGGTAATTTCCTTGCAGACCACGTGAGAATTAATATTTTATATTCCTAATTTTTTACGTAATACCTGCTTTATTTTAATAGCAGTTGAAAATTTAGAATAAAGTAAAAATAACAGTTTTTATCCGCACGCAACAACATTAGTTCTATAGTAAGTATATGCTTAAATCCGTATGTTTTGTGATTTTTCGTTAGCATACATAATACATTCTTTTACTGCGTATCTTATAAACGTTTATTAAACTCGTTTTACACGAAGATTTTGATCGCGGCTTGAAAGATTCTTGATGCATAGGTGTTGTATGTATAGTAACGATTTTTTATTATTATTATCATTTATATTCGACCGATTAGAATCATATTTTTACTTGAATAATTCGTGACCATTAAATATTAAACTAAATTATAAACTAAATGTTTACTCGCGCTCTTTTCCCATTTACTATCGGTGTATGTCAGATTTTACATTTTTTAGTTCATAAAATTCTACTAGTTTGTTAATGTTATGATGTAATGTGTATGTGAGTGTTTTTTACGATAGGACCCAGCATTATTCGTGAGAACAATTTAAATAAAATAAAACTATTGAATCCCACTGTTTATATGAGAGATGCGTATATTATAGTGTTCATCTACCACACTCGAGCCTATACTGAACAGAAATAGTTTTATTGTTTTTTTTTCTCAGAATGCTGTTTACATTTAATCGGCCTTCAACTCTGCGCAGATAATAACGTTGTTTAATTAAAAGAAGATCATCATTCATTGCTGCGTTTACCAAAATCGATAAGCACGCGTGATAGACTCCGCACACTGTGTAAGTTTGTTCACATGTCTCGTTGACAAAAACGTCAACTATTTTTTAATTAATTCACTATAATAAACAGTATAATATCAAAGAATAATAGAATAATTATTCTGTCATTATATAGACGCGATGACGATAGCCTTTGTATAAGAAATATTTTATAAGTGATGATACGCGTGAGATTTATTTTAATACTAAATGTCCATAATTAAAACATATCAAACTATTAATTTATAATATTATATATACAAGCTAATAACTTTAACTTACGAGGTATATTTTATTTAATTTTTGATAAACAAATACAGTAAAATACATTTAAAAACATATTATACAAAAAATAGTCGAGTACAAAATTTATCAATTATAAAATATATTTTTAACTTGATGGAAAATGGTATTTTCATTAATTTAATCCTTAATTTTAAGATCTAATCAGATAGATTAAATTTTATTTGTAGAAGACTTCCACATAACTACTCACCTAATATTATATATTTATGTATAAAAAATATTATCTGAACTATAAAATTATTTTATAGAATACATATTATATTAAAATATGTATTGATTTTATTCAAAAATTAAATAACAACCAAGAGACTTAAATGGAATTGTTAGATGTTCAGTGAACTATGTTATGTATCTTTTCCCTTGATATTGCTTCAAGTTCTAAGTCTTAGAATCTAAGACGTATCGAATATAGCCCGAGTAAGAACGCCACGCATATATAATATTATAATAAGTATTGCGTTAAATAATTCGAAAATAATTACGAATTATTAAACATGAAATAGTTGACTTAATAACAGTTTATAAGTAGTATAAAAAAGACAAAAACATCATTATAATCGTATTATATATGCTTGAAAACGTTTAAAAATATTTAATCTGCAAACATATTGAGAAAACCACGAAGAAGCCGGTGGCAATGGTGGCATACTATATTATGCATAAAATATATCATATAGGAATATATTATTGTATATTGTATTATTACCCACGAGTAATAAGTATACATTACAATATAATTATCTCTGTGCCTTATCAAAGCCGGAAGAAATCTAGTAGACTTATTATACGTATAGGCGGTAGTAAACTCCCCGAGTAGGATAATTATTATTCAAAATGGATAATAACAATAATAAGTAAGTAATTATTTTTATAAAATCATCCTACATAGACCAATATAATAAATAATGACCGATGTCTATATTTTCGTTATTCGTCGTCATTGTGGGCGATTAATAATAATATTATCAAGAAAAATATATTTTATGAATTTAATAAAATATTTAGGATCAGTTAACACTAAAAAAAAAATGTATAAAACAATTCACAGTTTATTTTCAAAAAAATCCAATAGGTACTTGCAATATTGGTGAACTTGGAGCTTATATAATATATATAAAATAAGTATTGAAGTGGATATTTTATAATTTAATAACTATTTTTATAGCATTTAAAATTTAAAATTACTGTATAACACATTATCTTTGTTTTTAATTTGTACATACTTTAACATTTTAAAATATTTGTTTATGTAAACTACAAATCTGGTATTTAAATTATATACACACATATTCAGATATATACCAATGAAGTTACAAAAGCGTTTGTGTATATGTATGTATAAATAGAGAAAGGCCATTCACCAAGCGTGCTGACCCCCATTTTTCTTCAATAATGCAGTTATTCCAAATCCGATTTTGAAATTCTTAAATAGACTTATAGAGATCATACTTAAAAATTCTTGAGATTAATCGTCTTATACAAGTATCATGTATCATGTAAATATACAAACTTAAATTTTTCAAATGAGAACCTCTTCTTTTACTGTAAATTATTTAACGGATATTTTTCTGAAAATGTTGATGTATCAAAGTCAAAATTCAAACAAGTTGTGTGTATACTTATGAGCTTGTGTACTAAAAATAATATATATTCATAATAATATGTTTAGATGAAACGGAAACTATTGAAATTTTAAAACTTAAGTTATTAATATTAATCTAACAGTATTTATAATTTACAAAAATGGTCCAAATATAATAATGAAGAAGCACTAGTTTCAATGTTACATCTATTTTATATTTTTGTAAAACCATTTTTAAGGACTATTATCTTTTATATTTTAATAACTGAAAACTACTTCATCAAATTTTGCATTAGATATATCAACATTTTCAAAATGACTAGCCACTTTATAACAAAATAAAGGATTTCATTGAAAAACAAAAGTTTGTGTGATCATGATGGTACATTCTTTAAGTAGTAAAATAATTTCGAGAATTTAAAAACAATATGTACTTTAAATATATTTTAAAATTTAAAAAATCAGATTTTGAAAAGTTCATTATTAAAGAAAAATGGGGGTGAGCATACTTGGTAAATCACAATGTATATACTGAATTGGATCAAAAGTGTTATCGTTCCTTAAAAAAAATAAAAAAAAGCAACGCACGCGCGCAACACTCGACTCGCTCACATATGTGTCGAACACTCGAACATTAACTATTTTAGGAAACCATAACTTCCAGGTGTCGGTTGGGCCCCATTAAATCGCGAGCAACCAATGCTATGCAGCCGGTCGCGGCGTAGCACTCGAGTGATATTATAATAATTTATTGCACTATAATGTATGAGACATGACCGAACTATAAATATTATACTGTTTGCAGCACTCGCGGTTTGCGCATGTATTAACACTATACATTATCATTTTTCGTCGTTACACAGGTATCATTGTAACCATTATTTCGTTGCACACACCGTGTCACCCGTTCAGTTATCGATGATCGATGTGTGTATATATTATATTGTAGATTATAACAACGCCGATAACCACAGCTCCAACTGGCTGTTATACACAATTATTATACGTATTTATTGTAATATAGCTACTCGTGCTGACGTGTGCTCAGCAGTCAGCACTACCATACCACGCTCTATAATCACCCCGCAAGAAGTCGACGACAAGTTTTGACCGAGTATTATTATTATAATATACAGTATAATATAATATACTGTAGGCACCAGCTATAATGTGTTTTACAACACCGTTGGCGTATCGTTATTATATAGTATGCTTATATTATATACGGCCACGACAATAATACTATAATTATTATTAATGCGCGATATTAAACGGTATATTATTATTATTATTATTTTAGGTGTATTATAATATAATAATATGTATTATAAGTTATTACAACCGCGCGGTCGGTAAACGCATCCCAGTGCAAACGTGCAGTGCGCAGGCTGCAGTGAAACGAGTGTCCCAGCTGCTGAACTGCGGAACCACCTGACGTTTCAAACTAGGGGCCCGCGTGCGGCTCCCTCTTCTAAAATTGAATATTTTTCTAAATGAAATGTGATTTTGTTTCACAATACCTACGCGCGTCCGTATGTACGATATATATTATGTACAGGAAACGACAAATTACAATATCCACTGGATATTATAATATTATCATTTAATACGTGGCGGGATGGCGGCAGACGTTATTTAAACGCAGTTGTGGGTAGAAACCCATTAGCTACGACTACAACAGTTTTTGACTAAGTCAAAAACGAAACTTTTTTAATTTAAAAACAGTCAAAATACAGGTTCCGGTTTTTTTTTTTTTTTTTTTTTAATATTTCTTCGTTCTTTACTCAAATGTCAATAAAAATAAATAAATGCAATATAACATTGGACTCGGTGCACCGGGATTTAGAAATGGAACTAAATAAGGAAAACAACAATAATATGCCTACCAATCTTGGTATTATTCGACCGTATTTATCAAATACAAATCGTATAAAATAAACTCTGAATATATTTTATAACTCTAATATATTGTTTTATAAGTATCACTATTTTATTAAGGTAAAATATTCGTTTTTTTAACCACAAGACAAATAATTGGAATTGCTGTGCAGCCTAATAAATTTCTATGAGCGTCGTTACGTTATATATATTTTTTAATGCCAATATATTCAGTTTATTCACATTTGAAAGAATTATATGAACGCCTTCTTTGGAGATCGCGGAATATACCAGACCAGATATAATACTTATTGTAAATAATAATATCGGATTTCGGTCGTTGCCGTATACCTGCATGATTATATAACATCACTCTCAAGTTTCTTGTTTGAATAATCCGAAGAGTTACTGCGAAAATGCTACGGAAAAAACTATAAAATGTTATGATAACATATTATAGTCTTTTAGGATTTATATGGCGATTTTAATTATTTTACGGTGGCTGTTGATCGTCACCACAGATTAGTCAGAAAATGTTGGGGAAAAAAAACATAAAAAAAAAAAAAAAAATAAAACTAAAACATTATCACCCCATCGATGGTATCCAATGTGTAGGGTTCGCGCATTGTTCACCCAAATCCGCATTATCCGAAATAGGGTCAAGATACCACCCTACCACCACCGCACACTTTTGCACTATTATTATACTCCGACACAGCCGAGTCGGGATGCGACATCTGCAGCAGCGATAGAAAATTTCCTCATATACCTATTACATATATGTATTATATTGTATATATGTGTTTGGACGAGATCGAACGCTCGTTGATTTACAGAAATCGTCCATTGTTCGCAGTACAATATCCTCCACGTCACCCGGAAACTTACGAACATTATACAAGCGTGGTCCGACTATTATTAATTATAATAAAATAAAACATTATCTTATTGTGTATATATATATATATACACCTTAAGTCATTAACCTTAGTATTACGGTCATACTAAACAATAAATTAATTCGTAATTAGTTATAACTTATAATCATAGTCAAGTTATAAATCGATATGTTATTTCATTTCTGGTAGGTAGAAAGATAGTTTAGTAGTTATGCGTAAGAGCAAAATCATCTTAGGAAATAGTTTTTTGAATGTAATATTTTGGAAATTCAAATTCAAAAATTGCAAAAAAACAAGTTGTTAGTCTGAGAGTTTGAAAAAATTGTATGTCAATATTAATTATCGCGTTATCAAATTGTTGATAAACGATACTTTAAAATACGCAGCATGAAAAGTACATTCACCAAGAGTTAAAATTAAATTCAAACGTTCGTGCTTTAATTTTCTCTATATCCCATAAGGTTTTTTTAAAACCTCTGACAAAAGGATAAAAAAAAAAAACCGGAATCCATAATTGGATTTTTGAAATTCGTTTATTCGAAATCATGCCTAGTACCGTCCACGTACTATACCCGGACTGCCGCGATGACTATATAATAATAATATTATAATATCACGTTTTCGTGCAACCACTCTCTAAATGTTTACATTTCCTTCGTTGTCGTCGTCGAGGTTGACGGACAATTTGAAGGAGACATCGACGGTGTATATTGTTATACGATTGTTTGCGTTGTGCGTACCTAAATACAATATAATATATAGTATATGTAGATATTATACATATATGCATATATGTGCAATATGTTATCATAATATATATTATTATAATAAAATAATATATATATATATATATATATTAGCTGAGTAGTTGTAGTTCGCTTTTCGTTTTATTCTCTGAACAATGTGATGGCGGGCGACGTTTGAAATTTAAACGATTAATATTATAATATTATGTATATGCATATAAATCGGTTAAAAATATGATTTCGAAAAATGCACATGAAAGCAAAATTTAATTGAGTGAAAACGCAATACATACCTATATATATATATAAATATATTATTCGGTTTAAATGTTTAAAAGTAATATACAATGTTATGTCGTGCATATATAAATATTATATAGTTATCTCGTCGATAATTTATTATAATATCTTATATATGATACTGTACGATTTATATTATAACTAGCAACACTGATGTGACATTCAACGAGACTGTTTTGTATAGATATCTAAGAAATTATAATAATTTTAAATATTATTTGGCAAAATGTCAATTTTGTCAATTTCATCGCTCTATTATAATTTTTGTCCTCCAAACACGCTTATGGTACTATTTGATATTTTTTATACTCAAACGGTATTGCAATTTTCTTACTGACTCGGGGAGTGTATAATATGTAAAATGGTGGTAAGAGCATCTTAATCGTGGAAAGTTGAGTTAAAATAAAATGTGCACGGTAATATTAAAAGAATAATCACTTTAGAAATCAAATATATTATTTAGGTACATATGGGTTTTTTTGCAATAAAACCAAAATAAATTTAAATATTAAAGAAGGGTATTTATGTAAAAGTATAATACAATTTATAATATAAGTAGGTAAAGACAAAGAGTTTATCTAATAAAATGCATAGTACATATTAAGTATAAAGTATACTTATATAGCTCATATTATACTATATATATAACATCGATTTTTTTTTTTAAATAACTTATTATATTTTATGTTATTTGGTTTTATTATTTTACATAACACAGCTTTTTATTTGCTTCTATAAAATAATGTCCTATAATATCAATATTGAAAGGAATCATAAAAAAATGATAATAATAATAATAAATCGCATTAATATAAATAAAAATTTTAAATACGATAAAAAGTGTATATGATTTGCATAGATTATACAACTTTAACTTTTGATTAAAATATATTTTTCTAGTTGGGCCTAAATTTAAAATAAAAATCAATTAAATAATAATTTAAAACAAATTGACACAGAAACAAATATTTTAACAAAATTATTTAGTTAAACGAGTTCACATGACTGTATAATAATAATTGTAATTGTTTATGGTAAAAAGTTAACAATAATAACTTATTATTAATAAAATATTATATAAATAATTTATAGTTGATGTCCAATCTATTATATTATAATATAAAGAACAGTTTTCGTCGACGAATTATATACTTTTCAAGACATGTTTATTGTCATATTTGATTTTTGAATAAAAATCAAATCATCAATGTGCCCTTATAACAGTAATAGTCGCTATGGTGGGTGGACCTCGACGGGTGACATACTACTCGTATAATGTTTAAAAATAGTAACCTTTGGAATTTAATAAAATATCATAATAAGTTATTTCGGTTCTACGACCTAACGTATGTGTTCCCAACCTCCTCCCTCACATCGACATTTAGAATTCTTTTTTTGGAAAATATTTAATACGCAAACAACGTAAATATTTATATATTTCTATATAATATGTAGTGTTTTTGGCTTTTCGTCTTTTCTTCACAATTTTAAATTTTCTTAAAATTAATCCATACTTTATTTTTCTGAAAATACCTTACTATTTTATTAAAGTAAAAAATAACCGTAAACGATACATTTTTTAGTTGAAGTTCTGCAACCCCAAGTGAATAAAACAAAAAGGTGAAAAAAAGTCGAGGGTGAATATTTTTATTTTGAAATTGCGCTCGTATTGCGCACGCCCTAAACTATAGGATAGTAACGAAAAAAAGGTCAATAGTCAAAACGCTCAAAATACGTTTTTCAAACACGCAGTCTCCGAAATTGTATTAAAAAATAATATGAACAGTATAATATATTATGTAGCATATAGACAGCAACGGATTAATGTTTAACACACGTAATTACTAACTAATCCAAATGTGGTTACGTTTATCCTAATAATATTGTTATCATATGGAAAAAGTGTTTGTATAAACATTTAAAGGAAAACAGGCACGTGAACCGTCGACTATACGCCGACCCCTTTATATAGTAGCTCTTTCAGATACAGCATATTGAACTATTTAGATCCGGAATATTGTTAATGGTAATATTTTGTTAATGTATAGATAGAAGATAGAATATATTAAAATATAATTATTATGATATGTATATAAAATCGTATATGATTGAAACAATTTTGACGTACATCGTATAAACACGCATACATAATAATGAGTGTGGATAAAGCATTAAATAATGATCTCATCGCGGCATCCAAGCGATTAATTATTATTCTTTTTCTAATGGTTTAAAATATTATGTTAATGAAATATAATATTTTTAATGCACTTCTATACACTTGTGTTTTTGTGTGCTTTTTAAATATCTAAAAGCTAATTACATATACATATATTTATTTAGCCGAATAATCGTACACGCCAGAACTGTTCGATGTAAACGTGTCTCCGCAACCGATTTGAATTTCGAAAGTGTTTGCGGTCGCATATAAAATATGATATATTGACATGCGTTTATATACACGAGACGATCGAGTTTGAAATAAAACGTCATTCAAACGCGAATAGTGAAATAATAACACACATTATTATATTATCTATAACGGGTAAAAACACGTGACGAGTCGCAATTCCATCGCAAGTACCATAATATATTATTTCAGTCTGCGGTGGCACAACACCGACAGTGGGCGTATGACGCGTATAATAACGATAATATTAATATTATTATACTCCGGGCCGGACGATTTTCCATTTCGTAACGGTTCTTATCGCGCACCGAAAACGCGCCGTTCAAACGGTCCTGCGAGGAAACCTCGTGAAAACGTTATGTAATTATCATCGCCGTACCCGAAGGCCTATCAATATATCTTCATCTGCACCAGGTGGGACAAAACCCGTGCGCGTCTCTGCATCCGACCGCCGCTACACACACGTAGAAATACATATTGTACCGTACCCATAACATAACGAGAAATACAACAAAATGTGTACGAACGTTATGAATGTTATGATATTATTATGTGCTGCAGCAGTTCGCCCCGCGGTCCAGGTGCAGCATTGTAATATGTATAATACGGAGGAGGATATATTTACACCCCAAAAAAGGAAAGGAAAAAAAAACAACAAACAAACAATCATCATCGTATCGTCTAGATATTATATATTATATATTTATAACATGTATATGAGTATATGAGTATAATATGGCGTGCGTGTCGTGCGTTATACTTGCGGGCGGGCGCGGGCCAAAAACTCGACAGATGTCGGTCGGTCTCCCCGATTTATGCTTTATATTATCATTATTGCGTACGACATGCAGCACGCACGACGTCCTATTGCTCTCTCAGCCACCCAATCAATATTATTATTATTATTATTACATTTACGACGATAACGTCGTCGTATGTACAACTAGTTCGGAGCTTTCCCCGGGGACATTGACGAACGCCGAACAGCTACGATGGCAACGACGTGGGAAACGCCGATCTTTTCTGCCGCTGATCGATGTAGATCACCCGTGATCGCACAAACGCGGTACACGCAATGACAGTTTAGTATAATAAATCAGTGTTAGGATCTTGTTACTAATGCATTTTATAGATTATTCCGAAAATTGGTTAGGTAAGTTACGAGTCTTTGTTTCGTGGCATGAGCATTGTAAACATGAAATTTTGCCTATTTAGGTTAAATACGGCATATTTTGACTTTTCGAACTTATTACTTCACAATTCTTATGTATTTTTGAGTTGAGATCTCATTCGAACTTTGATTTTTGATTATAGAATGACTGGAAAAATTAAGTCCTAAATCATTTTATTTGAATTACCTAAATATCGCAGCAGTATAATTTTTATTTAGTGAATTTCACGTGTATAATATATATATATATATATATAATTATATACATGTTAAACAATGTAAAACCCATTTTTTTTTTTAAATTCATTTTAAAATTGATTTTTGTAATAAAAAAAAATAATAATTTAAAACTTCATCCTTTTATATTTTAAAACATTTAAACGGTACATATTTGAATTTTTTTAAGTGCTCTAAAATACGATACCTAAATTAATGACTATAACACAACACACTAATACGGACTATACGCACCTTCAACAGCGACACGGGGGGGCATGGTTGGTGGAGATATCCACGAATTTGCGTTTGTCCGATTTCCTAACGGGCTCAACCTTGGGAGCTGTGTAATGTAACGTGCTCGTACAATACTATAAATCGTATTATTTTATTTTCGTATGTATTTATTTATTTATGATATTATGATACCTATATAATATACAACTATACACTCAAATAATGGCGTAATTCACTATCGCCGGATTTCACTTTGTGTACGATATAATATAATGTGCCTATAGATAGGTATAACTTAGTCACAGATAATCGCCAACGGCTATTTTAGAGCAGTGTATTAAGGTAGTTATATGAATTTATAATATATGGGCGCCCACGTGTTCGCGGACATTATTCCTCTGTTTTTTTTTTTTTTTTTGTTTAAAAAACATCTTTTAATATTTTCGAAACTATTATTAGCCATATATATTGTGTTCACGACAATGTGGTCTATTCCATTCACATTTCATATGTTTTACCATCATAATATAATATAATATATAGCATTCAAGATAAATTATTAAAACTGGTAAGATATTATTATACTCACTATATTTACACCGGTTTTAGTAACAATAATAATTTACCCATACAAACACTCAACATTAATGTACATTTTTCAAAAAATACTACATCGTAAAAATAAATTATTTTATACAGGTACCGAAATTTATTTTGTCTACAATTCACCAAAATAATAACGCATGGTAATATTTATATGCGTTCAACTATTATGGATACTGAAAAATAAAGAATACATTTCATGTTTTTTGTGATAAACTATGTGATTACTAATTGTTTGTTATACATAACAATTAATAGTGTGCTATTGCTATACTGTATACGTTTATGCGTATAATTGTATTATGTGAATTAAAAAAAGAAAACATAAAAAATTAGAGTGCATTAATTTTCTATTGTTAGAATGTCAATATGATTTATACTAATATTTACTTGGAATTAAAACCAATAGTTCTGTACTGTACTTAAATCCGCTTAGTTACCCTTATTTTAACCCCAGATTTAGGGGTTGGATAATGAATTGTTGACATGACTAAAAATAAATGTGAAAAATATATCGTGAAAATCCACCATAAATATATTGATTAATTGATACTTCTAAAAAAATATAATGTATTTCGGTCTATGCACGTGAAATATTGTATACATTATTTATCCCAAAACATGTAAGTATAACACAAGTCACGACTCACGAGACATCCCTTACATATATATTATATATATATGGTATTTTAAAAATACCTAATAGTTTTAAATGATAATAATTGATTAATGTTTTGTACGGAATTATTTAATGGGCGGTAATGTACAGTCCTAATCTCCGGAACTTCGCAACTTCGTGAGTACCAAAGATTTTTTCACGAATTCAAATCTTAGCACACGTTTGATGCCTCCGGGTGGATACATTTTCCTGATGTTTCACGTACATGACTCTTTAGCAATCATTATTTGTACTGTCGGAACAACTATATGTGGAATAATATGTGTTACACACAAAATATAATTGTATTGGCCGCCAGCGACAGAGCCATTATAATAAGTGAGAAAATAGCTCTCTAACGACGTGCATTTGCTATTTGCAAATATAATATATACAATAAAAATAATACATTTAAGGCGTAAAAGACCATCTGCACCATTCGGAGGACTTCGTCGGATGAAAGGAGAGAGACCCCGGATGACTCATTAAGGATACGCGACGGATTTATGTCCCTCCGAGGAAACGACAATTAAAATCGATCTACAAAAGGGGATGATAATATTATATTGAGCTGGGGACTAGAGATTTCCCATAATACAATAATTGAGGCCTTTGTAGACGAAACGATAACATTTGCATGGATGCCAGAAACATAAACAAGTAAATTTTCAAACCACCCGGCGATATCGGTGCGTGTTGATTACGATATCTGAAGTAAATTACAAAGTTTCCCGCGACTTTTAGTAATCATTTTTATGACACTACCGGGACTTGGTCTTATAATTTTCTATACGTATATTAGTTTGTTTACTATGCACTTAATCCTATTTTGGTTTACGATGCGTACAATATATAATAAACCAACATCAGAAATATTAGTTTTCATAAATCATTGCCGCTTAAATGTCGTAACGACTTATGTGCCGACAAAGATGATTTAAATTTTTTCAAGAACCGCAGTGAGCAATACATAGCATCTATAAAATATTTTAATGCGACATCATCAACTATATATTTTATAAATTGTATAATAAATAATAATATTATATATGTTAGTAGTGATGAGTGTATTTGTCGTATCCAAAATATTGTTTTATTTAATCCCTACAGTATTGCGTATTCGCGTGTAAGTACCTATACCTATTAGTATTTATAGTAGTCTATGAACTATTACATCATATAGAGCAATTATATTATAAGAGATATATTTCACTTAGACATTTGGTCAACTTTATACGATATGATTTTCTGGGAAAAATAAACAGTATAGTTTACAATGTTTACATATCAATAAATGATTTATTATAGCTTTGCAAATACATAGTGGTTTTCTCATATCTAACTACTTTTATTTTTTACAGTTATTGATATGTTGCACGGTAATATAATATCGTGAAACATGCAAATCAAACCATTCAAATCCTGTTGACACTCGACGGAATAAGAGAATATTATTGAAAGTAATATTTTTTTTTCTAATCTTATAGGATAGGTGTTATGGTCAATCAAGAATAATTTTACTGTTGAGTTAATAATTGTTTCCATTTTTATTATAGTGATAGAAATAATAAAATCGTATGATACAATTATATGTGTATATACAATCGTGTGTACAATTACTATAACACAACACAACAGCGCGTATAATACATGTACGTACCTATCGCGCGTGATCTTTTATTCTTATAGACTTGGACGTCAGGAGGTGTAAAATATAAACTTACAACGTGATAGAACTCGAGTTAATGAAATCTTTAAGTATGTCATTATAATATTATAAAGTATACACTTACGTAAGGTTGTGAGAAATGTGAGTTTAAAGTTGTTATACGTATAGGTTAACATTGTATGTTGTTATTACAGCAAAAAAGCTAAAATATAAATTAAATATTAGCTTTAATTTACTGATGTCATAACGTACCTATATCATAACTGTAATAAATTTGTCAGCAGTCAGCTAGTTTTCTATCGACATATTGTACTTAGAAGGTATGATAGCAACCACTGTTTATAAAATGGATATTACGACCAAGCTAGGTGTATCTGTTTTCAATATTATTATATTTTAGAAATATTAGTTATATGATGAGATGTGGTAAATCATTTTGAATTATCAGTCATTCCGTTTTTTTACAACATATTTTCACATTTACCGCATCGTTAACGTCATTACCATATTATTTAAGTCTCTGCGTGTAGGTACCTAATTGAAACATTAAGACAAAAAGCTAATATCGTTTACAACGCATAAGAATAATAAATAGAAGCAAATGTATAATACCACGGTATAATTTATCTATACCATAAAATAATAAAGTTTTTCGTATTTTTATTTTTATTTAGTATAAACCTTAATAGTAAGCATGTTTAGTTTATGACTTAAGTAGTTGAGTATATTTTTATCGTTCCAAGTTCCGGCTCACAGCTTTCGGCAGTTAATCGTATATATATATATGTATATGAAACGTAGTTAAACATTCAATTATATAAAAATGACTATGCATATTATTTAATATTTGATTTTTTTATTTGCTAAAAAACAAAGATTTTATTGAGTAACAACCTATTTAATTTTACAAATATGACGGTTAAAATGCAATATTTTTGTTTCTTATTTATTGTAACTAATTAATTTTTTTTTTTAATTATTGCGAAAATATATATTTGAAACACTGATATAAATGCGTGGTGATACCAAAATGATACCATTTATCTTATCAAAACAAAAATAATAGTGTAAATTGCTTACAAGTACTAAGTATTATTATTATATCGTTTATGGTCACAATTTCTCGTGCAAGGATGATGTTGGTATTTAATGAGTAAACCGAATTTTAATTTAAACTATGAATATACACATATATCATGGATGAGACAGATCTAGAAATTTAAAATAAAAGAAGGGGCAGTAACAATTACAGTTATAATTTAAGTATATACATAAAATATTATAAATAACAATAAAAATATGTTTTGATAACAATAATATTGACAATTTCATATATGTATATATATATATACGTATACTAGACAGATGGATTCTAAGACGTGCAAACCATTTATTTTATAAATAAATATAAAATAAATCAAATTTCCAAAAGTATTTTCCCCCTGTATTGGCGCCCGTGAAGAAAGAACCGTGATATTATCCTCCGTCGGCTCCATCAGCACACCGATCATTGTATCACGACCTTCTGATTCCTTCCTGCATTATAATATACACACATTACACATTGTAGTATGTCTAAAAACTGAAATTTGTGTGCATGTGTGTGACGCGTGTGTCATATTGTACCCGTCCCAGAGACGCCTAAACGATTAGAAACACCTCTGCCGAAGAAAGTGCCTGTACCGTCTAGACTCTCGAGTCTAGACGCCCGATGTGTACCTACAAAATATGTCTCTGTAAAGTGTAAATAATAAGCCTTCCATAACTAGATAATATTATTGTAACTATGTCACTGGCTGTCGGCGTTTAACAGCACCGGAAGAAACGACAACAATATTACTTAAATAATAAAATACTATATCATTATATTATATGTACAGTGATAGAAAATGGACCCGGTCGAATAGACACCGTTTCGCGTCACATATTATTATATACACACGATGGTCGGCACTACACATGACGACTATGGCCACAATAAATTATACGTTTCTGTGTGTAAGATAATATTTGTAACGGTTGTTGTACGAATTGAACGAATCGTAGTAATTACCTATGCGTCGTCGAGTGTATCCGGTCGAAGAGAACCGACCGGGTGGACACTGGACAGAAAATGCACGAAAACATCCTACGAAATTTCGTGAAATTCCGGTAAACGTTGTAGAGTACCTACCGCGGAATAACGAATATTTTAATATCCGTATTTTACACGCAAGCCGATAATATATATAGCCTTGTTTGAGCCGTTATAGGACTCGTCGACCTGAGCAACCTGATTCACCGTAATAAATATTTTACTATATTATTATATTATACAGAAGTTTTGCAAAAGGACATATTATTTTAACTGTTTAGGTCTAACATGTTATTATCTCTAAAAATCTTCAGAGATTTGATTGGACAATTTTCTAAATTTACAGTATAAGATACGGTTTAGGTATGTAGATTTTCAAAAATTAAAAAAAAAATACTCATTTTTGTATTCAAATACGTACGAGTATTCGTAAAACACATTATTTTTAAAGGTATTTTTAACACTTTTTCATGCGAATACTAGTATTAGTATTTGAATACTTTTTTTAAAGTATTTTTTACAAGACTATACAGAACACACATACGTTATTGATATACGGGTAGTTGCAATATATGGTTTTGTAATCGTATCCACGATTTTATGTACGCGATTGCGATTGTTATTAAAAATCTCGAATTCACTCTGTCGCGAATAAAATATCCCCGTCGCATATTTGTTCTATCGTGAAATTACAATCTTTGCGGAATAAATCCAAAATAAACGAGGACGTGTTATAGGTTTACCGCCAGCCATGACAACTACAATGTGAGTATTTCGAGTGGCGTGTTGTGGTTTTCGAATGAACTGCACAACTGCAGCGCAGAGGTATACGATTTCCGACGACCTTCTGAGAATTGTAAATCTCCCTGTCGGCGACGCGCGGCGGCGGAAGTCGCCGTCAGACCCGCAGACCGTATATACTTGACACACTCGAGGGTGTGTGTTCTAACGCCCGCCACACCCTTCATAATAATTATGTCAACGTCACTGACAAAGCGAGGCGCACATAGTTGTTATTATTCCGTGCTCTATTCCGATCGAAAAACGCATTTCTACGAGAACAATATTGTAGTTGTATAAATCTAACGCGCGATCGCGATAATCGAAAAACGGGTTTGCTTATCACCGCCGAGACGATGTCGGTGTCTCGAAGACGCGAATGTTCGGCAAAAATATTCCATAACGACGTTCGGTAGCCGTTGTACGCCGATGATTGTAAATGCGGTCTTCGAACGAATTCACTGTATTCTGCCCATTGTCGGCTATTGTACGTTTGTGAGAATATGAGTAACGCGCGCAAGTGAAAATAACGTCAAAATCGCTGTAATATTGTCAATAGCCCGTGAGATTTACTTCACCGCTGCAGATGAGTAATGCTAACGCACTGCAGTTATTTAAGTATACACACATGGCCAAAATCGATATTATTAGAAGGCGAATAGATTCGCAATTAGGTGTGTATGGGTACACGACAAAGCTTTTAAAATCTATGTTTGTCGATGGCATAGTAGATTTAAGTGCCTATATTACTATAGCGACAAGGTGTGACTTTACTTTACGACAAATATATATATCGCTAATTTTACAGGGTGATTCACCGAGTGCCTCACTCTGGACCCGTTTTTTATTATTCAATTACGCAGTGATAAAACTCTGATTTTCGGGAGTTTTAAATGTACGACTACTTAGAGGAGATATTTTCAAATTAATGTATTGATTATTATTGATAAAAATTTACAAATTTCTTTCATTCAAACGAGAACTATACAGCATATACATCATTTAACATGCATGTATAAATTCCAAAAATTAGATTTAAAATAATTGAACTGTTGAAGAAAATAAAGGGATGAGCGTAATTGATGAATCACTCTGTACATTATAAATAGTATCTTTTATCGATTATAGCACGTATGTTGTTGCAACTGTACATCACACTCATGTATTCTTCAGACATCAAAGATTCAAAGGGGAAATGGTATATAATATACACGGTTTGTTGAGTTTGTTCTGTGTGACGAATACGGAATGCTTTAAAGCAGCGACCCCGTTTAAAAACGCGTAAACTCATCAATAAAAACCTTAGGGCTGTTAACGGTGGCGATGTTTCACGATTATTCGACACGTGTCGCTCAACACTTCGGAGAAACGACATGCGCGACATCGCGTTACCATATTATTACAACGACGATGTCGGCGGTAACGTCGGACTGTGCGCGTTCGTTAAAATCTTGACGAAACTATATAGGTAATATACATTAACTACATAATATACCAGAATGACATAATAATATAGGCAACATTAATTGTTCATTGCGATTAAGTCAAAATGTCAAATACCTACGGTTGTGGTGAGTGTAATCTCCCGTTAACCTAAAAAAATAAAAAGAAGTAATTTATATGAACCGTGCCGTAAATATTAAATTGTAATTTGATTTAATGCCATAGCATTATGTTAATAAATATGTACGAGTGGTACGTACTTTAATGATACAGGCGATAAGAGTGTATAACGTCTCATCATGTTATACCGTTTAAAAACTAATCGAAAACATTTTTTTTTTCATACAATCTCATAATATTGGTGTAAAATATTCGGTAGGTATAACAAACCGTGTGAGCAGTCACAAAAGATCGAAAGGCTTGAGGCAATATTTCTGTTTTGGATTGTATTGTATACGCGTGAGATACGCACGTGTATAGCGGATACGTTTAAAGGACCTTTTTCGAATAGCGTCTGTATAATATGAATCTTTTACAACGATATGGTAAAATATCATGAAGTAGCCTATATTATTTATAACCAGATCGCCGAGATCGTGGCAAGAAATATTACATTTTTTACTTTATAATCTGCACGCAAACATACCGCTCAGAGATGATTTAAATCTAATTGACCCGGTTTGAAGTGTACGCGGTTTTATATACAATTCATATTATTATGCTGTACCACAATGCGATTAATACGGTCGTGGCGAGATGTGCAGCATCCCGACAACGCGTGTGCGTACCCATATATACTGTATCGTCTGTATCATGATATATTGGCGCACTGCGGGAAATCAATCCGAAACACCGCCCATCGGTCGTCTCGATACATGCGTATATACTTACGGCGTATATTTTACCTGTAATACAGCAACAGCGCATCATCGTAACAGTATTATATTGTGCGTTACTTTAGTGTAACAACGGCGGTCGGACGTTACACAATGGCTGATTATTCGACAACTATAAGATAAGTGTTATAGAAAAGATAATATTACGCTTTATGATAGACATTATACGCCCGTGAAGTCGGGGCAGCTGTGTATATATAGCACTTCGAAATTAATTATATACGTCGCGCATTGTACACGCGGCTTTGATTTGAGTAATATTCAAATACGACGCTGATAGCTCGTCGCCAGTCCCTCGGGCTACAGTTTAAGACTGCGTGAATCCCACACCGCTACGACATTGGCGGGATGATATAGAGAGGTGTGGTGTGGATGTACGTCAGATGTCAGTCTTCGAAGTCCCCCGACGACGGCGACAAATAATATATGAACATTGGAATATAAAAGATATCGTGAGCAGATATACAGTTTTCGAATATTATAATATTATTGCAACGACACCTATAAATATACGAAATCGCCGATATAACTTTGTGCAGGATTTCGCATGAAAAACCTTTCGCGTTCGTCGGGTATAAAAACTTAATGGAAAGGTGTGAACACCTATAAGCCGCGGATTACTGACTGTTGTGCCATTTTCGGAACATCCTTGTAAGTTGTAGTCGTATTATTATATCGCGTTCGATTAAAAAAGCACGCCATGCGATATGAATCTCATCTTAAAAGTCGACCTTTACTGCTGTACGACATTATTCAAAATATTATTATAATTGAAAACGGTACAAATATACTATAAGACTTTATGCGTGTTCTTTTGCTGTTGTATAACCGAATAACAATGTAAATTCAAAAATCAAAAATCGGGATAATGTGTTTATAAATAGGAAGCACGTAAATTTAAATTATAGGTAAGTAAAAGTGCAGAGTATGTATTGCAGACGCAGCTTAATGTAACACCCGCGAAAAATGTCATTAAAACGTATACCCACTGCCTATAACTGCTATTACATTATTACAATATTTTATATTGTGGTGGATAGTGTATTTATTATTATGTGTTGTACGTCGTTTTAAAAGTACCTGTATACTATCTAATGTCGTGGCGTGTGCTATATAACGCGTAATTCGGTATTCATCCACGCCGAGTACAAGTATTATATAGGTAATACGCATTACATAACGCACATCATCATCGTTATATCATACGCGCGTGCATTTCAACAGGATTGCCAATAACGAAGTCTGATCATATATTATTGTGTTGTCATATTTTCACCAATCGTTTACTTTTAATCCGTTTCAGACGTAAGCACGGTAAAAAAAAATTATAATCTCCCCCTCCCCTGCCCAGTCAGTTGAATGTCATGCTAACTTTGATAACTGCCGCTATTTAAAGGTGCGTGGACGACAACAATTATTGCGGTTAGCTAATTTATAAAATAACTACGTCTCAACTAACCTATATACCAATAAGTATATCCTATACCATAATAATACCTCACTGCATGAGCGCGATCAATTAAATTTTTTTAATATTTCTGCAGTTATTAAAAAACTGATTTTGGAATGTTTTTAACACGCACGGAGACTTGTTTTAAAATGTTGAGATTTTTTTGTACTGTTTGATGAATGTCCTACGACTCGAGGATACTGACTTATTTTCAAATGAAAACCCACTTTTTTACTATAATTTATTTAGAAGATTATTTTTCTGAACAATTTTTCCTTGACGTATTAAAATCGAAATCCAAACAAGTATTTTTTGAGTTATTTAATTTTTATTACTAGAATATGTTAGGAAGCAATTGATAATGGATTTAGAAGATTATGAGGGCTATGATGACTTGTATGTTTTACAGTAATTTATATTAATATTCTATCAACATTTATAAATTGATATGTAAAAATTGTCGTAGTATAATAAATACTAGATACAATGGGTATTACATCTATTTATATTTTTGTAAAATAATTTAAAAGGTATATAATTGTATCCTTGTATAAGCATAGAAATAACTGAAAGAATACTGGTTTGAATTTTTAATTAGGTTGGTACATCAACATTTATAAAAAAAAATTATATTGCCACGGGATATTCCTTAATAGCCGAACAAAAATATCAAGAATTTTATGTTCAAACACTCAAAAGTGAGAATTTGAATAAAATCATTATTGAATGAAAAAACTGGGGTGAGCACGCTTGGCGAATCGCTCTGTACATTATATAATATCTATGCGCTTTTTAACACGAGTAAAATTATTATACTATTATATAGGCCGTCCGTGCAAACCTTTTAAATTTAAGTTATATTCAAGTATAGGTTTACCTAAGACCACCACGGCTGTAGGTTAGAAAATATCAGGTTTTCTCAGAATTTAAGACAAAAACCGTTATTACGATCGGAGATAATATTATAATGTATATTAATACGGTACTGGTTTACAAAAAAATAAAAATAAATAAGAATTTATTACGGTTACCAGCCGGTTCTTCTAAACAAAATTGATTTAATCAGTATGGTTGTCGGTTGAACTGTTTAGAAGAATCTTTATAAAGATAGGTAAAAATAGGTATGGTTAATGAATTGAAAAAAACAAATTAAGAAACATAGGTTATAAGCTTAATACGTACCTATACACCAGTCATGTATTATATTAAAAGTTTTTTTTTTTTTTTGAAAACGACCCGGCGGATTGTGAAATTAAAATCGTCCCACGTGACCTCGGATGAATACTCAATTGGCTGCTACTGGAATTTTCAATGTAACTTGGCTGTTCGAGCACTTTTGACCGGTAAATAGTAATTGTTATGCCATGCACAATAGCATATGATTTCTGTTTAGGTATCATTACGAATAACCAGGAACGTTCTTCCGTATATCAACGCATATTTTTATCGACGCTTCCTACAACGTTATCTCAATACAATGTTGTTTTTGTTTTCGCATTTAGATTGCATACAATACACCGTCTTATCGGTGTCCACACTAAGCCGTGGTATTTTTAGCAGGAAACATATATTATTAATATTGTACTTGTTATCGGTAATAGAATTGCGTTTGAACATTTTTTTTTCTAATCGTATTATTTCTACTTTTTTTTATTAAATAATTCATATTATAGTCTTATTGATTTTCAATTATTTAATTTTGAACATTATATCTATAAAATATACAAGCGATAATGCGATACATTAAATAATGAAAGTAATTATTAAATATACCTACTATTTAAAAGTTAATATAAATTAATTAGCTTTATTGTATGAAAAAAAATAAACTAAGAAATCATCTTTATGTTATATTAATATTAAATAGCAAAAAAATATATGAAATTAACATGTTTTTCTATTAAGTTAGTAGAAAAAAATGTTTATTAAATGTTAGTAGAACTGACAATCTAAATTTAAACAGTTGAGGTACCTACGAATTAACTATGTTGTACACTAGCGCGTAGGCCGTACGTTTAGGTTTTAATTATAACTAAAATAATTGTTTTGGGTTTACTTTTAGGAAACTACCGACTTACAAGTACAAAATGTTAAATAATATCCTCTGACCTTTATGCACATAAACATTATTTTACGTAAACTTTTAATATAAATATATGATCTTTAGTAAACGACTAAAAAAAAAATCGTTTTTCATTTAATACGATACCCAGATACTATTCGAAAATAACAAAATTTAAAATATAGTAATATAATAATAATGGTGGATAAATATAAATAATTACATTATATAACAATAATGTAATTATAACGTTATCACATCTTACGAAGTATTTTAGATGTACCTAAATAGCATTTTGTACAGAGATAGTACAATATACCTGAAAAGTGCAAACAGATATGGTTTGTCTACATGAGATTAAATTAGAATTTTTTTTAAAGTAAGATATAGAATAAAACCTAATCTTTACATAAATTATGAGAAATCTTGATTAAGACTTTAAAGGTAATTAAAAATGTGAGAAAATCGATTTCGATAAACTTCACGAATAATTATAATATGTAATTTGTTTTCAGAAGACTTTCACACATCATTAGGTCAACTGGTACAGTGGTACGATTGACAACATTTTTTACTGTTTTGGTAAAAAAAAAACCTAGTCGGTATATTCGATAAACTTAAAAAATTAATTAGATTTAAATAAAAAAAATGAATTAACAAGCATATTATTTTATAGAATGTACACATTGCCATACTATGGCATAACATCGATATAACTATAAAAGTAATATTTTAATTTCACATAAAAAATAGTTATAATTATGTTCAAGACATACTAGTCTTTTTTTATATATAATTTTAAAATTAGATTTTTTTTATTTGCACATAAAATAAGACAATTTTTTATTAATTATGTTTAAACATAAAATACAAACATCATGGTATTTGATATTGTTTTACTCATTAATTAATAACTATGTAATAATTATTAAATTGTTCAATAATTTTAGCAAACTTGATTCTAGGACCAATTAATTTATTTTAAGCTCACCACTAACATTTTATAATAATTCAAGTGTGCACATGTGTGTGTTTATTTAGCTAATTTAAAATTAAAATATCTAATTAAAAATATAAACATGTTTTCATACTACCTACTTCTATTAGTAATTATAAAAGGAATGCTATCATGCAAGCAATTTTCGAAAAGGTCAACCCACTATTGTAATGTTTATTGTTGAGTATGACTTGTTCATTTTAAAAAACAATTAACATAGTATAATATAAATACAACGAAATTCGATGGTAAACCAACAATGTTCAATTGATGCACAAATGCGAATGTTGGCCAATGAGAAATTAAAAGCTGCATAATAATAATAATTATATAAAACAATAATATATAAAATATCTTAATTTAATGGAAAATCCTTAAGCCTATAGTGTTTTTATTTATTTTTAAATATATTTCATAATTTTGTCATAAGTCTTACACAATCAATGTAAAAAAAAAAAATTTAAAGTACAAAAAAAAATATTTCATATTTACATTTTAAATGTATATTAATATCAACAACAAAATAAGACTTACATTTAACGTACGTGTATAATTTATGTACAATGAGTTCGACGTATAGAGAGAAAAAATGCAAAATCTTCTACCGACTTTATTTTGTTTTAATACCCTGTGTGTGAATTTGTAAAACTAAATACAATAATGACAATTTCTTGACATCTAAGTATCGCCATAAAAATACATAATTGAACAGTTATAAAAAAAATATAAAACAAAAACACACACATATCCAGTCTTCACAGCACACATACATGATGCATGTCGAAAATTTATCAACGTTGAACGTTGATACATTAAAACTGTTACGATTCATGTGTGCGCAAATATGTTTTTAGAATAGGTACATAAAAATACTAATATGTATAATACGTATTGGCGATAAACTCTCCATCCGAAAATTATGTCATGGTCAATTTGCGCAAATTTTATCGTAAACAATAAAAATTTAGTAATAATAATAATAAATGATATCGATAATTATAGTAGTAGTAATAATAATAATAATAATAATTATAATGAACGAGAAAAGTCACTAAAATAAATTTGAAATACTCGTCAGTGCATAATTCTGAGAAACAGGATGCACTCTGATATTATAATGGTATTACAGGTTTACAATATCATCGATCAGTAGATGTATTTGCATGTTTTCGTTGGTCTCCCCATGCAGTTGAACGCGTTTTTGAACGATTCTGAATGTTCAGAGATCGTTTTTAATCTGTAAAAAAAAGTAACACCAACATGAAAAACAATTTAATCGGTAATAAACGAAAAAAAGTGAACACGGAACTTTGGACGCCTTACATAAAGCCGCACTACCAGCTTACATAATGTGTTGCCTATTCAAAACGCCGCGTTTTACTCTCGATATACCATATTTATAAACACATAATAATAATATTATACTTACAAAAGAGATTCATCAGACATTAAGTTATACATGGTGTCCAAATCTTGTTGTTGTGGAGATTTTATTGTGCACAGAGACTGTAACGAAACAAGCAGAAATATTGTTATTATAATATTAGCTTGTTGTATCATAGATAATATATATTATATATTTTATTAAATATACAGACACCGAAATATAATAAAAGACATTCTTTATGATTTTATACACTCGGTCGTGAAATAACCGTACTCTAAATATTGTGAGAATTAATAGCAGGTCAAAAACTAAAGTTTAATTTGATTAAATTTAACAGAACATTAAAAAACTTAATACATCACTTAATAATATTCAGACCGTTGCGGAACTAAAAATCTAATAAGGGACGTGTAACCTAACCAGACTCGAACATTAAGAAGTATTTAAAAAAATCGAATTAATTGTCTGTATTAATTTCATGTAATTATTGTACTGCAGACGTCCTTACTTGTGCGTATCCTATGAAGAACAGCGCGTCGTATTCATATGATTCCATAGCCGGTTGATGGTAATGTGGTTCAGTTTTTGTTATTTTTGACAAGCTCTGTAAAAAACAAGGCATTAAATACAATCATCACTTTATGAATTATTACGGTGATATAACTATCACTATATCACACACACACACACATCATTATATCATCTGATAAACATACCTGCAGGGCAAACCGAACACTCGATACTGATAACATGGCTGTCAACACTGTGTTGTTCGCGAACTCCACCTGCTGGTCCTTTAAGAATTGGCCAAAGCAAGCGCGAGCCTCAATGGTGGCGCCGATACTTCGGTTGACGGCCGCGGAGTGAGCTTGTAACAAGACACCGTCCGAACCGTGAGCCACTCCTGGTGGATACACGCTGGACAGAATGGCTGAACTGATTTCTACACCCAAACCTCCATACAATAAAGCTCTGTGAAATCGAACAGTCGTTAGTCTCAAGATAGATTTTACAAACGGTGTATATGGTTTAGCCAACACATATACACATATATTTTATATTTTTTTTAGACTTACTCGGGATAACCGGTCTCGAAATAAGGAGGAGACAACAACGACAGTGGTACGATAACTTTGTTACTGGCTACATTGTACGTCACTTTTGGATCTTCAGACACCAAGTCATCCAACCATCTACAGAAAATAAGACGATATCTAGTTAAGACAAATCTATATGTTTTACTCAAAAAGATATGCACAATATGCTGAAACCAAAATTGTTCGTTGATTGACCGTTAAACAGAAGTTTGTAAGTAATAACTATAATTAGCAATACGTATCTTAGTAAATTTGATGCTGAAATTCTTGTACAATCTACTCTAAGATTTATAAAAAAAATAAATAATAATAATAAACAACATATTTATGAATTACGAGTATACCAAAATATGTTAAAATTATTAGGACTAGTATAACTTTTCTTGATTATTATTAATAATATTGCTGTTTATTTGTATTGTTTTTCGTTTAAATATTTCACAAATTATATTACTGTACATGTTTTTTTTTAAATTATTATAAATTAAAGTACGTTATCAATATGTAAGTAACAATCTAACATTATAACAATAAATAATACCCTACAAAGATTTCCAACGTAAATTATTTAACTGAGACTCAGTATTTCTAAGTAAAAATTAAATAAAAGTATAGATATAACAGTTTTTTTTTTTTATCATATGAAACTTACCCATACTCTTCTTTCTTGGACTTGAGTTTGATCTGCGAATAGTCTTTAACGAATGATATGGCGTAATTTACATTTTGAAAAAAGTCGAGCTTTTGAATGGGCAACTGGCTGTAGAATTGATTCACGTAATTCTCTTGGAGCATATTCTCTGGTAATCCAATTTGTACTGTTAATGAATTCAACTAAAACAAAAATAGGTGAATAGTCAGTCATTAACCAATCTCAGTTATTTTAAAGGTACAAACTTACCTTGTTAATAACGTGTTCACGCAGTTCGGGTTCTAAGTCGTTGTTTTTGATGACATTTGATGTGATCGACTCTTTAATGTTCTCGAAAACATCCTTCACTACGGCCACAACACCGGATTTATTTTCGATGTTCGGTTCTAGCGTAGCGGTTATACCATATCCCATGAACTTTTGCAACAGAGAAACGCAAATCTCCCATCTAGGCGGTAAATCTTTCTCACCCGTCAGCTCAGCCGTGTAAATTTTGACAATTTCCCTAAACTTGACCGACAAATAAGGAACATAAGCCTCAGCCATTTTCCACATGAAATAGTCGTTTAGTCCACTATTTGAAAAACATAAATAAGATATTTTGTTAGAAATGAATTTATCGAAATGCAATGATGTTTAAAAACTAACCTGCGATCTGACGACGAAATCAGATTAGATAAGTTACTGAAATAAGTCGGTGACACCACTGAGATAAACGTGTCGTCGCTAATATTACTATCTGGAAACTTTGATTGCAATATGTCCAAAAGTGGGATCTACAACGAGAGACAAATTCGAAATCGATTAATATTATATACAAAACAAATAATAAAGAACTATATAATGATTATAATGTATATGGGCGGCTATATTATTATATTTGTATATTATAGCATATAATATCTTCGTACCATTCCAGCGATTTCTTTCAGTTTCGACAGCTTGAACCGTCGGTGAGAATTAAATGGATCCTCTTGTTTGCTAGCTGGCGTTATTTCCGCAATGCGTTTCTCGTAGTGGAACATGTCGTTACTGAATATCGATGCGTCACCACTGGTAGCGCCCAGCAATTGTGATACATCCACCATATACTGTTTGTATGCGGTCACAATCTGCAAATAATCGTCAAAGCACATATTTATAGTAAAATATATCTGTAATTCTATTCTCATTAACATTTTTATTATATTGTTATTAAATTATTATTATTACTATTATTATTATCATTATTATTATTGTGCACACAAGCTTACTCTGTTTTCTTGCTGCCTATAATAGTACCTTCGGTCGGGTAAGCCTAGCCCTGCTGGAGATATCTGAAATAGTGAATCATTCCGCATTTTATACAACAGTCAACTAAAGTAATGATATAATAATAATACCTGAATTATGTTCTGGCCTGAAACCTTATCGTCAGGAACAACGTCTATCTTGAAAAACGGACTCACGCTGTATTTGGAGTGCAATTGTACAATGGTTCTAGTCACGTCCCACGCATGAACGTCAAAATCTTTCAATACATGCCAACCACCTAATATATAATATGAACATAATTGAATAATATTATATTGTTTAGTATATTATATAAAAAAATCATTAAAAATGGACCACCCGAAAGATGAGTAACAAAACATACCTAGGATTGTACTAATAATCTTCTTTAAAGGTTTTCCTTCATCTGTTTCGATATTGTCTAGGTTCATGCACGATTCATAGAAATGCTTCATCTTCCAGTTCAACGAGGTGGAACTGGCAACGTTTCTTAGCGTAACGACCATGTTCCTGATCTTTATTTTTTCTAAACAAAGTAAATAAATACGGTTTACATTTCAATGTTTATTCTATAATAATATATAATATTTTTAACACATATAATATACATTCGATGTACTTACGATCTTGTTGAATACGTTTTTTTAAACTCCACGAACTCATGTACGCCGGCAAGTCGTTGGTTTGTAGCCATCCTCCACAAGAATATTCTCTAAAATTTTCACACGGCTGTTGAGTAAAGTTAATTTTGGGCAGAACCTTTAAACAAAAATGTATATCACATCAATATAAGTTTATAATATATATATTATATATAATAAATGTTTAAAATTTAAACGTTATGTTACAAAAAGAGTTTCCTGTAGTATATTTGGTTGCGGATCGTTAACTCTACGCTTTAATTCGATTTCAAAACCTAAAGAAACGTCATGGGCGTTGTAGAACATCATACGAACCGCAATAACATCTAAACGTTATTACAAGTGTTGTAAACCATTTTTTTTTATTTATTTATAAACGACCTACAACGATCATTTAGCTCTGGATATAAATTATAACATTTTAGGTTAGGTTCATTGTTACCATATTTTGATACCTGAACAATAGATAGGTATAAAATTCATGCTAGACGCGCATAACAACAGTCATTATAAAAAAATATAGGTACTGAATACATTATTACAACAAAACACAAATGAGATTTATAGTTAGATTTTATCGATCGATTAATTAGAATTCAGTACCTACACGAAACTTTCTAACAAATAACAAGTGCTAATATTTTGTAGATAAATAGGTAGTACATCATATTATAATTTAATATCATATTTTAATAACACCATCAGGTGATCAGTCGTATATTGTAGAAATGAATAAGCTAACGAGTATTATATTTCATTGAAGGGATGCGAAACGTTTACAATAATATTCGAAATTGCTCGAGTACACATGTAAGTAATTTAGAAGAAAAATATATAAATCGAACACAAGTAAATGTTTTACTGTTTCCTGGACCAGGTAGTATATAATCGCATTATTTTTAAAAAGGTAGCCGCTAATGGTATATATTATATATTTATACCCACAGTTAATGGAATCGGTCGTCTAGTGTATACGCCCACTCAAAAAACATTATTTCCACTGTACCTGTTGCGCGGACACTGAGAGTTTTATGAATGACATTCAAATAATCATGCGCCGTAGTAGGCTAAGGTAATAACATTACCATTATATTATAAGGTCCGAGGATGCCCATATTTATTATATGTAGCAAGACACTAGCCACAAAAATATGCCTACACCCTGCACACATGTTTATTTCAACATATTGGTAATGCATTACAAGTATTTGATGCCATGGTTAAAAATATATCGTATTCGATTGGTTTTTGAAAAATGTATTCAACTGATGTATTATAATAATATCAAGAATACTATCACAGTCACCACGAGAGTTAAGATGTAATACATTCGATAGGAGCGAGTTATAGGTTAGGTATAATTATAATAATGAAATTTTGATAACGAAACAAAATCGTAGAAAAATACTGTAGAAATTCGCGTCATCTGTGATGTGTATAATGTATACGTGCGCAGACCACTATTCAGTATCCACTATTATGTGCGGCTCACGATGAAAGGGGTTTTTGATACGGACGAGCGGCGTTCCGGTTCACCCAATGTCAAACGACCGTCAAGACAAAAATAAACGCTGCATCACTGTCCTCCGTGCAGCTCGTCACGTAATAATCCCAATATGTTAATATACATTCCGTGTGTGCATGATTTAGGCTTTTTAGTTTTTATTTTTTATCCCAAAAATCTCAATGCGTAAACCCTGTGAGGGATTAATGGACCGTGTTGGCGTTCAATCGAAATGGGCTAGGCGAGCAGTGTTTTTACGTCGTCGCCCGAGCCTCGCCCTCGTATATGGACGGCGTGTTACTGCTGTAGCAGTACGATGACATTAATGATAATAATAGTAATCATAATAATAATAATAAATAATAATATAATATATATACGCTATATCAGCCAAAAAAATGCACGGGAGTGCCCATCTCAGACGGAGTGCGCGCCCTATATATGGCTATAATCCTATATAATATATAAAATATGTATATATATATATATATATTCACGGTCAGATGAAAATTTCGTTTCGTTTCAAGTCCTCGTAACAGAGTCCGAGTGCACAACAAAATGATACAATATTATATTATACTCGAATACTTTCACTAGGAGGTCGTGCGTTCGACAATAGGCAAGGTTAAGGACGCACACGCTACACATTATAATATTATGTTCTCCACGGGTAATCTTATAACCTGCATAATATAATATATTTATATAGGTACATCTGAATATAGCTGTACGGGCGAGTGTTTTCATATAATTGAATTCGTCACAGTTACATATAGGCCTACGCTCGGACGATGAGTGTTCTCGGCCATCAACGAGTCCGTCCTACGTAGATATAAGCAAATGATGCACCATTTACGGAGACGTAACCCCCCTCCCCCGCACCCTACTCCACACGTGACACAAACAGTATAATATAGACAAAAAATTATAATAATAATAGCGTCACTTCGTTGACAGTGTTTCATGTGTCGTGTCTTACTGTGTATAATATACATAGATCGGATTTTCCACGTATTCCACACTTTAGGCGATTGTAATTTTTCCATCCCTTCGGTGTTCGCAAAACGACCACCACAGACTTGACGGTCCTTCGTACCATCAGCACAACCGTAAATATATATTTTGTATAATATTATAATCGTATAGTCTCACCTGTGACAGAATATAATAAAGACCATACGCATAATTTATACATATATATTTTTGTACATGATATAAATAATATACGAATATAACTTAGGCAAGTAATATGAGATCGAAAATAGCATACTATAGCATATCGAATCATGTTTATTATTTACATATGTGACTGTGTTTTTTCTTCTAAACTGCGTTTAATATGCAGTACAAATAATTATATATTGTCGACATCACCCGCGCGTCCAACCGACAGGTTCACACCAACATGTGTACACGTGTGTTATGCGCTCCAAAAAGTGATAAAATATATTAAAATATACTAGAAAAATTGACCGAGACAATAAGAATTTTAAGTCTCACAAGTTGCTTTCAAGAATTAACATTTTTATGAATAATCGAGCAGACGTTTATTTTACAATTTTAAAATTATAACAAACAATGAAATGTTGGGTACCTAATGATAAAAACGACTAATTACAAACGATAGAGCAAAAAAATATCACCAATAAAAAAATTATCAATATATATATATATTAGTATTAATAGCTTTGAAATTTTACTCATATGAACAACGATAAAATGTCTTTAATTTGTATTAACAACCAAGGACAGCATATATAAAAGACACATTATTATACTTAATACAGTTTTATTTTTTTAAACCTTTACTGTTACATATTTTTTATAAGTAGGTACCTACATCACAGTTTTAAAAACCTAAAACAAACTAGGTATGTATATATTTTAATTATATTATTAATAACGCAAAACATATTTTTATACAATATTGATGACATAATTTGTATTTTTTTTTTACGTGCTCGTGATTTAATGAATAAAAATTGTTTTTATCTACTAAATTCCCAATAGTTTATAATAAACAAACTATATTGATAAGAAATTATTTTAACCATACGTCACCACTGACCAATATATTTCTAGACGTGATATTAGCGAAATTAGATTTTAAAATAGTAGTTTCCGATCGCAGGGCCTTGTATATCGTTTGATAACTATGTATGAGAAAATCACAACTGTAATATATATATATGTACTTGAAACTCTACGATAAACCACAAATATTTCGTTGCACAATACATGTACTATATCAATGTACCGCGATACTTCACTTTATAAACAGCAGATTAACAATTATCATTCAATACATTCAATGTAATATTAGTTTCTTGTTGATAAAATTATTTTTTATGAAAACAATTCACTATTAGTAAATTATAACATGTTCATTGTTACACGAATTAAAACGGTCGTTTCAATACTAAAATTTATAGTTTGTTCATATAAACTACAAGCGTATAGGTATTGCAAATACTACCAATGATCGAAAACTTTAAATTGCAAGAGTTACAGCGATGATAATAATTAAATCATAACGTCAGAGTGTATGACAAAAATTTTTAAATTCATCGATATAGGTATATCACGGACACTAAACTCACAGGAAAAGAACAGCTAACGAAATGATTATCAATTTCCGACGGAAGGTTCCAGCGTTTGTACAGTGTTTCGTTATCATAGTTTTGAACGCGTATCGCGCTTTTGTGCACAACTTTCCGTACGGAAAAACTATAAATTCCGCACAAGATATTTGGCGAATCGTCGCGAACATTTCGAATAATTGTATAATACACTCGCATGCGTGTTGTAACGATACGTACAAAAGCGTACCCGTTCGTTTGCTTTGTGCCGAGTTCTCCGCACGCATATGACTTTTGGGCGGGGGTGAGGGAGACTAGGTTTGAGAACCATTGCGAATAAATCGTATATTGTATGAGTGTCAGTTACGGCGTAGCGGGAAGAGGAAACCAGTCGAGAATAATGTAGACACGTACGACGTACCGCTAAATTATGTCTCTCTCTCTCTCTCATATATATACACACCAACTCACTTACTCTCTCTCTCTCTCTCTCTCTCTTCATACCACACAACTGACCCTCCGGCCGGACAGCCGCCGACCCGGCGGAGTATCTGGTCCAACGGTCTCCCTGCGCACAAGAATGCGCGTGCTCTGCAGCACACAACCCAACACACTCACACAAGCATTAATATTCTAACACACACACACACACAGTGAGATCAAACCGAGATTACACCGCATCGGCGGACGGAAAACTAAAATAATAATACGGCGACACACACACAGAAGAATAATTATAATATTATAGCTAGTAGTCGTGAAACAATAGTACGTCGCGATGATACTTGATGTTGTGTAGGCATACCTGTTGCGCGCGTACATAGTACGATGCACAACATCATATTGTGCACTTACATCTGTTCCTGTGTGCGGTGCCGGAGGTAGACGACCCGAAAAAACGTTTCCAACCGACAGCGGTTGTGTGCGACAGATATCCGGCAAGTGTGAGTATTCAAATAGGCCGCCGAAAAAGTAATCACCCTTACTTTTTTTTTGTGGTTTAAAAATACCAATATGTAGTGCCCGTAATGAAACGTAACTTATCTACAGTACATATAGCGATGCATATAAAATAGGTATGGCGCGTATATTATCACTATTTTTTTTTATAATATGATATAATATTACATTTAGTACCTACTGCTATTACTACTACTACTACTACTACTACTACTACTACTACTACTATAATATAGAATACGACCGCAGCGAATACGAACATATACAATTTGTTATGATGCCCTCGTAAAATCCATTTGACGATGGGCTGCTAGTTACACGAGATTTCCAAAGAACCGGTTGGCGCTCAAACTAAATACAATATAGTATATAGTTTATATATACCATATACTATATACATGCTACATATACGATTGTAATATGGAATCAGACACCCGCAGTTCGGGAAATCATATATAGTTCATGCGGCGGGCGACTGCAATAAATTCAAAAAGCCATATTTCAACGGGTACCTTACCTATTGTACGTACGCACTCCGGATCCAGTGATGAGAAAAACGTGTGTTTACTATTCCACCGAAATTCTAAGACATATAATAATAATATACCTAATATTTTATACCGAATAATAACTCACCCGTCAGATTTAAACTAAAATAACGTAAAATTATAAAACGAAACGTTTTGTTCGGAAAAAAAACACCATAATAATCCAAATTGACCTAAACGATAAAATATGAACTCATTCTGTATTTTTTTTCCTACGGGACTAACAGTTCTAAACTGATTTGAAAAAATAAATAAACAACATATTTTTGAATTTTCCAACGATAAATTTGAACGTATAGTAACATCTCATCTTCGTACCTTGAATGAGGAATATAATATATATAATATTATTTTATTGATATTATATATAAGCACGCACACATCAATAGTATGTGTACAAGTGTATTTAATTATTATTATTTACTTGCCAAAAAAATATAATACACAAACAAACATGTTTATAACAGATTACATTTTTACTAAAATAAAAACATTCAATTTCTTAAACAGTAGCATAAATTTGTCTTTACAACTTAACCACTATAGTGTAGAACATGTCACATATTCTAATGACGTGACCCCCAATCCCTTTTTACCACTTAACATCAATCTTCCCAAATCCCTATTCTTTTAATATTTAGATATATAATAATTCAAGTGTCATAAATAATTGATTAATTCATCAATCATTCTACATATTTTTCCCATTATAATTATAACAATAAATTACAAGACCATTTTTGTTTTGCCCTGGGTGCAGGACACGTAATCAAGCACTATACATCACCGCCTAAAAATACGCCACTGCACGATGACGTCTAAAAACAAGATACCAATATAAAATGGATACGTAGGTACTATTTTGAAAATTAAATAAAGATTTAAAATTTGTACACAACATTATGATTATGATTTAAATTTATTGATAGACTTTGTACTATATATGTAAATAACATAATGTATACACACGTCACACTAGCACAGACCTTTTTTCACTGTTTGTATTCATTTAACGTGCATCATTTTATGAACCAACTCGAATTTCGATCGCGTATATCTCGATCCGCTAAATATCCAGTGTCGGCAGACTGCGGTGACAGTGAAAAGTTATACCTTATACGCTCGCTGCAAAGTCGTCGGAGCGAGCAGCATACGTACCCACGGCGACACCGGATCACGTATTATTCATTTTCATGGCACAAAAACACTATTATGTGCATAGGTAACTGGGTACCTGGTAGGTAGGTAAGTACAAAATACTATAATAATAATAATTATTATTATTATCATTATATTTATTGTTGGCATCATAATATCTGCGTATCGTCTGTCAGCCGCACGCTCGGAACGTATAGTCGATGGTCTAACAACTGTGCGGTCTGTTGTAATCTTATCTACTTGCGTGTACTCGCCGTGCTCTACAATACTATTGCCTACTGTATCGTTTATATGTTTTTTTTCTTTCAAATATTACTATTAGATATTTATCCTCCTAGCTTCAGTGGCCGCGCGGCGCGAGCACAAGGGGCACCAAGCACTTGCATGTTATAATGCTATACGTATAGCAGGTTTACGGAGATGTAGGAAATAATGTTACCCACGAAATTCTTACCGTACTATACAATATAAATATGAGTATACAACTAATAATATATAACATGTGTGAGCGTGTTACGAAATGAGTCGTTACCGATTTTTTTTAGAGTAATTTTTGTGTAAAGGTATGGTTTAACTATAGCGCATAGATTAAGCACAATGACGATTCCTGTATATATATACGTAACGTAATATAACAGTGTGTGTGTATGTGTAAACAAACGAATAATGATGATGATAATAACGTATATTGCCTCTGCCTGTATTTGTGTATGTTATGTGCATACAGTGGTCGTTATCTCTCTCACTCTCTATCACTTTCTCGAGGGTGTGCGTACATCTACACTTTAAAGTCAGGCGAAACTACACGCAAACAACTTTGATATATTCGACATCGTATAAACATTTTATCAGGCTAAATTATTATGTGATCGTATAGAGTTAGTTCCCTATGCATCCCAGCACCATAACATATTTTTTATTTAAAAAAAAAATTGTCCGTTTGATTACTGTAACGCACGATAGGTTAACATATTATATGTGTATTACACATTTTGACCGGTGCACAAAGTGATTATATTATTATACAATTTTAACGCGTGATAGAAGTTTTTGAATGCGTCCATTAATCTGCGCTAAACGGAGACAGGAAAATATTAATATTTTATACACGGCATACATATATAAGTCAACACGTGTGAATCGATGCATGCTAGAGTTGTTACTTTATTCTAAACGTGTAGAATGAAACAAATGAAATAAATGGTTTTGGGGGCCAAAATATATACATATGTACCTACAACTAACAAACAAAATTAATAATTTTACATTTTAGCCACAGCGGAACGGAGACCACATCATAATATTATTGTCCATGTTTATGTTTGATTTATTTATTTCGTTTCTAAACGAAATAGTAATTCAATAATATTCCAAGTGTACTACTATGTACACTTAGCAGTCTGATGAGTAAAATCTTAATAATTTTCTTAACGCATACGCAGCAAATAACTATAATAGTTGTGATTGTTAAAAATATTTATGGTGTAATAAAACTCTAATCAACAGTAGGTTTTGAAACTGTATACTGCAGTTGTTTAGATTATAAAACAACAAATAAATAACAAAAAACAATGCCAAAAACAAAATTGTATTTAATTTGACTGACATAGTTCATTGCGTTTACGGTTTACTGCGAAATATTAAAGATGACCGATGACTGATGAGAATACAACTGTTATTGTAATCCTATTTAGTTAAACAAAAATAAATTTTTCAATAGCCAGGGTATTAAAATAATTATTGTTGCATACTGCTACATATAATAGTTGTATTTTATTCTTACTCTTAAATTCAAAATATATTTATAATAAAACCTAATGAAATCTCAATTGATGGGCGACTTTGCTTGAATCAAAATATAGGTATCTAAGTATATTTATTAGAATATTACATAAATATAAAAATTATGTATCAAGTAAAATAAAAAAAAAATACAACGGTAACTTTTTACAAATATAATAGTTGCCAGCGGCTTTATTTTAATTTTGAATAATTATATGAATAATATGTTGTTGACTGATTATAAAATGCCATAAATAATATTAATATATTAATATATTATAGTAATCAGTTATATAGGGACTTACAATGGTCAAGTATGCATAATTTTGTCTGAGTACACTTGAAGATATGGTTATTAATTGAAACATAAATTAATACACAACTCAATTGATATAGTGATATAGTGTATAATATTATACAAAAAGAGTTAAAGCAACAAGATATAGGTATAATTATTTATATTATTGTTTAACATTGTACATTAGACATAGTATGGGACACTATATTTGATGCACTGATGAAAACATTTAAAAATATTATTTTTGTAAATGCACGTTATTAGTCTGCGATTTAATTCGTTTTGTAGCGGTGGAAAAAAAACATTTCTGTGTACGAAATATTACGTAATCGATACGTACGATAATAGTATATAAAAAAAAATTCTTTGCCAAGGACACCAAAAAAAGAAAAGAAACGAAATCATATTTTTATAATTAATTGTGTACACCATTCGATTTAGCTGCAATTTAATTCCTCACTACATGTTGTCACCACTAACAGCTCACATTATTATAGCCGAAGAAGGTGTAAAAATGTAGATTTGTACATTTTTAGACAATTTATTGTCACCCAGTCATCGAGTGGTATAGTAATAACTAATAATATTGGAATGACGACAAGTAAGATTATTTATTATAATTCATAAAAATATAAACAGTTCTCAGTTCGGTTAGAAACGCTGATTTTTTGTACATAATAGTAAAATACGTAGTCGGACTTGAACCTTTTAATGATTATTGTAAATACTAAATAATCCTCGATAACACTAAGTAAACATAATTCCCTTCGCGCTATAACATGTATGTTTTTATATTACTACCAAATGCCAACTTTTGAAATAATATTATGTTTTAATAGAACGAATTATAAAATAAAAACATAAAAACTACAGAAAAAAAAACCAAAAGAAAGCAACCCATATACTCATTATTTATTAGACGTTAGTTCTAATTTGTATAATTACAAATTTAGATCGATAATCCAACGGCAGGCCAGGTGTCCTGGTAAGATATTAGGTATACTCGTACTTAATCATTAATTAAATAAAATATATAAAATCGAATTGTTTAAATAATTGTATCATTTGTTGAATTTCCGAATGGTTTATATTAAGACTATCAAATAAAATGAATAACAAATAAAAAATACATACCATATAATATAAATAGTACCTATATATTAAACTTAATACTTATAAATATAACACATTATCAATCATTTTTACACAATAACACATGTCAATAAAACAATAACTTAACTTTCCCAACACAGAAAAACTACTCCCAAAACAAGTATAAAATAATATTAATAAAAAAAAGATAGTTAATTAGGTACACAAAAAAAAAAATGATTTTTATATACTTTATTTTTAATTATTTAAATGCTACTTAAATAAATATAATTTTAATTACAATTATTATGGACTTGAATTTATAATTAGAACTAATACCTATATAAATATAACATAGGTAAATAGCAAATTTAGTCTTTATTTTCGTGGTTTCCGTTTATATTCAAATTTAACATTATTTCAACTTAAAAAATAATTTTATTATTATTATTATTTTTTTTTTGTAAATTTATATTTCTTTTTTACGATATTTAGATAAAATATTATGTATATAAAATCCTCAAAAATATTAATATCTTGCTGATAAAAACGCATTCATTTTTAACTTACAAGTATATTGCACGTGAGTCAGACTAGTCAGAATGAAAAAACGCACATTTTTATGTACAACGCAAGTTCTATTGTAAAATACTATTTTTGCTAATTTAATTTAATATTATATTTGATACCAACCACTTAATCTCAACATACAAAACCTAAAAACCTAGAGATACAGTAAATTCTTATTTTATTTATAATTATCATAGATAATAAGGTAATAAACATAATTTCTTATCATTTATAGTACCTAATTGCATTGTCTTGAGCGCCATAAGTTCGCCTATATATCTCCACATATTATAACGTCTACGTCACACAACTAGATACAAAACGCACGCGATTTGCCGTTTTTACCGTTAGAGCATATCGTCAGCGTCGCGGTTGCCGACGTAGTCCAGTACCTAACCTATATTTTGTTATTATTATTTTTATAATAAACAATAAATATACAGATATACTGTTAGCAGTTTTCTTTCTTCCGTACGAATCGAACAACCATACGCACCGGTGTTATATTAAAGTTCACTCGGCACGGCGATGGAATACCGGCGTACGGATAATAGACGAAAAAGACGAAGAAGATTGAAGAATGAAGAAAAAATGAGGTCGCCCCTATGCGCGATCTGTTCGATTCGCCGTGTACACAGTACACACAGACGTAATATGGGTACAGCGTATATACCAGACCATACCTACATATATAAGTCGCACTTACATATATATATGATATAAATCATTCCGAACAGGTACCCATTATTGTCGGTCGTGTACGAGCACGACTTACCTATATATAATATATATCTACCTACATACACTGCAGCAGCAAGTTTGCGAGTACGTCGTCGTCGTCCCACAAAGGAATAAAAACCGTTTTGCGATATCGTCTCTGCCGATGGATTCAAAACGGTCACTGTATATATTATGGCCACGATTTTTTTTTTTTTTATATTCGTCACGATAACAAGTATATATATATATATGTACTATTATTATACGATAAACGCGCCTATATTTTAACACGTTTATTTAATTTTTTTTTTGTTCAAGCAAAACCCGGAATTTGTTTGGAACCATATGAATTTTTTCCAAATCGAATTTCAATGATTTAGGCGATGTAAATAAATTTGAAAAAAAAATTAACCAAATGTGTACCTATATTTTATTAGACTTTAGTTTTAATCACACATTTAAATTAATAATAACTGTCATATAAATTAAATTTACATAAAGTTGCATTTACATATATCCAATTCAAAAATTTTTTTTAACTATTTTTTGTATAATCAACCTATATAATCATATTTTATTTATACATTGATATATAATATATATATATATGGTCATAATTTACAATTTATATTGATGCAAAATTTAATTGTATTTTTTTTTTTATTATACTTTTATAAAATTGTTTTGATTTACTAATTACATGTCCTGTATTTTATTTATTAGGTCCTATTATTATTTATTTATTTTAAGGAATGAGTATGAGTATTATACAAACTCACCAGGATACTGATCGGTTGGATTTTTGATCTAAATTTGTAATTAGAAAATTTAAAACTAATGTTGAATAAAATATAACAAATTATAAAAATGTAGTTTTTTATTCCCTATGATTTTTCATGTTTTGGTTTTATTATCGTGATTCCTCAATACTCTCTATGCTGTTGTAACTTCTATTGAACCGCTTTAGCATGAAGTAACAAATACGTCTTATTCAACGTCTGCATTATTATATCTACTAACACATAGGTACATTATAATGTGTTTCCAAAATAGTTTGCATCAAAGGATGACAATGCGTATAATATGTTTAATAAACTATAGCAAATACAAAAACATTAACACAATTAAAATGTTTTAAGGTTCAAACCAAAATAATTAAATTCACGGAAAAATAGTTCCAAATGCGCAATTTCTATCAAATGAACATGTCCGAAAACAGACAATCGAAAACACATTTTACGCATGGTTTGTTCAGATTTCGTCATTATGCAATACTATTTTTTTAACTTAAAAACCGTTGATTTGTATTTCATGGCATATCAAAGACCCGTTACCGTTAATGATCATACAGTGCAGTAGAATGTGTACCTTATTGAAAAAAATCGTATATAGTATAATTAAATTATAATTTCATGAGTCTCGTATAACCATCAAGGTTATATACGTATATATTATAATATAGTATCTTTTATAGTTTATGATGTTTTATGCCCGCGGTCAACAGTTTAGGTCTTTGTCCTACGCACGTCTTGTGGCCACTAATTCGATCGACTTTTATGTACACGAAATATATTTTGTTGCTTTTATCATGATGTAAATTGTAAGTGTAATGTACATATTATTATAACGATAATGTATAATCAGTGATTTAGATTAATAATAGATATATTTTTTAATTTAAATACACCTCAAAGTACATGAATAATCGATTTTTAAATCCAAACAGCCAAATTTACAAATTGACAGAATTTTATATTTGATAAAAATCACTATATACCGATTCCTCGTCATGAACTACAATTTTGTTAAATTTTTCAATATTTCAATGATATGTGGCTAAGTAATAGCTTCCACAAAACTAACGTTTAAAATAAACATTGGAATATAAAAAGAACTTTAGTACACATAAAAATAAAACGTAATATAATACATATTATTATATACGCATATTACATGAATATTAAATTAAACACCCACAAATTAATATAGCGAAACTAACAACGAAAACCGTGCCAGTTGTGGAAAACCACGTACAAGCACTATACACAACTGAGTACTGACATAATACTGCATGTGGTATTGCTCAAACGCCGAGAGTCAACAAATCCACATTTAGAATCGAAAAACGTAATTTATTGAAAAAATGTCTGCACATGGCATGTAAATCGGAAAGAGCTAGCCGAGTAAAATGTGTTACAAAAAGCACAAGGTACGTACGACGCGTGAATCTATATCGCGATCGGTTCGATTTGAATGCATCAGCGGAATTTTCAATTCTCAGACGACAGACTCGTAAAGTAAGTGTTTTTGAACAGCTCTGGGCGATCGATCGATCAATAGTGATGAGACAATATTTACAAAAATAAAATTATGATATTGTAATATTGTATGTATTCACAATGATGATATGTGAACGAGTGTAGTGTATATAATATCACGATGTCGCGTTTCTGAGAACAGCCTTATGTGCGCCGTTAAAAAAATAATTAATAATTAATATGGGTTTAGTTACGAAATTCTGTAAATGAATGTTTAACATGTGCGTGTAAAAATTACCTATATAGGTAATTATACAGCATATTATACTTCACGTTTCGGAACAAATTAGTGTACCTATACATAAATTCAGGATGGACCAACCCGTCAGAGCACTTGTTCACGAAAATTGCGTAGGCTGCAGATCGCCACGTGTATGTATACTGTATAAGTGCCTATTTATATAATATATATATATATATACCGTATATGCACTATATACGGTATATATGGGTACACACACTCAATACGATAATGTATTATTATTATTATTATTTAATTAACGCAAGAGTGAAGTTGAAGGCAACAGAAAAATATTTTATTCTTCTCTTGTCTGTTTTCTTTTGGACCTCTCCCAGAAGCACTGGCCGGAGGACAGACGCGGGCACAGGCAGGCAACCAACCAACCAGTTCGGAAAAAGACAAATATCATAAAACAACAAATTGTTCTACATTAATATACACCACCTATGCCGTACTACTCCTACTGCTGTAACTGTGTAATATACAGATTTAAAGAACACAGTAATTTCGAGGTATAGAGTTGCGGTGAATATGGCCACGTGCTGTTTAATATTATACCGCTTGCGGTGACCGCCGACCGGCGGAGGTGGCGGTTGTAGGGGAGACGCCACTAGAGAAAACTGGAGCCACGTGTTATTCTCATTTTCATCGATCGTCTAAAAATACATGGTATATAGGTAGTATGATATACTCATCTCTGCTGCACAATATTATTTCGATATGACTTAATAAAACAATAAGAACTTTGTTACGTAAACGTACCTATCGTATATTATATTCATCGCGAATACTGTACTTGTACTCGTATTATATTATAGCAATATTATGTCCATAATTCCATACTATAGTCCTGCAAATGTCCGATCTAGCAGTGAACGTGATCAAGCTTAAGTTTATTATAAAAATCAATAAAATCATTTACCACTAAATTATTCGTACGTCTGTATACGACGTTAAGTAAATTTGTCTACGTGATATAAATTTATTCTAATAAAACACACAAATAAAATTATAATATTAATAATATAATGGATTACTCAATTCTGTTATTAGATAAAAATAAATCAGAACTGAGTCAAGCCAAATTAGAAATCAATATTGAATAATTTTCCTTCGGCTAAATGTTGGCAGTTCCAAAAATTATTTTTTACTAGTGTAAACCTATATTTAATTTTTAAAACTCGTGAATCTCTTAACCTTGGTAACGATGGTCAACGGTATTTAGTATATTATATAACGAGAAAATTACGTATACCGTAATAACCGTCAAAATGTGCAAAAAAATCTTCCAAACTATAATTATCATATTATTATTTAAATACCTATAGTCAATTAATTTTTATTGTTGATCTTACATGCAATATATAAGTAATCGACATCGAGAAAAAACGAGACCGATCACAATCCCTCAAGCGGTTTTCGCGATTTTATTTCGTTGTAATATTTTTTAATTGAAGACGCCCAATCTATATTATACAGACTCACAGATACCTAACCATATCAAGTATATTAATATAATATATATATAACATTTATTTACTTATCGCCACGTCATTTCTGTTAAGTCTGGCACGATTATGACACTCTGATAACAAGCTGTTTTACAATAATCCGAATAATTTTGATCTGAAGACTGATGGTGTATGGGTACCCGACATTTTTGACTAGGCACATATGTCATAATAGCCAACTCTCCGTTTTTCACAAACAACTGTTTTTTTCTCTTCCTAATCTACGTATTATCGATAAAAACGTGTTTTTGATGTTTCGTAATGTGTATGTAAAAATACAACACAAGTAGTACCTACCTATATTTCAGGTATTATTATAATTGCTATATCGTGATTCATCACGAAACCCGTTGTATTTTTTTATTTTTGTACAGGGAGCGTACACACCGTAACCGACCAACCGTTTTATTTTGCTTCCGTTGGTAATAATTTTTAGTTTGATTATTTCCTCTATGCGGAGTATTTTTAATTATGTCCTTATATTATATGCGAGTCCTGGGCAGGTTTTCAGGAAAATTCTGTGCTATCCGTACACTCAATGTACCACCGTGTCGAATTAATCTTTTTAAGATGCTTTTAGTAAATACACAGCATATACTATAACGAAACGCGAAGACAAGGATAGAACAAGGAAAAAAGGAATAAGAGAGCGTCCAAGGACAAATTTCGTTACACGAAGACGTGTAAACATATTATATGATAATATTATATAGGATCGCACTCGATCGCGTGACGAGCTGAATATGACAGCCCCGAGACGGAATGATAGATAGTGTAATATCGTGGAAATGTAAAACCAGCAGCAGACAGAAACACTATGATGTACCGACGGAGAACAAAAACAATATAAAAAAAACTACATTTATTTCGAATCAAATGAATTGACATTTTATTCAATAACGGATCGAATTTGCAGTAAATTTGAGCACTATCCAAAGCAACAATTTTTTAAACCGGTATCGGACAAATAGTATATCGAGGAAAATTGTATGTTTATATTTTATCAAAAATCACATCTGGACGAGATGTGACGAAGATTTTAAAATCGACTCGTTCCTATGTAATTCTTTGTTAATGGTTTTAATTAAAATATGGTAATCGACAGCGTGTCGTTGTTACTATCGTGCGATATCGGAAATAATGAATGAAAATCGTGCCGTCGACACAACGAATAGTCGTGCCGAAATCGACGATGACTAGCTTTTCGAGTATGACGAATCGACCTCGTTTACAACATCATACTGTATACTACACGCATTACGCATAAAACCGTCGTCGTTGACACTTTTAAAAGTCAATATATCTTTTTTCACAAGAAAATCCTTATTCACGCAGCAAACTAGATGAAATATAATTCAACACGCAACCAGATGATTGTGAGTTCTTTTTTCTCTCTTGTGCTTTCTCACGCTTGGTTACAGGATAAAGAAAAAAACAATAGTGTTATAAAAGCAGTCGGCACAGACGTGCACATAGTATAATATACGGTTGAGTGTGCGTTTAGCCAGTTTTGGGTTCCGGTTAACAAAACGAGATAATATGAAATATATTTCTACGTACGCCAGCGACATTGTATCATCATGATACACGTAGAACAATAACCGTGGTAACTGAACACGACCAGAACCTACGTAAGTTCACACAGCGTGTTACTATAACAAGGGTATAAAATAAGTATTATAAATTATTATGGATTTATAATATCATAGGCGTCTCTCTATAGTTTACGAGAATACAGTTTTATGGGGTACACGTTAACGTGAATATAACCGGACAATATTGCAGGTCCTCGTGAAACGATAGTAAAAAAAACTCCATAAAAAAAAAAATAAAAAATTCAAAATACTAAATAAAAAAATAAAAAAGTTAAAAATAATCCAAGGAAAACACCAAATGTTACAAATTTTTAATTTACACGTTCAATTTTTTTTTTTAATTTCTAACACATTTATTGTGACCCATATCAGTTGTCTGTAAAAAGCCACAAACATAAGTTTATCGATTCAATGTCATCATTAATTTAAGATCTATGATGTGTAGGTATATATAGGTACAACTTAGTACTATATTATTGTGCAATTTATGTGGTGCCGTATAAATACTATAAATGGTACCTATGAAGTTTGCTTTTTTGGATAGTCTATTTTCTCTATGATTTAATACATAGGTAACCTACCGTAGGTAATTTTTATTATTTGTATTGAAATAAAGAAAAAAAATATATATATTTGTAAGTTTAATTTTTTCTCCGTGAATTATTTTTTATTTTTATTTAATTTGTTTTTTCAGCTTATCGAAAAAACGTAATACGTAGATATAATAATTGACTCTGGTATAATTTTACACACCGGCAATAAATTGGTTCCCGTCCAATTTTTTCTATGCAATAGATTTGATTAAAGATTTTTTTGCAGCATAATACATATTTACAAATGCAAATTAAGGTATAACTTAACATCATTAAGTGTTGGGCCACACGATACGGCGTCACCACATTTATAGTAGAAAAGTTTATCGCGACACCGAATAGGTCATTTTCAACGGCATGATACATTTTTTCACTGGACGTGCAGAACAATAATTAATATATCATGAATCAATAACTAATAATTAAAATTATTTATTTTTTTTTACAAATCAAATTTCCAATTCACTAACAGAAAACTTATGAAAATACAATAAAATTCGGATAACGCAAATCGCTACGATTTATTGATCTTGTGGTGAAAATGTAATAAAACAATGACTATTGCACTTTGCGACTTCTAGATTAACAATCTGCAGCAGTAAAGGGAGATGTATTATTTTATAGAAATTTTTTAAAAATAAATTTTATCGTTTATGTCGACACATTGAAAACCGTATATGGGTTTTAGCGAGACATCAATCGAAATTAATAAATAATAACAATTATTATTACTTCCCCGCAGTGTTCGTTTCGTAAACGATAAACCGATATACGCTAAACCATTTTGTATTTTACGATCTTAATCTATAAAAATGTGATGCAATACCGCACAATAGCGTTTTCTAACCAAGCATTATATTAAAATTAAATACACACGTCATAATATATCATATTATAAATTTTTTTTTGTAGTATTAAGTACATTTTGATAGGGGTTTTGTTTGACATGTGAGATGGTTTTTTAGAATTTGTATTTATTGCAAAACAACCGTATTGACAAAAAAAAAAACATTTATCAAAGCGTTATGACTTAAGGCTAGCCCCCGCATGATTATTAAGAAATATTTTAATGATGAATGATGATAAAAATATTAAACTTAAAAATATGTCGACTTGGCATTAAGAAATTATTATATATATTTTATATAATTATAACCTATAGGTACTCAGTACTCTTTATTACACCCTAACGGATGATAATATTATTACTATTAACAAATGTGTATACCTACGTCTAAACATTAGACGTAAATATATATAAATAATATAATATGTACGTTATTCACAAGAGATTTTTAAAATTGTTATATAAATGGCGGTTCAATAGCAGACGATTTGGATCATTATTATAGAAAAATAATATTTTAACACATAAAATATTGATTGACGATGGCATGAAATATTTTTAATTAACGTTCTAATATAATAATTATAAAATAAAACTTATATTTATATAAAAAATAATGTTTTTTACTTCAGGCTGAATTCAATTTTCAACGAGTATAGTAATAATTACAATTTATTACTAAGTGATATTATGTTATAATATAATAAATACCTAACAATTATTGTCTACTGTTATGTTTATTAATGTTATACATAATGTAATCGTTTTGGAGATGTGTTGTAATTTATTGAAATAATCGAATTTTTTTTTCTGTACCTAAAGAAGTACTATTTCTGTATGGTTATCTCTTCGTAGTTCGTAGACAAATAACCCGAAATCCGTCTACAGCGATCGCGATGTCCACACCTTAGCCAGCGGGGCGTAGGGTACGTAATTTCCATTATAGATAGTATCTTGCAGAAATATTATTCAACGAACTTCTGTTGATACAAAGACGCTAAAAATAGCTTCAAGATTATGACCAGTAATTAGAAGAGCTACCTACGAAATTATGAATATTAGTTTATATATACCTATCACCTATGCCTACGCAGAATTAAATGTTATCGATTAGTATTTTATATATTAAAGCCTTGTACAACAAAATACGGATATGCAAATCGCAAGACTTAGGATAAAATATTACAGTTACAACGATCCGTAAAACCCAAAACGCATTAAATATGTAAATGTATACATAAATATTAGGTACCTATACACTATATAAACAACAGACACGTGCTTTGATTCGAAGCGTCTGCTGATGCCTGATTATACCAATGACAATTTTATTCGTTCATTACATCTGTCCTAGACTATACGAATGACTTATAAAACATTGAAATACATCAAACGTCTGGCATAATGACATTGAAATGTGCGTACTCCTCAATTACGCCACATGTATCTGACAATGTTGTATACTAGGTATATACTTGTATAATACATAAACAACCTACAACAATACTTATATAATCTGTTTAATAGAGTTTACACTTTACGAACACATTGATATTTCCGACTTGTGTAATGAATATAATATCGAGTTAGTCTTAGAAAATATTATCATAGCATTCCTGCATATTTTATTGCCTGGAAAAATTTCGGACAACGGAACAAAACGAAAAGAACATTTTTGGAGTGTTTACAGGGATATCGATGTAAAATAAAATAAAAACCGATGCGCCTGCGATGTCCGGATACGATATACCTACTCAATGTTTTCGTGTGTAACTTAATACAAATAAAAAAAAACTACGTTTTATTATTCGTAGTTCGTAGAGACGTATAATTAATACCTCTACCTACCTATAAAAAAAGGTTGACAGATCGTCTAAAATTATTCAACAGGTTTTGAATAAAATTGTTTAAATTAAACCACCGTCATACGTAACATTGTTATTACATTGCGGACATGACAGAATTTGATTTGACCGATAAAAACGAACCGTACCGTCATGGTTATTTTCCGAGAATACAGTGAATTCTGTAAACAAGTGAATTACCTATATTATGTGGGTAGTCTGCATAATACGACGTATTGAAGAAGAAAAATCTGTCCACGCAACAGCAGATCCTCGAAAATGTACGCGAGTGGCGAGTTTCGCGAATGAAATAATAATATACGTACGTCAGTAAAAGTCGAGACACATATTATTATAATGTACAGACCAAAATATTCTTCGTTATCCGTAAACACCTGCAGCTGTAAAACATATATTCATCGGCACGGCGACAACATCCTGCGAACCGTTTCCAGAGACCGCGTGTGCGGACATACGGCGCGATATCGAATTACCGGAATAACAACGATAGGACACAACAATAATATAAGTACAACGTGTGCGAATTGCAAGTATAAGGATTCGGCCGATCGGAAGCGTAATCGAGCGGAAACCGTAGTACGCGTGGCGCGTTATCCATCACGGGGGCTTATATCGTAACCGGCCTATACGATATTATACTTGGATAAGTCGTAGGAAATATATTTTTTTTAATATTCGATCGAAACGCGCTTAGAATTTAATTCTCAAATAAAATAGTTTTGAGCGTAGAAAAAAGGTAATAATATATTATCCGAATTGTCACGTGTTTCGACAATAATCGGTCAACGAAATACGCATAATTATTCGTATTATCATAAAACACGATAATATTGCAGTTACAATAATGCGCGTGTACGCGCCAGCGGTGTGAAATTCTTATTCTTTAACACGCGCGTACAGCAATAATATTACAGCCGACCGACTGATGGTAGTTTTTACGACGGTCGTAAAAACCGACGGCGGACGGGAAAGACGAGCGGAAAAAAAACCTACGTCCGACCCTTTTTACATACCTGCAGCGATCGGTGTGCAGCATGCTGACGGGTCCCGCGGCGACGGCGGCGGTCTTTTGTGTCGATCCAAGAGGGGCTGTTACCGCGCCACCACCGACGCCATTTACGGACGTTTTCTCCGACGTTTCGACATAATGGACATACTATTATTATATATACATGCGCGTTCCCGGAATGCACCGCACCGTTGTCTTTTTGCACGTTGAAAAGGTCGTACCTTACACGTGAATCGATAAATCGGATGTATAATACGTGGTACACTGGTGCATTATAAGTCCAAAGAGAATTTCGTATTATTTAACACACACGCCCGTATAGGAAATGTTTGTGCGCTGTAGAGTACACGTCTTTACGATCGCTCTTCTAGCTATAGATAGTCCCGAAAAAACCTTTTAATTGTCGCGCGCGTAAACGTGTAAAATACTCATAGTTTTATTCGAACGCGACGTTTGATAGGGACATTTCCTCTACTACAAGCGTTTTCCACCAAGAACACCGAACGCGGCTGACCGTGTCGCTGAGCAGCAAGAAAAATTAACATAGAATTTGCATTTTACAGTAAATAACACTAAACGCGACCATCCTACACCGGTACTGGAATAAATAATAATATACCTATACAAACAATGAACCCGACAAAAATGCAAACCTACAAAAAAAATTACCTCTATACGAGACTCACGAAACCGTGTTATTGTATTACCGTACGAGATCACATACCACACGATGATAATATTTTTTTTTTTTTTTAACTGTTCGTCAGGAGTTTTTAGAAACATTTTTTTTTTCCACTCAATCCAATCCGATAATAAAATGACACTGAAAAGTCATACCACCGATAGATGCTGAATTGCGCATTTATACTTGACTCGACTAGATACTAAAAAATTCCGTTAAATAAACGAGAGTTTTTTAGACGATTCCGTCACCGATCCCTTCCCTTCCCGCGCGGGGTAGGTATTATTTCTGTATTTTTTTTTACCGAACAACCCCCGAAATGGGACACATGTTAGTATATATTACTGCAGATGAAGTAGTACACCCGACAGTATTAAGTGTCACTTGGTTTTCGATACCTACGCATTATTAAATTATCGATGTTCAACAACTCACCTCGGCCGAAGCTCGGAGACAGGCGGCCCTCCGGCAGATGGGGAAGTGGCGCGGAGGTGGCGGCCACATGAAGATCAGCACGACCAGCGTGACGAGCAGGACGACGCACGTGAGCACTGCGGCCACGGCCACGGCCAGTCCCGTTCTGGAGAAGCCGGTCTTGTCCCGGAGCTTCTGCTCCAGACTAGTGGCGGCTGCGAACGCGTGGAACTTTCCGTTGCTGGTGCCGTTGTTGTTGTCCGCGGGCGGCGGTGGCGCGGCCACCGTACCGTTGTTCTTCTCGGTAATCGGCGTCGAGTCGGACGGCTTCAGACAGGGTTCGCGTTCCTCGTCGGCCGCCGACAGACAACCGTCGGGTTTGTCTTGCATCTCAACGTTCTGACCGCTGTTGTTGCGTTCTTGCGCCATTGTCGTCGTCGTCACTTCGCAGCGGCGCACATCTGATGGACCACCAACGGCTGGATGGCAAATACGCGCACTACCCGCGACTACGGCGGTGTCGGTGTTGCAAGTATAGATCCGGTGCAGACGCGAACAAGTCGCGGGTTCGGAAAAGGCTGGCAAAAAACGGACACGCGAACTCGGTCGAGTGAAAATTAAATAATAATATTTAATTCGTACTGCTCGCGGCGCTAACCCGTTCGCTAATGTTACGACGGTGTGTAGGTATAACGTTATAATATTAAACGATCGATAAAAGTCCCTATCGGTCGCCGGTAGCACGACGGAACGACAATATTAAAGTAATGTTAATATGGTACAAAGGTTCCCGTTGTCTGCCGTGGTGTGTGCAGGAACGCGACTGAGTACTGACACCGGTGGCGGCGGCTCACTACCAGTTTGGCGGGAAAATCAGTGTTGCCAACGCGCCAGCCCGTCGTCCGACCTATACGGCCAATACGGCGGACGCTGTAACGATATTACGCGCTGCACCGTCGTGTCCCGCTTACAAAATAATGTAACATTAGTTGTTGGCTGCGGGATGCGGCCATGTGGGTAAATAATAATATTATAACATATTTTGTATATACAATTGGAATATTCGCTTATAGTCGCCCCGATCGGTTACTGAGCCATAGACGCGAACGACTAATTGTTCTAGTCGTCTACAGGCCTTATTTTGACGGGTAGTAAACACCCGAATCGGTCAGCTTGAAGTACTAACTTAATGAGCATAAAACTATGGCTATCAGAAGTCGCGGATAAACGTAAGTAACCACTACCCTAATATGCCCATACGTATATTGATGTGTTTCTTAATTTATACCGCCGAATCGCTAGTGCACGTCGTATAATATAAAAACTGGAAAATATTGTAGTCTTGTGTTCAAACTGTTCGAAGGTATAGTTACTAGTTTAAAAAATTTGATTCAAATGTTTAAATGATGATATTAATTTAATATTTCCGATAATGTCGTTTAATAATAAACTAATAAATGCTTGCGTTCACTTTAAACATATTTACCTAGATCGGTACCATCTCCTTCGATCCCTCCACGAAAAATATCGAAGTATTCGACAAGTCCTAAGAGTAATATGTTTTTTGAAAATCAGATTAAGACACGGTTTGGAGCTAATGGAAATAAATCCGATAGTATTAATAAAGTGTATTAGATCTAATAAAAAAATAAATAGTATCTAAAGTGCCTACAATAGCTTTTGAAGGGTGTGTCGCCTCGTCGTCTCGGGCAATCACATTATGCAGGCCCTTTGTTTTGTATAGATACAGTTTGGTTGTGTTTTAATGGAAGACTTGTTTTTTTTTCAGTATGGTAAATTCCGAGCAAAGTGATTATAATGAATTGATTGTACAGTGATATGCGTTTTATTATACTTTTTCTAATTGAAAACTTTGAGGGTGGTTTTTGTTTAAAAATTTAATCTATATTATATCATTATGTGCCTTGGAATATCAAATTTAAAATTTTACGTTTTTTTTTCAAATAGTCGAAAAGAATATAATTATATAAAAAAAAAATTTTATTTATAGTAACATGAAATTAGTAATGTACGTATTATACTATTTTATTGTGCGACAATGAGAAATTTTGAAATTTTTCGACAACATTTCCACTTACCTTATTATTATATTATAAAAGTTACATACATTATAAATATATCATAAAATATATAATATATTATACTTTGGTAATTACAGTTTTCGTTCAGATTCGTTTTTCGAATGCAATGATTTGTTATTGAATTCAAATAATTCAACACGTAGGTAGTAGGTAGTATGTACCTACATTATACAGTGACTTGCTCGATGACAGTATAATAGACACTCGACATATTGTAGAGCAGAGCGTCCCCCATTTTTTTAGTTAGGACTAAGTTGAAATTAAATGTAGTAATGGTAGTTAAATTAATAGTTAATAATCTCCTTTATAACATATAATGTAGATAAAGATAAGTAAAACTTTAAGGTATTAAAAATAAAAGGAATAAAAAGAATTGATCAACTATGTCGCAAATCAAAGTCGTACTTCAATCCCCCGAAATGTTTTCGTGTTATATTACGTGGTTGTAAAATAACCATATATATTATAATAAAATTAGAACACACGTTTTTAGCTTAAAACCCCTCCCGAAATTAATTTCCAGTTACGGCCTTATCGCAAATTATTGTTAGATAAAAACATTATGATATTTGCAGTTATGTTATGTACATAAAATATTAATTCCCAGGGATCCCAATATGTATGTAAGTATTATAATATATAATGCAGTGTTGGATGTGTTGATTGCTATAGGTATCGTAATATATCGTATTACGTGACTTGTCCGTCCGCAAATATGAACCACGCACTGAAGTTACCTAGAGTACCTATCTACCATAGGATAAAAATTATTTTAACAAAAAATAAATCCAACCATTTATTACGCACGACACGTTTAATCCTATCCAAATATCCAATTGAAATGCTCGAGCCGCGTTGTACGACGGACTAAAATATATTATAATATTCATATTGAACCCGTTGGCCGCGTGTTTTATTGTTCACGTCGATCGTCTTCATAGGTCATGAGTCATAACTGGCATACATGTATTATGTATATTATACAGATATTTAATAAAAGAAAAAAATTAAAAATCATAAACACTTAAATAATAAAACGTAACTATGTAACTAACTATACTTTTACCTATTATCATCATAAATGATTTCAAAAGTTGATTATTGGAATACATATTTGCATTTTAAGCTGGTAAATCTGTTAGAGTTTTATTTAATTTAACTCGTTATTAATATTCTTGCTATAGTTAAAATATTTCCAATAACCGAAACGTATAATCTTTCGAACTCCGAAGCAATGTGTGTTTATGTAAAATGTAAATCCCTTCCCACACACAAATATGAGACATCCAACTAAATAGATGGAATGAGGCTTATTTTCCTTATAAGTATCTATACTTTTATTTTAGTTATTATATTCCACTGTACCGGCAATATTTTTCTACTTACAAACCGATATTCTGTAATGCCTTCCATAAAACTAACCGCCTTTGTATTTTCCATATTTTATAACATCAATTTATTACTGTGAATTCTAACGTTTACAAATAAGGTAATGATAGTTAAAAATACAATTAAAAGTAATAACTAATAACAAATTTTATCATTATAGGTTAGTGTTAACAATTTAACATTACCTAAATGTTTGGATTAAATGTATGCGTGTATAACTAGCTCGTTAAGGAAACTGTAATCGTTTTTGTTATACTAAAAAATTCATCTTTTAAATGGCCATGATTCAAAACACGACCTATTAAATTAAACAAAATAAACTTAGTTGTGAGCGTCTTATGATGCCTATCAATTATTATAGCAGACTTATTACTATATTAATAAACTCAAAAACGTTTGTTTCCTCATTACAAAGTTGATTAGCAAAACGAAGAATATAATATATGATATATTACACATCTAATTGTATTTTGTATATGTTGTTTCTTTTTTTAAAGTTTTCTCTGCTAAACATTCCTAATATATAAGTCTATACAAATTCAAATTTATTTTCATTGTTTTTACGTAGAATTTTGAAAAATTTTAAGTTTTTTTAATTTCTTTTTTGTTTTATTTTCAATTTGTATTTTGTATTGCTATATAATATATGATGTTGATGTTACGATCTAGAAATATAATTCACCACTTCACCAGATGTATACAGAGAATAAAAATAAAATTGTTTTTATGGATTTTAACGTTGAACTATGATAATATTTATTGAGTTTACATATTTTTTAGAAAATTATTATTTAGTATGCACGAAAAAAAAAGATACCTAAGTATTAAAATAATATTGAAATATCTGTATAAACTTATTGAACTTTCTGGGATATTTAATATTTATTATTTGAATGCAAAATATAAAATGGTTTAATATAATGTATATGGTTATTTATATTGAAGAAAACCAATTATAATGAATAATTATTATTGCATCAACATATTCATTTAAGTGATAAGTTCCCATAAGTCGAAAACCTTTATATATGTTTAGCTACGTATACGTTAGTAGAAGTTAATACGCAAGTATAATAACCAATACCCGGATTTTATATTATGCAAAAAATACTCAAATATGCACTATTATTATAAGTAAGTATGTGTCTTGAAAAATAACAGTAAATCATTTATCTTTTATCTATTATTTTTTAATCACAAAAATTAATTTTAAAAAGAATGTTTACATTGTTTAATACAATAAAAATTTGAAACACGTAAAATTTCGATAAATAAAAATTAAACTAGATACAGTGTTAATTGTTTTTATAGTTTTACTTCAGTTGACTAATAATTGTTCGATGTTCGTTATACACGTACGTTGCACCAAAAACAATGAAATCGATAAAACGTAAAACTAAATAAATGTATAATATCTATTATAATTGTTAACTACCCAAACCGATAAAATAATCGTAGATTAGATAGTGAAAAACCATTATTTTCTACTATCGATATTTAGGTGATTCATATAAAAGTAATTTACGTCTGAATTCAATTCTATTCATTCAATTATAAAAATTAACAAAATAAGAAATTCGATTAAAATTTAAACGCAAAAATATATTAGTCGAATTGGTAAAATATGCAAAATAAATTTCCATATTAAAATATCTTATATCATTATGTAAATTTGTAACTGACTTGAATATTTTTTTTTCGAATAATATATTTTGTAAAATTAAATATTTGCTATAAAACCCCAGCCAATCACTAATAATAAATTAATAACGAAAAATTCAACTTACTTTCGTTAGTTAGTAATTCCTAAATATTAATGTAATTTATAAATTTTTCACCGTGTTAAATCATATAAAATTTATTTTCAACTGCATCGTTTCCCTTAAATTAGAATATACGGGCATTAATATTCTTTTTGATCTTTTTTTCACCAGTAATATTGTCGTTAGAGAGCTATAAAATGTATCAAATAAAATTAACGACGTTCCTAAAACAATAAATTTAAAATTAGAATAACGATCATACTAAGTATTAGACCGTCGTTTATTTGTGAAATATTATAATTATTATATCCTTTGACATGTTTATATAGTGCTATGCATATAAAAATACCTCAATAGTTAAGGATGTGGATACACAAAAGACAAAAGATAGCATTTAAAAATATAAATAATAATTAATGTTTATTACTTATAAGTTATAAATTATAAATTATTAGTGTTATTACTTATTATTATTCGCATGTTATTGACTTATGTATAACACGAATACATGTAGCATGTAGGTATAAACTATACAGGAAAGAAATCGAAAAATATATCAATATACCAAAGAGCTTATTCAGTGGTGCAATACCCTAATAAACACAATTTTGGGTTAATAAATTATCGATATATATGAGGTTCTAACATATTATTTCATAATATTAAATTAAAAATATATATATGGATAGCTATAAGTGTTAAGTTTTAATTTTTTAAATTACACACACCTTTTATATTTTACTATTGATTTATAGTACTATACTATATAGTATCATAGTATTATACATACCCATGACTGTATGCTACTGGCTACTGCTACATATAACATAATATACATAATCTACAACATACTCGTATTTTTATATTATATTAATGTATATTGCGCCACAGAATAGTTTTATTATTATCGTATTAGACCGTGTTATGTGAATTTTTTTACACATATCATGACTTTGATATTTTAAATCAAATACAAAAATAGTTTATTATTGGTTATTGGTTTGACCTGGGCCTAATCTTGATATTGAGGGATCCAGTTATCGATACTTCCAACCCTCTACATAGTGACATCGAGCTTATTATGTTAGTTTGATTTTAAAATCTATAGCAAAATAGCCTAGGTAAGCTAAGCTAGGTATCATAAATTATAATAAAATGTGGTTATTGGTTAATCACTTCATATTATTTCTTGAATAATCGTATTTTTATCGGACGATAAACAAACAATAAATAATGAATGGCAAATTCTACCTATTCAATAAATGTTTCGAAAAAAAAATTTTAAAAGTTTCACCCAAGTATGTATAATTAAATAACGTAGTACGAGGATATTTATTTTAGTCTTAACAATATGACTGAAATGCCCTTCGTTAATTAAAGGTTTTTTTTGTATGTATAAAGACAAGTAATTTACGAATGACTTATAAATATTTATTAATTAACACAAACGTTACATTTAATTAACAGTTTGTTATTGAAATTAAAAAAAAATTAAATTTGTTATCACATTATTATTATTTTTTTACATTTATAAACTTTTTTGTTTATCTTCTATGGCATTACTTTATTATATTTTATTATATAGATATTTATTACTTTTCTATAGCAGGCATGTATTACACAAGTGTACAACGCATCCAAACATTTTAATTCAGAAAGGAGTTCAATTTAAGTTCTAAATACCGCTATTATTTACAAACCAAGAAGTTTTGTTGGAAAGTACAGTTATAGCCATGATATATTATTTAGCCAGAAAGATAGATGTGCACTAGAAAGTCTATTTTTGAGTAGGTAGTTAAAATCGTTTTATGGTTGTTTTGGGGACCATGTGCCGTATAGTCAGTGACTGTAATATGTGTTGTCTTCCTGTCGATATAATTAATAGTACACTATTTTAAAGACGCTATAACTAAATAACTTAAAATAATATTTCGGTCACCTACATAAAATAAAGAACAAATCGTCATTAAATTTACAATTGAATAATGTATATATATATATATGTACATTGTATATATACATTATGTTTATTATTTTTATTTGAATATTACTATAATAATTTATAATGTTCGTTCGACAGTTAATGATAATAATAATAAAACAATAACTAATTCTTTACAAACATTAATATGAATAAGTAGGTACTTCGATATCATACATTTCGGGTTTCAGCTTTACTAAAAAAAGCCTTAAATCTCAATTTTGAAATTTAACGAATAGGATTCAATTATACGTTTGTAAAATATGTATGATTGTATGATTTTTCATTAACCCAATTGATATTATAGATACCATAAATGAGAAATCACCACACTGTATTCGGAATTCTACTATTTAGCTACTGTTAACGTATGTATATGTACAACACGCGGTTTTATATTATTATATAGTTACGCCCATATAAGTAAATTTCCGGCCATGTAGTAATTATTATTGTTTTTTTAATCACGATAATAATATTATAAATACGCCAACCCCGAAGTTAATTACATTACGTTCAATGATCCCAAAAATCGATTTCGATTGTTTTTCTGTGTTTGATTTGGAATATTAGCTTTATATATAGCAGGTGCTGCGCATATTGTCCAGTAAAGTCACCGATCCTATTGTTTACTATCTAAATAAAACAAAAAATCCTTGACATAATTCAAGTACAAAATAATGAATTCATAACATAGGAATATCAACATAACAGCCATACAATAAGTATAGTTCTTATATAATTGTATAGATCCAATATGTAATATATCAAATATATGTACATATCATTCAACTCGATTTTTTCTTGATTATTCTCCGTGAAAATTTTATTGAATCATATTATTTTTCGATGTTGTTAACTATGAAAAAAATATATTAAGACATTTTATAGTCACAAATTGGTTTATTTATTATTTAGTAATAAAAATAATTGGTTTATATGTTTGTAACATGATATCTCATGTACATATTTGTCGGTAAAAATGATGAACAGTAAAAGCCCCAGAGAAATCATTGACTTTTAACACGGCTGTGTGGCCCCAAAATCTTATTTCAGATTGAGATATGATTTAAAAATTCTAAACATTAATTTGCGAAATCGTCACAAAACCAACTTAATGTACGGCAATTATTGATCTGTGTATTGTATCGTTACATTGTTATTCATGTTAGTCATATTATTTTAATAATTGGGTTTTATAACATAAACTGTTGTGTATTACAATGTTTGTTATTTACTATACTTACACGCATCACTCTACAGAATATATTATATTATATAATAATATTATATTATATTACCTATATTATATTCTTATGATATTGTACGGATATTTTTTTTCTTGGTAGGTACTCTTGTCTACCAGCATAAGAATTCGGTTATTTGGTGCTTTTTATATATTATAATGATACATTATAAATGGTAGTACTACTATATTGTATAACATTTTTATTTTATTAATTGTCATTTAATATAATCAACCTAATGTGTGCTAGTTATAAAAAAAGTTCTTTTGCGTAGAATTGGCCGGAGGAGAAGAATTGTAGGTTAGATATGATACTCTTATTTGCCCAAGTATAATTACGCAATTGAAACGTAAAATCGAATAATAGACCAATTCTAATATTTTCAAATTAGTGAATACACTCGGTTATTATACTACTTTTGCATAAATAAGTCAAGTAAATCATTTGTAATTTAAAATATTTAGTTTTGCTAATTTAAGTTTTTGTAATGAGTGAATGTGGCACATATGAATTTTATCCGGTAGTTAGACCACTGTCAATTTTCACAACCTATAATACTATAAGTATTAAACAAACATTAGACAATAAAGCTAATAAATAAAAAAATAATATTTTCTATTTAAACTATTGAAGTTATGACTAAACTATTTCATAGATGTATTGCAGTCTGAAACATAACTGTAATGTTTATATATGGCAAACGATTAATTGTTAAATTATGTAACTGTTGTGTATAATATATTTTAACATCGCTAATTAACTCGCGTCCAGGCTGTTGGATAATAAACAAATTCGATAAATGTTTCATTGCAACGCATTTAAAGTCGCTGTAAAAGGACAGCAATATTATATAATACAGTGGCGGATCCAGAGGGGGCGATTAGGTTCTCTCAAAAAAAATAGTTAAGTCCCTGATTTTAGTTTTTGACGTAATTATACTTCAAGGGTAACAAAATTATAGTGATATATATTTTTTTATTACTATTATCTACTATAAAAAATATATTTTTTGTTCTGTACGAGACTGTGTAAATTAACATATGTATGTACCTAAATAAATACTTTATCAAAATTAATGTGTGCCCTTTAAAAATCTCCCCCACCCTGTTATCTTGGTCTGGATCCGCCCCTGATATAATATGAGAGTGACATAAATCAACGTAAGTCAACATTATTGAAATGCAATTTCTGAATTATTTGATTATGGTGTTTTAAGTTGGTACCGATGAAAAATACAAGAAAAAACAATAACAAATAATATCCCATCGCGGCCGTCAGTACCGTGCTAATATAGTGGCCAACCGCAGGTTAGTGGTAGACGGTAATCGACTTGGACTGACAGCGCATCCACCGACACCTCGTGGCCACGGCGCACGTGCGGGGAAATCGGCGATACCATACGGCCAGTGGGCTGCGATACCGATCACCTCGACTCAAATCCGGGGGCCTAGAAAACCACCAGAGCCCCCGAGTATCACGCCCAAGACGATTTTCGTCCGAAACGTAAAACGCGCGTGGCCACGCGGCTTGGGGCCGACACGCGACATTGACATATTATATTCAAGAACGGGTTTACGATCGCGCAGACTATATTACGGGGCATCAGCCTGTCGAGAACGACCAAAACGCTACTCCGGCCAATCCGCCTGCTACCCAACATTTACGCGTCACTGCGGGTGACCCGGATACGGTTTTCCGGCAGTGGGTTCCATCCGGTTAGCTGCCGATGCTGATGGTCGTACGACGTCAGTCACCGGGACCGCTGTGCGGGCTGACGTTCGAAACGCGTTTTCACAGGTTTCACCGCCGCGGCTGTGGCCCTATCGACTACGCGCGGTGGACCGGTGACGGTGTGCAGACGATCGCGGATCAGAATATACATGACGTGGATATATCGCGATCAAACCGCGGTGATGTTGCGCGCCTCGAACAGCTGCGTGGCCGGCAGATTTCAGTGCCGGACGCGAACTCGGCTCGCGCGTACGGTCATCAGGCCCAAACTGTTTTCCGCGCATCAGGACCCCGCCGCGTGCAATAATACGTGTTCGGCGCGTCCAACACGTCCGCGAGCGCGCAATACGCCGCCCGTGCCGATATGCATCTAAGTGTGCGCGGGACCGTTCGGCGACGAGTGCAGGCTGTACGAGACCACGTGCACGCCGCGCGTTCGCGTTCCGCGCCGTTTATCGACTCTGCGGGTCGGCGCGCGTATGCGGCGGGCCCGAGATCGACCGCCTGTTGCGCGTGGTATCGAATTTGACTGTGGACTGTGGTTGTCGGCGTGAATATAATTAGGTCAGCGGCAACCCCAAATGGCGCCCGCGTGGTCGTTGGCGCGCGGCGGCCGTCCTCGACGGCTCGTGTTTACCTATTCGCGTATCCACTTTTCCCAATTTTGGAGTGTGACTGCGACCAGTTTTGTTTATAATCATTATTGTTAATTTTCATGACACGTTTTGTTTACCGTATATACTCTCAATTGTTTGTAGTAGGTATTTTTATCAATAAATCGCCGAGTAAGACGCAATCAGATACTATTATCCTGTGTACGTCTAATTAACGGAACACACACTCAAAACATTGAGCGATTTTGACGATCAGCTAAAGAGCGGAATAAAAGAACTCGTCGGTCCGTGTTAAGTACCAATAAATATTACTGATATTAGGTGTGTGAAGTCATGAAATCAACTTCCCCAGTTATTTTTAATTGTGATTTTTATTCAATCCTACCTAAAATAGGATTAGGTAAAATATGTTAAATAATTTCCAAATTTAAAATTTTATTAAACACCTTATAATCGAATATTATTATGTATTACGATTACTTCAACCCCTGAATCATTAAATGTAAGTAGGTATTTATATTTAAGCTATATTAGGTAAGCAATATTATTATGAGAAAAAAATATAACAAAGTAATCAATTCATTATATTATATAATTTCACAATAAGTATTTATTTTATTATTGTATGTTAAAATTTAAACTAATTAATTAATTAATTTCATTAGATTTTCTACAATTAAGTGTATAAAAATAAATTGACATTTTATTAAAAAGTATTTATAATTTAAAAAGAAAATATCTATCTCTACAAGTTAATAAAATGTATTCATTATTTTGTAAATAAAAAAACCATTTTAGAGTTAACTAAACATTACAGAACCGTAAACAAAAAAGTAGTGAACCGATGTTTTAAAAAAACGTTTTCAAAATCAATTAATGAATTAAATTACTAGTTAAATAACTTTTATTTTTTGTATTATTTTTTTGAAATTTCATATTTTTGATCTATAAATTATAATAACTAAAAGTGAAATGAATAATGTCATAATATATACTTATATAACAACAAAAAGTGAGATATAGACATATAGTAGTCCATAAAGCCCTAAAATTAGTATCTACATAGTATTTATCAATCGAAAATAGTTAAATATCTATATATATATATATAGGTTTATAACTAGGGCTCGGGACTTAAAGCATTTGCTTATTTTGATGGATTGACATAAATTGTAGCAGAGTGCTATGGAAGTGTATGTCATGTTCATAAGCGCAACTAGGGGTAGGCTTAGGCAAATCCTTCAAAGGTTACCTTTGGTTTAATATTGAGGTGGAGCTGTAGCCCCCCTTAAGATTTAGTACTAGTTGCGCCACTGGTCATGTTACAACACGTTCTATTATGAAATTTGAAAGTGCTTTTTTCAACGATTTTTCAAACAGATGCTTATTTCCAGTTTTTCTGATTATTTTTGCTTTATTGACTAATTTTCCTACTTTTTATTTTTTTATGATTTTTTTTTAGAAAATCCTTCGGAAAATCTATGAACAATAAGACAAAATGTCTCGGAAGTGAAGTTTGATTTTTTTATAATATTAAGATTTATTTTTTAAGTAAAATTTTAAGAGAAAATATGAAGTTTAGAGACCTATAATAAATTTTAAAAGATAAATATTTTTAAAAAAACATCTGAATATTTTTGATAAAATATTGTAAAGTTGCATTACAATATTAATTAAGACTCATATAGTTGTAGAAAATTGTGTAGTGTATAATTCATGGTCTCCCACGGGTCACAAAACTATTCTACTTCAAATTGTTATCCCAAATTTAAAAATTGAAATTATTTAGTTGTACCAAGATGTTTCCATAACATAATTGACATATTATTATGATTAGGCGTAAGATAAAATACACACGACCTCGTTACCTAGCAAACCGTGATTTATTATATGAAACCTATTGTTTTACCAGTCAACGTCATTGATCCTTTGATATCAAATAGCACACGGTACATACATTGTTTTGTACTATTCAAAAACCATACAGTATTCTCAATATCACGATATATGGTTAACCTTATAACGAATACAAATTTGCCGTTTAATTGTATAGGTAGTATAGGTACTTACAAATTACAATATACATATAGCATGTTGTATAATATAGTATGAATAATATAAATTATCATATTTACCTAATCGATGTGGGTATTTATTTTCACGTCATCGATCGTAATATATGACTATATCTCTATATAAATATTATATTACGATCAAATTTATAGATTTAGTTTAAGTAGAAAATACAACACTAATGAATAAAAACTACTAACAAGCACAATACATTTTTTTTAAAGTTTGATCAAATAATACTTTCTATTTGATATATTTCATACTATAAAGTATGCTAGTAATTTATTTATTTATTCTAAAGTTGTTGTTGAGATTAGATATTCGTATTGAAATATTAATTAAAAAGAAAGTTTCACATTTTATAATTTATTGTTATTTTATACTGGAAACCAGTCCGTTTTAAATATGGACACTTGACTTGCACTACAGTTATCGACTAAAAGGCGGATCAATTTGTTGTATTGGTAAGAATTTAGAACACCTACATAAATTTCTTAGTGGTAGTATCAAAACCCTAAAATATGAAAATATTTTGATAATGAACTAAAAAGAAGAATTAAAAGAAACCTGGTTTATTTTCTATAGAGTATAGTAGATACATAAATGTTAATTTGGGTATTTAATAAGATAGTAATTTCAATATTATGAAAAAAATCAATGTTGAGATATAATAGACCAGCTTGATTAAAAAGTAATAATTTATTCACTTAATGAAATACTTCTGTACACATCATCAATGATGTCATCATTGTCGTCATCATAGTCGTCATAACGCATGTGATATGTGAGTGTATTTGTATTATATGAGTAAAGATTTTATGTATTTTATAATAAATTATAGAATTTTAACTTTTAAGTATTCGATTACATATATTATAATCGAATTATAAATAACACAGAATTGTGCAAAAATATATTTTGCTATTTTTTATCGTACTAAATTATGTTTCAAGTATTTAAGTTATTTTAAATTTGGCAACCCTATTGTTTCAATTTCATATTTTGATCTTTTGGTATTTAAATACAAAAACTAATAGTTATTTAGTCTAATAGTTTACTATACTATATTTATAATAAGTTGACATGGTATTAAACAGGGTAATCTCCTTGAATTTTTGAGCCATTCATCCACTCATAAAAATGTTGAATGTTTATAAATGATATAGCAGGCTATATGGAAAAAAATGAATACATGTATAATTGTATAGGTAAATAGGAAATCTAATAAAAGAACACAAATGATTCATGTATTATATATGAAACATTATTAATTATTTTATATTGTCGACATTCACATAAGAAATGAGGATTTTTTCGCACACTTAAACCTAATGAATTGGTAGCACCATTATACTATATATAATGTATTATACTTGCCAAAGTCCTGTATCGTTGAACGTTTGTCAGCGGCTAGTTTCTGCAGTGACGTCGATTGCATTGCATACACCCACGCTTTTAAATTCAAAAAAGAAATCGCATCTGTCCATTTTCCGCTCAGATGATAATAATAGTCATAATATTTTTTATTTATACCATTCAACGAGTATTTTCTGTTTCCGTTCATCGCGTTTGTCGAAAACTCCTTGTTAACGTTAAATACTTGTTCAGAATGAATATTATACAAAAAGCATGACGTCATCTTACACAACTGATTTCTGTATTATGTATACATATTATCTGTGTGCGATATAATTGCATTATATATATTTATTTAAACTATCAATATTTATATCGTTAGATAGGGGTGTATTTAGAGAAGGACTGCAAGTGGTTCCTATGACTTCGTGCAGTACATTTGTTAGGGATATAGGGGTGGCAGCAATTCAGCATTGCTGTCCAAAACCTACAACCATTGTATTCGTTATTTAAGAGGTATAAACATTTTCAAATATTTGCCAATGACATATTTTTTAAGAGGGATAATAGTTACGACATTAAAACTTTACCAAGGGTAAAAATAATTACTATGTTTCTGCCCTTAGTTGTTTTTTTATAAGGCTGAATTACACCTACATCACAATGCAAATTATAATTCTTATAAATGCAGGATACTTAAATGCTTATGCTTTCTTAAATTTAGATTTATATACAGAATTTTATAAAAGTATAATATTCGTTTATACGCCGTTATTACAGATTTTAAATGTAGGTAGCTTTTTGTTTACACGTGGAACTGCCTATAATTTATTATAAAGATTTCATTTGTTTAACTTTGGTACACTACAAATAGGCTGTAATTGTTTTATTTAGGTGCCTATGTACCTATTATATTATTAATGTACAAAATATATTAAATCTGTCTAGTTATTAAAAAACACGAGTTTTATAAACGAAATTATATTGATAACGGTTAATAATTGAAATATCACTAGGCACTGATACCAGCAAGAACGTATATTGTTTTCTAAAACTTTGTACTTTTTGTTCGCTGTTTACTGGTTGTTGATCGATCTATTGGAAGACTTCTAAAACAGATATTGATTCATCATTAGTTTTACTTTTGAACAATTTTCCATTTACTTCTTTAAATAATTTAATTTATATAGGTATTAATCATAAAATAAATATATATGTAATACTATATTATACTATATTAAATTTCTCGAGTTTTAAGTTTTTAAATCAAATTTATAGGTAATAAAATGTTAGGTTAAAAAAAAGAAAGTTAACCTCAACTCTAAGGTTAAATTTATCGAAAATTTATTTTAGTTATCAGAAATTTATGTTTGAACGGAATGATTGAAAAATATTATGATGGATTTACGTTTTGGAAAAAAAATAATGGTCATTTTGAATCCCTTAAGAAAAGTATCATACAATTATTAAGGGGCCTGGCTACGGTTATTATTTAAGGGATAACATTTAGGCAATTTATAATCTCGTCTTAGCCGTCCGAGATCTATGTATTAGTTGTAAAATGATTATTAGTGTAAGTGAAATTCAATGCAGGTACCGGCTGGAGTCATCGACAGTTGCCACTCTCGTATGCACATGCACATGGCAATAATTCGATAACAATAAAAATTCACTATACGAATTTTACGACAACTTACTTATTGACTAGAGAAAATTTAAGTTAGTTAACGTTGTTTGATCTTAATTCTGAAAAAATATTTAAATTCAGCAGAAAAATGTCTGTAGATCGTACAAAACATTCCAGTTTTAATTTTAATTTTAAATTTAATATTATGATTTAAAAAAATTCATATTTTTAAATTTTGATTACCACTTTATTAGAATATAAGATTTAATTGTTACAAAGTATTCCGTACGATCTATTGATTAAATTTTCTGCAGTTCAGAATTTTTTTTTCAGAATCAAAATCGGACATCTTAAACTAACTTTAATTTTGTCAAAACTTTATGTCTTTCGAGCTCAAATTGACGGCAGTAGCGAGGCCCCTTAAAATAATTATCATAACCGTAACTTAACGTTACGACTGATAACTTATGTAGTTATGTACCTTTAGTAGCCTGTCTACAGCGCCGTGTCATCATAAATTTTTTTTAATATGATAAATATAATACTCATCTATGAATCATTATTATTTATGACATTCTGCTTATCATAATTTGTCGATAATAGAATAAATATAAATATAATAATACAAGTATAATTATTCTATAATCAATGGTATATAATTTATTACATACATTTGTCTGCCATTGTCACAATTATGGCGGTTGCAAGAGTATCGATCCCAGTATACTGATCATTATTGAAACGTTTGTTTACCGCTTAAATATCATAATCAAAACTACAAGTTCATGTTTATAATTTTTAATTTATTTTTATACTTACCAACCAATGTTACCATCATATGTAGAAAAATAAATCACACGAACAGCCGTAGAGGCTGAGCAATGTTAAAATGTATTATTGTTTTGTTATGTGGATACATTTAAATTGTCGATTACCCTTTCTAATTGCTATAGGTTTCTCAAGGCAGACGCGAACAAAGTCGTTTCGCTAACAGAACAATATTATACGAGTGTATCACGGATAGAAAATAAGCACACCCAACTACAATAATAATTATAAATAAAAGGTATATAATATCATTATACCATCAATGGCGGCAACTATAAGAACTTGGTAAAATTATTTATATTTTACTGCCGACGCAAACAAACTAGTGAAATTCGACAGTGTGCCGACCGTTCGCCGAAACCATTAAAAAACTAAGGAACAATGGTTATATACGATGGCGGGTGCCGACGAGAAATTTGGTTATTAAAATGCTTTCTTTCGATGCCGTTGTGTCACAATGGTTGTGAGTTGTGACGTTGTGTACAATATTATTATACTACTGTATTCAAGTAGTGTTTGGAGGAGTTTTTACAACTCTAGATGAAATCTACACGCAGTTCATAATAATTAGACACGGATACGTTTAAATTATAGGTGTGTATCGTTTATCTGATGGTTTACCACGAGCACATGATTACATGATTTGTATTATATGATAATGTCATGCAAAAGTAAAGCGCCTTCCTCACGAAACAAACAAGTTTTCCACGGATATAATAACTAATAATTCAAAAACGTAACCTAAAATTTAAAACACTTTTAAAATTTTATAGATGACACGTTTGTCAATGTCAAATTGTTAAATAACGGTTGAGATACCGTCGAATGTTGATCGTTATATATAACTTATAAACTATGTATGGGTATTCATTTTTTTTCTCAATATTTGTATTAATTTAAACGGATTTATCAGGTTTTTTTCAATACCTTATCACTAGAGAGGGTTAAAGTGCACTTTAACATATGTGTCTAGATAAAAAATCTTCCACGTGTGTAGACATCACTTTCAGTTGAGTGGGTAGAGCAAAGACACTAAGACAAACTACAGAGTGACTATGAGGAAATACCGAAATTTTATACTTTGTATACTGTACCGAGGTTTGAATAAAAAACTGCGCGCGCCACGGCCAGCCGTGTGACAATTACTACCACACTGCCTCTTAAATAGGTATACAGTGTAAGATTATTGTATGCACTTAACGACTTTTTACGTTAAAATAGATTTAGAACAAAAAATAAATCTTCTTTATTCTGAAGAACATTTTGGTACATAAAAACAAAAGACAAAAAGTTATTTTTCGTAAATATCACAATAAAATTGGTTTAAAGCGATAATATATGCTATAGAGTATAGATTGTATATTTATTTGAAGAATGATTTTGAACAATTGTAATATTTGTTTATAAGACAAGCTTATATGATAAAACGGATAGTTTCCTTATAGGTAATATGTTTCGAAAATATGAAATAAAAATAAAACCTAAAAGTAGTCTACAAAATAAAAACAAACAATTAAGAAAATTTTTAAGGTATCAAAACTGATAAATATTATGGTAATGTGTGGTTTATGACGTATGCATATGATGTTTACTTAAATTATTATATAATGTAAATATGGCTGTGATAAATAAAACTGTATTTACAATAATCGTCTAAAAATTAAGTAGCGTTTTAAAAATTTAAAAAAAAATTGTACACAAGCATTATACATATATTATTAAAATAAAATATATACACAGGTATATATTAGTCGAATTCGGATAGTTTGTTTCTGTCACATGTTATATTACATATTGATATCATACACACACACACATACATATATATATTTCTTAAACATTAAATTATACATAAAAAAATCGAAATTCACCATTCTTCCCCTTCCCCCTTTACGGAAACAATAAATTATAATAATGGATAATTTATATTTATTTTTAGTGCGTGAACGATGCCTTCTTCATCACGACCTCCACTGCAGAACGCAGTCGTTTCTAACGGCGTGCGCACATACAGAGAAGGTGGTGCGGTATCCCTGATATAGTAATAGTATAATAATATAGCTGTGATCGTGGCCGTATGACGGTGGATCGTAAGTTAAGTGGGCAGTGTAGCGTCTCCGTTGTTCGCTTTTTTGCTGTTCGTATTGTCGCCGCCTCCGACACCGTCGTTTACATCATCCTTAAAACGATCCTCCAGATATCCCGGTTCCTAGAAGACAAGACGTAAAACGTTAGTGAATTTAAAGCAATATCGTGTAACTGATCGATTTGATATCGTTATTTCTGCGTACCTCTGCATATATCAAAAAATTTCATACGTAAAAAAAAATCAAGAAAATTTGCAAGTAATGTGCTGATAAAACGTAGCTTGCATGTACTAGGTACATTAAAATAATAATAATAATAATAATTTAATTTACAAAACGGTGCGACAAAATAAAAAAAGATTAACAAAATATAATATGACATTATATATTATTATCCTATCCTATATGTATATGCGCGTAATATTTACATTAAGCCAAATATTAATATATAATACAATAAAATTAATGAGTGTTATAAAAACGAAAGTTCGAACATGCCATGGTGTTATAACTAGGATCCGGATTTGTATGCTTAAAAATTTAAAATACGGGGTGATTTTTTTTATTATGAACCACTCATTATTTCAAAAAGTAATCATGTTTTTGAAAACATTTTTTTACATAGTTTCAAGTTGTTAAAAATCAACGTTTTTATTAAAAAATTATATTTTTAAATATTTTTTATTCTTATATTTTCTTAAGATTTTTACTTTTTTGAATGACAATATAGAATTTTAATTTCATATTCCAAAGCAAAATAACTGTTCGAGTAATTTGATACATTAACATCGAATTTAGTTTAGAAAGTAGGTTATGAGCTATACGTATTTAAAGTTTAGACAAGCAGAGTAGTGGACAAACATTTTGCGGGGTAACCCCATACCATTCACTCCGCACATCTAAACTTTAAATATTTATAACTCATAAACTACTCGCCCTAAATTCGATATTTATGTATCAAAATACTCAGAAAAATATCCTGCTTTGGGATATGAAAAATAAAAATATCATGCTTTAATGTGAAAATTAAAAAAATTAATTAAAACATAATTGAAACATAATATAAAAGAAAAACGACATTATGACTTGATAGTATTATCATTGAGTGTTTAAAATATTATTGGAAGCATGATTAATGAACCAACTAAAAACAGTAATAACTATTTTTAAACAAAATCACAACTTAAATAAGTAAGTAAGTAATCGATACCCTGTACAGTACCTAAGAGTTATAGAGTACTCGACTATATACCGTTAATAAGTAAGTCTATTACAATACGTATTAAATTTGATAAATCATTGTACATGGTGAAAAACGATTCTGAGCGGAGATGATTAAATTCTTTTGGAATCATGGATATCAAACAATTATTTTAATAATAATGTTAAAATGTTAACAAATATTCGAATATTTTTTTGCCAATTAGTATAAAAAGTACCTATAGTTAAAAACAAGGATTAAAACTGGAACTTAATACCGGTAAAATCTGTTAAAAACCAAAAAAATATATGAAAATTAAAATTGAAGTTGGTAAAAAATCAATATCGGTATTTGAAACTAAAATTTATAAATAAAAAAAAATAAAATACCGAAATTCGACAATGGATCGCAAAAAAAAAAAGTAAACCGGTAAAAATTAAATCGGAAAAATGTATTTTGTTTTAAGCCCTACTCAGAAATTTTACTCTACTTTCGACCAACTAAAGGACAAACTTTATCTAATTTTTTACCAGAAAAATTTCTCGAAGTCCATGATAGGAGCATTTTTTATAAAAAAAAATGTCTTCAGATACAAAATAAACCATAATGATTAATTATCGTAAAATGCATACATTCATCGCTCTGCTCAGAATCTAAAAATTATAACTGGTTAATGATTAAAAAAAAGTATAAATAATCAATAATAATACAATCAAAAATTAAAATAAATTAATATATTTTCTCGCAATTTACAAAATATTCAAAGGTATATTTAAGTAACTAAATATACTCTAAAATAATTTTGAATATGCGTAAAAAACTTTATTGTGTGATCTCTATATAATATTATTTAACATTTTCATTTTCACCCCCACCAAATAACATATACACTCAATGAAAATGTGTAAAAACATAAAAATCCGAATACTAGTAATAACTATATTATTACCAATAACACACACCGTATTAGTAGATTTTGTGTCCCTGCTATCAAAGACAGTAGGCATATCCTTTAAAAACAAATTACAACAATAATATTATCATACGTTTCCATATAAGTAGGTAGCGAATGCACAATATACAATAACGGCAAAATATTTTTTCATTTATCAAGAGTTAAAATCGTGTATATCGATCGTTATAAATATTGTCACGGCGTACAATGTAAATGGAGAAAACTGTTTCTACTTAAAATTATTTTTTCTTATGCATAAAAGTAGGATTTCCGATTGACATTTCATCAATAATATACTATAGAATAAAAGAAAAAAATTATTGTTGAGTAACAGAACAATCAAGTCGGTAAACATTGCTTACGCAATGTGAGTATTCTTTTTTTCCTCTGCAAACATATTGTGAATATTTTCAAAGCTCCTTATGTCGAGTGCCTCATATTCTGACACAGCCGAGAACATTTTATGCGTATATTTTACCTAGACACTACCCCTTACGAACATATATTAAGAAGACGCCAACGTACATCATAATACATTTTCGTTCAGCAGAATACATTTTGTGATGTTAGCTTTAATATAAAAGTAAATTTAACTATTATCAAATTTAAAGGTAAGAATATTATCTAGACTAAGACAGACGATTTTATTGATATTATCATTTTAAAGTGAGTTAAGAACATTTTAAAGTTGTTATATTTTACATAGCTGTAACTCACTTTATAATAATAATATCATTAAAAGCATATGTAATTGTCTAGATAATATTCTTACCTTTAAATTTGATGATAGGTAAATTTACTCTTATATTAAAGCTAACATTACAAAATGTATTCTGCTGAACGAAAATTTGTTATGATGTACGTTAGTAAGACAGAGACAACATATGCAGATATGGCATCCTCTTAGCTTCCTACTAAACATTGCGTAGACAGAATTATGTTATTGATTATTTTTGTTTCTGTAAGGAAAAAGTTAGCAGAACGAACTATGTAAAATCCTTATGTAAAATCAATTAGTACATGTATGTGTGTATTTTTGGTGTCATAAGTTTGCCCTTAACGGAAGAGCAAAACCCATCGTATGCGCTGTTTAGTACCGTAAATATAAATTGTTGTAATCTAAAGTAACTATTGCTAGTTTTTCTTGCAAAACGAAGGATCTATACATGAGACGTATGCCAGATTTGTAAGAACCTACAAAGTACAAATTTCCCATAACGTTAAAATATTTATGTCGAATTTCAAAAACCATTTTTACATCATGAAATTAATACATATTGAAGGTACTTCTATATAGTGTATAGTATTGTATATTTATTAATTGTGCTTATGTTTAAATTGTAAAAAAATAATTTTTTTGAAGTTTAACAAATAATATGCAATAACTTTATAACAAGTATTTAAATATATTTACAAATACTATAAAACTATATGTATATACGTAGTACATACAATTTTAAACTCATTTCAAAGAAAAAACTGGAAGGAAATTTATTACATTATACAATAATTTTAATTTGGCCCACGATTTAAATAGATGCTATAAAGCATAAAAAAACTACTACTATACTAAGGTTAAAGATAATTAAAGCCGATTTTACACGATAAAACCACAATATTTTCTATTTTTTTTTTTAAATTTAGATTTATAAACTTGCGTTAATTTCTTATAAACAATGAAAAACCAATAATATAATATGGTATTAGCCCACCACCATTAATAAAATGTCGAAATGCATTGAATTGTCATTGTGTTAACGGTATACCCAGAGAAATTATAAATAATGTAAACGACATTAATTCTTATAAAGTAACATATTAAATATTATATTTTAATAATAAGCTGATTTTTTTAAATACTACTTGAGATACGGGGAAAAAATATTCTTAATTAAACAAATTTATATGTACCAATATAAATTTAACAAAGAAACTAAGGAATAAATAATAGTATGACCATACTACAAATTAAACTAAAATTGATCAGCAAATATTTAATACCAATAAAGATATAATATATATATATATAATTTAATATTAAACTTTGTATTGTATACTTAGGTAGAATGTGATGCATTTAGTGACTACACTACTTACTTTAAAAATGGCAGTCAAATAAAAAAATTTTGTTTTTTTTTTCAAAAATATTTAGGAATGACAAAATAATGTAAAAATATTTTTTCAATTAAGTTAAAAAAAAATCGAATTAGTGATAGTAGACACTTTAATGAATCATATTGTACATACATGAATTTATACATATTAATTCATTTTGTTAAGTATATTATATATTTTTGATAACAGTAAAAATATATGTACAATATTAAATATTAATAATCATTGATAAGCAGTATTACTGAGATGAAGCCAACTATAAGTCATCGTTTGTTTTGTTTACATTATGATAAAATATCACGTTTTAAAAATTAAATGTGTTAGTTAATAATATTACCGACCCTTGTTTTCATGTCAAGCAAAAATGTGTAATCAAATATATTTATAGACTTACTTTGGAAATAATTACTCTGTCATTCATTTTTTAGCAAATTCTAGAAAAAATTATTCAAAAATATAAACATGTTTTAATCAATGTTTTACTGATTGAACTTTGAGAAACGAATACAATATTTTTTTACATGCAAAAACAGTCATTTTTCAAAAGAAATAAATACCTAAATTAATAACAGATTTTAGCTTTTTTACCAACCGGTGTTTTAATACAGAAAGAGTAAATATAGGTAAAACACTTTCAAAAAATCATTTCTTACAGTTCTTATTTCAGGAGTTATTAAAAACGAAGTTATTTTTTAAGCACATAGTACCCAAGAGATAATTAAATACGAAAAATTTTTAATCCTAATACTGATATAAATAAATTATCATTTTATATAATAAAATTTATTGAGCATGCGAGTAAAAATAAACGTGTATACAAAATGAATATCTATATTAATATGATGAATTTAACTTAAGTCTTTAATAACATACTTTGATTCATAAATAAATTAAAAAAATAAATACTGAGAAAAGACAATCAAGACTCTTCCAACATATATAACTTATAGACACAAGTGCTTCAAGACATCAAGTGAAAAAACACTCAGGTATGAATGGTGTTGTCTGTGTGCATGGGTCCAATCGGGCCCACCTTAGAACTGTTATTTAATTTTCATAGTATTATAACTAAATCTAAAAAAATGTGTTCCAATAATTAAGAATATGTAATTTTCAAAAAAATATAAATACATTTTTATCATTTTAAATTCATATAATATAATATAAAATTGTATAAACAAAAGTTTATGTACAAATAGTTTGCTACGTTATTTATAAATTTAAAAAATGAAATATTGAAGTACCTATAACAATATACATTTTGAATAATTCTCAAAAACGCCATTTAAGGGGATTTATCCCTACATAGTTTTTTAAAATATATTTTGCAGACTGCAGACGTTAAACATTTTGGGATTAGCTAGACAGACTGTATTTTCTTAAAAGAAAAAAGTTTTTTTTTAAGCTATTTGTAATAGGTATACATACTTATTACTTACTATTATACGTACCTAAATATAACATTCTGTAGTTTTTATATAGTTGATTATTATTATAGGTATTAAAATTATACACAATAATTTGTAGACAAACTTTACAGGCAAGTTATAGACCTATTTTACGTTACGAAATAGGAGAGTGGAAGCTGGGAAAGTTGTCATTAAACATTTATTATTTGTAAAAAAATGATGACCCAATTGGTGAATTCATGATTGTTATTATTGATAGTTTTAAAAGCTAAACTGACGTTTATAGCTATGAATGTATCTAAAGAATCGAATTCAGCTATGTCAACCCGTGAAGGATAAGTAAAATATTATAAAAATATGAAATCAGAAATTGAAGATCAATATGTGGAAATTTGTAAAATAATATTAACATATAAAACAAAATATTATATTTTCCAACAATGTCTAATACATTTTAATGAATAGATATAGATATATGAATGAATAGATATATGTACATCATATAATTCTCAAATTCGATTTTACATAATCCATTTTTTCAAACAGGTCACCCAAATTGATTATAGTTGTGGATATATATTACAAAATTCTGTCTAAATCGATACAATAGTTTATAATATTATTGATGCACATACGCAGATTATTTTGCAGTCAAAAGACATGAAAATATATTGACTTTTGATCAATACTCAGTATAAATGTGATTGATAATTATTAAAATACACGAAATATAAACAAAACGTATTGCTTATACTTTATTTGCATAAAGGATCTAATTAGTCACTGAAATCAACAATTTTTTGCAATATACATATTATGTTTACGACACATAAATGTGTGAAACAATATAAGGTTGATTCAAGTATAACTACACTAACTGTACGGGGCCGCATATAAATGAGGAAAATTTTCATATGGAACCATATTTTTCAGGAAAATAATTATCTGGGCTAGATTTCTTGTAGGGAAAGATATTTCAAATGAATGGTTTTTCTTATAAAATAATATTTCTTTTTAATACTATTCCTTGTGAATATTTTCCTATAAATAACTATCCTGTCTCATCTAGTCCAATGCTTTTTTTTTCGATTAATACGGTTTTAGATTAATACGGATCCACGTGTATAATATACTCAAAAATGTCGTCCCGATTTATACAGTCCTGAGCGATATTTTCCTAATTTATACAATTCTTGAAAAATATAGTTCCGTGTTTTATATTTTCCTTAGATAAGACTGTTTAGAAAAATATCATTCCAAGAACATATTAATCCTTGCAAATACAATTCCTCTACTATATCATTTCTTTGATATACCCCGTTCCATGAAAATACCAATCCTAGATTTTTTTTCCTTCCGCATATTTTCCTGATTCATATAGCCCCCCTCCGTTAGTATTAACTACTATAATGTTGATAAAAATATCAAGAAAGCTTTCAAGATACAATAGTCTGTAAACTGTAACATTTGGCGAAAAACTCTTCAACGCGTTTGTTGTATTAGTAATTATTGGTTTAGTAAAAACACAAAAACAAACAATGAAAATAAAACAGTTTAACAAAGAAGTTTTTACATTTTTAAGAGTAGAGAATGTCCCGTAATACCGGCGCACTTCTGTTTATTATAAGTTCAATTGATTATATAATGTGATTTAATTTACACATGAAAATGTAAACATTATTTTTTAAACAAACATAATTTAGTACTTGTATTAATAAAAAAATAATAACATTTCCGATCTTCGTGTATGTTAAACTCTTATTCTATGATATTTTTTTTGATTTTGTTTAAGTAACTAACCTGAGGCTTTGGACGATGCGTGCTGACAGCCTCGATAGGAAAGTTGATTTGCTCCATTCTACAACCGTACGCTACGGGCGTAAGTTTTATCAACGAATGCAAGGGCACTTCTAAGTACGGTAACTCTTCTGTAAAATAAAAAATATTTATGATATTAATTAGGTTTCTTAGTTATATGGTAAATGGTGAAGAAATAAATAGCAAAAATAATAACTATAGAATGTCCTATATAAACATAAACAGACCTGAGTTTTTGTCCAAAAAATATGCCAGTAAGCACCGGAACACAGCCTGATGGCTGACCACTAGAACGTTTCCCTGTCTCTCCAACTCCATAATAACTGGTTCTAATCGGGCAACCAAGTCTTCATACGACTCACCTCTCGGATAACGGTACGCAAACTTATCCTTGTCACGGGCTGCAAACTGCTCAGGATACTCGCGTTTGATCATCGCGTACGTTTTACCGTCACATACACCCTAAAAAAGTAAATAATAAAAAACAAATAAGCAAACAAACATTCACCTAATAATATAAGTATGGCCGTCACAAACAAATCGTTTATGACGCGAGGAAAGTTTATATTATACTATTAAATATTTATTATCTATAAAAGTATCGTGTTTCTTACGGCATCAATTTCATTCAGCGACTTCCATCGTTCTTGCGGAGCCTGAACGCCGCTAGCGGTCTGAATGGTCCTATAATGCCATGATGTCCACACCCGAAGGTTTTTAATATTCTGTTCGTTTATGTAGTTAGCTAATGCGATGGCATACTTGACACCGTTAGGCGACAGTTGGGAATCCCCGCCAATTTTTCCTTCCTTGTTCCATTCGCTCTCGCCGTGCTACAAAAAATACGTAATTAGATTGATAGTATTAAATTGTTATTATTTTGTTTTCGAATCGTAAATAAGTAGAACAGTAAAACTTCTCACATATTTGCGATTTTCACAAAAATAAATTGTTTTCAAAATTAGTATCTCAGATTTTTAAATTACACGAAAAAAAACTATTTTTGCCAGAACAGTATATTTTATATTGAAGCACTCACTCTAGTAAGATAAATGGTTCTCGGAATGATATGAATGTTCATCAAGTAGTAGACGATGCGTGACTGTATGTGACCCTCATGCTTGCGCACCAACACCTTTTCGCCAGTGTTGAATATTTTCATGAAGCTCAATTCAGACTCAGTCTCTTCGTTCAGTGGTTCATACCGCTCTTGATAGTGCTCTATCCGCTGCAAAAAATCCCTGAGTGCCACATCAGCACCCATGCTCTGGTAGTCCGGGCTGTTGATCTTCACTTCCTGCGTAACAAAACAGTGTAAATAAATCAATATAATAGACATTTACAATTTCAAACTCGTTTATTTTACGTATTTATTATGCCACTAGTTTTCAACTTATAGTTTATGACCCATGGGTTAAGTCAAAAAAGTTGAAGACCACTAAGTTATATATAAACATACAATCGACATTATTATTTATAATATACACACATTAAATATATTATCCTTTTTAATACTATAATAATATGCTCTTATTAATTACTTTATTAATTAATTAATTTACCATTATGTTCTGTTCGACTATTTTTGGGTCATCACACACCGATTCAACGAAAAACAACTTGAATCCTCGTTTTTTTACGACGATATCCAATATCAATTGCCGGCGCTCAATGGTCGAGTTGGTTGCGTCAAACACCTATAAACCGGAGTTATATTGTTATTATGTAATTAAATTTCATGCACCATATATTTTTTTAAAGAGTGGTACTTTTAAGAGTAAAAACTGATTCTCTCGAAAAATATTAACGTTTATGAAAATATTTTTTATAATTATTATTTATTATGTTTTTACTTATTTTAATGAAAATATACATTTATACTTATACATTCATACTCTACTAAGTAAAATATTTTCTGAGAACTTTGATGTACAGAAATTGAATTTCTAACGATTAATATGTGATTTTACTAGATGCGAATTAGGCATGGTTATAACTAAAAACCGTAATTTATTAATCTATTGGTTATAGCCAAATTATGATGAAAATATTAATTGTTGAACATACAGAATGATAAATTATCAGCCAAACCGAAACCTAAAATCTATTTTTAAACATTGAATGTAAGAAGTATTTTGCACTTGCACGTTATAATACAAAAATACAAACTATTTATATTTGTTTATATTTTTTTATTATAATGATAATAATAATGAATAATTTTTGAGCAGTAGCCTATCGAGAATTTTCAGGGTATCCCGCTGACCTGGTCCGTCCCTGGATGTATATGTACTCATTAAAAAGTAAAATAATTAAACACTAAAAAATTCAATTTTTACAAAAACATTATTACGTAATAACTTGAAACAAATAATACAATATTTTGAAAATAATTTTTGATAAAACGGGGGCTGACTTTAAAGAAATCACCCTATTTTAAAATTATTTATGTGATATACTTACAGCGACTTCGCCACCGTTATCTAGCCATGTGCAGACGTCGTCAAGCGCGTCGATGGCACATTGTGTTCGAATTGCCATCGCTTCAACGTTGTCCGGACGGAAGAACTCGTGACACTTATACGCTGTGGTGGCATGACGCCGGTATTCTCCGAGATTGAAAACTGAAATATTTAATATGTTCACATAATACAACAGTAATTAACCTATACTCAATACCAGATGTATCACGTACGAGTATATCACACAAACTATTGTTATTTTCTCTATACCCACCTTTAGTGTTAATACCAATCCAGTTAAGGTACCGGGAAAGTTTTTTCGAAATGTAAGTTTTCCCTCGTGCCGGCAGTCCGACCATAGCAATAACGTGCGGTGTGTTAACATAATTAAGACGTTCACCTAAAAAAATTTAGTACACAATGAGTATTACGTATTTTAGTACAATTTAAATTATATTTATTATCATAGTTAATTATTTAATAATAAATAATACGAAGATAGATAATTTATAACTAATTAAAATTTTCAAAATTCTTTAGAGATATAGAAACAACTAATATAAATGTCAACAATTAAAACTTCAAAAAGGACACTTCCAGTCTTATAAAAAAAAAAAGTACTAGGAAAGTCACCGAGAAAATTTTTTTTATAAACTACACGAATAAAATTAATCTATACTAAACTAAATATTATTGATAGGAAAAGATGTTATGGCATACGTTTGTCAATAATATGGTTTTGAAGGCTGGTAACTACGAAAAAAAGAAAACCTACCTATAATAAATTAATAATACATAAATCACTGGATTTATTTGTGTTCAATTAAATAATCATTTATCAAAAAATCTCATTAAACTAAGGTCATAGTATATAAAGAAAGATTAAGAAATACATCGGGCATTGGATACCCGTTTTCTTTAAACCTTTAATTTCTTCAATTTGGATAAAACATAAGATCAGTAATATAATATCCAGATTTCGAGATTTATTTATTTATATTAAAAAGTAATTGTAAGCAACCATTTATAATAATACGATAAGAGTACGAATTATAGTTTTGTGTTTATAAATTCAATTCAATAGGAAATGTATCGTCGGATTCCATACGTTGATAACGATTATTAATCGCGTGTCATACTTTATAGTGATTGTTAGTTTTTAGTGATTTCATTTATGTCGAAAAAAATACTTACAAATGACCCAATGTAAGCAAAGTATTATAATAGATAATCCGAACAAATCAGTAATCCGGATGACCCCTTTCCCCAATCTCATTCGAATTATCGAGAACCTACTGTATTACCTTATTACATACTAAAATATTATATATGAACATAATATACAATTCCACGATAAGCCATTTAGTTTAAACGTAATTAAAAGAATTACTTTTATTTCTATCGATAGAATAAGACATCGCAATTATTAGAACACATTTTTTTTAGTTGCATTATCGTTAACATAATAGTTATAAAAGTTACACGATAAGTAATATAATTTAAAAAAAAATATTATAATATTATCATAAACATTTATATCAATGAACAAATATTTTATTAATAATTATAATTTACAAGTATAATACAATTTTGTACTTATTTCTATACAAAATTGTACGTTATTAATTGCAAATTTATCTGATAACAATTTATAAAATTCTTACAGAAATAGGTTAAGCAAGTTAAATAAATAATTTTTAAATCAACACGAATATTGAAACATTTTTTATTCTATATTTTATAATTTAATACTTTAATAAAACGCCTTCAAACCGTCATACAAATTTAAATATATAATATTAAGAAACAAAAATATTTATGTTATTTTAAACAACAAGGATACTATTAAGACTATTATTATTTAAGATTGCTGAATAACAATAACACATTTCTATACATTACAACTAACGCATTTTCTTTACTATAACTATAACCACTATAACAACCTAACTAATACAAAATTTACTTTTCAATGTACTCCATAATTAGGTACCTATACTTAATAGATATATAATTTATTATATCATACAAAATAATGATCGTAATAAAATTATATAACTATATTAATAGAAAAAAAATATATAATGTAACACCATAAATCATGTTTATATAAATTAAATTAAACTATAATAGACTTCTTATACTGTTTAAAATTATTGATGCATAAAAAACAATAATGCCAAATACAAATGGATAAGTAATTTTTCTAAGATGTGTAATTAAAAACATTTTCTAATAGTTAAACTTTAGTAAAATTTCAAAAAAAAACTTTTCGTTTTTCCAAACTACAGTAGGTATTTCCAATCCTACTAATTTCTAATTAAAATAGACTCGTATAACTTTTGATTATATTATATTTTCAAAATAAAAAATATAAATAAATCATATACATAATTGAATAGTTTAAAAATGAAAAGTATCTTTTTATACATGTATATTAGGCAGTAGTCAATATTTTAAAATAAAATGTTAATTCTATTAAACACACATACCAATATACAATTTCAATGTTTGAAATTATATACATTTGGAAACCTTATATACTTATCAGAAATAAATATCAATGTTTTATAATTGTTGTTCGTCATAAATCTAACGTAAATCATAACCTATATAACGATATATTTTTAATTTTAAAATAAATTTAAAAGTATTATCGAATTAGAACCAGGAATCTAGGAATTATTTTTAAAAAAAGATCGTATTTTACTGTATTATGTTAATACATAACGGAAATAAATTGTTATAATACCATACCTAACCGTTTAAACACAAATTTATGAGTTTATAAATATTTATTGTTCACAATACTTATAAGGTTATTGATTTATTGATGTCTTAAAAACTCCTAACTAATAATCACATGTTAAAACTTACAATTGCAGATAATTTAAACAGTGTTAAGTATTATAATTTATTTATGATCCAACATTTCTTTGTCACATTTCAGACTAACCTTGTCAAGGTGAAATAACAATTAATAATACAGGTAAACTATTAAAAATCAATAAGTATATTAAATTAGTATTTAAATGTAGGTAGTTGTATCTAATACAAACTACCTACATACATTATATATTATGTAAAATGTATCGTTTAAACAATATAATATTTTATTTATTTATAAAATTAAATCTAATAATCTATAAATTAATACCTACTTTTTAAATCAATCAATTTTCATTATGTATCTCATAAATAATCATTTATTTATATGAGTATAGCCCCAAAATTTAAAAACTCATTTTGTAGTACACATTAAAATTTCTTATCACTATAGGATTAATAAATTAAAGATAAAATTATACTAAAATGTAAATCACTATATTAGTGATTATTACATATTGCCAATCAGAGTGATACTTTGATGTAGATGAATATACATTGAATACGTTAATTACGTTTATCCGCATGATAAAGGTAAACATTAATATTATTAAGTCCATTGAAGTACTGAATTTATGCTGATTGCATCAGATACAGGATGGTCGACTAATATTTTTTTCTTTGCAACGAATATAAAAACTCATTTACAAGTGCAAAAATGCAATGATAAAAATCTTAGTGTAATAAAAAATGTATTTTATGAAAATTAATTCACCTCGTAAACACGCATCAAAATATAGAAATACAGTAGTTACAGTTAATTATTTTTAATTTCATACGTTTTAGGGCAAAACAGATTTTGGAAGGTAGATAACTTGTATACGCAATTAATAGACTGATAAAATTACAAATATGTACACATATATAATATACATATATTATGCAAGAAGAAAACTCATATACGAAAATGAAACGGTTATGATTTTTTCAAGGTCAAAAAGTTTTGTGCGTGTGTTTTTGCTTTTTGGCTAACTCACCGATCATAATGAACTCTTGTCGCTCAAAAAGCGACTGCCGCCGGGGGAACATGGGTTTAACAATGACGTTTCGAACGGTAACAATAACGACAACGACGACGAAGCGTGACGAGGAGAACGACGACGCGGACACGACTACTAGACGCGCGAAAAGATTTATTTTGGAAAACGTACAAATCCGGACGCGGTCAATACATATTATTATATCGACGATGACAACGATGTCACGTGCATCATCGGGTATTGTGTATATATGTACTTACGTCGCAATGAGTATTATTATTTATCTCGCGGTGGCGGCGATAACGAGCGGACCCGACCGACCGACCGACAAATGCCGCAGTCGAATGAGCGCGATAGCAATAATACACGGCCGTAATAATACAAGTACGTAGTTTAAAATCGAGCTGTGCATGTATGTAGGAGAGAACGAAAACCGCACTTACGCGATTATAATAATACTTGGTGTGCGTGCATTTATATATATATATATATATAGGTACCATGCAACTACTCGTGTGCGTTTGTATATAGGCAGGTACGAGTCGGGGTGGATGGAGGTCGAACAAAATCGTTAAGGCGGCGCCGCCGCCGCCATCGCCAAGTCGCGTTACGTCGTCATCGAACACACGCCGAGGTGGTAGAGAGTATATAGGTATTTATTAGAAAAAAAAATTGCACCACGTAACGACCAATAATACTACTGTACGTACATGCGCTATAGCTAAATAAACTATTCTCTATTCGCACATGTACCCAAGCCCGACAATCGTATTTTCAGCCCATTGTGTGACGTGCGCGTTGCTTGCGCGGCATCGGAGCGTTTATAAATAGTAGACACCGGAGGGATATATAGCTAACGCCGCGAGACAGCGGCCTGTCGGTCTATTCTCGCGAGAGCGTCTCCGGCGTCCGGCGAAGACGTCGACCCAATTGCCGCGGACCGGAAGGAACCGGACCGAGTCGTGCGCCAACAACCACGCATTCACAGTGCGGCGCCGGGTATCGATTGTTAGTATAAATTATTTATATATCTTGGTCGCTACTGTCAAATTTTATCTGCAATATCGGAGATCGTAAAGAAACTATGTATACTAACTTTTCAGTAGGTTTCTATAGCGTGATTCGTTATATTGAGTATGAATCGCTATATAATTGATGACGTGGTAATTTTAAATTCACAATAATTAGTAAACCACTTCATAGATACGAGAAACGATATAGAAAGAAAACGTCCCCGTCGCGTCAGTGAAGGGTTAAGCAATTTTGCATTTTAACTACTTATTAAGTAGTATGCGCGTAACCTATTATAATATAGGTTAAAAAAATGTATGAAATAAACATCGTATATAATATTTATAATAATTATAATTTTATATTATATTATCATATATATTATTTTTAATAACTTAAGTCAATACCGATGTACTGTAGAATAGTTTGAATAAGTATATAGATTAAATATTTTGAAATTTGCAATGCGTATATAAAATAATAAGATCTGTAATTAAAATAAATTTCAAGTCACGAGGATTAATATTTATTTTAATTACAACTACTTTACAAAAATCTAGTACAATATCTACATTTTGAGATGTAAATATAATTTTAATTTATTGTAAGCAGCCAATGCTCAAATACAATAAGAAAACAAGACAAGAAAACCCATTCTGAAAGCGTACTAAATTCTTGGTTTTGAAACGTATTTTAAATAAACTATAATTGCATAATATTATACAATTTTAAAACAATTTGGTATCCTAGTAGGTATGTATATATAATGAAATAATGTAAATACTTATGTGTAGAATCCAAAATAAATTAAATATCTTAATTTGTAAATCATTGACCTGCTACAGACATGCTGTTGGTCATTCAAAAAAATTATGAGTGTTCAGTATCTTTGTTTAGAAAAATGTTGGACCCCTCCCCCCCGATTTTTTTCAGTAACGGCTTTACTCATCAAAATACTCTTATAGATACCATTTATTGTAAAACCACATTTTTATTATATGTTTATAATACTAAGGGACTTTGCTCCTTTCTTGTTTTGCTAATCAATCCCCCGGAGACTTTGCCCCTGCGACCAAAGATCACCCTCTTTAAATGTAAAAATTAATTAGCTGTATTTTTAAATATTTAAAACAAATATACAAGACTTTTTTTAAATAATATAAAATGTTAAGTATTTAATAAATAATACATTTTATTTATTTATAGGTTTCCGTAGCAATTATATTACGTTGAAAATTAAATGTACAAAACTTTTTCATTCATTAGAGAGATAATATATAATAATGTTATAAATAATATTATTATCCATGTTAACCAAACAACAACAACAATAACAATATAAATGATAAGGTTTTAAAATATATATTTAAAAACCTAAAAACTGACTAAATGAAAATACTAATAAAGTGTATGTACTTAGTACCCACTAAAAAATATGTATTGTTTTGTTGTTATCGTACTCCTTAAAATATAAAAGATTCTGCAAAACCACATTCACCAAGTATATTGTGTAACGTATTAGTCTACTATAAGGAAAAATAATAGGTTTTACATTAATACAAAACAATTGGCTATTAATCATTATTCGTTACAAACTTTGAAAGCTACTTAGTACTAAGAATATATATTATTTACCAAATATAAATGAAATAATTGAGGGTAATATTATCCCTAATTTAACATTTCTTTTCTTTTTAAGTCCTAAACCCAAGGAATTAAATAATCGTATTCTGATAATATTTATCTTAATAGCTATAATAGTAAAATAAATGATAAAAAAAAAATATGGATCTTTGTTTTGTTAGCAAACTATAATTTACTCTGCTATAGTATTATGTTGTATTGTATTGTATCTATTATTAATAGATAATTATTTTCTGGTTGTTAGAATACAGTACTATAACAGCATTGTGGTAGATACTAGATACAAGACAATTATTGAATTATTACACTATATTACCAATAGGTATGAAAAAAAATTATTAAAGTAAAGTTAGACTATGAAATTTAATTTTTATAAATAGAAGCTGAGTGAATATATTATATTAGTGCGTATGAAAATGTATAAAACGGGCAGCAAGTCAAAAATCTTAGTGTTCATGAAACAAATAGTTTTTTAACCTTTGCTACAAAAATTGCATACTGTACAAAATTTAACTTTAATTGCGTATATAAGTTTTATTTTTAAATATTTAAATATTAAATCAAAACTATATTTTGACATTTTTATCTGAATCATAATATATATATAACATCTCAAAAATACTAATATAAAAGTATTTTCTAATATATAAAAAATTATAATTTAAGTAACAGTAGAATGTTTCTAATTCTTTTTAGTTACAACAAAAAAACTAAAATTGTTAAAACTCAAGTAGAACCTTATAAAAAAATGATCAAATTTAATATGAATATTAAAAAGAGATAAACTATAGATAATTTCCCTGCTGTAAAATTATAGGTGTCAAGTGTATCTCGTTATTAAGTAATAGTCATTGTAATATATGAGTGTTAAATCTGTATTCAATGATGATATGCATATAAAAATATCAAATACGATTCTGGCCGATGTCGGTAAAACACCCTGTGTCTCAATAGACATAACTTTTATGATTTGAACTTTTAAAATTGAAGCAGTAGTTTAAATTAATAATTATTGATATATTGTTAATATCTTTTGAGTCGATAACTTACAGCAAAACAGTGTGAATTATTGGTTCATGATATAAATAGACAATAGCATAAAATTAACCTAATGTTTTAAAAATGTCATTGTGTAAATAAAATTAAAAAATAAGCCTACATAGAAGTTTAAGTCTCCACAAATAATTTTTGAATTATGAGTACCTAAATAGCAAAATAATTAATAATTGTTATTGCTATTTCGTCTAAATTTTAACTCCAAATGTTTATTTTTTCAAGTATATATATTTTTTAAATTTAATTTCAGAATAAATTACTTATAAGAAACCTTATACCTATTTAATTAACAAACCTTAACTATATAAATTTATTTAAAATTGTATGTTTAATTACAAAAATGTATTACAATTTCGTGAATTTTATGCAATTCTTTTAATTGTCATTATTTATAGAAAAAAAATCAAAATTTCAAATGTCTACAAATAGATCAAAATGATTCAACATATTTTAAAAATTATACCATGTATATATAATGTTAATATAAGCATTTAGTGAACATTTCAAGTATGTAAGGTTACTAAGGTTATTCGTTTTTTTGATTATAATAAAATAATAAAATCAATTTCCTTGAAAACTAGTTTTGCGTAAAAATTCTTTCATTTCTCCGATTATTTTTTAATTTAAATCTCGTCCGAAATTACCAACTAGATTCACTTTCCTATCTGCAGAAAATATATTGAAGATAAAAATCAAAGCATTTTTTTTATAAAACGTGAACACAAAAAATAACACATCGCTATACTTAGAATCTAAAATATATCTATCATTATTAAACATTATATTACTTACATCTTAAATATTTATATTATTTTAAGACTGTTTAATAATAAAACAATTTCAAAACAATCAAGTTGTGGAATTTGAAATTGAAATACGGCTTTTTTTTAATTGCAAATATTTTCTTTTGTTTTGTTGGTTAAGAAGAAGTTATTCCCTACAGTTACCACTCTTCTCCATTCATTCCTATTGGTTGCATTTACTCACCATTTTTTATTCCCAGAGTATTAAACTTCTTTTCTACTCTATCCATCCATCTCTGTGTTGGATATACTAATGGTCTCTTACTCGTTGGAACCCATTTTACCTCATCTCGAATCATATGTTCATGTGCCCGCCATATTATATGTCTTGCTAAAATTAGTTGTCTAATTTTCATTTTTGAAACTTTATCGACTTTAACGTCTCTTTGGTCTTTCTTCTTTTATATGTTACAGTGTTCTGGTTTCTTTATTTTGTCTACCCGAAGAATCGACACGGGAGTTTTTTCGCTGATATTTCACCATCGACGCAATAACTAATAGGTATTTTTAATACAATGTTCGAATATGTTTTGTATAATTTTATTGTGCCTAGATTAGGTACACGTATAGAAATTAATGTTATTTGTTCCAACGAATATTAAATATTTCCTTTTAAATAAACTATTTAATAAATATATCATACTTTGAGTTATTTATTTACAATTCCTACCAACTCCTCAACTTTACCATACTAAGGAACATACTCTGAACTATACATAAAATCTAAAATGTGTTATTAATTGGGGTTAATACGAACCAAATTATAATTGAATGCAATTTAAAAATAGTACAAAGTGCTTGTTTATTATTTTCTACCTTTTAAATATAAATTACTTTTTAATTACCAAATTATAAAAGTTTAAAAACAATTCAATTATTTGTAAACGTGACTTTGTACACCTAACTAAACTGCATTTAAAACTTAATGGATGTATTCAATTGTTGGTTTATGTGTCATAAGTCAATTTAATTGTATAATAAACAATTCTTAATGATTCCATCAGTTCACATTCATTTGCAGCGACCACCTTAGATTTTTTTATCGATGATTATCTCTAATAAAAAATATAGTGTAACTATAATCAGTATATTTAAATATATAATAAATGAATAAAAATGAATTATATTACGTTTGACAATTTTAATGTTAACACATTCCATAAATGACCACTTATGCCAAAGATCACAAGAAAAAACTTCCAAAAATAGCAATATAATAAGTACTAATCTTTAAAGTAATGAATATTATAATTATATACTATGAAAATTTAAATTATTGTCTACATAATCTAACAATAAATTGTAACAAGCAGATATTACCTTAATACATTATAAATGTAATTACTAAGTAGGTTATACAAAATAACATATGTAATGTTTAAAGACATGTGCATGGTGTAAATAGGTAATTCTATAACAGAAATGACCTCATATAGTATATTTATAAAAACTTTCATAATGAGAATAAAAATAATAATGATTGTATTATACTAATATCTTATTATTCTTATTTGCAAACAAAACAACGCAAGAATAATACTATATGGTTATTATGATTGTATTAATAATGTATTAAGTATATAGTATAGATAGATGTAATAATTAATATAATACCAATCTAGCCTATCTGCTAGGTACTTATAAAATTGTAAAAATTATTATGTTTGAATTTTTTTTATAATAGAAAAAATCAAAGAAAAATACTTCAGTATTCAAATTAACATTTTCTTTTAGAAAAGTGAATATAATTGGTGCTTTATGGGATAAAGTTCATAGAATATAGCTTTTAATAATAGAAAAAAATAGAAAAATGAAAATTTTTACACAAAAAAGATTTTTTTATTTTATTGTAGTTCAAAAACAAATAAACCTATATTCGTGAAATGTATAAGTGTTTATATTAGTATTTTATATAATTTTCTCTAGTCAAAAAGGTTGAAAATGTAATACAATGTTCTTCATAAGTTGTTTATACTTAGTGGAATCAAACAAAAAAGAGCGTAAATAAACAATAATTTTTAATGAGCATTTTGAAATTAGAATTTCGTTAAAATAATTGTTTTATAGTTATAACATCTAATTTTTTAATATTCATACCTTATAAGTTTCAAAATTTAATATATTATGGTTATTACATATAAGTTTTGCTACTAGAATTATAAAAAATGAATGTAATTCCACTAATATTTTTTTATTAGTTTAAATGTCAATACCCTTTTATAATCACACTTAAACCACGGTTTTTGGGTTTTTGTTTTCAATGTAATTTAAAGAATATAGGAAGAATTTGTAGAAACTTAAAATATTTCGTTGTTACTTCAACCGTTTTTTTTTTTTGTATACTAAATAAAATTTTAAAAATCTTTAAACTAATTTTAGATTATTTTAAGTTATTTTTAAGTATTTGAATTTGTCATAGTTTTTTATTTTAAAAAGTGTATGATAACAATTTTTAAGCTCGGTCAAAAGTTTTAAAACTTAAACAAGATCACCCACATGTGTAGCACTTACTGAAATCTAGAAATCTAAAATAATAATATGTAATACAAGAAAAAAAATTTTGTTATTTTGTTGTAATTTAACAATATTAGTATGAACTTTCAAAATATTTAGATTAGTTTTAAGTTATTGTCTTTTAATACCATTTAACGTCAACCGTATTATTAATAGTTTAATAAATTACTACAGTAGCAATATAAATACATAATAAAATATATAGGTACTTAGTAATTAGTAACAGGCAATTTCTATTCAGAATCGTTTTTCCTACTTTAACAATAATTTATTAATGAATTCAAATTAAACATATTCAATTCATTAACAATTATCTTTCTACTCGATATACATGTCGATGTACAGTTGACATCTGCTGTTCTTAGAAAATACACAATTTGATAGGTAAACGGAGCACGGCGCATAATACTCACCCTCGACGTGGATTATAGACACGGTCCTAGTCTTTTTATTCAGGTATCTGGAGGCGAGCGGTTCGAACTGCGGCCCGCAGTCGCTGTTATTATGCATAATTGACAGAGAATGCGATGTTCACAGAATGCAACATATACGTACGAAAACTTCACCACTATCAAACCAGTCCAATATCGCAGAATCCACCACCGCCGCACTGTGCCGAAACGGCTCGTACAGCTGCGCGCGCATGACCGATTATATTTATTTAATTTACAATTATTAATACTATTATTTATATTTTTTTTTATATTACCTATTTATAATTTATATGTATACACGAATACGAATAATAAGTATTACATATACCACTCCTCCTCATATCATAATAATATAATATTATTGTGTATGAATGCGCTTTACGTTTATACTTGACTTATAATTCTATGATTATCGTTTTTCTTTGCATTTGCGAAATAAGCATAATAAAATTACACCCAGAAAGCAACCATTAACTACTCAGTCACACTATAAATTAAGCAAAAAAATTTTAATTTTTTTCAACTAGAAAATATGTAAAAAATATCTCTCCACTCCACTAATCTAAAATGTATAATTAATACTTATAAAGTTATAACTCATTAACTACTGATCCGAATTTCAATTTTTATGTATCGAAATATTCCGAAAAGTATTCTGCTTTAGAATATATGTTGTCATAAAAAACTTTAAAAAATTATAACGATTAACGATGAAAAATATTTAAAAACATATTTCTTTATATTTACACCTAACTTATTTTTAGTGTTTACGGGCATATTGTGTACTTATGAATATAATATAAGTCCATTTTTTTAGTCATTTTAAAATCTTAAAATGAACACAATTGTTTCACAATATCTACTAATTAATTTAATTAGTGGATATTGTGAGACAGTACTACAGTAGTACAAAACATGCGAACTATAGAAATAGAAGTGTATAATAAAAATAAGTAGGTAGGTACTGACACGCTACCAAAGGCTAAATAACATTTTAGTCTGCTATTGATAGTTGGTATTATAATGAGGTGTACTAGAAGAATAAGACAAGTCGATCTTTTCTGAACAAAATAAAATAGTTCATAATAATTACAGTTTTAGATTCTGAAAGGAGCAATGAATATATTGATTTTACAATGTTTTTATGTATGTATCTGACGTCAGGAGCAGAAAAAAATGACCTATTTTCAATTTATAGAATTGGTTCTGGTAGCAGATTTAAACCAGTTTCGATATATAAAATACTAGTTTTGGACAACATTTTACAAATACTTAAAATGTATAAATATATTTTTAGATATATATATACTTTTACTATACTGAAACAATTTTCAAAATATTTTGTCTGTTTTCATAATATTTATATGTTTGATGACATTTTTCGATTTATGTTGGTAATACGTTAATAAAATTAATAATAAAAAGCTCAACAATTTTTACAAAATGTTTATTATAGTTGTTCTTACATTAATCAAAAATGATGAAATGTATATATATTAGCACAATTTTTTTCATAGACATTTGTTAATGAATTTATGTTGAAAAAATCTAAATAAAACGATTTTAGTTATTTTGTTTGTAGTTCAAAAATTTAATCATAGAGTCATTTTTAGCTATTATTACCTATAATATTATTTATTATTATTATTTTCTATAGAACGTTATGAAATTTTCAAAATATTTATATCATGTATAATATTACATTATTTTGTTATTATATTCACACTATTTTACGGTATAATACGAGTTCGTTAGTATTGACTTATAAATTAATAAGAATAATATTTTATAACATGATAGAATACTACAATAATTAATTATATACAATATCTAGCGATTTTTTCTGTATTATTAATAGTATTTATTTTACTTTATTGAATGCAAGTGCTAGACGGCATTTTAACAAATAACATACATAGAAATAATAGATATAATACAATAAAAGCTCTGAAATAACAAATAAAAAACTTAAAACCAAAAAGTATTATAAATTAACAAATGAGAAAAAATAAAACCACGGCCTCCGTATGAAGTTTAATTAAGTAAGTATGTTAAATTGGGGGAGAACACTCCATGAGTTACTTAAAATTTTACAGAAGATTTAATTCTAACTTTTTAAGGTAACAAATTTCTACTAGATATGAACTGATACAAATAAAACATCCTTAGGAATAGAGACCAACAAACTACACACCAATTACTTGTAATCGTTTTCGTATACAATGATTTATTATAATTTATTATTGAATTCAAATTTAATGAATATTCATTAGTGACCTATTCAATAACGAGATTCACTCAAAAAATATACTATACAATCATTGCATAAGGATTTCCACTGTTTTTTTACTTTCAAGTGACAAAAAATTAAAAAGCTTAACTTAAAATTACATATTATTGGAAACAATTGCGATTATTTTATTTGAAACAAAATTAATATCTACAGCTTAGTTACGCATGTAAATATGTAATATATAATAGTTATACGTAGTATGTACAATATACTTGCTAAAAGTTCACGATGTATATTTCTCATCAAACAGTAAATAAATGTTTAATGATACAAATATTGAATATTATAATAATATATTATATTTAAATTGGGATATTTCCTACATTACAATAAGTAAATAATACCTAATATCAATCAACAATAGGAGAGACATATAAATACTTAGTTAAAAGTAATCTATATTTACTAATTTACTTATTTATCGAACCTGAAAAGTATATTATATTTAATTTACCCATGTAAATTGTATAATATAAAACAGATAGAAATATGCATAATTTCTATGTATATTGCGTACTTATGAAGTTTATTAAACTAGCAGTTTATTCCGACTTCACCCAAGAAAAAAATGATTCAACATAAAATATATAGCACTACATCGGTGTATCACGGTTTTTGTATACCTCAACTGGAAAATCGGCATCGGTGTTGTATTCACTTTGTGAATTAATTCGAACGAAATAGACAGTCTATCTGTGACAGATTACAAACCAATAGAGTATAGACTATAGCATTTGATATATTTTCAAACGTGATTCTAACTATACTCAATCCAGCTAGGCAACAAGAGAACATGTCGTGGTCCGACAAAAATCGGCTCTTCTGAGCATCTTCACGCTAGTATTTATTCCTTTAATATTACCCTAATTCAATTTTTGTAATATTTATTTTATTTATTTTATTTTATGTTGTTTAATTTTGTTTATATACTTATTAATATTTATTACAAGTTGAGTCTTATTGTATACAATCTGTTGTGTTGCTCTAACTTGGTCATACGAAATCTATATAATATTTAAAAATATAGAAATGTTCATAAAAATATTTTTCATAAATTAATTTTGAGATAAATTTAACTATACTTAAATAGCATTCATTCAAAAATATTTTAAGCGTTATTTGAATAAAGTTCACAAACAATTATACAAGTTCAAAAATTCCAATACAATTAGGTGTATATGCATTATGCACACAAATACATTATACAGACATAAGCGTCATTCACGATGAGTTATTTAATTGCGTCATTTGAACTATAATCTTTCTTTTAGCCTACGACTCAAGTATAAAAAAAAAAAAATACATTCGTGTAAACCTTATTACCTTAATCACACAGATATTTAAATTGTGTTTAACTCGTTTGTTAATTAATAAATAATATTAATTCATATTCAACACAAACTACATTTTATAAATATACACAAATATTTATAAATATGATACAATTATTTACCTAGCTAGGTACGATTTTATATTTTATTTATATTAGTATTTAATATTTTATATTTTATACTATACTATATTTATAGTATATGTTATATGACCTTGATAAAAACTGCGTAATTAAATAAAAAATAAAAATAATATAATCAAGTTGTAAATACAATAACATTGAACAATTAGAATGTATCATGATTAAATGAGCCACTGTATTTTAAATCTATGTAATCTAAAAAGATAAGAGATGAGAATAGTAAAATGTGTGAAGTAGTATAATAGTAAATTCCTATTCCTCTAACCTATACTCTTATTTTAACGCTTAAAATGTAGTAAGTACAACACCCCAATTCTTTTTAATATGTTAATATTTATTTGTAATTTTCATTTATTTCTTGTCTTAGATAAAACTATTTAATATTAAGGATGTTTTCTGAAAGTAAATTTAATGTAATTGGTACTTTGACTTTTTTAAGGTGTTAAGAGTAAAAAATATCCAGATGTCCAGTAATCTAATATCATAGCAGAATATAATAGAACTTAATTTTAGTCGGTGCTACAGTATTATATAGTCCTTTCTTTTTTTATACTATTACAATTATTTAATTATATACACAATGATTCACTAAGCAGCTCGCCTACATTTTTTCTTTTGTAATAAATGTATTTAAATTTTACCATATTTTCAATTATTTAGATTTTTATATAATTTAAAGTGTCTTGTGGTGATACAAACGTATTATTTTCAAATGAGAATCACTTTGTTTATGTGAATTCAGGTCATATTTCCATGCTCTAATTATAAATTATATATTACTAAATACTAAAATTGTACATTTAATTTTAATCATATAAGTAATATGTATATATATTTGCATAAATATATGATATTATAGTGTTATTTTCAAAACAAGGACTTCAACAAAAAAAATCTCTTACGCCTAAAATACAATTTTATTTTTTTCAAAAATTCATAATAGAAACACCAATTAATGTACCAAATGTAAATACACATATTATCATTTATATTTAATTTATTTAATTTATTTCCTTAAAGGTAAAAAGGGTACCTACTAGGGTAGTGTTTTATATCTTACCTAATATTTTGTATAAAAATCTAATTATAAATATTTTTTAATATGCTTGAAAATTGAATAAAAAAATCAAACCTTTAATAATTAATTTATAGGTTTACATATTTAATTTGAAAAAAAACCATAATTTTGTTTAATTAAATTATTTTTTACTTTTCTGTAACACTTGTTTATACTAACGAGCACACTACACATCCGCCTATTTTATCTGTCTGACAAACACGTAACATAGGTTAACTTTGAGGTTAGCTTATTGGAAAAAATAATTTCGCAATAATCTATAGACACACTACAATACTACAGTGATAATTGTAGAAAGCTGAATGTTTACAGACATAAAAGATAATTTTATGTATTCTGAAAATAATAATAATTCAATTAGAAAACGTTTTATTTTTAAATATTAGTAAATAAATAATAATAATGGGTACTTATATTGAATTACTTGTTGTTATTGTTTGATTTATAGTAGATATATTATAGTTTGGTTATTAAAACTCTACAATTGTTTCTTAAATAATTTTACTTAAATAAATATAATTATTCATTTTTTTAATTTTTTCAAATGTACTGACAAGACAACAGGCATCTCACAGTGAATGCGTGATATCCTTTTAATAAACATTAATTAATTGTAAAAAATAGCCTAATTTATGTAATTTTACTAATTTTTTATATCTGCAATCAAAATAATATTCATGGCTAGCTTTGCATATTCTGGGTTTGGGTGTTCAAATATCAGAATAAAAAAATATAAACAAACTTTTGAGTGCTCATGATTATTAATATAGATTAATAAAGAATGAAAATATTATGTATAAAAAAACTCAACTACCTAAGCATCTTTTTAATTTATAGAATATTTCTTAGAATATTAGTTCAACTCATAAAATATAACTATAATAATTATTATTACAAAATGTCCATTTAGTTATTTTTTAGATCAAAAATAGTGTATTTCAATAAAAATGTAATAATTTCCCATGTCTACCAATAAATATTAAAAAACTCATTATAAAATTAAATAAGTATTTATTTTATAATTAGGTAATTAATTTAAAATAAAATTGTTAAATAGATTTCAAGTTTTTGGATTTTTAATGGGCTTTCATTATAATAAATAATTACTAATGCATTTATTGGTAAAATATAAGGCAATATGAGATGCAATATTGACTTTTTAGTTTTTTTTTTAAATTAATAAACACAAAGAAATAGTACTAAGTAACAAAAATTAGTACACCTATTTTAGAAATAAACAACATTGTTTGAAGTGTAAAATATTACATAAAAATACAATACTATATACATTTTAACCATTATTTATTTATTCAATGAAATAACTAAATTTGTTTAAATAAGAACAAAATTGTTTGATTTGTTATATAGACTACTATGGACTATGGTACAGGACCATAAAATATAGTATTCTATACTATAATGTGCAAATTATATAGATGAATATTATAATTTAAATCTTAATTTATTCATCTTTTAAGATTTACATAATAATTAACAGACATATTTGCATATAGTACCTACATAATTATGAATCTATTCTATTACCAATTTAATTTTAAAATATTAATACTCAGTAGACGCAGAAGAAGAATATATAACTAAGAAAATAACCATGTTTTATGTATTAAGTAGGACCAATTATAATCACAGGCATATAAATATAATATTTACAATTGACACTTATAATTTTTAATCACTTAAATAAATTTAATTACAATAATAGTAAAGTACCTCATTTTAGTAATTAAAATGTATTTTAAATACTTTAAAACAGTCGTTCCCAAACTTTTTTTCCAGTGGTGCCTTTTTTAGACCAAATTCAGACACGATGCCCTGCTGTAAATTCCATGAAAGACAGAACAAAAGAATACTTATTGATAATGATAAATTATTTATTATGAACTGTAAACCGCGGTGCCCTTAGAAAGTGCTCGTGGCCCCTAGTGCACAGTTTGGGAACCGCTGCTATAAAAAATGATTGGGATTAAAAAAATAAAACCACACTTAATATAATATACTGAAAGCATATAATTAACATACACCAAATGACAAAATTAATTATTATATTATAAGGTATCTTAATCTAAAATAATTCAGTTGAAATAATATAATTTCAATAACTTTTATTGATCAAAATTTATATTTAATATAAACTAAATAGTTCAACACCATAAGAAAAATATAAAATGAAAAGAAAAAAATTGTTTAGGATCTTCTGTTCAATTTGATATCAATTGATATATTTTAATAAAGTATAAATTAGATCATTTCTTTGAAATTTAGAGTGAAAATAATGCCCGAGATAAATTTTTAAAATTATTTAGCCTTAGCGATAATTTCTTTTAAGAGGAGGCTATACTAAAAGTAAAACTATGCAATATAAATTTATAATTGTATCGACATAAAAACAAAATTATATGAAACTTACATTAAATATATAGTTATATAAGTGATAACTAATAAGTATTACCTACAGGGGCGGATCCAGACCAAGATAACAGAGGGGAGCAATTTTTAAAGGGCACACATTAGTTTTGATAAAATATTTATTTAAATACATACATTTGTTACTTTCCACAGTCTCATACAGAACAAAAAAAATATTTTTTATAGTAGATAATAGTAATAAAAAAATATATCACTATAATTTTGTTACCCTTGAAGTTTAATTACGTCAAAAACTCAAATCAGGGACTTAAACTATTTTTTTGAGAGAACAGGGAGGGGCGATCACCCCAATCACCCCCTCTCTGGATCCGCCACTGATTACCTAACATGAACTAACTAAAATTAAATTATATATTGGAAAATTTAAATACTAATTATTTATTATTCCATAAAGGTTTTCTAGCAAGAACACTATAAATATGATTTATTATTTATTAATATGAGATAGATAAATGCATTTGTATTTACAAACAGTTTATTAAATAGATACTTAATCAAAGAATTCTTGTACCAATGTATAATAAAAACATTTAAGTTTTAAACAATATCCAAAAAATATAATAGAAAAAACCACAAAATAAATTTAAAAAACTAAAATATCAAAGTAAAGTATAAAAAAATTAACAATAACATTATTAAACATAGCTTTTCTGTTATAATACTATTATATGTTTGCTTAAAATCAATAAAGCATATGTGTATTGTTGTATTCTATTAACTATTATAAGTATTTAATTACTTAAGTGTTGATTAATTAATTGTGCAGGTAACTTACTCAGACTGAAAATATAATTTTTTGGTAATACCTAAACCCAAATTTAAACTCTTGTCATTATTAATTTATGGTAATGTATATTGCTTTAATTTTAATTTAATTTCATAGATATTATAGCTAAATTGTTAATAGCCTAACTCAAAGAATATACACTTTATAGGTATTATAAATCAAGACTAAGAGTAAATGAATTAAAAAGTTAAGGTTAGATTAATCTTAACTAAGTTTTAGTAAATAGTTACTTTTATTTCATAATAATTTTTAACCTGACAAATACAATTGTAATTTAAAATACTAAATAATATTATTCAATTTCTTACCTAATTATTTATATAGTCACATACTCATATATTAAGTTAATTTATAAAGTAATAGTATAGTTATAGTATGACCCACATAGAATAATATTCCTTCTTCTTTGATTATCAATATTCATTTTTACTATGATTTTATAAAAAAAAAAAAATACTATTTATTATTGGTTTAGACCTCAGAAATACAGGTTAATAATTAATATAATGTACATAAATATAACTATAACATTTCTTGGTAAATACAATAATAACTTAAACTTTGATAGACTATTATTAATAAATTATTATTCTATAGATATCCAATCTAACTGTCAATAATATCTGACACCATATTCAATATTTATAAAAACTAATAACTATTATTAAAAAAGAAATTATAATTAATTTATAAATATTAAATACATATAAGTAGGCAATATTTATTTATTATACAAGCATAGATTGTAATAATCAATCACATCAACAACTGTTATAACTTGTTTTCTTATTGTTGTTACAGTTTGTACCCTAGAAGGCTAGAACATTTATGTAGACTTTTTACCATTTTCATTAGGATTATTTATAAATATATTATTAAATGACAAATTTTACAATAAATGACTTTTAATAGTGTTTAAAAATGGATAGTAACACATCTCAATTGAAATGAAAATATTCAAATATAAATATTTTAACCCTTAACTACACGCAATGGAGTATTTAGAGCGTCAAACTTTACATTTATCTTGTTCTATTTTGGTTCATAATTGTTTTCAGTAATTTTCTTAATCTAACCTTTTCTTATAATACATAATAATTATAACAGTTAGAAATCAATTGCAGTCGTCATTTGATATTTGTAACAGTATTAACAAACTTAATATAACCTAAATTATTTTTATGTTAGTGAACAATATATACCATGTGTATAATATAATACTTTTGCCAATTAAAACATAAAACTACAACACTATTTCTTTTATTTCATATTGTAATAATTAAACTTAAAACAAAATTTATTATTCTATATTATTTAATATATCTATTATTTATAAATAAATAAAAGAAATTATAAGTTATGGGTTAAATAACTATCATGTTGTAATAGGTATAACAAATTCATTGAAAGAAACTTCTAAAAGTTAAACATCACATCAGAATATGAAAAATAGATAATACATTTTTAAAAATGTATTCATTATTTTGGATTACTTATTGATTGCTTATTAGATTAAATTGTATGTACCTACCTAATAAGAAATACTAAGAAAGTATAATTATATACATTATGTACCTACATTTAAGTAAAAACAATATTATTTATAATGACTGTTCATTGTGGTAACAAAAAGCATGTAATACACTAATTTTTAAGTAAATACCCTGGTAAGTGCTTATCAAACCAAATTGTTATTTTAGTTTTATTTCACTTTTACAAATTCATAAAAATTAAATAACTAAAACTAAAAGAATAAGAAAAAAATTTTCAATACTCAACTACCTAGGTATAAGTACATTTAAATTAAACTTTAAATATAATATTATGTTATTATTTTTTTTTTTTGTGTTTATGATAACTACAATTAAAGTACCTCCTTATAATAAATCAATAAAAAAAAATTTTAAAACAGAAATTTTTCTATCATACCTTGTAGCATACTTAAACACAATATAATAATTACTTACCTGGCTTTGTTAAAATTCAAAAAAATTTATTAAATTCTTAAAACAAACTATTAAACATAACACAAGTTAATTCTACCTAGGTACCTTAGTACCTAATTATTAACTTGAGTGCAATCCTACATAACAGATGCAAGCTATTATAAATCAAAAATATATGTAAAAATAATTTACCTCTAATTGGAAACGGTTTTGTCAGCACAGTATCTGTGGTTGGAGGTAAATGTCTATAAACTTGATTGTTTTCATCTTTGGGTGGCCAATAGTGTTCACTGCACAATTTAACACAGTCACCATTACTATAATCGGGTACAACAGTCTTCACTACTGAACTACAAACGGCCATTACTTCATTAAGCGCTTAATAACGTTAGTAGAGCTATATATATATAATGTATATTACTATATTGTAATATATAGAATATTTATAGAATATAAAATAATCAAACGGGAGCAGATTATAAGACAAAATAATGATGAGACAAACAATTAAAATATTCCTTCCTATAACAACAATATTCTAACTATTATGTTTATATTAAAATTCAAAATTAAATTAAATAAACACCAAACCGAACGGATAGTTTGGACTGTCGAACGGACGAGCGAGAGAAGCAACGGAAAGCGACAGTGACGACTGACGGTACTACGGTAAAGCGATAGAAAGAATTACTAATATTACTATTTATTTTTCTAGTCAGTGCTCAGTAGTCACTTCACGGCAGACGGAACTCGATAACGTGCTGAACGTCTTGGATGTTTCATACAAGCTCCGGATGAATGAAAACTATCGATTGATAAGAAATTTGATAACGCTTATAGTTAGATGTACGCGACGTCATGCACTAGTAGTTTTTCCCACGATTTTGTAAATTTATGATTTTTGACAAACCTGTCATCTCTTAAGTGCTACAAGTTAAATATATAATAAATGTATGATTTATTGTAATTCATTTTTAATTTTTACAAGAACCTACGTCCTGTGTAATGTAAATTTTCTGAAAAGGATCAACGTCGCACAGTTGTTTTTATCTTCCATGACAGGCCTTGCTTGAATCCGACACTCTGTCGCTCGACCAATGGTACAAAATTCAACAGCCGACTCAACTACAGATTTATACCACAGACAATATGAAATATATAATTATGTATATATTATATTTAGTATAGACGTGTAGTCTTGTTTATTTAAATTATATTGTTTTAACTATACACATATATATATATGTATACATGAATGTCACGATGCAGCACTAAACATATCGACTTCTGATGCGTGAGGAACTAAATAATTGATAAGATTAACTACTACAGCATGCGGGTTCGCTGATAATCAGTATTGCGCTTTTTTTTTAATACTAGATTACGAAATAAGCATTGGCACATAAAATAAAGTTTTAGATTCTGAGCGGAACGATGAACGATGACCAATTAATGTATTGATTTTACAATGATGTACCTATATTTCTGTTTTGTCTGTCATCACTTTCTGGGACAGTAAAATTCTTCGATTTTCCACTCAGGGGATGCCGGGGATGGTTTCTTATGGTAAATTGAATCTAGTTAGTATTTTTTTAGAGGGAGGGGAAGTCGAAAATAAAAATCTAGTACTCTCCATAATAATCGAGAAATGAAAAGTTGACAAGTTGATAACGCTCTGCTATATACATCATTGAACTATATGATAACTGGAACGCTCACAGCCCATATGACTAATGTAAATGAAACCGAGCGGGTCTGTTAGAAAGAGATAACGAATACTTTTGGTGTGTCTATCTCTGTCTTTATTGATAATACGCCGTATCGTATATACTTTTAAATTTTAAATGCATTTGAGTGTTCGTTTTTTAACTTAGATATAATATTAATATGTTACCATTTATTGTATAATTATTTTATAAAGTTTTATTAATTTAAATTGTTTATTATATTACAGGAAAATTACCATGATAAAGATACAAGTTATAGTTTAAAAACTTGCTTGTTCAAATGTAAATAATAATCCAATCTTTGGACGACCAATCATTACTTCTGACCTAATTTCCAGTGAAACAATTTTCACTCAACCGACTCGAAAGCGGCTTCCAAACACTGGATAATTATTTTAAAGTTTTACCTTAAACATTTTTTGAATTATGTAGGTACAAATGACAAATGATAATTATCGACAAAATTAAATGCAGATTGCAGCTATACTTTTAAATATGTTAAAGAAAAAAGAAGTGTACATAGATAAATGTAATGATTATATTTAGTTATGTAAATCATAATAAAATAACGAATAATGTATTTAGTTGGTACGGTGCTTTTTTTTCCGAATACCAATTATGTCTACACGGTAAAGCCGTTGTTACCATCCATGCATTATTACATATATAATAATGTATTATAATAATATTGTAAATAATATTATTATGTATGTAATATAATAATTATTATATAACTGTTAAGTTAGAAAGTTATCATGTAATTAAACTAACTAGTTAATGCCTAACTTTGTCAATATTTAAAAAAATATATATAATAAATGAAAAAATATTTTTCCATTATGATTTTAGAGAACCATAACATTGTACATGAGTAAATCTGAACTTTGATTGAAAAAAATATTTCCCTTTTCCCAAGATTTTTATAGCATTATTAATTATTACATTTCATATTTTGTTTTTAACTGTTTGGTTTTTTGTCAATTAAGCTGACAGTTTAATTTCTAAATGTAGGCAAGATTTAATTGCTAATTAATCAAAATATATATGTATATTTAATATTTATATTATATATAACTATCTCGTAATTCAATAAATATGATTTAAGGTTTAAGCTGCATAAATATATAAGTACAATTAGTTATTACTAAGCACATAGTAATATAAAATAAAATTATACATTTACGCAGTATGTTAAACAATGATAGACACACCTAAAGTATTCGCTATCTCTTTTTAACATGCTCGCTTGGGCAACACTACAGGTGAGTATTCCAGTTATCATATAATTCAATGTATACATTAGGTGTCAAATGGATTACTGTTATGAGTGTAATAAATTTGAATTCAATGATATTACATATCATGGTAAATGAGAAATGATTCTGAGCGAAGACTGTCTGTCAATCTTAGCCTTATCGCAAAGTATATTTTAAGATAAATTAAAATCATTTATTTTACTTTTAGTATTAAAGTAAGCAAGGCCATATTTACCATTAGACAGGATAGACAACTGCCTATGGCTTCCGTTATTAGAGGGCCTCGTATTTTTATGAACCTTATTATTTTTTTTTTTAGAGTACTACTTTCATCATAAAATAATAAATTTAAGAAACATATATTTCAAAAAAATAAAATAATCCTTATTAGCGTAAAATGTAAATGAAAATAATAGGTACAAGAAATCTGTAGCCTTTAAAGATAAAAAAAAATGTATAAGTAAATACTAAATTGTAATAAATTATTATTTTGTGAAGGGGGGCTATGCCTATATATGCTACTGTTGGCAATAAGGGGCCTCATTTTTTATTTTGACTAAGACTACAAAATGTCTAAATCAGACCCTGAAAGTAAGGCACATGTTGATATATTTTTTACCGAAATTATTTAATTTATGATATTAGCATATTACTAATATTTAATTATTTAATAATATGTATTTATACTATAATAAATGAACTTATAAAAATCAAAATTTAAGAACACAATTTTATTAATGGTACCGTAAAACAGCATAGGTAATATATAGTATAAATGTACGTATAATTGTATCAATAGATAATAGTTCTCACGAATTTTTTAAAATTATATCAAAATAATCAATTATTTAAGCAATTTCATCCAAATTTAAACATAAAATATCTAATAAAAAAATATTATTTATTTATATTTTTTTAGATTTTATGGTTTCATTATGAACTTATATTAAATATAACTTATGATTAATCTTGCATTAAATTTTCAAAACTTATATTACATTAAAGACATTTTTTATGAATTTTTAACATCTATAATTACAAAATAGTTTATAATTTTTGGAATTTTGAAAAATTTCGTCAAATTTCTAACTTAAATTTATATAAAAAAAATTGTATCTATATAATTTAAATATTTTTATACAATAATAAGAATAACTTTTGTAGAAACTTGTTTTAAATTTTCAAAAATTTTGACTCGACGAATAATGTTTTATTGACAGTTATAGAAAAAAATAAAAAATTGAAAATTTATCATACCTATAAATAACTCAAATATTTTGAAAACTATACCACGAATAAAAAATGATGATATAAACATTTTGTGAAAATTTTAAGTATCTAGTTCTTTGTTTTTAAATTAAAATATAAATTAATTATAATGCATGTTATATTATTTTTGTATAATTAAACAACAATTTCCTAACTCACTAAATACCCTCAACATTGGAATTGAATTTCACAGCAGTTACAACTGCATGGAGAAGATTATAAATGTTAGTCTAGAATATTAATATAAAATTGTTGGTAACTTTTGTAATACTTTATTATGATTATAGAAAATGTGTTATTCTATCGGCTATCAGCAAATGTGCTAATGACGGTTAATGCTGTATCGGTTGATAGTCCATACAGTTGTACATGCGCAGTACATTTTTGGGTCACCATTACAAAAAAGTTAAGAAATGCTGATCTAGAATATGATGTTTATAGGGGAAATTTAATTTAATTTAATTTTTGAAGCACCTACACGACAACAACTTACTGCTGTCAAAACATACACTTATTCATCACTCGATGCTCTGCTCAGAATCTAAAATAGAAAATGAAATGTAAATTTAAATAGATTGAACGGAAACTAAAATTTCACCAAATGTTAATATTAGCGTTATCTATTCACGATTAAATTTTTAAAATATTTTGACTTTTTTAGGCTATTTATAGACAATTGAAATTTTCAATTTTTCTAATTTTTTTTTTTTAAAAATGAAGATAAAAAAATTTGGATTTCCAAAAAAATTTTAAATTTATAATACAAGGTTTATTATAAATTGTACTTATCATAGAATAAAAAATCAAAAACCGTTACTCACAATTTTTGTTTTTAAGCATTTAAAGTTCAAATGTTTACGAAATATGTCAAAATCGTGAAAAGGAATTTTGAAGTTAAAAATTCATAAAATGTTTGTGATCTATACCTAAGGTTAAAAAACCCAATACAAGGTTTTCCATAAGTTTTCCTATAACTGAAAAAAAACTCCTGCGTTAATATAGAAAATATTTTTAAGCATATGAAATTTAATTTTTTACGAAATCATGTAAAATAACGATATATTACAATTTAAATATATAATATATATCTTAGACTGACAATATCATCTCCGTTCAGAATCGTTTTTTGTGTACAATGACACCTGCCATAATCGCATTCAAATTTAATTCATCCATTATAGTGTCCTACTCTTTACATCTATATTCTATATCAGGACATAATATACCTAATTAATAAGTATATTCCTTATATATAGTATCTACGTTAAGAAAAAAAAATAAAACATGAGTTATATATTTTGAAGAAAGAAGTCACTCAGCGTTGTAACACTTTCGATAAAATACTCATTTAAATATTAAATTTTTTTAAAAACCCGACATAGTGATATCACACCAACATAAATTACAGATAATATTTTTACCATTAAGTTTCATAATAAAAGATTAAAATTCTGTAGTATATTTTATATTTGTATTGATATTAAAATTAATTATTTTATTACTCTAGACTCACCATAAATATCCATATCAACAGAATTAATGAATTAATTTGAATAAACGATCCTTTCGGTTACCAATGGGCAATGACTTATCCTATTTTCTCTTATAACATCAAAATATATCAGTTTCAACCATAAAATACTATATATAAACTTTTATTGAAACCTCAAACGACTCAAACTAATGTGATTACATTAATATTATGGTTATGAACTCTAATGATATACAACTCTAGTGTTCAGCCAAGTCTTCAAATATATACAAAATCCAAACATTTTAATCTAAATGCCTCCGATAAATAACTAATAAACCTCCAAACTCCCTTGTATAGTTCCGCGTGTATTGTAGACCACAAAACGTACACACAGTACCATTATTTTTACTTGGTGCGCCTTACGAAAAAAATAATTTGAAAAAACTAATGCTCATGATGATATTAAGTCGTAAACTTAATTTTAGCAATATGGAAAAAATGATATACGACTACTTCTCGTACTATACACAAATGTAATATAGATGGAGCCATATTATTATAGTCTGATTTAAATTACAACATCTTCATTCAAAAAAAAAAAAAAAAAGGGGCCAACATATTTTTTAGTTTTATTTTTATAGTAAGTCAGAATTTTGAATGCCAACTGATTATACTTGTTAACAATTTTTCAAATTATTTTTTGTTTTTTTTAGATTCTGAACGGAGTGATGAATGTATTATTGATTTTACAATGATGTGTGTTTTTATTTTTTTTTGTTTCTGTCATCACGTTTTGAAGTAGTAATAATGCTTCGATTTTTGACTACAGCCCTTCTTTGAATAGAAAAATTCATCTAGTTGGTACTTTGAGGGTCAAAAGTAAAAATTTCCAGTAGTTTTTAAAAGCGTCGGAAAAAACCCTGAAAAAATAACGGAAAAACGGGAATTTTTACGCATAACCACTTTTCGACAAAAACGATTTTTTTATTTTGCTGTAACTCAATAACGAATCATTGTAAATACTTGAAATTTTCACAAAATATTTATATTATAGTTATCTATCTACAATTAAATTTTCAAAATATTTTGACCTTTTTCAAGCTACTTATAGACAATTGAAATTTTCGAGTTTTCTAAGTTTTTTTCTTAAAATGCCGATAACAAAAAAAATTGGTTATCCAAAAAATTTTTAAAATTTAATACAAGGTTTATTATAAGTTATACTTATTGTAGTAAAAAAAAAATCAAAAATCGTTAGTCACAATTTTTGTTTATAAGCATTTAAAGTTCAAATGTTTACAAAATATATCAAAATCACGAAAATTTGCAAAGAATTTTGAAGTGGAAAATTCATAAAATTTTTGTGATTTATATTTAAGGTTCAAAAATTTAAAACTAGGTTATCCATAAGTTTTCCTTCAAGTAACTGTAAAAAAATTTCAGCGTCAATATAGAAAACATTTTATGAGCGTATGAAATTTAATTTTTTATGACATCGCGTAAAATAACGATATATTACAATTAAATATAGGTAATATTATATCCAACTAATTATCATTGACTGACAAATCATCTCCGTTCAGAATCGTTTTTCGTATACAATGATACCCGTCATTGCATTCAAATTTAACACATCCATTATAGTGACCATAGACCTACTCTCCATCTCTACTATACAGCAGAGCGATACCCACTTGCCCACTTTTTTTCTATCAAAACTATAAGAATCTAATGGCCAAAATGATTATTTTATATACTTATGTCCTATACACTATATATACCTATAATATTAAACTACCTAGCTAAAATAAAAAATGAAAAACAAAATAAATACATAATATTAACTATATAATTTCATTATTGGAATACAAATGTATAATAGTAAACCTATACTAACCTTATTTCTACTATTATGTATATATATGTTATTAAATTATTATTATGTACGTTGGCGTAGATTTTCGTACAAAGTGCTTTTCACATGAACAATTATACGTGGGATTTTCTCGAACTGGGTACCCGAATCATCTTATGATTTTAATTTCAACAGGAGATAAAACAAAAAACGTCATATACTCAGAAGTATTATAAAATTCTTTATCTGTTTTTTATCTGTATTTATTTTTATTAAAAATATATTTATTATTTATACCGCTAGAAAAATTTCAATTTGTTTTCATTAACTTTTTTTTATATTTACTTGCCGATCACTATTAAACAATAATATTTGAATAATATATAGTCATCACAACTAAATATTGGTTAGTTACATTCCAACTATTTCATATAGTTAAGACGGCTATTGTTTTAATGCATTCTAACTGAATTACCTATATAAGTAAAATAACTACAATTGCTTATTAATTTGACTTCATAATTAGTTATTTACCTCAATTAAATTAAGTGAAACTGCCAAATAAAAATACTGATTGCATTAAAATATATAGTTGCACTAGGAAATACAATTTTAGTTACCTTACTATACAATTATACTAATTATAGTCAATGCTTTAAAATAATTCAGTAAAATATGTAGTAAAAGTAAATAAAAACAAAGCAAGTAAAAAATACTGTTTTTATTGACATATTTATAATAATTTATAATATTTATTAAATGAAAAAAAATACAATAATTATTTGTAAATTATACAATATATAGTAACTAAATTAAGTTTATATTTTATAATATTGAAAACAGGTATTTTAAAAAAAAACATTACTACTTAGGTATATAATATAAACCATTCAATTTTACACATTCAGTTGGATGTACACTATTTAAATTTTTAATACAGCAACACACTAATTTATTTGTTAAAGTTACATTATACGATTTAAGATGTTCATTAAAATAATTACAACAACATATTGCATACCTACTATAAATGGTTTGTTATCAACATCTTCAGCAATATCATAGTGATAGGATTAAACCATAAATTGGTAAAATATATGGATCTTCACTTAATTGTAAAAGGACTGATATTTGTTTTTTTTGTTTCATTAAAATCAATCGGGTTTAAATCTATTATTTTTAATATTTTTGTTTTCAAATTACATAAAAACGAATAGTTAAAAAATTGAATGTTATCAAATAGTGTTTGAATTATTTTTGTGGGAATTGAATTATTACTATAAGTACCATTTTGATGCTAAAGATACTGTATTAAATTGAAGTGTTTCTATAAACTCAGTAATTGTAATTTGTTCTGGACAAGGTTTTAAAGGGTAATTATGATTTTTAATGAAAGAATGAAAATTGTTTAAATCAGAGGTTCCTTGAGAATTGTTATGACAGGCAAATTACAAGACAGTGGTGTATTTATATATTGTGTGTCTAGATTATTATGTTGGTTTAAATGATTTTTAAATGAATGAAAAGAGTTAAAAATTCTAAAGCAGTTTAATTCTTTACATTTAAATTCATCTATAGATTTTGGATCATGAAAAATATTTATATATATTAAAAAATGAGAATTTAAGTTGAATTTAAAGTTGCACAAAAAACAAGAAGGCATCTTTGTATTCAAAAGTCGTCTAATGTTTATTATAGGTATTTATTAAACTATTTAAATGAAATATTATTTTTTAAATTTAAATTAAATTACTTATTGTAAAATAAAACAAAATATAAAATATTATAACTAGGTGTATAAATAAGTGGGTACTTATATTACTTACTAGAAGTGATAACTTTATGTTATTTAAATTGTTTATAAATGTTTTAACAAATAAAACATGTTAATCTGACTTGAGCTTTGTATTGAAGAAATAGTTTTGGATAAACAACCAAATCTGTTCACTTTCTTGAGGATAGTGCAAATTAAGAGCAAAATAAGATTTGTAACAAATATCTAATGTCTTTAACAGTGTTTTTAACTTATAATATATGCTGTTGATCTCAGCATAAATGTCATTGTTATCAACGATTACTATATAAGGCTGTAATGTTGTACTATATTGAACTGCCTTTTCTATTTTTTGGGCATGAACATTCTTCAATTCCAAGACATCCTGAAATAAAATTTATCAAAAAATTATATTTAATTAATATAATAATTAGTTCAGAAAGTAATGAAGACTTGTCTTGTAATGAAAAACATTTTTTTAGTTTATCAATATAATTGATTAACTTAACTTTAAATGTGTCAAAATAAAAGTTTATCTTTTCCTGAATACAAAGTCTGGAAACTAATTTTAATCTATAACAATAAAAATACAAGTAAATCCAATGTTGTTTCAAACAACATATTTGATAAAATATATAAACAATAAGCATGTTTTACACATTTAGTATAACCATGATTAATATTATAATACATTAATTTCATTGTGCACAATATTGTATTATTTACATAAACAATTAAACATAAAACTCACTAATAAATGACCAGTAGGACTTTTAAGGGGAGGATAAATTTCAATACAATTTTATTTTATTTTCAATCTATAATTTGATGTTTCAGTCCAATATTTATGTAGAGACTGGGTAGGTCATATGTTATTCTAGACACAATATTTTTTCTTTATACTCTAATAATTAAAGATTTAAAGTTCCAATGCATATTTCGATTGACTGGTATACTTGCCAAATACATAAATAATTAAATGGGTAAGTAATATGAATTAATATGAAATAATATGTATAGGTATAAAGTGTTTCAGTGACTGTTTTTTCAAATATATTGACATTTATATTATATAAAATTCTGACATCCAACACAAACATGTTATACTAGTATACTACCATGATTGATATCTATATATATATAGGTAGGTATAATAACTTATTTACTCACTTGAATTTCTTTTAGCCTAGTTAATTTTTTATTAAATGATGCACATTTACATATCTTTGGTATTAATTATTTAAACATTATTTATGTTAATGTCATAAACTTATCTTTACCAATTTCCTCACCTAGTTACATTTAAAAACAATAAGATTAAAAAAATAATTATAATTGAAACATTAATTTTTTAGCCAGATAATATACTACTTATATATAAGCTAACCTTAACTCTTAGGTATGTATTTTGTTAAAAACTTAGAACTTAGAAAACATTTAAACTACATTCAAAACTGTGTATAGGTATCATAATATTAAATAAACCCAATATTTTTAAATAAATAATAATAATTATAATAATTACCTTTAAACGTATCGATCAATTCTTCAAATCCCCATTCAGTCAGCACGCCAACAGTAAATTCATCCATAGCGAAAAAATTCGATCAATAATTAAATGCAGTGACGATGACAATAACGGATGACAAAAGCCAGTGGCGTGTCCAGAACTTTTTTTGTGGATGGGCCACAAAAGTTAAGTTCAGAATGGTTTTATTCCCTCCTCATATTATTATTTGATCTATTTAAGTTTTAGTATTTTTTATTCTAAATGACTAATTTTAATATTTTTATAATAAATGGTAGCTTACCTTTTATTAAAACATAAACTCTTTAAATATTCAAATTTTTCATATTTATCGAAATACCTAATCTAATCAAAACTATTTTTTTTTCTAACTATAAATCATATTTTTATTTTTTATTGAACATCAAACTTATACTAGTTATAAAAAAATATGGGCGGGCACTTGCCTACCAGGCCCACCCACTAAACACGCCACTGCAGCGAAGATATAAAAATATTCAATTATATATAAAGTCAGTGGCGTAATTTGTATGATTTTTGGGGGGGTGTCCAGATAATATAGGTATATACTTATTTGTTAATTGGTTGCAATATTCCTGTTTTACATCTACTACCACAAAGCTCATAATATACTTATTAAATATTGTAATGAAACATTTTTATTTATTTAATTAAAAGTAGTAATTTTTATGTAATTTAAATCATACGGGTATAAAATACCTACTGTAAACACTAAATATAATTATTACTATATATTTTGTTTGTTTAATTCAATACCGATGATGTGAATGATGCTATAATAATAACAGTTTTATAAATAATTAAAAATATAATAGGATAATAAGTACATCATTTAAAACTAAATTTATTTCATCTAGTTGGTACTTAGGGAAATAAAAAGTAAAAAATTTCCAGTAGTTTTTAAAAGCGTCAAAAAAAACCCTAAAAAAGTGACGGAAAAATGGAAATTTTTACGCATTATCAGTTTTTGACAAAAATGATTTTTTTATTTTGCTGTAACTCGAAAACGAATCATTGTAAATAGTTGAAATTTTCACCAAATGTTAATATTAGCGTTATCTATTTAAGATTAAATTTTCTAAATATTTTGACCTTTTTTTTAAACTATTTATAGACAATTGAAATTTTCGATTATTCTGTTTTTTTTTTTGAAATGACTATAAAAAAAAATTGGCTATCCAAAATATCTTTAAAACTCAATACAAGGTTTATAATAAGTTATAATTATCGTAATAAAAAAAATTAAAAACCGTTAGTCACAATTTTTGTTTATAAGCATTCATTAATGCATAAGCTTGAATACGTTTTCTCGTCTAACTGGACTAATTGTACAAAATTTATCAATTATAACGTTGTGTTTGGACGCGAAATTGCCGAAGTTTTTCTTTTTCTTTTTTGACATCCCGAAACAAACTTTTTTTATTAGATGGCATAGATATATCACAATATCACATATGCTTATTATTTTTATAAATTATAAATATTTCATTAAGTAAAAAATAGTAGTATCTAATATTTATTACTTTATACTTGTGTATGCTGTATTGTCTACTGAAAAAAATAATAAAATGAAAAGTGATGCAATGCACCGCCCACGAATATTATCATGGTATGATGAATGACAATACGTATTGTATAGGATAACACGATAAGTTACGATACACAAACGTATTTTCAAACACGTAAAGAACATTTGTAATGTTCTGTTTGTAACGCAATGTTTTTCAAGTGATAATAATATTATGAATATTATAAAAAATAAAAATTATAATGTACAAAAATACATAAGTCACAATAAGTACTATTTCAACCATTTAAGATTGTTTTACCAATTATCATTATTAATAGAAAAATTACCTACCAAGTTTATTTATATAATTTAATTATGTTATATCTATTGGATATTATAAAATATTATTATCTGAAATACAAGACATGTCTTATCATATTATGCTCTAGTGCTCTACCACTAAATTGAAGATAGCCATTTTGTAGAGTTCGTTTTAATTTCATTAATCTCTTGATTTTTAATAATTTTTCTAGTTTCGAGATAAACACTTAAATCGTTCGTCGATCGTACGAGCACACGGGCCACATGTTTGATACAACGATACCATTATCGTATTAAATAATTCGCAGTTATTTTTCGAGACTAGAAAAATATTAAGAATCAAGAGATTAATGATTGAAACGTTAATATTTTCAGAAAAATGAACTCTGCAAAAACATTAAAATAAATTAAAACATGAAATATTTGTAGTTCTTGTCACTGTGAATTTTATTAAAAAACCAAAATTTATTATGGTATCTCCATTATTTCAGGAGATATCGCAATGAATAAATCCTCACAGGTCACTGTATAGTTATAAGTGTTATAACTTATAAATAGCTTGTAACATTTATCAAATATCACAGGTCAAATTATACAATTATAACTATAGATTAAAATGACTTAAGTCGAAGTTATAAATTTTGTAAATTTTATAAAAATTATTTTTATAGTGATCAAACCGTTGAATTGAAAGTAATTTTTGACAAATTTAAGTTGCTGTATCTTCTATAAAATACAATAGACAAAGTAATATCAGTTATAATTTATTACCAATATCCTCAAGACCCCAATAAATAATTTTGTTCAATTTATGAGATAGAACCAACAAATAAATTCTATTTCTGTAAATCTCTTTAATGGGTTTGTTACCAAACATTTTTAATACAAATTTTAAATGTAGCTGTACTTATTAGTGTTTAAAAATATAGGGTAGTATTTTACATAGACCTTATTAGTATAAGGTCTATGGTATTTTAAGTGTTTACTTTCTGTCGCAGCAAAAAGCTAATGCAGATAATGTAGAATATAGATAATATCACGGACTAAGATATCTTAGTCTGTGGATAAGGACAATACAGAATATGTATTATCATTTGCCAACATGTATAAACATGTATTTTAAATTTTACTATGGCCTGATGACTAATACAGTGATACATACAAGGATTTAAAATATATATGTTCTTTTTCATTTATTTTAATACCTATTTTTAAATCCTGAATGCTTTTCCAAAAAGGATTTTGATGAACGAGACTTGAGTTTCAATCGAATATATTATAGTATATATTTTCAATATAAATCATGATTAACAATTATAGTCTTATTTTTAAGTTAAAAATAGCCATTACTAGTAAATAAGAATACGTATCATTATATTTACCTATACCCCTTTTCTCTGGAGTTTATTTTATGTAAGTTATAACTTAATGAATAATTTAAAAAACAATAAAACTAATTAAGAAAATAATTTTTTTAATTATAAACTTCAGTTTTTTAAAAAAAAGCTAATTGTTTTTCAGTTGTTTTTGTGTAACTTCCAATGTAAAATTGTGTGAAAACTTTTAAATACTTTCAGGTATAATAGACACATTAAAAAAAGAAAAAATTTAAATGACCATGAGTTATTAATTTTTTTAAATTATCTGTAAAATTGTTTCAGTTCTTTTTTATAACACTAAACTTCTAGAAGTAGTGTCGTAGTGACGACCAAAATGAGAACGTAGAACATATATTTTTTGCTCTCCTAATTAATATATCAAGAAATTTTAAGAAGTTGTAATCTTTGTAACTTATAATTTATTAGGTAACATTTAATCTGCATATCTACATCTGTATGTCATTCTGAACAGTCCTATAGCCCTCAAATTCGTATCTAATTATGAAAGGGATACAATTTTTTTTTTTATAGAAGATTAAAGTATAAACAAATCATTAATCAGGTACGAAAAAATAAAATTGGTACGATATGTCGATATGGATTGAACAACTTTTCAAAATTATAGGTGCCAGGGCTCAGGACAACTTCGTTCTAGATTTATAGTTGGATTTCGTGATTTCTATGAGCAATAGGTGGCATTTTTTAAAAGGATGTTTTTACAATTAATGGTCAATCGATACAAATCACGAATCTGTTTCAAAAATTAAGTTGGTCTGATGGAGAAATTATATTATAAGTCTACGGGTGTTAGAACAAGTCAGTACTCACTATTCAGTAATATTCACCATATTATACAATATACAAACCACAATTAATTTAGTCGTGCATCCGTACAGGTGTTTATGCGTCTTTCTTTCTTTATTTTTTAACCGCCGTTTAGAATTTAAGCGGAAATTATCATTAGAATCGTATGGTTATCGTGCTTTTTCTTTTATTCACGATATTAATTATTTCAAACTCCAACAGTTCAACAAAGTAGATCGTTCGTTTCACTGCCAGCTGGTTACTGTTAACCACTGAACAATCTCAAATTCTCAACAACTCAACTGCTGGTTAGTGTAAATGTGAAATAGTGTTTATCTAATTATCTTATTACTTTATACGCGTAAAAACTAAACGGTACAATTATTCGTCCTTTACACAATCTATTTCCTGTTTGTCAACATCGTACATCCGCATTGAACGAAATATACGCATCACATGGGTAGTCGTAAACTCCGACACTGGATGACGGATACTTGTATAGTTGTATAAGTACGATTACAAAACAGAATAATATTATGATACTTGTATATCTATTATATAACATTATAAGTTATAACGTACGAAAACGAAATACGAAACAATAGATTATTTGGATGAATGCCGGGTACCCTCAATTACCTAGCGGCGAGCACATCCACCCGTATGGGCTTCAAAAATCGTGATACAGTTGTAATCCATCACCTATCGATAGTTAACATCGAAATCGCTCGATTGTTGTAGCAGATATCGTTTGTAGCAGTCGCCTGCAAGGCTGCAACGCCTGTAACTATTAACCCGTCGGCCGCCGCCACTCATCACTCGCAACAGGCTCACGATACTACAGCTGCTGCTACTGCTGCTCCCCGTGTCTAAGTCCTATTGTACACCAATAACATTATTATTATTGTACCTATCGCGGACTCCAGTAACCGATACTAAAATGCGCCGTGTAACTGTATCGGCAATAATATTTTAATTTTAATCGAGTTGCCCGTTGGCCGTGACGGACACCGCTATTCCACGACTGTCCACAATAACAATAATACGTTCCCCGTCAGAGTCCGTTTCGTAATAATATTACCGATTGTTGTTGTTAATTATATATGAATAATAGTATTGTGATGATGCTATTTTGCAAATATCGTCGAGGATGTTTGACTCATCAGACCCGAATTGTTACGATGATTCGATAGCTGTGAAAATAATTGGTACGTATTGACTTTATACATTGATGTATTATGTATATATGATATCATGATGCTTGGTAATAGGTACTTAATAATATTCGCATATGCCTTTGATCATTTTTAATTTGTTTTTGTCAACTTTTGATTTGTCTTCGGACAGGTTAATACTTTGTTAAGTAAATAATTTGTACCTTCTTCATTAGCTAAACTTAGTAAAAGTATTGAAATGCATTTACTTAATAGCACAATCTGTATAGGTTACCCACAGATACCTATTGCATAATCCTTGTTAATAGATTACTTATACCTATTGTAAAATCAAATTTACCTAGAAAATGAAGAAAAATCTATGTAGATAGATATGTTATTGGATATTAACTAGTTTTATAATATCTTAGGTAGGTACATGTGTATATTTAATTAAATAAAACTATAAAAATAAAAAATTATCCTATAAACCAACAACCAGATAAGACACTTTTTGGACACTTGAAAGAGTAAGAAAAATAGATAGACGAGTACATGAATTAATTGGATCATATCATATTATTAATAATAAAAGTAATCTTTATCACAAATCAATTTACAACTTACGAGTATATAACAATTAGTTATAAATTAAGTTGTAGTTCAATAGAATATATTAATATACGTTATGACTACACTACAGTTAAAAGAGAAAAGATATACATGGAAGTAACATGTTTGGTATTATCATATTTATAAAATATCCAGCATTTCAAAATAGTTGAGAAATTTAAATTTTATATAATTACGTTTAATTATTATTTATAATACAAATATTATATTATATTATATTTTTAATGCAAACATGTTGCCAAGTCTGAAAATTTTAAAATGAATAATTAATTTTCAATTGTTGTAGAATAAATTTGTGTTATTGATGATGTTGCCTACTAATATTATAATATTTGAGTGTTAATACTGTAAAGTTTTTTGACATTTTTTGTAAGTATGAATGAGTTTTATTACTGGAATTAATTGTATTGATTTTAAGATTTATGTGTTTTATTAATTTGTGGCAATCTATAATATTAAAATAATTTTTGTACAGACATTTTAGATTTGGCATTTTAAATCTATTATTTAACAACACATAATATATTACAATATAAGTAAAAAAACACAATATCAAACTTAGAATTGCGTTATCTATGTTATCTTTTACATTAGGGGCATACAAATTATGAAAAGTTTTTTTGTATCTTTGAAATGTTAACTGTGAAGTGCAAGGTTAAGTTTTAAAGTGTTGAGTTATAGTTACAATGTCATAATAAGCTTGTATATAGTTTGCTGGTAAAGTATAATAATTTAAGAACATGTTTACCATGTACATCTTTATATATACACTTCAAAAAGCGTTAGTTTTGTTAGAACCTTATTAGTTTTATTTATAATATCGTAACCAAATACATTTTGTAAAATGAGTTGTATAAAGTATCATTAGCTTAGATTTATCATATAATATTAAATTATATAAATCAATTGATATCAAAAAATATTTTTTAATTTTAATATTTTTTCTATTTTAATTGCTTACTAGTGTTTTTTTCAAGTATACACTGAATAGTTATGTACCATATTATACAAAATTCATTGAAATAAGCTAATTAATTATAAAAACTGTTGTATTTGTATATTTTAAAATATCTTAAAGGTATTATTGTTATATTTTATAGTGTGTATTTTTGTATCATACCTACTTATATTAAAATGTTTTTAATGAAATGCATGCAAGTACTCTTATTGTAATTTTGATATTGACATATTGATTATTTAATAAACATTTCTTTGTATTATACTCAGACCTTGCTGATATTATTGTTTATTTTACATAGTTCTCATAATTCTAAATATAATGGTAAAAAAGTATAATATGTAAATACTAGATACTTACTTGGTCTTACAGAATTTCTATTAATTGCTATGTCATCTAAAATTAACATTATTTTTTATACTACTATCATATTACTTCTTTACATAACAATAATTAGTTATAAATCAGTCATTTAATATCAAGGTCAAATATTTGTTATAATAGTATACAAAACAATTAAGACAGTTTTATTTCAAATCACATTTTTTGTTTGAAATACCTAGTTACAATTCATATTAAGTTTTAAGTGTAGCATATAAATATAAGACAGGTACTATTATATTTTAATTAATTTTTATTTTACCTAGGTGCTTATTTATATTGTTACTATATTTTTGTATATTTTTACCACTTAAGAAGATAGTCTAAAACTCTTAACTTAAATATATAAATTATATTAATTAAAAGCTTATATTAGATCTACTTATTTTAATTATTATTAATTTCCCATAGTTGTATTATAATTTTAAACACTATTGTGTATATATCTTATAATAATAAATCAATATCTTTATTTAATAATGTTATATGATACTATAACAGGTGGGTATTCAAAATGTTTTGAAGCTAACCATATGCCATTTTGTCTAAAAATCCACTTTTAAAAACATATAAATTACTTGTACCTATTAAATTTCAATGAGGTTCCTGGTTCTTACATAAGCATAATATTATTAAATTTATTTTTATATTGTACGGAGTTAGATATATTTTATTTTATGTTGTTCTATCAATACATGGGTAATATTATTGATTCATTCCTATTATATAGCTGTAGTATCAATAATTATATTTTATATATTTCAAAGTAGTTAAGTTTTATTAGTGTCTAATTCAAATGTTTTTAATTTGCAATGTTGGTAACTTTTTACATTGAATTGTGCACTTTAATTTACTGTCACATTATTAAATAAATTATAAATCTTATTTTATAATTATTTTTTTTTCATAAGAATTCAATGTTTACTGTTTATAAATAATTTGATTTAGTTTCAATTTTTAATAATAATAATACTCTAGCCGTTTCACATACATTTTTATTTTATTTCAGTGCTTCAGAGAAATGATCAAATTATTGAACATTATTGTATTTAAATTAATGTTACATAAATTTACTGTTTGCTTAAATAAACAAATTATTTGGTTTAAATATTTATATTTTTTAATATTTGTTTCCTATTAAGTACTATATGGTATTCATTTTTAATTGTGTTCTATGACTTCAGGTTTTTACTTGAAATTTATATCTTATTAATAGACAACACTTGTAATTGCTTTCTAGTTAATGTTAAATACAACAGCTTAGTATTAAGATGCAGGAAAGTGCTAGATATGGTCCAGTTGCCATAATAGTGGCATGACAGGTTGCTAACAGTGTAATACTTTTTGTATCGTTTTCTCCTTGTTAGTATTGCCATATTTATTTTACTCAAACCAGGACGAACATTTTTATTTAGTTTTCATGGAAAGAATCTTACCACTTCTCCAGGGTCAACCACCAGTTTTATTATTTTATTTTTTTTGTTACTGGAATACCACGCTCTATGGTCAGCATTCTACAACATGCGTTTATATTATAGGAAAAGCTTATTGAATGTTAGTCGTTGAAATGAGTAACCAACAAAATAATCAATTAGCAATATGTGATAACAAAATTAAAAGTAAAAATACTGAATGTATTTGTCCATAATTGTTATTTCCAAGCTAGAAAATTAATTTTAAAATAGAGTTTGTCATTCAATCAAGTAGTTAACTTGATTTTCTATAATTTATCTAAACAATATTGCTTTTTTATTATAAATGTGTAATAGAAGATTATTTTTAATATTAATTATTAAAGTTTCTGTAACAATTAACTATCCCAAATACAATCAGAACAATAAGATATTATATTAAATCCTGTACAACCCAAAAAACCAAAACATATGGAAATTGTAGATTGTATTTTCCTTATACATGCTATGCGTTAAGAATTTTAAGATTATTAATAGATTGTAGTTTGTAATACAAATTTACCATATAGTTAACGTTTTTTTCTTTTTTTAAAGGATGTTAGCTGTACATAACAATGGCGCTAACAGATGATGGAGATGATAAAGAATGGCTTCATAGCCTTCTAGTAGATGTTCAACTTGAACATTTCCTCAGTCGTATCATTGAAGAACTTCAAGTAAGTTTAAAAATATTAATAATTTTTTATAAGTGATTGTTATTTAAATAGTGTTGGTATTTATTATATGTTTAGATAACCAGATTAACTCACTTTGAATATGTTAAGCCAGAAGATTTAGAAAATATTGGTATTAGTAAACCAGCAGCTCGAAGGTTATTAGAAGCTGTAAAAAAACGTAAAGGTGCCGAGCGAAGACATAAAATTTTATCAATTTTGGGTGGAACACAAGCCAACAAACATTCAACAGGAACATTAAAAAAAATACATCTACAACTGAATCTGCTCAACCATCAGCTCTATCCCTTACTTGTTTAATCCTAGAAAAGGATATAAAGTAAATAAATATTACTTTATTTTGTTGTTTAATTATAAATTATTATTTATTAATTATAATGGTCATGTTTAGGTTATCTGAAAAAATTGGTGATGGTTCATTTGGAATTGTGAGTCGTGGAGAATGGACCACTTCAACTGGGCGTGTTGTACAAGTTGCTGTCAAGATGTTAAAACAAGATGTACCATCATTGCCACAAATGTTTGAAGATTTTGTCAAAGAAGTTCAAGCTATGCACACATTAGATCACGTGCATCTTATAAAGTACTTTATTACAATTTATAAATAAATTTGTGTTAAGTGAAAATTAATTTTAATAATATTTAGAGATGAAATATTAGGGTCTAATATAGAGATCATATTTTGGGGTTGATACTGAGTTGTGGTTTGGATTAAAACATGTAGAAAACAAAATCCGAGTTTCGGTTGGGAAATACAATTATTATGTTTTAAATATTGATAGTTACATGTTGTACTACAGTTACATTAAATAAATAAAAAAAAATATTTATAATCATACTAATTCATTTTTGTAAGAATCAAATTTAACCAATCAATTTCTTTTTTTTAAATATTGTTTGTTTTTATTTTAATACATTTCTGACTAATATTTGTTTTTATCAGCTTCCAAGTCTACTGAATTGATTTTTGAATATGTTGATATAGTTTATTAGTTTTTTTTTCTAAATATTTTTGACATGTTTAATTAAAATATGTTGGGATGTAGTGATTGGTTTTCAGTTTTGACTTTAGAATTGAATGCTTTACTTCCATTTTTCTTTTCTAAACATTATTGTCAAAAGCTGCCTAGAGTGTGATTGAAAAAGTTGCATCATAGTCAATATAGTTATTGAGAAAATAGTCACTAAATTCAGTAACTCTTGAATCTATAAGTTGTTCAGTATTTAATTTCAAAAACACATTTTCCACTTCACCTGGAGAGAAAATAGTTAATCCAAAAACGCAGTGCAATTATTTTTCAATTTCTGAGTTATTATTTTGTACTTTATAGTCAATCCTAATCTTATAATTTTTTTTTCATCAGGCTTGACTGAGATGAAATTTGCTTTTAATCAGTAGTGATAGGGTATTTTTTAATTGCAGCTTGAAGAATTCCTTTTTCAAAGTTAAAAACTATGTTATGTCTTAAAATATTAAATTTGTTTCTAAATATTTACTTTCAGCATAGACATAACAGTTCTATATGATAAAACATTTTTATCTTTTAATAACTAAGTGCAACATGAACTTATTTGTTATTTTTAAAATCAACTCTGTTGAAAGAATTTTGTGCAATTGTCAACATGCCATCCACAAAAATAGTCACGACACTGCACATGGATTTCAAATTACTTTCCCAAAAAAATATTATTACATTGTTTACATTGCAAAAAATATTACTAAATATTCCTCTTTTATAGATATCATTTTGTCCTTATTTGAATAGTCATTCACGTCATGTATGCATTCATTTATTAGTAAATTTGTTAATTCGTAGTAATATAGCATGATTAATATTTTCCCCTAAAAATAAATCTTCACCTTTAGACAAATTATTTTCCTTGGCTTTTTCAAAAATGATAATTCATCACTTATCAATCTTATTTTTTACATAGTTATTTACCTTATGTCTATTTAATATTTGAATACTATCTGGTTCATGATTTGTACGATCATTGTTATTCTTGAAAACACGTGTTCTTTCTTTCTTAGCCGATAGTGTACTGTTTTACATTACAATTTTTAATATTGCAATTCTAGAACATTTTCACGTCAGGCTATAAATAAAAGATATAACACTAACCTACTGCAATTTAGGTTAGTATTTATCAGATAATCAATAATCAAATATAAACCACAATTAAGACAGTAATTTTACCTTCAATATTATTATGACCTCAACTCAGACACAGTGTATTTTAGATACACATCTTGCATAATGATAGTTCATTCAGTTTAATATAGCATAGTCTATAATAGTTATACAATAATAAATTATTGATTTTTAATAATGAGTACAATTTAAATAACTATTTTACACTTAAACATCACCAAAAATAATTTTGAGTATTATTGTAAAAGTAGATAGTTATTATATTTTATTCAATGAACTTTAACTTCTAACATTAATTGATTGTTTAAACTTGTGAGAAATCAGTAATGCACCTTTGTTATTAAAATTGTTGTTTTATGATCTAAACAATATTTAATGGATTTTATATTAATATAGACATATATTTATTGTTATTTTTACAAGTGATTTTATTGTATATTTTTCTAATGTATGGTTTCATTATGAAATGTTAAATCTAATTTTGTATGTTTAGGTTGTATGGAATTGTTTTTAACTCAGCCAATGATGATGGTGACTGAACTAGCTGCTCTAGGTAGTCTTAGAGATTATTTAGAAAACAATGTGGCCATATTATGATTACTGATTTATGGGATTATGCTCTACAAGTTGCTACTGGCATGGAGTCATCTTGAGAAAAAAAGGTGTATTCTAGAGACTTAGCTATTCGAAATAGTATTGCTTACTCCACTCATCAGGTACTTCTCTTTTTATTTAATTACTATAGTTTATAATTTTATATTTTATACATTTTAATCCTATTAAGTTTTTTATAATCTAGGTAACAATTGGCGTATTTTGGACTAATGCGATTATTACCAATGGAGAAGATTGTTATGGTTATGACTGAACGACGAAGAGTACCATTCCCTTGGTGTGCACCAGAAAGGTTTACGTACTCGACAATTTTCACATGCTTCTGATACATGGATGTATGGTGTTGTGCTTTGGGAATGTTAACCTGGTGGTGAGAACCTTGGGGCACGGTCTTGATGTGCTTCTCAAGTACTATCAAAAAACTTGTTAGAGGAACGTCACGTTTAGAGGCAACCAGAAGCATGGCCAATAATTTTATATAGATTAATGCAACAAGTGAGTTAGCAATATTAAATGTCTTATCTTAAAATTTAAATAAACATTTTTATATTTATTTCTAGTGTTGGATTCTGGATCCAGGTGAACGCCCAAGTTTTAAAAGCATTAGAAATTATTGAAAAGTAACTCACAAAACATTGTCAAAGCTACATCACTTCAGTATCCACTGAATTTTGTGATGACTCTAGTAAATTAGAAATAGAAGTAGGTGATAGAATTATTGTAATTGATGGTCAACCTGATCATTACTGGTGAAAGGACAAAATTTGAGGACTTTCAAATTGGAAAACTTTGCTAGGTAAAATATATTTATATTATTATCTAATATGTATATTATTTATAGTAACAAATGATCGTTATTCAATATTCATTTGATACAAATTATATAGGCGATCGGTTGATCCAATGAGACGGAAAGCATCAGACGATATCAGCAAACCCCTTCGAAATTCTTTTATTCATACTGGCCATCATGGTGATGCTAGTGGAAAAAATTGGGGCTTTCCATGATAAAATTGATCAAGTCTATTTGAACAATCCTATGGAGCCACAGATTTGTTAGGGGGTCGTGTCCGAAAATTGTAGAAACTACTGGTCCTCCTATATTACCAAGTCGAAAAATTCAGACCTAGTTGAAAAAATGTGCGATCAACAAGCAGAAAAATCCAAAATACTGTGCTTACATCTATACTTCCAGTCGAAACAAACAATTCAACTACTCCAAGCTTACAGATGGCCGTAAAAGAAGTTTACGACCAGCGCCTGGCAGACCTCCTGGTCCATTTCCTCAACTTTCTAATAGTGAACAAGTTTTGTTGATTTAGACGGATGTACACCACCACCAATAAACCATAATACCAGTAATTCGTCATCCATCAACTCAAATGTATCTATTCTTGATCAACCCATTGAGATGTTGCAGAAAGTTAGTATTTCTTAACAAATATGAATAATCTAAGTAATATCAAAACTGTTTGTACTTATTATCTGAATGGTTTTTTTTTCAGCTGATAATTCTGAACCATTTAATTATAATCACACATACTCAAATGTTAGTGGATTATTTTTCTTCTGAACACTCTACTGATCCATTTGATACTTCTATCTTCGAGACTACCACTGATGCTGGTCCACAAAATTTCTCCTTATTCTGATACACACATTTACAATACAATGAACCTGTTTTGACTAATACTCCCAAACTTGACATGAACTTTATTGCTGAACTTGAAAAAAGTTTGGGTAAAAAAGAAGCACAAGCCAACCACTAATCAAATGTGGTTGGCACCTCCTAATATGGCTCCAAAAAAATTAAATACAGAACTTTTAAATTCCGCTATTCCTCGACCTTCAAGTTCCAGAAGTAATCTAACTAATGGTTAAACACATCTAGTTATTATTCAACGACAGAACTTGATATGTCATTATTCGTTTCTAAGTATGATTCAGATCCAATATATGGCAGCCAACCTGAATATGGCAGAAAATAAAGTCAAGAGGTGTGCATAGAGTGATATAACATCACATAAAAATATCAATAATACAGCTTCCGATTATAGAAATGATTTATATTCGAATGTCAAGACTGATAATTTAACTGTTGCTTCAAATTATAATTCACCATACTATAGTCCACCAGTAGACTTGTCAAGGTACTATAGTCAAACACCCAATATGTATCAAATTGTTCCAGAGCAAAATACGGTAAATAATAATATAATGAGGATGCGATGCCCGTATTGTTTCCAACTTACAAACTTACAACAAAGCAATTTTTATTCAGTAAAATCCATTATAATATTTTAGTTTTAATATTATAATAAATTGACTTATTATAAATAAAGTTAATATCTGATTATTTATTTGTAAAAAATATTATCTTTAATTTGCATAGGGTATTTTTTTTTTTTTTTTTTTTTTTAAAAGATGAATGTTTTAAATTTTACTATTTTACATATCTAAAACTCAGCGTACTAATTAAAATACAAAATAAATCAACGAGAAATATTGATAATATTCTTACTTTCTAAACTTTATTATATATTAATTTGCTAGAATATTAAAACCAACAACACAAAATAGGATCTGCCAAATGCAATTTGCTTTGTTATAAATATTTGCTACATAGCACATGCGGGGCATCACATGTAAAAAAAAATAAATGATTTGCTTGCTGTTATTAATGTCTGTGTTTATTTTAGTCTGATTCCTCTGTATCTCAGCTTTGTAGTTATTTTAATAACACAGTGACTGAAGAAGAGTGTTTAGATGCTTTAGAAGCTACATGTTGGAATTTACAGGAGAGTGTAAAATATTTAAAAATTAACAATCTTTTAAGGTAAGTAAATCAGTTGTAAGAATGATGACACACATTTAAGAAAACAATTTAATGAATTATATTATAACTTTATAACTGGTATTTTTAGATTAGGAATGGCATCCAGAGAAGCTTGTGTTACTGCTTTGAACAACTGTAACTGGAATGTGGAAGAAGCTGCTTCTACTCTATGTGATGCTGTTTGAACCAATCATTTATAGAAAGCATAGGTTTCTTCATCAATATCAGAAACACTTTTTTTTCCCTAAGGGAAATGTTTACTATTGAATTATTCAATTTGTGTAATATAGTCTATATATTTAAATTTAAGTATACCTGTGATAAAAGTTATTTCCATATTAGATAGTTAGCCATCAGAAAGTATAATTATAATTAACACTATTAGTATTATCGTTTTAGATAAATGTATAAAAATCAAAAGCATCACAAAACTTACTTTTAACTTTGTATTTATTCTATATTTTTTTTATATATTAATTCTTAAATAATCTTTATTTTGTCTATATGTTTTACAAAAATACTCATTCTATAAACTCATTAGTATACTTAATAATTAATTTTATTTAAAATTTATGTTCAAAAAAGTATTATTTGAATCGAACAAATGTGAATTATATAATTATTAATCACATCACAAACGACTATTTAATAGACTTTCTTAAAAAAGTCAGTATTGATCAAAATGTTTTGTTTATGTCATGTTAAAACTTGCGCCCCAATTCAGTATTCTATTTCTTAATTGTATTTAAATTAATTAATTTGTTAAATATAACATAAATATTGTAAGAAAACAATTTTTTTTTGTGTTTAACTATTTTTGAACAAATTACTTATGTAATAATTGTATTAATGTACTATATTAATTATCTAACATCCAAATTCTTACAACATACTTGAATATTTCATGTTAAATTATTTAATGCAATTGACAGTTAAATTTATGTAAACTTTAATATTACATAGAATAAGTATTTGTATTCTCTACTTTATTTTTGTTCAAATTACCAGGGTGTTCTTTTTTTATTTTCTTATTCTTATTTTATCAGTGTAATAGAAACATTTTAATTGTAACTTGTAATGTTTTAATTTAATTAATTATTTATACACCTTATTGAAAATATCTACCCTAATAAAATGTTGTGTATGTTGTGTATATGATTAAGTAGGTTTCTACAGTTGTACTACATTTAATGATCAAAGTATTTATTATTTAGTATTTTGTATTGTTATTGAAATATTAATATAACAACAATGTTAATGTTTATAATTAAACTGTATCTAAAAGTTTCAACAGAGTATTATTTACCCGAATTCACCAATTAATGTACCAGCATTATAAATTATTTTAAATCTAATAAAATATATATTAAAATTACAAAACAAATTGTTATTAACTATTTGTGTTGTTTATAATTCATCAGACAACATTTACACCATACAATACATATTATTATATCAATTAGTCAATTAATAATATTGTTTAAAAGTAAAAAAGTAAAATAAGAATATGAATTATAATATTATAGCCTTATGCCCTTATATACATTTATAGTATGTTAAATGAATATGAATAAAAATATATCTATTTTTTATTTAAAAGTAATGATTTAATTATTGCACAATGATGCATTATAATAAATTATTATTACATAGAAATAATTGTTTTTTTAGTTATTTCAATGTTAGGATTTGTGTACCTAACTAGTGGTTATTACTTATGACTTGACAAAACTTCAAGGGGGGGGGGAGAAAATTCATACTATGACACAATAAATGGTTATTATTTCTTCAAGAATACTAATGGAACATACTTATTATATTACTGTATGGGTACCTTTTTATTATGGTTATATCCTATAACTTAATTAAAAATTGAGTCTTTTTGTAATTACAATTCAAAACTTATATATCTTAAGTATATGTTATTTTTATATTTTATAGGAACTATTTTTCATAGCTCGATACTACTTATGGAGTTCAGTTGTTTTAAAATTAAAATAAATCAAACTGTGTTTTATTATGATGATAATTGCAACTGATTACTCACAAATATAAAGTAATAATTTGTTATTACTTACTTTAAAAGATAAAAATGTGTTTAAAATAACTACTGAACTCAGAACTACCTATAGGTTACTTGATTTTAAATTTTAAATTAACATTATTGCGGTATTATTATGAAACAATATAGATAATATGAAATTTACATCATTATATGTTTACGAATAAATGGGTACTAATAATCAATCAACTGGAAATGATAATGTTCATTCCTAAAAGCCAACACCTATGCATCTACTTTTACACATTTTAAGTAGGTAATTTTTATTTCAGAATTTCAAATAGACTTTTTCTATTACTTTATACTTTTACTTTATGATAAGTACCAATTTGAGTTTTTTCTTTTGAGCAGGGATTTTTTTTTTAAACATTATTCGAACTGTTTAAAAGCTGTTTGTTAAATGTACTATTTTTTGAATATTTGTATAATAGTGGGATATTTTCAACTAGATGTTTTAATAGGCTAATGAAATATTTAAATGAGTTGTTATATTACTTATATTAATTAAAATGTTAGAACTACCTATTTATAGTTTTACATGTGAATTTTCTAGTTGCAAGCAGTGTTCTGAAGAACTAAGACAAGGTATACCAACAGTATGTATTATGTAACAAATTAATTTTTTTATTTATTTTTTTTTTTTTTTTTCATATACTACTTATTGAATTTATTACTGTAGGTAAATGTCATATATTTCTGTAGTGATTTAGATAGAATATTGTTCTTAAGATAAAATATGTTTGGTTTTGAATTTTTTTATTGAGATTGGTGTTTTGGGTATAATATGTTATATTTTTAAATAATAGTAATCATTTTACAATTTCTTTATTTACTTATATATTCTTAACATTAAATTATAGGAGGACAATGTAGAACCTTGTAATACAATTTCAAACCTTTTCAATTTTTATAAATTTTTAAATACAAAATAACTTACAAATGTTCGCAACTTTGACAAATTTCGTAAAAATATGATCTTTAAACGTCTATGAAAAAAAATTGTGACTAAAAAATTTGATTTTTTTCAATTATGAAAATATTTTTCATATGTTATACATTTTTATTTGTTATTATAGTAATATAGCCGTCGATAATAAAGACTAAGGCATCATAATACGTAGCATAATATTAGTATGTATAAATGACGCTTCTACGTTCTACAACTATCATTTCACAATACCTAATATCCAATAACTGTTTTAGGTACTTACTTGGCGACAGTAGTAAGTAGTAAGTAAGTTGTGTATATTATAATTATTTTAATATTTTTTGTATAATTACTTAATTACTACCTTTTTCTTCATTGGTTGTAAATTTTTCAATCTGTGTTTTATTTACCTAGGTGTACTTAACGTATATCTAGTTTTTTCCAAAAAGCCAATCTTTACCCATTCTGCAAAATATTACAAAAAAAAAAAAACACTGGAAACTTACAGACAAATGTATTGATCAGCGCATAGTGTTGAAATGAAATTATTCATAAATCAATAAACATAGGTATAGACGTATAGTATACTTTGTATTTGATTATATTTTATATTTATATGGGCATTGGTAGTGGTGCTGAATTGATATATCACGTGAAGCGATGTGTTTACGTTTACAGTTTACTGTTGATCGTATAAATTGAATTGGTGGGTGTGTGTCGAGTGGATGGGTGAAACAAGAATTTAGATTTTACTTCACAAAAAAAGTCTGAGTTCAACGCCACTGTTGACAAATATGTTTTCTAGCTCATGGGTAACAAAACTCTTAATTTGGCCCTGTATATAGATATGCAGATGCATAGATATTTGAAGTTACTTTCATCTCTCCCTGTAATAGATCATCATCAGGGTCAAAAGCAAATTGACCTACGGAAAATATATATTACAGCATTCTGGCAATTAATTTATATTTAATACAAAAGGACTGTCTCACACCTATCCAGTTGTAATGCAAATTACAGAATCTGCATTGACATTTTAAATACATAAATAAATACTTAATGGATATCATAATTAATAATAAAGCAAAATAATTATAAGTTATATTCTTTAAAAAATTAAAAATCGGAAAGAAATTGAAATAAACAAAAATATTCTTACTTATGAACGTAATACATACCTATATTATAATTAATATTTATTTTTATAATTAATCAAATTATTTACATAATGCGTCAAATTAAAATATAATAATCAAACCTATTTTATCCTTTCTAAGTTATTTAATACCTTTGTTAATACTAATAAAACAAAAAGTAATTTATTTTAAATAATAAAAAATTGAATACACCTAGTGTCAAAACTAATGGAAAATAATAAAATATACTCAAATACCTAAGTACTAATATAAATTTCATTCTATTTTATTTCATAAAATGTTTGAGGTATTACTTCTACTCAAACTGTGTGACAGCCATCATTTACTGTTGTTGAATAGCATTGTATTGTAACAATTATTTTATCGAATTTTAATCTTTAATATATTAATTGTTTTACCAATAATACTCATAATTAAATATTAATACGAACAATTATAATATCTGTGATGTTAATTACCTTATCTATATTTTAGAAAAAATGTTTCATTATTTCGAATTTAGTCATGTTATCACTTTATCTAGGTTATAAATATTGTATAAATTATTACTTACTACTATTGTGTGCATTTCATTATTTTACTCTAAAATATTATTTAAAATATTTGGATTATGAAATATTATAACAAATCGTTAATTTTATTTTAGTGTTTATAATCATAGGCACAAATAGTGTTTGAAATTTGGGGGAATGTTGATCAAGTTTATACTGGATTCTTTAAAATGCTTTTAAATTATCAAAAAACATCGTAAGTTTTTTTTTTTTTGGGGGGGGGGGGGGGGCTAAGACCTCAGCCCTTTCTATTTGCGCTTATGTTTATAATAATGTTTGGGGTAAGTCAATTGATTGCAAATTATTATAAGTTGTTATTACCGAAACTCAATATGATCTAAAATATTATGCAATTGCATAATTTATTTTTATAGACATTACAAGTTAAAGTTTAGATAAAATTGATTATTTAAACATAAAATAAAGATTTTGGTTATTTTTTTTATTTTAAAATTATTCGTTTGGAATATTACTGGACAATTTTTCGTAGGTAAATTATTATATTTTACTCTTATGATGCAACCAGATTTTCACAATATTTAAATTAATTTAAAACTATTATCTATTTATACTGTATAACACCTTTCATATTTGTAATAGTTAAATTAATAATCAGCAATATAAATTAAAATACAAAATTAATTATGTTTAGTATCATACGCACCACCTGTACTTAGTAATTACATAAACCAAAAAATATTATTTTTCTATTTATGAAGTTTATTTACTGAGACAAGAAAAGATAGCCCGTTAAGTCGTTAACTTAGAACTCCATCGGCCTATATATACAATATGTAAATAATGACCCACTGTATGTCTGTATAATGGGTGATTCAACATCAATTTAAAAGTTAATACAAATTATAACGTGTGATTTAAATATATTATTATAATAATTAAATGACAATAGTATTATAAATCAAATATTTTTGGTACAAATGAAATTAACCTATCGTATTAAAAATAGCTAGTAAAATTAATACTATAACTTAGTAATACATAAATAATTTATAATTTAACAATATATTATGTAATATTAAAAGTCATTTTTTATTGAATAGAAATATACATTATGCGATTAATATATAGTTATTCATAAAAATGGATCTAAATATATTGGTGTTTTTAATGAATTAAACACTTAAATTAATGATATTTTAGCAATAATATTGATGATATTATGACCTATTATAAATGTTTAAAGTTAATAATTAAATCGCTTATTTTTTATCTAGTTTAGGACACGTTGTAAAATCATAATTTTTCCATCCATTAATAATTAAATTTGTAACTGGAAATTTTTTACAACCACATTTGCATTTGAAATCATCTGTATCCAGGTTTTCTATACATAATCCGCTGTAGAATTGTGCTACATAAGCTCCCTGAAAAAACAATAGCCAAATACTATATTATATAGTTCAAACTATGTGGATAACCCTAATATGCTGATAAAAATTGAGAATATAATTTGTATTCCAGAAAAACTACGTTTTGGTTTACAATCATTGAAAAAACTTTTACCATAAGTAATTGAAAAGCTAATATATTCTTGGATACGCCTCTTTTCAAGATATGATCCTTTAAATATTTATTAATTATATTATTATAATATAATTACTTGATCATATGAAAGTTTTGAAGGGTTCCCACACCATCGAGATGATCTACTTTATCGTCACAATACTGTAATAAAAACGAAAATGTAATTTTCAGATTAATTCCACAATAAATCTGTAAAATCTAAAAAAAAATGAGCTATATACAAAACATTACGATCTAAATACTATTTGTAGGGTTATACTTTGAAAAAATTTAAAGTTTTCTTAAGTAGAATGGATTGGAATAAAATAACATTATAACATTTTTATCTAAAAATTATATCTTAACTTTAAAAAAAACAAAACATAAGAACCAATTAATAACTCTTTTTTCTTCATTCAAAAATTAAAATAATTATTGTAAATAAAATAATAAATTAATGTAAAGAATGTAATAGTAGCGTAGTTTTTACTTTGGTGGACGGTGGTTAAAAGTAAAAAAAAATTCAGTTACATTTATTTCTAAATAATTGATTTACCAAAAATAAAATATGTCTGAGTAAATTTGGGAATTTTACATAAATACGATTTAAATAATATTTTAAAAATTGTGATTATTTTTAGTTATGTGTAGATATTTTAAATTATAATTTTTTATTAATTAATGTTTAATATTAAACAATAGTTATAAAATGTTTAATTGATTTTTTTTATAGTTTATCCTTGAAAATGTAACATCTGGTTCTTCATAGTTAGTTTCATTGTTGTTTAGTTATTATCCGGAATTTCCTTTATGTATTTGGTATTTTGGTGATTACGGGAAATTAGTGGTATGAATGAGTTGTTCACCTATTCAATTTTGGGAATAGCATTTTAGTTTGTACTAGGTAAAAATTTGAAACACATGGATTTTAAAAACTTTTTAAACATCGTGTTCACAGTATAAGAACTTTTTTTTCGAAATTTCTTGGATTTTCTAGTAACATTGTTTCTGCATTTCATAAATGTTTTATCGTTTCCGACTTAATTTCTAACACCTCATCCATAAATTGATAATATTTGATTTTTCACTGAAAAAACAACTGTTGATTTTCGAATGGTAACTCTTCTCACTATTCGTAGTTTTTGTATATAGTAGTGGAAATCTGAACTCATGTACTTGTGAGAAAAACTGCTTTTGGGGAAATATAAATTCCATATTCAAAAATTGACACTACGAAAGTACATCTATGCTATTATAAATTTATATTGAACTATAATGATTAATGGCCCTTAAGTAAATTATAGTTAGTTATTACAATAAAATTCGATAAAAACTATTTATTTTCGTTACTTATACAGAACAATGAGGGAATCAACTCGTACATACTTGTCTTATCAATAGCGAAAGAATAAATTCAATGGTATCGGTGTTGTTAAACTAAGGTACCTGGGAATCAACTCATAGCAGCTGTTAGTTTATTCCTAAAATAATTAATATGAAAAAAGGTAGGTAAATGTGTGTTACTATGTTGAATGTTAGGTGTCAGTGGATTACTATTATAGGTCTTAAAATTTGAATATAATGATATATTAATTGTATACAAAAAACGATAGTTTGACGATTTTGATGATGAATTTGTCAAAGTTCTAATTTGAAATTTATATAAAAAAAATTGTGCCTATGTATTTTTATATGTTTATACAGATATATATTTGTGTGATAGTATTGATTTTTTAAGTATTTTTACCCAAAAAAATTTAATCGACATTATGAATAAAAATGTGTTAAAAAAAAAAAAAATTAAAATATTTTGAAAATGTTATCGTAAATAGGAACAATGATATAAAATTTGGTTTAAATTTCAAGTATCAATGGAAAATCAAAACATTTTATCGATAACTATTGTGTACTAATATAAAA